>NC_138889.1:66234736-66886862 GCF_965194825.1 Balaenoptera physalus
CATGAGCCCTGAAGCCAGAAGACCTGGGTTCAAATCCCAGCTCAGCTCTGGACCCTTGAGCAGGTTATTGACATCTCTGAGCCCCAGTCTCCTCCTCTGTGAAATGGGGACAGTTAGAGCTGTGAGAAGTGTACGGGTTGATGGTGTCAGGCTATTACTGTTATGATGGGTCTCCGACTTGAGTTTGCTCACCAAGAACTGTGCTGGGGGACAGCTGCTTGTTTCCTGGTGTGCTGGGCTGTGAGAAGTCAGGGAAGGATCTACCAAAGGGACAGGTAGGGACCCTGCTATTCCTGGGTGATTGAAAGCTGGGAGGGACAATGTCCAAGGAAGTGCACTGCCAGCCTCACGGCATCAGGCTGGCAGTCAGCCTCACTCTCTCCGAAGGACCTTTAGAACTTCTCTTACTCCCTTTTTCTCTAACCCCACATCCAATTGAAATCACACCCTGTCAGTCATACCTTCAACATACAGGCAGAATCCAGCTGCTCCTCACCACGCACGCCCTAATTTAAGACTCCATCTCATCCCTTGCCTGGATCGTTGCAATAGTCTCCTGGCCATTTTCCTGCTTGTCCCTCCAACAGATCATTTCTCCCACAGCTGCCAGTAATCTTTAAAAACAGATGTCGGATCATGTCATCCCTTAGTGGCTTCTCAGAGTGAAACCTGCAGTCCTCACCAGGGTCCTTGAGGCCCTATGTGATCTGCCCTGGCCCTCCTCCTCCTCCACTTACGCCTCCACCCTTGTCTCTCTCCTGCTCTCTTACTAGATAATTCTGTTACCACACGTGAGTCTCCTTGCTGTTCCCAAATATGCCAAGATTCCTTGTACCCCAGGGCCATTGGGCTCTCTGTGCCCTCTGCCTAAGAATGCTCTCCCCAGATACGTGCATTCATTCTTTGATTCATGACTTCGTCCAGGTCTCTGCCCACATGTCACCTTATCCATGAGCCCTCCCTCCTGGTTACTATCTTCTTCCCCTACTATATGTATTTATGGTACTTATTATTATTTATAGGACTTATCATTATAGTACTGCATAATATTATTAAAAATATTATATAATAGTAGTGTGTGTGTTTGTCTCTCCCATCACATGTAAGCTCCATGGGAGCAGCTATGTTTTTTTCACTGATGCATCTCCAGCCAATAGGACAGTGCTTGGCATGTGGTAGATACTTGGTAAACACCTGTTGGCTACACTGAATATGGACACCAGAGTTCAGTGAAGCAACCTCCCAGGGGGGCCAGAACAGGAGAAGGCAGAAAGGGTCTGAGCCAGGCTTGTTTGTGCTGGGTCTTTCCCACAGACACAAGGCTTTGTTCATACAAAGTCTGGGGAGTGGCAGCAGGCCACTTTCCAGATGTCTCATGGCCAGACCCAAGGGGCTCCTGGCCTGGAGATGCCTTCACTCAGATATGGTCCCCACTTGCTGTGAAGGAAGGAGGCACATGCTCAGGGCTCTCAGCTCTTTCTCTGAGCTGCGGGTTAAGGGCTGGGTGCTAATTGGGCCCCCGGAGAATCTGGAACGGTTCAGGTGGCTGGTGACAGATGGAAGCAGGGGTCTGGCATCCCACTGAGACACACAGGCCTCGGTTTGGGCGCTGGTCCTGGCTTCGCCACTAACTTACCCTGTGACACTGGGCAAGACTTTGTCCCACTCTGGGCCTCAGCCTGCCTATCTCTCGAATGGGACTCAGTAAGCTCCAAGGCTGACTTTGACTGTGATCTGCCTTCCAGATGAGGAAACTGAGGAGCAGAGAGGTTCAGTGACTGGCCTGAAGTCGCACAGCAGCATTAGTCATAGAGCTGGCCCCAGGCCCTTCACTCCCATCTTTCCGTCCCCCTGTACCCCTGTGTTCAAGCTCTGACTTAGAGAGCTGGTCTTCTCTTCTCATATCAAGACTTATTTCCCAATTAGGCTTCGAGCCCCTCAGGGCAGGAACCACAGCTGGTTCCTGCTTCTCCCAGTTCTTCAGGATTACACAATCAACAGGTCCTGGATAAAGGCTTGGCGAATGAAAGAAGGAGCTGGGCTGCCCAAGGGAGATGGCGGCAAAGCCAAGATCCCCACCAGGTCTTACTGGTTCCCCCAGAGACTCCAGATGCTAGGATTTGAGTCATTCATTCACTCATCCAAACAACAGTTGCCAATTACCTGGTATGTGCCAATTACCACTAGAGTGCTGGGAATCCAGCAGTGACCAAGCCAGACAAGGTCCCTGCCCGCAGGAGCTTATGTTCCAGTGGGAAGTAGCAGATCAGCAAGGACCAAATCCAGACCCAGGACAATTTGAGATCAGGACGAGACCTATGAAGGAAACAAAACAAAGAGGCAGACAGTGACTGCGGTGGAGCTGATTTAGATCAGGCGGTCAGGGTAGGCCTCTCTGAGGAGCTGAGACCTGCAGGACAAGAAGGAAAATCCCACTAGGCAGAGGGAAGAGAAAGTACAAAGGCTCTGAGGCTGGGAGGATCTCAGGGTGTATGAGGAAAAGAAAGAAGGCTGGAGGGGCTGAAGGAGGCACGTGAGGGCACAGCTGGGCGAGGTGAGCTGGAGAAGCAGGCAGGGGCTAGATCACGCCCGGGTAAGGAGTTTGCATTTTACTTGAAGTGAGTTGGGAAGTCTTTGGGGGGTTTCGGTAAAGGATTAAAAGACATAATCGATGTTTCTAAAGGATCTCTCTAACTCTGCAACTTCTTGCTGTGGCTAGTAGAGAAGCCTCCGGAATCTGTGGTCCCTTGCCCAGGGGGAAGGAAGCCTTTGCTCCCAGGCAGCCAGAGGTTATAGTGGCTGACAGAGGCAGAGCAACTCACCAGAGAACTGCACCTGACGCTCTGGTCCAGAGGAGCGCTGCCGCATCCCACCCCCGCCCCCCGAGATCCCATCAACCTGCCCCCGCCAAACGTCCCAGGGGTGTTACAGAAAACTGTGCCTGCAAGATGTCTAGGCCCTCACTTCTTGATTATATTAACGCCAAAATGTATTAAAGAAGCGTGGTAGAAATGCCATTCTAATTGTTTCGTACACACGCCACTGGGAGGGAACTGATTGGACACAGCTCACAGGCAGTATGTTAATACGCTATTTTCATATGATGATAGCTTTGCATAATCTTCCCTTCTCCCAGCTTCGCAGGGACCTGTTGTTAACCAAGCCCCAGGAGAGAGGGGGAAAGGCAATCTGACTTCAAGTCCACTCCCCGCCACATTAATTAGTCATGTGGCTGGGGAAAGGTGTGTGCACTCAGTACAAAGTAGACTTTATAATTTATACACCAGCTGTTTCCGTCCATTCTCTTCCCTGCCTGCCTCTAATGAAATCATGTTACCAGAGAACTGACTGGCGTGAATTGAGCCTTTAATCCCATTGACCCTGGCCTGGCTGGTGGGGCCCAGGGGAGGGGGTGGGGCCTTTCAGCAAGGGGCTGTGATGCGAAGACCCTGGCAGGCATGACCCTCCCGCCGCCCCCCACCCCAGGCCTGCCAGCCCACACAATGGAGCGGCTTGGCACAGGAGGAGGTGCTGGGAGTGCGGCCCTGCCTGGCTGAGCAGCCCTCGTGGGGATCCCTGGAGGCCGGGATGGCTCACATTTATTGCCTCATCTTCTGAGATCCAGCGAAGCACAACATTCTCATCTAGGTTGTTCTTTTACTTAGAGAACAGGCCAGGCCAGACTGCACAACCAATGAGCTAAGGCTTGCTTTTCTGGCCATGGGGGTTGCTGGGAAAACAGAGACGTGATTCCACGGAGAGAATGCTGCCCCAGCCCCCCAGCAGCAAACCGAAACTCTCCTGACCCAGGAAGCTGACTCCGAGCCCAGGGGCCCCTTCCTGGAGAGGAGGGGTAGAGGCAAGACAAGGGGACAGGCCCTAGTCCTGGTTCTGGCGTGTCCCAGAAAGGCAGTGATGAGAATGATGTGTCTCTTTCCCTGCCCCCCACCCCAAAAGAAAAACAAGTGAGATCAGGCATCCGGAGCCACTCAAGCAAACGCCTGCAAAACAGCGCATTTGGCGAGCGCGAATAAACACAGCAATTAGCACCATGGCAGTCTCTTAAACAAACACATGGGACCAAGTCATGGGTGGGGAAGATGCATCTGTCAGAGGGGCCAGAGGCTACAAAGACGAGGCTTGAGGTGAGGGAAGCTGAAAATAAGAATGGTCAGGCTAAGATGCTGGGGTGGGCAGATCTGAGTGTGGGACCAAGAAATGGGGTGAGGTGGTAGGATAGGGACTGGAGGGCTGCAGGAGCAGGAAATGCAGGGAGGGTGGTAAGGTGGGGTGGGATAAAGATGGGGGCAGTGTGGCCTCCTGGCTGCCATCTTCAATTTATTGGAAACCCTGATATCCTCATATGGATGTGAGGGCCTTCTGTCTGGGAAATCAGTGAGGTGAGACGTGGCACCCTCAGGCCTCATTTCCCATGAGAGCCTGAGTGAGCAACCTCTACCCAAGCCCAGGTACACTCCCAAGTCTACTGCCCGTTGCCTGGCCTTGGCTGTCACCTTCTCCTCCATCTGGAATGGCAGCCTTCTCTTCTTCCCCCAGCTAAGTCCTAGACCCTTCAAGGCTCAGATCTGATGTCACCTCTGCCTTTCCTGATTCCCCAAGCTGGTCTGTGCTGACCCCGACACAGCCTACGTCTCTATCTTCCCCACTCCTTGATGGCAGGGGCCATCTCTGCATCCCTTGTAGCTAGCATGGGGCCGGACAAGGTGGCCTGGAATGGGTCTCCTCCTTTGGCTGGTCCTCAGTTTACTCATCTGTAAAATGGGTTTGGTGATCTCTTAGAGCCACTCTGGCTGCCCGAAAGCCCCAGCTGGATTCTCTCAGGCCGAAAACCACACGCTCTGTCCTGATAAAAGGAGGGGAACTCTGTTGTGGGCATCCAAGCTGATTTATTAGCTCTGAAATAGCCAAAGTACTACTTTTGTTTAATGGCATTAAAAAAACCCAAACTGCGACCAGTCCTTTTTTTAATGAAAGTGTGAGGAACATCAGGGGAACCTATCGAGGGAGGGAAAATGAAGTTGTCATTTTTCAATGTAATTAAACTTGGTTTTCAAAAAAAAATCTCCTGATCTGAAATGTGAATTACGCTAATTATTTCTGGTGGCTGCAACATTGATTTCAGTGTCGAAGTTAATGGACTTAATGGACGTTGCTTTTTCCTCAGACATCGCTTGGGGCTCCTTGCTGGAGGTCCTGTTTGTCCACCATGAGGGGCTTCTGCTGGACCCCCTGAATCCTCTGTCATCATCTTCTGCTGCCTGAAGCCCCTGCCAGGTTGGTTCCTCCCTGTCCAGCCCTGGCTCTGGGCTTGAGGCCTCGGGGGAACAATTGTCCCCTTTTCCTGTAGGTGGGTGGGGGTCAGGCACCTACTTTGTGCTCCCACAGTGCTAGTGCCCTGTGGGAACAGGGGGCACAGAGAAGGAAACGGCAGGTGGTCCCTATTCCTGGAGCGTTCATGGCCTAGAGGAAGCCTGATAGGAGCCAAGGCCTGGGGGCTGGCAGGGCTGAGATTTGGAGCCTGAGGCTCTCTCAGCCCTGAGCCCTCTGAGATGGCCTGGTGGTAGTTCCAGGAGAAAAGAAGAGGGAGAAGCAGAGATGGGCCAAGAATTTCAGGGAAGCCTTGCTCGCTGGAAGACAGGGTGCAGCAGCTGGCTAGGAAGGCAGAGTATTGGAGTGAGCAGGGCAGGGGGCGGGTCTGCGGGGCAGGAGGAGCAGGTTGGCATGGCCAGGCCACAGAGTTCTCCATGGGCAGTGGTGGATGGTAGGGGGTCTTGGAGGCCAGGAGGAGACTTTGGATGTGGTCTTCTGTCTTAGCCAGAATGCGATGGAGCCTTGGTGTGACAGTACCACCTGACAGCTGGAGGACCCTCTCTCTCCGCCAGGAAGAACTGCTTCAGGATGCCCTGAGGGCAGGCCGGGCCAGCTGCCTCTGCTGGTTGGCCACCTCCAGAGTGCCTCAAGTTCCCCCCATTAAAATGTCATCTTAACTGGGAGTCTGGGGTGCTTTCCTGAAGGTCTGTTTTCACAGGAGAAGCCTTTGGGTTCTCCCTGACCAAAGGGTCACAGGATCTAGGGCACAAAGATATAGTCCTGAGTACACATGTGCCTCCTTCACAAATGGGACCTGCCTGTGCCTGGTAGGGGCCCCCGGGGGCAGGGGCACACTCCCTCCAACATGCAGCCGCCGAGGACACAGTGCATAGGCAGAGCTAGTCAGCAGGAAGCTGTACTGGCCAGAGAACTATTTCCTGAGGTGGAATGCAGGTAAGTCATGGCCCTGTGGCCACCAGGAGGCAGCCCTGAGTCACTGGCCACAGACAGAACTCCTGGGAAGCTGAGGCGCCAGGCTGGAGTGGAGGGGCCTGCAGAAGGAAGCAGGGCCTGATGGGGGCAGCACAAGGGGTCTTGAAGGGGCAGTGAGAGATGGAGCCGGCTAGGGTCAGGGTGGGAAGGGCCTTGATGACCAGGCCAAGGAGTCTGGACTGGATCCTGTCAGGAGACAGGGGGAGGGAAGGGCCTTCTTGATACGAACCCCCTGGGGGCAGAGGGGAACAGTGGGCTCCAGGAGGGAGAGTGAGGAGAAGGCCACTGCGGGAAGCTCATCAGCCATGAGGCGGGTTTGATCTCACCGCTCTGCCCTCTCCCTCAACTTCCCGCCCTCTGAGGGGGAGTATGAGGTACATTTCACCAAGGTTACCCCACAAGTTTCTCTCAAGTCCTCCCAGTTCTCTCCATCTCCCACCCCTCACCCCAGGCCACCATCATCTCTCCCCTGCACTACTGCAAAGCCCCGCTCCCTGCCTCTCCAGGCCCTGCATCCCACCTCCTCACGCCAGCCTGAATGAGCTTTGTGAATCGGAGATCTGACCTCTCTTTGAAATTGCAGTAGCCAACACTCATGTAGCCCTTGCTACAAGCCAGGTACCCGCTTTACGCATTTTAGCTGAATTAACTATTTTAAACCTTGTAACAATCCTATGAAGTTGACACTATTATGAATCCCCAGGGTTACCTTCAAGAAACTGAGGTCCAGAGAAGTTAAGTAATTTCCCTGAGGTTACCCAGCTAGTAGTGGCTAAGCCAAGATTTGAACCTAGACTATGTCCACTTCTGCCCTTGTGATCCCTTTGAGTCTGTTCTCAACGATGTAGTCAGTAAGCCCCTAATCATGTTTGAGTCCTTCAGTAACCTACAAGGCCCTGTGCAACCTGGTTCTCTCTTCTTCTCTGCCCTCTTCACTCCCCCTTCCTCACCACACAGTGTCCTCATGGCTATTCCTTGAACAGGCCAGACCTCAGGGCCTTTGCACTTCCTCTTCCTTCTGCCTGGAATGCTCTCTGTGTGTCTGCTTGCCTTGCTCCTCCACTGCTTTTATGTCTTGGCTCAAATATCACCTTCCCAGGAAGGTCCCTGAACCCTCTACTTAAAATTGCAACTCTTCCTAATACTTCCTATTTCTCTCCGCTGCTTGATTTTTCTACATAGCCCTTAGTATTGCCTTCTGACATATTATACAATCTGTTTATCATAGTATTTGTTATCTTTCTCTTCCCACTAGAATGGAAACTTCATGGAGACAAGAATTGTTGTCTGTTTTATTCATTGCAGTATCCCTAGTACACAGAACAGTGCCTGGCACATGGTGGTCACAATAAATATTTTTTGAATGAATGAAAGTATTCTCACAACTCTGTACCTTTGTCCAGGTTGTTCCATCTCCTTGGAATGCCTTTTCCCCATGGTGCCCCCCAAATTCCTATGTGCCCTCTCTGTGACCACCTCCAATGGCACTTCTGTCAGGAAGCCTTGAGCCAGGCTCCCCCAGATGCTCGCAGCCCAGGAAGTTGGGCCTATATCACCGACTACACGCACTGTCCGTCCTGTGTGGTATGATCCCTGCATTTGACTCATCACAGGTGGGGATGGGGATACTCTGCCAGAGGACAGACTGGTGCCCGACTCATCACTTGCTGTCAGAAGCCAAGCTCCCCTACTGCCCAGCAGATTCAGATGAGACAAACCCCATAGATCAGAGGTACCCAGGGGAGAGGATTCATCAGCACCACCCCCCACCCCTTTACTGCAACTTGTGGCTCCAGACATGCCTTTGCAGTTCTCTGGCACTTTGCTCCTCTGGTTTCTGCTCTGATCCCTGGGACCTTTGACTCTTCACTCCAAGTCCAAATCTTCAAACTATTCTGTACCTGTCTCCAACCTGACCTTTACCTTCCCACCAATCTAGGTCCAACTTAGCTCTGGGCCCAGAGTCTAATTCACCATGTTCAGCTGTAGAAGTTGTACACTGCACAATTTAAAGGGGGCATTCATATTGTAGTCTATGTAAATACCACTCCCTGGAGCTTGTGCAATGCAAAATAGCACAACCAGCCTAGCAGACCTGCTGGACCCCCACTCATAGTAACTCCTTGGGTAACATCTCCACTGAGACAGCAGTCTGTGGGCCTTTCTGGGGGCCACGCCCTGTTCTACTCGTGTCAGACTTCACCCACTCTGCTGACCACAACCTAGCTGAATTGTCTGAAGAGAGAGGAAGGTTTGAGAAAGAAGGATGCCCTGGTTCTGAGTCTCCCTTGCCTCCCGTGGGAGAGGCTAAGCCTGCAGAGGGGAATGAGGAGTCCCAGCGGAGAGCAGCAGCCTCCACGGACCGGGAGTTGAACCAGCAGCTAACCAGTTTCTGGGCCCTATAAACCTGATGGAGAGACAAGAAGATCCGGTGCGCAGGTTACTTTGGGGATCATTCCTGGGCCAGCAACAGTAACCATTGCAGTCACTCCCATTTATGATTGTTAACCACATACCAGACAAGATGGAGGCTATCACGATGCCCACTTTACAAACGAGCATATCAAGGCTATAGAGGTTACGTGACTTAGCCCAACTCGTAGTTAAGTGGCAGAGTTAGGACTTGAACCCAGGACCATCTAGCACCACGTCCTACATTCTCAGCCGCCCTGCCCTCCCGCCTGTAGCGCCTGTGGCCGCTGAACACCTGGTTGAATATGCATACACCCTCCACCCCCAGCACACAGGTGCAGACGTGGATATTAAACCGCGCCCAGTCCCGAGGTACTACCTGGGTGAAGCATGGCCGGTAGGTGGGTGGATTGGGTGGGGGCCATTTCCACGCACGTTTGAAGATCTGAGGAACAGAACATGGGACGCTGGGCCTCTCTTCTCCTGACGGAAGCAAGCTCCTGAGTGGATTTCTAACTGAGCGGAAGTCAGGCTAAATCTGCTAGCTGCCAGGTGTTACGTTGCTCCCCTTTTGGCTGGAAATTCGACTGTGGTTGATTTAAAATCCTGACACCTGTGTCCATCACCCCAGCCTCCACCATGGTTACCGTCCCTATAAAGTTCTAAATCCCTGTACTTGTGCAGTGTCCTTACCCTCTGATGGGCCGGACCTATGTGAGCAGCGAGATTGGGTTATTATGTAGAAGAGTTATAATAAGAAATATGACTGCAAAAGCCAAGTCAGTTGAAATTGGACTATAATTAAATGCTTAGAAAATTCTATGCTTGGCTCATTTTAAAATCAAGTGCTTCTTTGTAGCAATTTCCTTTCTTTAATTACAATTTCCTGTCTAGTTTGACATTTACAATGCAATCTTGGGGGACATGTTTGTGATTTATTATTCCTGCTCCTATCAGGATATCACTGTGCAGAAATGAGTTTATAAAATAAGAGCTCAAATTATTATGGCCTTTGACCAATAAAGCAGGCTCATAATTTTAGGCCTGAGAGAAGATTACCATTTTTGACAACCCAAGGCAGAAACAGTGGAGAGGGGGAGGGCACAGTTTAGGAATTCGCTCTATGTTCAAAAACATTGCATCGTCTCCTCGGGGAAGGCCAGCTTTGGAGGCAGAAGAACATATTAATAACCCTTCAAATATATACAAGCCTTCGCGGCTTTGAAAAACTTTCACTCTCGTTGATTCATATCATCCTAGAGTTAGACAGGCAGGCATCATTATTCCCACCTTACAGAAGGGAAAATTGATGCTCAGAGAAGTTAAGTGACTTGCCCAAGGTCATAAAGCCTATATGAGGGGTCTTAGAATCAGCACCCATGTCCGACTTAGTGAGTCCTTTTCCCACAATATAGTAGCTGACCCAAAGGCCTGAGAAGTGACCTGAGACACAGAAGATACCCTCAGCATGCATCCAGGCAGGGAGTCCTTCTGCCCCAGTTTCAGGAGTTTTGACCAACCCCCAGAGCAGCACTGCCCATGACCCACAGGAGGCCTCCGGGGCTGTGGCCCCAGCTCATGAAAAAGGCGACATCATTTCCTTTTTTCTTTTTCCTTTCATCTCAGGGTTTTCCCTAGCAATTTGGGAGTACTTACTGACCTGCACCATGCCCTTTTACCCTGGGCTGCAAAGCGAGACTTCCAAGCCCAGTGTATGAGGGTTTACCTTCATGTGCACATGTGGACTTTCAGTTGCTCAGCTACATGGTGCCCAGACGTCTGCACTTGTTTGGGGAGGGTGTTGTGTGAGCACCTGTGCACATATGTGCTGAGTATAGTACATGTGCTGAGTATAGGAGGTGTAAGGATGCTTGTGCAGAGAGTGCCTTATTAGCCAGGCCGTTAGACATCATCTAAAGACCAGAGGGCCAATGTGGATGCACAAAGGGATGTGCATCAAAATCACGAAGGACTCAGTTTCAGTCCCTCTGGGAAGGCCTTGAAGAGAATGGGAAAGACAGAGAGAAGTTGGGTCCCCTGGGGGTTGTCTCTGGACCCTTCATCCTTCTATTCCGTAGAACTTCCTGCAGTGAAGGCTCCCATCAGCCTGGTCCCCAGCGGGGGGTGGGGGGGTGACTTCTGACCAGGTCAAGTATGCCCACTGGTCCCTCTCTGAGGCTGGAGAGTCTCTGGGGAGTGAGCATTCCACTCCCTTCCAGAATGCCAGCCGGCTCGGTGCCCTGATCAGGAAAGGGGCGATACCCTCTTGGTGATGAGGAGCACGGGAGGTGGGCAGGCCTGGGAGTTGGTGATGAGTCTAGCTGTGGACACAGTGAGTTGGAGGCACAGGTGGGACATCCAAGGGGAGGTGTCCAGGCGGTTGCATGTGTGGGTCTGGAGCCTGGGGAGAAGGTCTGAGCTGGGCCTGTGGTTTTTGCCCTGCCCCATAACACCTCGCTGTGGTTTTCAGCCTCAGTGCCCCTCCCCAGCTTTGACTGTGGCCGTGCAGCCAGGATAGGGACGGATCAGCCAGGCCGTGCAGCCAGGATCGGGACAGATCAGCCTACCTCTAAGGTAGGCTGAGGCAGTCGGTCCGTGGCCATGGTGGCAGCCAGCACCTGGTTGAAGCGGGGTTTGTGGAGCTACTGGCCTGGGTTTGCTCATAAACAAGGCTTCTGGGCCAGGAGCAGGGGTTTCTGGGGCGCTCCCTCCTGCCCCTCTGTGGATCCCCTTCTTCCCCTTTGTCTCACTTGAAAGGAGTCATTATGGGAGGTAAATCCCCATCTCTGGGTTTTGGCCTCAGATTAAGTCTGTCCAGAGACTCATCTGTTGCCTGTGAAAATCCCTTTATTACTTCAAAACAATTTTAAAGCAGAATATATTAAGATTTTCGAAGAAAGAGAAAGAATCATATCCCTACACCAGGATGCTGGTTATGAAAGTCAAATGGACGGGCCAAGGCAATCCTCTTACACTGCCTCCCTCACGTCAAACTGGGAGATGGGGCGGGGGCTCGGGCCCACCGCTCTGAGTTCTGCGGAAACTTCTGACCCCTGCACAAAGTGCTGCTCTCCTGAAGGCCGTGGCAGGACTGGCATTGCCTGGGCCGATCTGCACTCGCTTCCCTCCCCAACATGTGTACACACTCACCTTCACACCAGCACATCCACAAGCATGCGTGCACGCGCTGGTCCCTCCCTGTCTACAGTTACTTCTTTGAATCAGGGAGGAAGCCTGGAAGACTATTTGATCTCTACTGTTCAAAGGAGAAAATGAAAGCTCAGATGGGGGAAGTGACCCTTCCAAGGTCAAGCAGGACCAAATCTGAAGTCTTCTTCTTCCAAGGTCAGGACTCTCCACTTAGAACTTCCCAGACCTCCAAGCATAGGTTTGTGGCTCCTCCCAGGTTCCTGACTCCGTGAGGAAGGCTAACCTGGGCCCAGGTGATCCTGGGTCCCTAGCTCCTCCCTTGTTGAGTCTGCAAGGCCTCCGGTCCTATCCTGCCCAAAGAAACAGAGAATTAGGCCAAGCTAATGCTGCTGCCCTAACCCCACCCCATCCCTCTCCTGCACCAGCCCCTTCTAGCCCCAGCAGCAAACAGGAACAAAGGCCTGTACAGGAGGAGATGGTTTCCAGAACCCATGGAAATCCATCCATCCGTGCATCAATCCTTCCATCCACCCAACAAGTTCAGCTACACCGCAGCTGCAGCAGAGAGTAAGGCAGCCACAGTTCTGCCCTCAAGCTGCTCGTGGATCTGTGAGAAGACAGGAAAATAGTCATTGCAACCCAGTGTGTTAAGCATTGTGACCAGAAAAGTACAGGGAGCTGGGGGGGGGGGGGCGGAGGCACAGGCATGTCACTTATCCAACCTCCTGAGCCATGACAGATGGAAGAGCCAGCCACACGTTCCCAGGGAGGAGGGAGGTTGGACAATGTGTGACCAAGTTCTTTCCAGATGTTTTTTTGGGAGCAAAGGTAGGGGGTGGGGGTGGGGACCGGGGCCCAGGACTGCCTCTGTGGAGTGCCATGGAGTTACTAGGAAGCCCTTGCCTGGCCTCACCCGGAGTCTACCGACGCTGATTCCATAGAACATCCACTGTAATTCCTCCACTGCACATTCATCAGTAGGGGGCCCTTCTCTAAGAACCGCTTAAATATAACTATTTAACACTTCAAAGATGCCTGCCACACCTTATACTAAATGCTTTAGGGATATCATCTCCCTCGGAGGTAACAGAGCAGGTGCAAATTGCTCTGTGATGCTCAGGATGCAAGCAATGGCACTTTATCTTATTTTTCTGACACAAATTAAATCTGGTGCCAGCCCAAGCTCACCAATGTTGGTGAGAGATCCAATGCCAGTCATTTGTAGTGTGCTTTCTCTTCCCCTTCTTTTTATTTCCCCTTCTTGCTGGGACCTGATCCTAAGACACTGGAGCCTAATGCTCAGCCTTCCAGCTGCTCCTCCAGTGGACCCAGAAGCATGGTCCCCGCGGCCAGCCCAGGGCCTGGGGATGCATCCTGTGGACTAGATCACTTGGAGGACCTCCTGTCTGAGGCTCATAAGTTGGCCTAATGTTCTGGGATCCCCTTTGACCACCCAAGGTCTTGGTTGTCAACAAGCCCAGCACTGTGTGTCCTTCTCACTGGCCACTGGGAAGGGTCCGGCAGCCTCCTGTCCCTTCACTCTCCTACCAAAGCCCTGCCAGTCCCTTGATCGCCTGCAGGCTGACCCAGCTCTGTGACAATTCAGAAATTGTGCATTCAGTGGGAAGATTAGGCCTGATTAAGAAATTCATGCTAACGAACTGTGCTTAATTGGATTTGGGGAAGGACACAAAATGGGCTGCTTGACATTCCAGGGTCCTCAGCACAGTCCTGGGGCCTCCCTGGTTCCTCCCTGCAAGGCTGACCATATCAGCTGCCCCTTCTCCCCCAGTGCTACAGCCTTCGGCCTCTCAGCCTAGTAACCGGGAAGTTATCTGCCTAATCAGACTAATTAGCACCGGGGACACAAAGTCATAATCTACAAAGAATGCAAATGCCAGTTTTACAAAATGAAAACGCCATATGTGCAGTAATTAGCAAACCACGGGCACATTTTATAAATCATATTTATTAGTTTGTAAACAAATCAAGCTCTAAATGCAATGAAAGATGCCATTAACTGTGACTGCAGCAGTGGCAGTGCTGAGCAGGCCTCGATGTGGGGGACTGGGGGTACAGAGTAGAAACTGACCCAGGGCCCCTGCCTGGGAACCCACCAACCTCCCTCTAATCTCCCTTCTAGCCCAGAAGCCTTGGTGTGGGAGGCAGGAGTCTGTGCCCTGGTTAGCCAAGATCCATGGACCACTTGTCTTCCTACCAGAGCCCCCTGGTGGGCTGCCCACCTGCCCAGTATCCCATGACCCTGGGCTGGTTCCTCAGACTAGGGCTTAAACAAATGATTGTTCCCACCATGACAACAGATGGCATCTGAGCCCCAGCTCAGCACCAGATCCCTCTTTCCTTAATTTTGGAACCATAGGCCTCTTTGTCCACTTACATACCTCTGGGGCTTGAGGAAAAGTAAAGAAAATGTCTCAGCTGAAGGAACTTCATACACTGACCGAGCTTGCTGCCCTGCTTCTCAGCTTCTGCTGTCCTTGGAGAAGAGCTTGAGAGAAGGAGGATTTTCCCAGGTTGCTCCTCTCCTGGGTTGCACTAATGTGTTCTCCTGTTAATCCAGCTGAGGTCCTGCCTACCTGGCACTCAAAGGGTTGAAATAGAAATATAAGGGTAAGTCTAAGCTTCCCAGGTACTCCAGATCATGAGAAAGGGTCCCAGTGTGGACTGTGGTAGCCATGATTGTGTTCTGGTCAGCGTATCATCCCGTCTCCCTTCTTTGGTGAACTGTTCCTTCTTGCCTTGGGGAAAAAAACCTCTTTCTGCCCCGTGTGACTATGATGAAGCTTTCAGTCCAGGTGTCCGGCACCACCTCCACCACAAGGTGGGCATGTGATCTAAGTTATTGCCCTGCATACCCTGTACCCAGTGACACAAGTTGGACCCATCACTCTCTTTATCCAGATTTTCTGAATAGAGAGAGAGGGATTGTCAACTTCAGAATTACATAGGTGGTTCACACTTTAATGGTCTGATCTGGTCTATACAAGGAGCAATGACAATCGATTATATAAAGAGAAAACCAAAAGCTCACAGGCAGTTTCAAAAATAAGATTAACAACTCCATGAACCAGAACTGGAATAGAAATCCTGTATATATATATTAGATTGCATGTAGATAGATAGATAGATAAATATCTAATGCATATATATAGTATGCAATTGAGAAACATGGAATTAGATTGAAGAGCTTTAACATGCATCTAATAAAGGTTACATAATAAGAGAATGAAAGAAATAGTAGAGAATCAATATTTAAAAAGATAATTGTCAAAAATTTTCCAAAATTGAAGAAAGATGTGAGTTTTCAGATTAAAAAATCTACCCAGTGTACTGAGTTGGAAAAATAAAAATAGATCCACATTCAGACACATCATGTGCAACTTCAGAACATCAAGGTAAAAAGATCATTTTAAAAGCTATCAGAAGAAAGAAACAGATAATTACAAAAATCAGATTAGATCAATAGCAGGATCCTCTTCAGTGACCCATGTGAGAAGAAAATGAAATAATATCTTCACGATATATACCCTGTTAATCTATTATCTAAAAGTGTAGGCAAAATAAAACCCCTTATGGACACGCAAAGACTAAGCTACTATGCCCCTATAGCTCTTCACTGAAATAAAGATGTCCCCTGAGTAAGAAGAGAAGTAAACATGAAGGTAAGGCAAATGGGGTGCAAGGGACCATGGATGACCACAGGAAGTGATTAAAACATGTTGGTAAATTCAATTAAGTGTTGACTATAAAAAATAACAATATCCATATTTTGTATATTTTTAAAAGGTTAAACTAAACCCCTAAACAAAGATAACGAAATGGATGGGCATGTTCAATATAGCATTACATGGGAAAAAAAAAAAAAAAAAAGGGAAATCTCCAGGACCAGAAAAAGAGTGTATTTATTGCTAGGATGGTAAGCAGGAAGTGATACTGTAGTGTCCTTTGGTGGTGGTGGTAGTGACATTTTAACACCCAAGTAGGGACAGGAGATTTAGCCTCCTGCCCATGAAAAGCACAGAAACAGAATTAAGACCCCTTGCATACAGCTGAGGGCACTGAAAGTCTGCCATCTATATGAAAATGGAACTAGAGAAACTAAACTCACAAGTGTAGGAAGCAACAAGAAAGCATATTGTGTGTCTGGGGCAGTGGATGGGAGAGAAAAATAGTCCACAAGAAGTTGCAGCCTTGGGAATGGGCCAGAAGCAGGTATGAAGTCCAAATGTACACTACCTGTGAGGCCTAGGATCCACAAGCTGAGAGAATAAGATGGGTCTAGGGAACCAGCAACGAGAAGCATGAAGCTGGTTGGCAAGGAATATTATGACAAATACGGCACTTGAGACTCCATTAGAAGCACAACCCCTGCTAAAGCTCAGGGAAACGAAAGCGCAACGAAAAGTTACCAACCACATGAGGAAAGGAGGCACCATGAGGGAGTATCAGGAGAAATCAGATGGTTCAAAGATTCCCAATCGTTCCAGAAGAAGAGAGTAGAAAGAATGGGGGAGGGCATCCTAGAAGAGAAAATGCCTAAGAATTTTCCACAATTGAAGAAAGAGCTGAGTCCTCAAATTGATTAAATACCTTAAATCCTGAGGACAAATAAAAAAATCCACAGCTAGATGCATTATGGGGAAACTTCAAAACATTAAATAACAGAGAAAAGCAACGAGAGACAGCAGAATTCCTAAAAAAGAACAACAGTTGGGCTGGCAGCAGACTTCTCAGAAGCCAAATTAATTCCAGAAGACCATGGAATAACATCTTCAAAGCACTACAGAAAAATAACTGGCAACTTATAATTTATTTGGAGTAAAGGCAAAGTAAAAGATATTAGAGGGGCTTCCCTGGTGGCGCAGTGGTTGAGAATCTGCCTGCTAATGTGGGGACACGGGTTCGAGCCCTGGTCTGGGAAGATCCCACATGGTGCGGAGCAACTGGGCCCGTGAGCCACAGCTACTGAGCCTGCGCGTCTGGAGCCTGTGCTCCGCAACGAGAGGCCGCGATAACGTGAGGCCCGCGCACCGCGATGAAGAGTGGCCCCCACTTGCCGCAACTAGAGAAAGCCCTCGCACAGAAACGAAGACCCAACACAGCCTTAAAAATAAATAAATAAATAAAAATTAAAAAAAAAAAAAAGATATTAGAAAAAGTCAGAGAGTGTTTACAACGCACAATTCTCTCTGAACTAACAACTAAGGGGTGTAACTTAGAAGAAAATTGAGACCAAGACGAAGGAACAATGAGCAAATAAATTAGAAAGCATGTTTGGTTAATTTAAATAAGCATTGACTACAGAAAATGACAACTAATCTTTAGAATGTGTTAGAAAACAAGGTAGAACTAAAATATTTTATAACAATAGCAAGAAGATGGGAGTGGGGATTGGAGTTAAAACATTTACAGATCTTTGTATTGTTGGAGGCAAATAAAGATATTGACTAAATTTAGACTTTTTAAAAAGATATAACATCCAAACCAGTAGAGAGAAGAAAACAGGTAATAAAAAGAACTCAGTAAATCCTATTGAATACAAGAAAGCAAAAAAAAGAAAAATACATGGTAAAAAATTTTAAAGATGGTATAAAATAGTCCAAGTTTATCAGTAATCACAACAAATTTAAATGAATTAAACTCACTTATTCTGAGATATTCTCAGGTAAGATTTTAAAAATCTAGTCATAAGTTGTTTATAAGAGAGATAATAACTAAAATATAATTATGCAGAATGCTTGATAGTAAAAGGATAGAAGAATATATTGTAAATACTAACCAAAAGAAAGGAGACATATTAATAGCAAGTAAAAGAAATTTTAAGACAAAAAAGTTTTGAGATTTAAAGGAGGTGAATATTTACTGACAAGAGGAAAAATTCAGTAGAAATCTATATTGATGCTGAACCTGATTGCTATTAATAACATAACCTTAAAGTGACAGAATTACAAGGAAAAATTGACAGTATATTAAGCAAAATTACATAGCAAAAATTGACAGAATTGTGGGAGAAACTGACAGACTTACAATAAATAATAATGGGAAATTTTAACATTGCTTTTTCAGAAACTGATAGAACAGAAAAAATTAGTAAAAACATAAGCAGTTGAATACCTATGATTGAACTACACAATTAACATTTGTTTAATAACATTAAACATTTGTTTAACATTTGTTTAAAACACTGTGTCCAATAATTAAGGACTACACTTTATTTCAAGTATACGTGGAACATTAACAAAATTGACTATATAATAGGCCACAAAGGATGTCTTAACAGACACTAAATATTTGATATAATTAATGGCACATTCTATGACTCTAGTGCAATAAAATTAGAAAACAATAAAAAAGATCTAAAAAACTCATTCATTTTCTTCCTGTAGTGAACTATACTATATGTGTAAAAGAGTATACATATGATATATAGAATTTAAGGAAATATAATAAAATGAATATCTGTGCAAACATCAACTCAGATTTAAAAATATTATATTTCCAGACTCTTTCTCTCCAGCTGCATTCTCTTCCTTCTTCCCAGGGATAACCACCATCCTGACTTTTAGGATAATAATTTTCTTGTTTTTTCTTACTGTTTTACTATTTATGTATGCATCCTTAAATAATATTGATTAGGGACTTCCCTGGTGGTCCAGTGGTTAAGACTTCACCTTCCAATGCAGGGGGTGCGTGTTCGATCCCTGGTCGGGGAGCTAAGATCCCACCTGCCTTGAGGCCAAAAAACCAAAACATAAAACAGAAGCAACATTGTAACAAATTCAATAAAGACTTTAAAAATGGTCCACATCAAAAAAATCTTAAAAAAAAATATTGATTAGTTGTCTGGTTTTTATCTTTATACTGATTGAATCATACTGCCTATAATCTGCCTGGTGTCTATAACCATGTGCTGGGCAAAGGGATTATAGAGATGGCTTAGACATGGATCCTGCCATCAACATGATCACATCTGGTTGTGGGAATGGGTAATTATGACACAATATTAAGTAAGATATGGAAGCACACAGAAGGGTTATTATCATAATCAGAATGGGAAAAAGAGAGACTTCTTGGAGCCGTTGACATTTGAGATGAGTCTCAAAATGAGTTGTCTTATTTTCCAATAAGACAAGGGGGGTGATAATTACTGACAGTTTTGAACACATAGTGTAAAGCAATTCAGCCATCATCTTAGTCAAGATTCAAACTAGGCAAAAAAAAAATTTGTTTTTAACTTACATAATTGAAAAGTCATGGGCAGTGGGTTCAGGCATGGCTGGATCCAGGAGCTTCATTGATTTCCAGGTTCTGTTTCTCTCTATATCACTCAAATAGGGTTTCTTTATATAATAGATCAGACAGTCCTCAAAAGCTCTAGACTCACTTACTTTCAGCATAACATTATTAGTAGGAAGTATTTTCTTTCATAAGTTTCAGCCATGGTTCCCAGGGAGCATGGTAATAGGCCCTGCTTGGATCAAGTTCACATTCCTGCATTAATCACTGGGCCTAGAAGGATGGGGTATTGTTATCGTCCTAGATCACAGACCTAGATCACTTACCCATCTTCGTTCAAACCACGTAGAACTGGTTCGGGTCTCAGAAGTGAGAAGAAATCTTAAGAAAGCAAAACCAACTAGAGTTCACGCAAAGTATGAGAAACGACAAGCTATTTGGTATGACTGGAGGGTGTGATGAAGAGGGACGTACTGGGGGAGATGCAGAATATGTGAACTACCAAGTTTTACTTTATCCTGAACACGATGGGAGCTTTACAGTGATTGAAGGGATTGAAGCAGAGGGTGAGGAGTTCAAATGTTCATTCTGAAAGATGCCCCTGGGACCTGTGGGAGGGAGGGACTGAGAGCAAGGACTGTTATAATAATTCCGGTGAGGAGCCTGAAATGAGGTAGAGGAAAAGGAAACCTTGTGGGGCAGAGGGCAGAGAATGATCAGAGAGTAAACTAACAAAGAAGTAGAAACTGTAGAATGAGGTAGGAAAGGATGGGAAGACAAAGAAGAGAGAGGGGTCGAGGTGACAGCCATGTTTCTCATCTGGGTATCAGGTGTCTGTGTCGGGGTGCTTATCGCCAAGTTGGGGAGCATGAGTGTGATCAGCCCATTATTTTAAATGATGGCTGTGGCTCTGCTCCTCTGCAACTTCTTCAAGCCTCGTGCTGGGTGCACACTAGTTTCCTGAGAAACCTTTATGGGTAGACAAATTGCAAGTTGCATTGAAATGTGGGTGTTAACTGTGGCTTGTGCTTCAAGCTGTAGGTCTGCTTCAGGTCCCATTGCCAAGCCCTTGAGAGCCCCACTGAGGAGGGCTGGGGCTGAGCCAGTGTGTGTGTCTGTGGGAGATGACCTTCCTTCCCACTGACAGCCAGGCTTCCAAGCCCATGCCTCCTGCTGGTGGGATCAGGGTAGGCTGCTCTTCCCTTGCTGCTTAACCTGGTGTGGGGAATGTCCTGACCCTAACCTGCTTCTCCTCTAGCTCCACCCTTCCCACCTCTGCCAAACCTTTCAGAGGAAATCCTGGAGAGGCTGGAGTGACAGAAGCCATGTCCTAACCCCAGCCAGAGAGGGTGTTTCAAGGAGGGACCTGGCCACAGACAGGTGCTCTACCCCACCATGGACGGGCCTCTGTGATGCCCTCCCTCCATTCACACCCACAATGCGCTACAAGGCAGACACTAGCACTGTCCCCAATTTACAGATGAGGAAACTGGAGGCCAGAGAGGCAAACGGAGTTGTCTGCGGCCCCTAGTTCGTAAGTGGGGGATCAAAGTGCAGGTCCAATCAGAATCTTGGGTGCTTCAGCCCATTCCTGTTGTCAGGAGGCAGGCAGCCTGGAGTGGTAGAGGCCGGGGGCTCTTGGGAGAAGAGGCTGAGCTCAGATTTTCCTGGGCTCCAGGAGGAGTAGACCAGAAGCCCAGCTCTGCAGTGAGCATGTGGCCCCTCCCTCTTGGGCCTGGGTTCCTAGGGGCCCACGCAGCGGATGGTGACAGGCAGAAGGCTGGTAGCAGAGGAGTAGGTGGCTGGGGGTGGGTTAACGCTGCTACCTTATGAAGGACATTTTTCAATTGAGCCAGTAACTGGAGGCCCTGAGAGTGTGTTCTATCTCAGCAGCTCTACAGTCGGAGGATATGAACTGGCTGTGAGAAAGCCATCAGGGGCTGGCTATTCCCAAACTCTTGGAAGGCACCGAGTTAGATTTAATAAAAGGGGAAAATGGAACATTTTCATTAGCACCAAATTTTCCATTTAATTTGGACTTCTGCAAAATAAGTGGCCTAATTACCGCCATCATTTGAGCGTCTCAGTAGGTTTTTCCTCTAAGAAGTTGCAGGCTCCGCATGGGTTCCATTCTCCAGGGCTTATTCTTGTACCACTGCCCCTCCCACCCCACCCCTGGAAGCAGGAAGGTCTCAGAGGCCTGAGGGGTGGGGCGGGGCAAGCCCCTGGAGGGGAGCACAAAGCTTTGGGTTCACCTGAGCTCACAGGGCCCTCCTCTGCCACCAGCTCCAGCAGCCGGTGGGAAAGCTGCCATTCTGGGGTCTGTGGACCCCCAACACTGGCCTAGACTGTGTCTGAGCCCTGACTGGAGTCTTGCTTGGGTGTCACCTCAGGCCTGGGAGTTTACAGAGCTGCAGTGAGCTGACAGTATCTTCTCCCCTGTGGTCTAGCTTTTGCCTTTTTTGTTGCTCACCCCAGGCCTCCGTCCTTGGCCTATAAAGACGACTGCAGCCCAGCAGTCTCAGCCCACTTACACTGACCCTGCGCATCATGGGGAGGTCAAGGAAGAGGAGGTAGCCTCAGTCCTGGGTCTCACAGCTCTGGTCGAGGACCCTTGAAGGCCCTCGCAAGCCTGGAAGCCGAGGGCTGGAGCCACTCCTTCAGCTCCTTTCACCCCTCCCCCACCCCTCCCCCCAACAGGCCTTCGGCTTTTGCTTTTTTCTCTTCCCTCTGCGCTTGAAGAGAATCAGGGATTAAAGAAACGGAGCAAGAAATTGCCAAGAACTAGCCTAGCAGAAGATCAGATAGAGTGATGGAGGGAAAGGACCCTCCCCTCCAAAGCAGCCTGGAACATCCAGGCCAAGGGGGGCCCCCCGAGAGAGGCAAGGTAAACCAGTGGGCAGGGTCTGGTCCTGGGTGTGCCCTTCAGACCCACGGCCCTTCCTACGGCCTGGGGGAGGGTCTTCTTATATTGGCAGTTCTTAAGCTGGACCCTTAGTAGGGGCGAGGGAGGACACAGAGGGGAGTCCCTATTCTCTACTGAGAACATTTTCTGTGGTTCCTACTCTCATGGAGCTCGCAGGCCAGTGGAAAGAGGTAGGTGATATTCCCCCTGTTTCTCATACATGAAGAGACTGGCTGATGTGCCCTGTCACCCAGCTGGGGTGTGGTAGAGTTGGGATTCCAACTGAAGGCCTTAAGGGCAAGGCCTATGTTTATTTGGTTGTTACCACTGAAAATTTAAATTTACATATAGCAAAGCGTGCAACTGCAGCTCAATGGTTTTTCACATATGAGTGCACCCGTGTAACCATCACGCAATTCAAGGTCTAGATTCCAGCATTCCAGAAGGCTCCTTCGTGCCCCCTTCCAGTCAGTATACTCCCACAAAGGTCATCTCTATTCTGCATATCTTGGCACGTTTTTGTGAGCAAGAGAATCGATTGGCCCAGCAGGGCTCCCCGCCGGTGCCTATGACTCAGCTGTTGCTGGAAAGGTGGCATGACCCAGCACCCGACCGACACATAGGAGGAAACCCTGGCACTCTGGGGAGTGAAAAGAGTTAATGACGTCAGGACGACAGGTATTAACAGGGACTGTCCCAGTCTCCCTCTTTACCCAGCCCTGCTGCCTCTCAGCCCTCAGGGAGAGCCCAGAGGCGCGGAGCCAAGGTTTTTGGTGGAGGCTGTGGAGGCCCTCACCTGTAGTAGGACCAGACCTGGCCCACCAACCCCTTCTGGGGGTCCACCAGCCTTGGGACTCAGCAAGAAGGGTGGGGGTAGGTGCGGAGCCAAGACACCCCAGAGGCCTGGGAGAGGCTTCCTTTGCCTCTGGTGGCAGCCTGCTCACCTAGCTCTGCCGGGCCCAGGCTACGCTTTCCTTGAGGGTGGATCTCAGAGGTGGCTGGCAGGGACTTGTGTCTGCCATCCACAGGATGGAGACTGTCAGGAAGCAAGTTTCCCCCAAGAGGACTTCTGGTGCCCCAGGGCTCCCCAGACCCACGACCACTCCACCCACCCAGCATCCACTGGCCAGGAAGGGATCGCCCAGGAAGATCCTCCTTGACCCCAGCCTGCCTCTTTGTCTTTGAGCCAGGCCAGCCAGTGCAGTGTTAAAGCCGCTGGAGTGTCCAAGGAGACATAAAGAAAGTTTAGAGACTTTTAATTTGCCAGCACGGCCTCTCCTGCCGGCCGGCAGGTTGAGCATTTATGAGAAGGGCAGCTGCAATAAAGGCTTATTGTTCCTCCTCTGAGCCACCGCTTGGTGACTCCTTTCTTAAGTGAGACAAAGGGAACCCAAGGCCCACTGGCCTCCCCAGGCTTGGGGGGCTGGACCCACAGTTAGCAAGCGTTCCCCACAGCCACCCCAGAGCCAGGCCTGGTGGGGAGGGCCCAACTCTGGCTCCATGTGGACTGCACTCACGGGAGAGGGCAAGCTGGGAGCGCTGACCACGGGACCCACACTCCAGTGGGGACTCCAGGGGACGCTAGAGCTCCAGGAGGCGGGACTCTGACAAGGAGGGGCCCCGAAGTCCCCCTGCAGGGGAGCTGCACAGCCAGCAGAGGAGCAGCTACAGGGGACGCTGGGGACAAGCCTCATTTTCAAAGTCCTCCTCGGGTAGGGGTGTTCCAGGAAAGGTTTCCACCGCCAGAGAGGCCACCACAGGAGGGAGTGAGCTCCCCACTGCAGGAGGTGTGTAAGCCGAGGCCAGAAGCCCACCTGCCAGGAGGGTGCCCAGAATGAAGGCTGAATTCTGCACAAGGAGCTCACTTCCAATGCCCAAATGCCCAGACTCAGGATTCCCAAGTGAGCCCTCTTGGCCAGGCAGGGATGGGGGGAGCAGAGGGGTGTGGTGACATTTCTAGAGATACTCTGAACCTGAGGCCACCACCTGGTGCTGCACACACTTGGGAGCCAGGTATCCCATACCCTTGGGGAATGGAGACTGAAATGTGGCACCATGTCCTAGAGCACCCTTTGCTCGAAGCAGCTGCTATCATAGCCCACAGGCAGCACTGCCCAGGCATCCAGAAGGGAGCCTGAATGGTTTCTGTCCTGCTTGCCCTCACCTGCCATGATGCCTGAGATCCGTGGGCATCCCGGTAGACAGTGATGATGGGAACATCCTTTCCTGCTGTCCATCGCTCCCTCTGGAGACTCGCCTTGCTTCACTGCCCAAAACATTAATGGCTTTGGAGATGTGCAGACAGTGAGTTGCTTAAACAGTAGCATTTCAGACCACGATGTTGCTGGCAGCGGGTAGGGACAGCATGTACAGTTGTGTAGGTTGTTCACTGCACAAGGGAAAAGGGAGCAAATGAGGGCTGGAATCCAGACTTTGCTCTGCTCACCAACCTGTGGGCCCTGCTTGGCCCACCCTTGCCTGGAGGAAGGGGAACCTTTCCTAATTTTAAGATACACAGAGGCCCTGTAAGGGCTAGTGGAGGCCCTGAAGGTGTAGTCACCTGGTTCTTGAGGACTGGCCTTTCCTCTCCAGGGCACTCGGACCAAGGGTCACATTTCTGAGGCTTCTGTGACAGCCACAGTCTCAGCTCTAGTGCATCATGGATGCATCCCCAGCCCATGGGGCCTTTCCTGCATGCTGGGGTTGGCAGCAAGAACTGGTGCCTGTAACTTTCATGTCTGCACACGAGGCCTCAGCCCCAGTGACCTCGGGAGCTGCCACCTCAGCCCTCCCACCTCCCAGTGTCACTTGTCCTTGGATAACTGGATTGGGGAAAGGGAATATTATTTACCAGTCGCTTAGACCTATTCCTCTCAGCCCGCCCCCATTCTCTGCCTTGCCAAAGAATGAAGATTGGGGATGAAATGAATTCGATAATAACCAATAAGGACCCCCAGAGAAAATAAAGCAGCTTTTATTAAACTTCTTCCAAGACCTTTTGTGTTGAGCCTCTGCAGGCTCTCTGGGTGCAGCCTTCGCAGGATTGGCTCTGTTCCTGCGGGTGAGGGGAGCCCCAAACCTGGCCCTCATGGTCCCTCCTGCAAATGTCCAGCAATAACTCGGGCCCAGGTCCTTCCCATGGCTGTCCTGAGTTGACTCCTACTTGAAAGGCAGTTAGAGCCACAGAAAAGACTCCGGCCTTGCATTGCCTGGCTCTGAGGTTTTGGTGGAGCGGTCTTCCTCGGCCAGGCCAGGGCTCTGGGCAGCTGGTACCGACGGGTCCCAGCTCCAGAGGCAACCGAGTTGAGGCTTGGGACCTGCTGCCATTCATCCCCGGAGTCATCTCTCCAGGTTGACTATGGCACGATTTAATGCTCCCATTCCTCCATTCCTGCTCTGCATGACAAATTGTTTTAATAAACATAAACCGGGTAATAATAAAGTCATAATAAGCCCGCAACTCACCTTATATCACTGCAGTTAAATCCTCCCATAAGCCGGCGCTGGTTACAATGACAATTACGGCCGGGCCAATCCACAGGCAGGCCTGCGTGCGGACAGATTTAATATCGTTTGTAAATATGATTAGTGGGCTGTCATGTTATTGCAGGCTGCTATTTACATTTCTCTCCGGGGTTATACACTCCGCCAAATCAACATTAAGTAGTGGGCCTCTCTTTCCTCCTTAAATCATACATTCCCTCTGCCTGCGCCAATCCCGCTTAATGAAGAAAGGGAACCTGACGGCAGGAGCTGGGCAGGATGGAGCCTCGCCTCGGCATTTTTCCGAAGACAGATGGGCACGGGGAGCCCTGAGAACGCTCCGTCCGGAAACTCCAGTGGGTGGATGGGCCCTGCTCGCCACGGCCCCCTCCCCTCTCACCGGCAGCCCCTGCCCCTCTCCCTGCCTGCTCGCTTATGAAAAATGTTCACATAATGAATGGTTGTTGTTTACAGAAGTAATTTCATGCTACATTTCCATTATTGCCTGGATTTGTTTGGCTTGGCACACTACCCCATTGCCTACGATGAACTTTTAAGGAAATATTGCTCGTGCTTCCTGCTCTGCCGTTCCGCTTCTAATGGAAGCCGCTTGCATTTGAGACATATTGTGACACTTCATAACTGTGTGCAAATAAGCATTCTTAAAGTGCTCGGCTCAATTAATCATTGTTGCGAAGGCCGGTCTGCCCCTGGTGCACCAGAATCCACCCCACTGGGGCGCAAGTTTGGAGGAGAAAAATCTAAAAAACGGGAGGGCTCAGGGGATGGGGAGAGCCAGGAGCCACATCTGTGCTTTCCAGATCATCCTGTGTCACTGGAGACAGCACAGGTGGGTTCCCCTCTGTCCCCAACATAGTTTAGGGCGGCCCTCTCAGCCAGAGAGGGGAGAAAGGTGAGGGTGGGGAGCTGCTTGGGAAGAATAAACCTCGAATATCATACGCCTCTGATGCCTTCTCTAAGAAGGCATTCTAGACAGGATTTCATCTTCTTGAGACGGCTAAGGTCACCGTTATGTTTGAAAGTGGAATATATAGATGCACTCAGAGGCTATGAGGGCTGTTAGTCCTTGCACAGAATGCCCCAGCGCCGTGGTTTCCGAGCCCTGTGTGCACGGTGTGGATGAGTACGGTGTCTATCGCGGCCCGGGTGTCTGTCCCTAGCATCTTCACTTCTCGTGCTACTCCTAACCTTTGGTGAGCTTGGAGGCCAGGAAATTAACCTTGGAGCATGAAGACTAGAAAACCAAACTTTATACATTCTTTGTAAAAGAAGATGAAAGAGATTTGGCTGAGGGCATGGGGACTCTCCTCAAAGTAAGAGTCAGGACATGTGTTTTATTCAGAGCTCTTTGTTTCCTTCCTGATTCTCAGCTGAGTTGGAGCTGAGAATGGGCCTGGATGGAGGCTAGGAGGAGCTCTATCCTTACGCGGAAGCATGTTCATTAATTCATTCTACAAGTACTTTATGTGTTGAGCTCCTGCACTGTTCTGGGCCCCGAGGGTCACAGAGTCTCCTTCCTCCCCCGAGGAGATTATGCTTGAGCTGAGATAAACACACCCCCTCCCGGTGCCCACACGCAAATCCTTACAGACTCCATATGCGTGCACACCTGTGTGCATTTTCTTCTTCATTAATGACTCCTCAATGAAATCATTTCTCCTCATAATGGCCTATAATTGCCAAACTTTGTATAATGAAGTTTATTATTTTAATAAAAAGAGATAAAGATATAATCTTTTCTTAATGTCAGGAGATTTAGGAAAAATTTTCATTCAAAAAGGTTAAAATGATAAAGTGGGTGCTTGTATGGTGACACATTCCACTATCTGGAAAATGTGGATGACGTGAGTCAGGGTCGAGTGTGCGTGTGTGTGTGTGTGTGTGTGTGTGTGTGTGAGAGAGAGAGAAGCGAAGGCAGGGACGGGTGTAGCTAAGGGCAAGGTGACACGTCCCGGGTTCCCAGGTACTGTGAAACAAACCAGGGGTCCCAGAGCCATGTGTTCACCAGGCTTGTCAACCTGCACAGAGATTAGGGCTGGGACCGTGGCCAGAGAGACGTCTCGGTCCCCAGCAGCACAGGGGAAGCGCGAGATGTAATGAAAAGTAGTAGCCCAGCACTGAAAGTGGAAAATGGTATTGATTTTCCAGTGCTTGGTTGCTCAGGGGAGCTCATCAGGTACAACCTCCCAGGCGTCCACCACCCTAGAGGGGTCTGTGGCGCCCCCTGCCTGCCTTGCTTCTCCACTCCACAGAGGCCAGCTCCCCAGCCCAGCCTTTGCAAACCCCATGAAATGCCTTGGCCTCTGTCCCAGGGGTTCAGCTCAGACAGTGGAAGGACGGGTGACAGTGAGCAGAAAAGGCCTGGGAGGACACAGCTCTCAGCTCTGGAATGTGTGACCAGAGGTCAGGCCACTGCCCACAGGCCAGGCTGCTGCCCTGGCTTTAGATCCCTACCCTCACCCATCACTGTGGCCCCCAGGCACTCAGGTGAGCGCCCAGCATTGGAGCCTGTCCTTACACAGATCAAGAGCCATGTAAAGGAAAAGCAAGCTCTACCCTGGAGCAAGAAGCAAGGAATAGAGGCAGAAACTACAGTGAGTGGCCCTGGATACAAGGCCGATGCCGCCCCACAGGCTCATACCCACAAGCAGGGGTTACCAACTGAGAAGGTGATATAGTGCAGCTGTTAAGAGTGGGGTGTTTGGAGTCAACCAGGCTTGGACTGGCATCCTGGCTCCTTCATTTGCCAAGTATGTGAACCCAGACAAATTATTTAACTTTATTCAGCCTCAGTCGTCCCATCTACTGAGAATGGGGATTACAGTTGTCTCCTTAAGGGTTTAATGTGAGGATACCATCAGAGAAAGCAGGTAAAGTACTTGGCACGTGCTTGGCTCTAGTAGTGCTCTAGATTATTAGCTAAAACAACAGCAACAATAAATATGAAGGATTTAGGGTAGGGCTGAGGCTCACACCTGTTCGCCACCCTGCCTGGTTTTCGCTTCGCCAATGGTACCACCATCCCCTCATTGCCTGACGCAGAAACCTTGGAGTCATCGTAGACTCTTCTCTTGTACCCCATGCTAATTAGTCATCCAGTCCTTCCCATTCCACTTTCTGGACACCCCTCCATTCCCTTGGCCTCCTCGCCCATCCAGGCCCCATGATTTCTCTCCTGGATGACTGCAGTAGCTCCAGACTGGCCGCCCCAAATCCCCTCTTGCCCTTTCCACTGCATTTGATGCCCAAAGTCTGAAGCAGATCAGGATTCCATCACACTCTGATTTTCCGTCTTCAGTGGCTCCTCTTTATTCTGTACTTGCCTACCTTCCCTTCTATCTCCCCCAGGGGGCCAGTGAGCTCCTCCAGGGAAGAAGCCTTGGATTTTTAACCACTGTAACCCCAGTGCCTATCCCAGTGCTTGGAATGAAACAGGCTCATGGAATGATTGTTGAGTGAATACATGAATGTATACCTCCCCAGGCCCATCTCTACTGACGTTTAAAGTCAACACTTTGGACCAGCATCTGACCACAATGTGTTAAGAGTCATGAAGCAGTGGTCTTTTGTGGGTGGGGTGGGCATTGAGGAGTAGGGTGATTGGGGCAGAGCTGCAGAGGTGGGAGAGGCAGAGGAAGAAGAAATAGTGTACAGGGGTGAGATCACGAAGAGCCTGGGATATCTGGTAAGGGTTATGCACTTTACTTTGTAGGCAGTGGGGGAGCCGTTGACAGTTTCAGGCAGTTCAAAGGCATGCTTTGATTTCTGTCTTAGAAAGGTTGCTCTGGATTGGGGGCATGTGGAGCAGAAACAGGAAGACCGGACAGGATCAGGGTGGTGATGGAAGTGGAGAATGGGAACCAGATTCAAGAGGCATTAAAGAGGTAAAATCAATAGACCTTGGTGACTTTGTGTTTGAAGGAAAAGAGAAAGAGAAGTGGGGGGCCTAGCAGGAGAATTACCCGGCAGTTGTGTGATGGTTAGTGTCATTCACCAGGACGCTGAATACAGGAGGAAGGGCAGTTTGGACCAGGGATTGGTGGGGGTAGAAAGTGACAGGATGAATTTTGAATGCGGGACATCACGTGAAGATGATGGAATCTGTTGGCTATGAGGATCTGGAGCCCAGGAGACAGCTCAGTGCTGGAGACAGAGGTGAGGGGCCCTCAGTGTACAGTTCAACAGTGGAAGAAAGCCAGGGACAGGCCAGATTGTAAGGAGGTGTGTTTAATGAGAGGAAAAGTCCTGGGGAACACGGACATCTAGGAGGTCACTGGAGGAAGAAGAGAGAGAAGGGAGTGAGGAGGGGCAGCCAAAGAGGAAGGAAGGGTCAGGGAAGATGAGAGGAAAAGAATTCATGGAAGCATGGTCGGCCGTGTGGCCCACAGAACCTTGACAAGAAGGGAGAAGGTTCATGATGCCTTGGGAGGGATGCCAGAGGGGATGAAATACTTTAAAAAAATTTTTTTTTTGATAATGATTGAGGAGACTTGCATATATATAGTTACCTACGGATTTTAATTTATATCAGCCTCCTTTCCAAAACAATTTAAGACAGCTGAGGAAAATGTGACCTTATTTAGAGCAAGGGAAGGACATATAAGTGTGGCCAGGCCCACGTCTTCCATGGTCACCTCAGAGAAAGGCTTGCACTGAAATGCCCCCTTGGTTAGTCATGAGGGTCTGGGTCACGAGGACAAAATCAGTTACATGAGGTCAAGATGAGGTCAAGACGTGAAGTCAGGGCTGGGTCGCTTTGGTGTGAGAGGCGAGGTCACGGTCAGATGAAGACAATGAGGGGGAGAGACTGGAGGGTCGGGGTGTTGAGGGAGTGAGATCTGGGCGCATGAAATCCCGGTGGGAACAGGGTGCGGTCAGAATCGTGCACTGAGGGAGTGTGGTCAGGGTGGGATCAGGCCAGTGGGACACCAGCAGGAGCAGGTGGGCGTGGTCACTCTGGGTGGTGACCCTGGGTGGTGACGACGATGAGAGCCGTCCCGTCCCTGTCCCCACCCCCAAGTGTGTGCATAGGTACACATTTGGGTACTATGTGGGCCCAGTGCACATGGTCTGCATGTGTGCACATGTGTGACATGCCCTTTTGTGAGTGTATGTGTGTGCTCAGTTGTGCGCGTGGCACATGAGTGCATATTTTGTATAGTGTATCTGTGGTTATGTTATGTTTTCTAAAAGCACACAACAGACTGAGGATTATAATCAGAAACTAGATACAAATCCTTCAAAGCTATGGCCAAACATCCCATCCTATTTCCTGGTAACTTCTCAAGGCTGAAGAACTTTGGAAGCCAGGTGGAGAAAGGAGAGCTCTGGTCCTTGTCGGCCTCAGGAGGATGCATTCCCAGTTGGTGGAAATAGGGTGGGGGGCAACTGGTAAAGCAGGGGTCCCCAGCCCCTGGGCCGCACAGCGGGAGGTGAGTGGCGGGCAAGCGAGAGAAGCTTCATCTGCCACTCCCCATCGCCCCCCATCGCCCCCCATCGCTCCCCATCGCCCGCATTACCACCTGAACCATCCCCCGCCCCACGGTCCGTGGAAAAACTGTCTTCTATGAAACTGGTCCCTGGTGCCAAAAAGGTTGGGGACCGCTGTGGTAAAGAACTGACCCCCTGAGTCTGGAATGTTCCCACCCTGCAGCTCTCATGCCCTGGCAGCTAACCTTACTGAGCCCAAACTATTCCCCCACCTATGTCAGCACTGGAGTGAATGTCACTGTCCCCAGTCCCTCCTATGACGGCAGTCACAGTGACCTTACTAAGATGGAATCGAGTCACTAGACTGTCTGAACCCTTCAACGGCTCCCCATCACCCACAGAGTAAAGCGCAAAACCCTTACCAGAGCATTCCAGGCCCTTCATGATCCAGCCCCTGCCCACCTATTCTTCCTCTTCTGCCTCCCCAATGCCCACCCCATTCCCGGCAGGCCACTGCTTCATGCCTCCCAGGCTGTGTCACCAGAGGCAGGTTAAAAAAGCTGGCTTCAAATACCAGTAGACGATGGGGCCAGGAGTGGCCTCAGGTGGACCTTCCTTCTTTCTTTCTTTCCTTCCCTCCTTCTTTAATTAGACAAATATTTATTAGTTGCTTCTAGGCCCTGAAGATATAGAAATGAGTAGACAGTGATCTCTGGGTTAACCTTCAGTGATCTCGTTTGGTTAACCTTCAAACGAGAGTGTTAGCGAGGCTGTAACTGAACATAATAGATGCTCAATAAATATGTATTAAATAAATAAGTGAACAAATGTAATAAGTACCACAATAGGTTATCGCAGGATAAAGCACAAGGAGCGAAAAGAAAAGAAGCCTCTTTACCTCTTCCTGGAGATAGGAAAGACTTCACGAGGCCAGGCCGGTGACGAGCTAGATGAACTCGGAAGTGTTGACTCAGAGCTTGCAGGTGGCGCTGGGAAGGCACTGAGCACAGGCACAGGCAAAGGCTGGGAGACAAAAAAGGGCCGCAGAGTGTAAGTAGACTGACACAACCGGGGCACAGGTGCAGTGGCAGCAGGCGGGGCTGGGGAGGAAGCGGGCTCTGGTCACTGAAGGCCAGTGAGCAAGGACTCCCTCCTGGCGTCGAAGGGGACTCTTCCAACTAGTCAGGAGGGAGATGACTGTGCAGGAGAACCTGGTGAAGAGGCATTTGGATGCGGATCCGTGGGACCTGGTTGTTGAACAGACGGCTGTGTCCTGGACGTGGTGGCCCGGGCTCAGAAGGGCCCCATGCTTGGGGTTTAATGCTCTGTGGTTGCTGTCTTGGAATTCTTCTCATTTTATCTATGAATCTGTGTTTTGGGTGTGAAGCCTACTGGGACAGTGGCGCATGTGCCAGGGGCTTGGAGCACAGTCTAGCTTTGACCCCCTCCCCGGGACGAGTTCTGGACCTGCCCCCTACCCCTGGTGCCCCAGGCGGGAGCCGTCACAACCTAAGCTTTCGCTACTCTGTGGTGTGATTCAGGGCAAAAGTCCTGAGTGTGGGCTCCATGGAGGGAGTAAGAGGCGGAGGTGTGAACCTCTCCTCGCATCCCAGCTGAGTGGGCCTCTGGCCCTGACGCCACACCTCCAGGCACTGCCTCCTGGGGTAGCTGTGAGAATGCCACCGGTCAGTCCAGCACCACCATCCTCCTGCCTGTAGCTCCCCCCCACCAGGGGCCAACTGGGTCCTCTGAAGTCTCTCGGGGTTAGAATAATCCTCTGCACTCACTAGAGCTCAAAAGCCTGCTCCCGAGACTTAGCTTGCTCCAGGCCAACACCCTTCCCGGTTCCGTCCCGCTCAGACCCCCTCAAAGAGTCACTCCAACAGCAGCCAGGCCTGGGATGGAAGACACAGGGTCCTGCAGCCTTCGGTTTGTGGGAGTCAGCAAGAGCCAATTGCTAAATATGCAGGAATTCTGCAAATCAGTTGTTAAACTGTCGGTGGCTTAAAATCTGCCATCAAGGAAACGGGCAAACACTACAAATCAGGGCCTGTTTTTCCCTTGGAGAGCCATTTACTAACTCACCACAGCCTGGAGGCCTGATTCCCAGGGGCCAAGTGTTTGGAAAGGCCTAGGGTGATTCCTAGTATGTGTGTGTGTGTGTGTGTGTGTGTGTGTGTGTACATATGTGCATGTGTGTGTTTGCTCTTGTGCGTGTCTCTATAGGAGTTTACATGTGCATGCATGGGTGTGTGTGTCCTGTATGTTTCAGCACAGGAACTGGCAGTGTGGGTTCTCTGACAACCAAAACTGCCCATGTCGCAAGAGTTTCCCAGTGTAGGGGAAATGTTCCCCAGAGATCCAGCAAGAGGCTCCACTCTATGACCATGCAGGCTCTCCTGCCTGACCCCAGGGGCCTCAGGTCCTCACCTGAATTGCATAGTAAAGGGCTGGGGATTCTGTGCACAGAAACGCATTAGCAGCCCCAGAATCCCTGCACCTGGTGTAGCTCTGTTCAAAAACTGTGCTCTCTTTCCTTTGGTTGTTTACATTTCATTTTAATATTGATAGAAAACAAAATTTGGCCCCTTTGGAAAGTCTTAAATCTGAAACAGTTAAAAACAAAATAAAACAAAACAACAAACTACTAGAAGTAATTTAAGAGATAATCTTTAGCTTTTCATGCAAAGTTATGCTCATAGCAAATCCAGAGAAGACCAGTGAGAAGGCAGAACTGGAAGGACCTGGTACTATGGGCAACTCCAACCTGATGAGGAAAAAGACAGTGTATGAAATGAGCTCAGTGTACCACCAGGGCTGGGGCTCAGCTCAGCCAGGCACTGGTAGAAGAAGGTGGGACTCTTTCTCTCAGTCAACAGAGGTCATCAGGCAGACCCGGGCGCACCTCAAATGGGAAGGCTGACAATTAAGTAACACTGCCATGTCCCTATGCTGGCCAGGCACAGAAGGTGCTCAATCAGTATTTTTTATTGTTCTTTTATATGGGGGGGGTCCTTTCTTTCTCCTTCCTCCCTCCCTCCCTTCCCTCCTTCCTTCCTTCTCCCTCTCTCTCTCTCTCTTCCTTTCGGATGATGACTGAATATGTCTGCATACCCTTCATCCCCTGGTCACTGGTTGGAGCCCAGGATGTGAAGATAATGATTCAGGCCCCTTCCCCATCTTCCCTGAAGTTCTGAGAGGGAAGGACTATGTTGCTATGTCCCCGAAGGAAAGAAGCCAAGAAAGGAATCTACCTGCACAATGGGTGACCAAGAGGGTTGGGACCTCAGGCCAGGACCCTCTCACTCTCTAGTTTTAACCGGCCCCTCCTTCTGGGGAACTCTCGGAGAGGTACCTTATAAAGTTTCTCAGCCCTCCTGGCCACAGCAGCTGTCCTCAGCAGCACTTGGAGGAACTTGGCTGTGTCCCCACTCACTCCCTGACCATCCCAGGCATTTCAGCCGCACTCAGCTGGCTGTACCCACTGATGGGAGCCCCTCAGGAGGAGTCCCCGGGGACCACAAGCTAGAGGCTCAGCTTCCTGGTGCCGAGGTGGCTGCACCCTGGTGGGATTCTGTGGGTTCTCCCAGATGCCTCAGAATAGGGGGTAGGGGAGTGGCAATTAAGACATTTAACTCCAGTTCTGTTATCTGCTTTGCATAATAGCCTTGTTTGTACAAAAGATTTTGTTTGAAGAAAGGGTTCAGCTACTTTTTAAAAATTGCAAATCATTGTTCTAGGAGTAGTAATTTCATTAGGTAGGTTTGTTAATAACCTTTAGGGGATTCCACATGGGGGTGGAGGGCTTGTGTGTATTTTGTAAAAGATTCTCTGGGGCCCTGATTTGCCCTGTGTGAGAGCCAGTAGCCTAGTGGGTCAGAGAAGCCCAAGCTGGGCAGGTCCCACAGATCATGTCCTTTCTGTGTCCTCACACCATCCTCCTTTGACTGGATGTGGGCCTGATGCCTGCCTGCCTGTCTTGTGCTTATCTGGGTGTGTTTTGGCGGCCTGGGCAGGCCTTCCTATGACTGCAGCCTCAGTGGGTCGTGTTGGAAAGAGGAGGCTGGACCACCCTCCACCCCATCCTCCCTGCCCTCGGGTGTGCCTCTCAGAGGCTGAAGGAGAGACAAGGGGGCTCCCTTCAACCCAGGGGACAGGGAGTCGTCCCCCATGGCCGGGGCCACAGAGATTCCTCAGAACAAGGGAAGGGGGCCTTTGCAGAGGGTGACTCGGCCCCTGGATTCCCCACCTTCCCCCATCTACCCTCTCAGTGCTTTGGGAGTTGGAACCTAATGGAAGGGGTTACTTAAGAGAAAGGGGGAAAGGGGGCCTGCCCTGGAGGAAGCTGTGCCTAAGGTTGGTATTGGGACTGGAATTGGAACGCTGAGGGGCCGGGGAGTGGGGTGGAACCAGACAGGAGGTCCTGGTCCCGAAACTGTCCCCCCTCCCAGGGCCTGCAGGCTTTACCGGCCCCTGCCTACCCACAGACCACCCTCCCCAGGCCCCTTCTTTCAGCTCCCCTTGCCTGACTGTCCCAGTTTGGGCCCACGATCTTCTCCCCCTCCACCCTCTGTCCTCTCTGCAGACCCAGCCTCTCACTCCTGGCCTGACACAGGGCTTCCTGCCTTGTTCTTCTCTCCCTATTCCTGCGCAGGTCTCTGCACCTGCCCTGGTGAGCCTGTGCCAGTAGCCCGGGGCCTCTAGGGGGCAGCAGAGAGAGGATGAACAGGCTGAGCGGCCAAAGAGCCCTGTTCCAGATGCATTTCTGTCTCTGAATTGCTGCGTGCCTTGGGACAATCCACTGACCTCTCTGGGCCTCCGTTTCTACACTGGCTTTTCTGGGGAGATGACTCACAGGCCCCTTCCTATAGGGTATTCTGCTGTGGCCAAGCCGCTGCAGAGAATCTAAGGAGGAGGTGGAGAAGGGAGTGTTCAGGCTGCCAGGAAGGAGTGTGAGAGGCTAAGCAGTGGGGAGGCCCCAGCAGGTGTGTGTGCCTCCATTCAGTACCCCCCAACCCCAGGACAGCAGACCAGAGGCTACAGACAGGCCAGGAAAGCACGGTGGTGGAGCATGGTGGCTGTGGACCTAGCTGCAGGCACGGGGCCCTAAGAACCAGAGACTGCTCTGTGCCTGGAGGAGCCCAGCACCCCTGCGGCCTCGCGGGCCCACGAATTGCCCCTCCCTCTGCCACCTCTGCCCGGGTTTTCTCAGCTCTGATTGGAGGACTAATAGATTTGTGATTTCTTTTTGTAAAGAAGTACAACCCCAGTGCACCAGGCCGGGGAGGTCCCTAGCCCACCCAGGTGCCCAGAATCCCATGTGCCCCCCTTTCCCTGGGGAGGGCTGGAGTTTGGGCTTGGGGGGGCTTGGCCGGCCCTGCCCAGGAGGGGCTGGGAAGTCAAGGAGGCTGGAGGGGCCTGTACCCGGCTCTGGCCTCTGCCAAGCTGCACTGGGGAGGCCCAGAGGGGTTTATTTGGATTTTTTAATTATCATTTTTACTTTTTTTCTCCTCATGAAAAAGTTTTAATATACACAGTAAATTAAGCTCAGAAAAAAAAGGAGGGGGGCACATTTCATCTTTAATCTATTTACTTCTGAATATTTAACATACAATTCTGGCACCAATCACCAAATTTAACTGGAAAATTACTCACTAATCTGTTTGCTTATTTGGAATAATTGGGTCGGCTGCCAGCGCGAGGATTTCCCCCCCCTGTTTAATATCTCAGTTAGTAGTCCAATTTCAGCTTGGCGGCATAATTACTCTGACAGAGCTGTAGCCACGGGGCCTGTGAGTGGGGCTGCTTTTAAACCGTAAATTATGAAGGATTAGCATTTATGAATTTTAAATCAGGGCTGGGGTAGGAGACACTAAAGCTGCTTAATGCTGGGGAACGGCAGCCTCCACTCAGCAGCAGAAGCCGTAACCCTTCCGCTCCCAGGACGGGCCGCAGAATGTGGGAGCCTGGGACGTGGCAGGTGGTGACCCAGAAGGTGTGGGAACACAAAGGACACAGTGGTGGGGGAAGCTGCCGCAGTGATGGAGCCCCCAGGAGTTAGAAAACCTGGGGTGATGTGAGCAAGGGCTTTGGCCTCTCCTCCTGCCCCACCCCGGTCCGTAGGGTGCAGTCTCCCCCCTGGTTAGTAACAGTTCACCTCCCCCCTGCCCTAGAGGAAGCTCAGAGCAATGACCTAACTAGGAGTTGAGGTCACTCCCTGCAGCCCGCTGCCTGCATGCAGGAAGGGTCCCTGCTGTTCTTAAGCATCCCCATCTGGCCGTGAGCCAGTCTGACTCAGCATCCTTTGGCTCTAAGTGTGACTTCCTGGTGTACCCAGCTCTGGCCAGCTGCAGAATGGCCGCCAAGGCTTCCCCAGGTACATCATTCTCAGTTCTCCCCTTCCCTCCCCTCTTCCTCCATCCCCACCCCACCCTCCGCTGGCACATGATGGCCCTAGACCCACCTTTGAAACCATATGGACCTGGGTTTGAAACCCAGCTATGCTCTTTACAAGCTGTGTGACCATGGACAAGTAACTTAACCTTTCTGAGTCTCCAACTTATTCATCAGTTAAATGGAGACAGTAATTCCTACCTTACAGGGCTGCTGGAGACTTTCATTAGATACTGTGGGTGAAGTGCCAGGCACAGTGCCTGGCACACGGCAGGTGTTTATTCTGTCAGCTCCATGCTCCTTGGGCTCTCCCCAAACCTGAGTCAATGCCCTGCATCCACTGCCCTCTCCCTGTGTCTCATTTCTCACAGCACAGGGAAATCTCAGCCTCTGGCCACTCAACCTGCCCTGATGGTAGATGCCAAGGTTGGATCTCAGGACTCTACTGGACTCCAGGCATTGGTGGCCACTAGAGCACTGACTCTGGGGCCACGCTGGCTAGATTTGAACTCTTACTCTGTCGTTCACTAGCTTGGTGACCTTGACCAAGTTATTTAGCCTCTCTATGCCTCAGTTTTCCTAACCTGCAAAATGGGAATCATAACAATAGTATCTCATCATAGTGCTGTTAAGATTTGGTAAGTTAATGTATGGCATTCAGAATCATGCCTGTCACACAGTAAACACTAGCTGTGCTGCTTATTGTTATTTATTATTCGTATGAGGAAGATGACTGTGGTCCTCTCTGTGGAACTTGAGGCTCCAGGTTGACCTCCCTTGAGCCTGAGGGATCTTTAGGTAGCCTACAAAAATAGCAGGAAAAGAGGCAGGATCTGAGTGGGCAGGACCAGGCTACCTGGCACCTCACTGAGGACCAGTCTGGAGCACATCTCTCTGAGATAAAGCAGTCCCTACAGTGGCCAGACCTCCACCTGTCCCATCTATGGGTGATGGGACCTCCCCATGACCTGCAGCTCTGGAAGAACCTCCTGATGTGCCTGATGGGGCAGATTTCTGGGGTACAGGCCAGCAGTGTGGGCAGCAGAGGCCGGAGGGGCAGGAATGAGACCATAGGGGCACATCAGCCCAGAGACACCCTCTGCATGGGTCAGCCCTCTTTCCCAAGCTGGCCAAGATCTCTGTCCTCCCGGTCCCCAGGCCTGGGCTAGACCAGGTCAGTGGGTGGCCAGGGAAGGCAGAGTGGGGGTGACTCCAGGCATCCCAGCCTGCAGGGTGAGCAGGCCAGGCCAGGCTGAGCCCAGAGCCTCACTCTAGGCCTCCAGGGCTAACCTGTAGGCCCAGGCCTTCCCACTGCCCCTCACCAGCTTCAACGACAGTCTGTCCTAGCTCATCACGTCCACCGTGTGACAGGCTGCCAGTGCCTTAATGTGAGTCCTCTGGCAGTCCACTTGCCCTTTTGGGACCTGATTTTGCACATCTGAAAGAAGAACAGGAGGGTCTTGCCCCCCTAGGGGTCTATGATTCAGGTTCATAGCCTGTTATCTCAGCAGAATGGACACAGCGTGTCATTCACCTGTTCTCTGCAGAGCAGGTCCCACAGCCCACCCATAAGTCCAGGCTGGGTGGAGTTTGGCTTCATGCGACATACTGGATGGATTCGGCAGCCCAACACCAACCATGATCCTAGGCTTAATGACAGACCAAGCCGCAGCCTCAGCTCCCGGGTGCGGGCTAGCCATGGGAGTCCCAGGGAAAGGCTGCAGCCCAGCAGGGGCTCACGGGCCCTCATGTGGTATTAATGCTCTTTTTAAAAATGCCCTGAATGATAATTTTGCTTTGGCAAATAAATCCTTAAGTGTCCCCCCCAACCTTGTACCTCCATATACCCCACACCATCACCCTCAGCCACCTGGCCCTTAAGGACTGTGACCTGGGGGAGGAGTAAAGGGGGAAGGAAACCCGCCAGGGCTGCCGCTGCTTGTGCAGCTGAGGGAGGGCTGCACTCTCAGGGGACCCACAGGACTTCTAGTGCGGCTGGTCTGCCAGCACGCTGGGATGCTTGATGGAGGGGAAGTGCCCGGTTTGTCGAGTCCTTGCTGAGCTTTGTGGTAACTCATTATATTTCTTTCTTTACAAATTGGCCCATTAGTACGCCTGAATTGAACGGAATTCTAACGCCAGGAGCCTCCCAGCCTGGGCTGAGCCTGGGACAGGAATTACCTGAGGCACGAAGGCCTGCATTCTGGGGAGGAAGCCTGGGACGGATGTCTGGAGCGGGCCCTACATTCTGCAAGGGAAGTGGGTTTGTTTTCTTTAAACTCTAGAGAATGAAAGAGTTCTAACCAAGCTCTGCTGGATTTAAATAGCAAGATCTGCCTCACTGCTCACTGGCTTTCAAGCTGGGGGCTCTGATCCCTGTTTGAGGGGCTAAACTCTAACCCCATTAAGCCATTTATGGAAAGCTGACCACCAGGGAGGGAGGCGGCCCCTCTTCCTGCAGCCTCCCTAAACCCCACAGATTCTGAAATTGGTTGTCACTCTCAGTCTGAGGATTCTAAACAAGTAGGCACTAATCCCCTCTGTTAAGGAGATACTTATTTTGTCTGAAAAACTTCAAAGAGCCCATGACAGACACTCAAAATCAAAATTAGCATTCCAATGAGGATTTAAAAAATAATAATTCTTACAGTTCTGCTCAGGAAAGGAGGAGAGGGGAAGTGACTGGCCGGGAGGCTGGGGGAGGGAGTGGGGGCAGTGACTTTCATCTGCCTACCCTCAGGAGCTCTGGGGATGTGCCCCTGCTGGCTGAGATGCTGAAGCCCCCTCCCCAAAAGGGCAAAGGCTAGGCCGTAGCCTGGGCCCTCCAGCGTGGGCAGGAAGTGGCAAACCCCAAGGACTGTGCAGATGAGAAGTTCAAGTCTCAGAGAGGGAGGTAGCATCCGGGGCCATCAGCTACCAGAGCTGCAGCTACGGCCAGGCATTTGGACCCAGGTGCGCCTCGGGTCTGCCTGCCTGAGGCCTCAATGGTGCTCTCAGCTCACAGGACTAGTAGGAGTGCAGAGAGGCTGACAGGTGTCCTGAGGCAGCTCAGCGGCGGAGTGTGGAGCCCGACGGTCTTGCCAACATACCTGTCCACGTTACGGCCATGTCTGGAGCCACTGCAGGGTCCTAACATTCCCTCCAGCCCCAGCAGCCTCTCTTCTGGAACCCAGTGAGCCTCCTGCCACCCCCAGGCCTGACCTCTCCCTTTGCTGGACTAGTGCCCCCAGCCCAGCCTCACCCTGGCCTGTCCCACCCCACAACCCAGCCTACCCTAGAAGGTCTCCCTCATCAGAGTCAGTCTGGCATTTCCATCTCTCAAGGGACCCTCCTGTTCCAGATTCCAGATTCCCAGGCCAGGAGGAGGCCCCCATCTCCAGACAGGGGGCTCTTCTCTCCCAGTCTCTATAGCCCCTTTCTTTCTAAAGTCCCTTAGGTGACTGCAGGACCTCCTGGGCCCCTCTCAGCTCCTGGACCAAATCCCCCACTTGCTCTATTGGCCCCTGCTTGGCCTTCCCAGGAAGCCAGGGGGCAGGACCTATCCCTCCTGCTCCCCTCAGCCAGGCTGCGCCAAGCCTGTTTGGTGTCATCCCCTGCAGGGAGGACCTCACACCTCGAAGACTGTTCATGGAAGTTCCTGGTCTCTCAGTCTTCCCCCGCCTCCCCCAATACACACTGCTTTTCTGCATCACCCCCAAGTTCTATCCATCACCTGCCCAGTCCCCACTAAGCACTGTGCCCCATTCCAAGGCTGATCTGGAACCAGATTCTGTCCGTTCATTCAAACTCTCCTTCAGTGTGTAGACCTGCTCTGTGCCTGGTCCCGTGTGAGTGCTGGAGCACAGGGACCAGACTCTGTTTTGGGGGTGCTTCCAGCCAAATAGGAGTGCTGGTCCATCACAGTACAGACGGATCAGAGAACTCCATCTGCAGGGCTCCCTGAGGAGGTGCCAATGAGCTTCAATAGGAAGTCACCAGGTGGGCAAAAGAACAAAGGGCCTTCTAGGAGGCGGAGTAGTGTGCAACACAGAGAGGCCAGGGAAGCCTGGGAACAAGGCAGAACCCCGACTCTAAGCCCAGTACCCCTTCCTGATCCCTAGCCCGGGTCCCCAGGCCCTTCGTGAAGACCACGAGGTCCTGGTCACCTGTTCTAGTAACAGTATTGCACAGCACGTGAACCTCAGAGAGAGAAAGAAGTGCCCATGACACCCTAGGCCACCAATGAGAGAGACCCCTTGAAAGCACTGCCTCATCCATGACAATGGTCATTGGCTTCTGGTACTAGGAAAGCCTGAAGGAGATATCCAAAAGGCCCAGCTTTTGGTAACAACCGTTCCTGAGGCAGGCCTGGTCCCTCCTGGCTGCTGGTATTATCCCTGTGAAAACTGGCTCTGTTCAAAGCACTTTCCCACCCATATCTCATCATAGATTTCTAGAACATTCATGCTCAGAACCCACATAGACTGGTGTTGTCCAATAGAAATACACTGCAAGCCACATACATGATTTTTAAAGTTTCTAGTAGTCACACTGAAAAGATTAAACTAATTTAATAATACATTTTCCTTAGCCCAATATTATTATTGGGTTTATATAACCCAAAACACCATCATTTCAACATGTAATCAGCATAAGATTATTACTGAGGTGCGTTTTTTTTCATAATAAGTCTTAGAAATCTAGTGTGTATAATCTTTTACACTGACAGCACATCTCAATTCCAACTAGGCACATTTCAAGTACTGCCACAAGCAGCTAGTGGCTACTATACTGGAAAGCACAGAGACCAGCCCAGCGTGTCTCCAGAGGAAGAAACTGGGAAGGAGGGGAATGGACTTTTTTATCAACTGAATGTTTGTTGTCTCCCCAGAATTCATATGTTGAAACCATACCCCCAGTGTGACGGTATTAGAAGGTGGGGCCTTTGGGAGGTAATTAGGATTAGATGAGATCACGAGGGTGGAGCCCTCAGAAATGGGATTAGTGTCCTCATAAGAGACACAAGAGAGCTTGCTTCTTCTCTCTGCTGGCCACCCTGTGAGACGTCGGCAGTCAGCAACCCAGAAGAGGGCCCTCTCCAGAACCCAACCATGCAGGCGCCCAGATCTTGGACTTCCAGACCCCAGAACTGTGAGAAATAAAGTCCTGTTGTTTATAAGTCACCCAATTTATGGTATTCTATTACAGCTAAGGCAGACTTGCTCAGGATCAAATGCAAACCAGGCTGTGGCATGAAGTCCCCTGACTCCAACTTCTGTCCCTCCCACAGTCCTGCTGGACCCCGAGACGGCCCAGGGCACTGAAGCAGAAGACACTGGGCTGGGGCTAGAGGCGGGCATCATGTGCTGGGTCTGCTGCTAACCTTCCCCACACGTGGCCTTGGGCGGATCAGGAACTGCATTGAACGTGGGGACCTCCTGCCGGCTGTGAAAGGAGGTCAAATGAAGAGGCACCAGAGTGGCAGACATTTCCAGCGTCTGCTCTGTGCCCGGCACCGCGTGGTGGCTGGGGGCTGTCCTCATCCTGAGGAGCTTGCGGCTGGGGATGGGACAGTGACAGCACAGGTGATGAGGCCCACAGTGGGGAAAGCACGGGGCCCTGTGGAGGCACTGAGGACAGGGTGTTTGGGAGAGGCAAAACTTGAACTGGGTCTGGGAAGAGGAGCACAAGATCCACTTGGAGGCCTCTTTCTGTAGCTGGGACACCCCCCTCCACACCCCAGCTTCCTAAGACCCTGGGACCCCAGCTGTCCCTGAAGGGTGAGGAGAGCCCACTCAGGTAGCCCAGCCCTGCCCACAGTCCTGCCAGTCAGGCAACACCCAGCCTCAGAGGTGGCTGGTACTGTGCCCTCCTCAGGGGAGCCCCAAGGAGTCTGGCCTCGGCCCTTCCCCTTTTCCTTCAGGCATCCCAGACTTCTTTGGGATGAACTGGGTCTGCCCGTGGGCCAAGCTGGAGCAAGAGAGGCGGCCTGAGTCCTGCCTGCCAAAAGCCAGGGCAGTCACCGCCTGAGGGGAGAGCTGAGCTGCCTCTGGGGCTAAGGCTGGGTGGCAGCCCACGGGGCCTGTGGGGCTTGCAGTCTGCAGTCAGGGCCTTGCTGCCTCTTGCCCCCCCACCTGGCCACGAAGCCCCAAAGCCGGTAATGAGCACCTCCGGCTCCACGGTGGCTCAGAGGAGGCCTCCTGGCAGCCCGGCCTTGTTCTCATTGTCCCGCTCCAGCCCAAATGCACCAGGCCCAGGCCTCAATCATGATCAATGGGCCGAGGATGTGCTGAAGCGGCACTTTCATCTTTTCTCAAGGCCGGTGTTTGAACTTCTCGGAGCAAGCGGCCTTCCCAAACGGGTTTGTCTTCTAAGAAGGCGGCCAATCTCCTTTCCCTTGCTTCCTAAGCAGGCTGATCCTGAGAGTTATTGAGGCACAAAAAAAAGAGACGTTCAAAGGCAAATCTAAATTACCGTCCTCTTCAAACTGGCGAAAAGTCTTATTAAGTCACCTGCGTGTGAATCCCGGCCTATTTCTGCCTGCAGACCTTTCTTCCTTTGTGCCACATAAATGGACACATCTTATTGATTTTCTTTCAACCTGGATCACCTCCATCGCTGTGAATATGGGCAGACAAATCCCGCTCCTTCCTTCCTGGTGGGGCTGAGGAAGAATGGGGGTGGCAGCTAGAGGGGCCCCGCACGATGGGGGCCACTGCACCCTCCTCACCACCCCCTGTGTGCCTTCCCACAGAACTCAGCAGAGCGGCCCAGAGCAGCATTTTCCTGGGGGAGCCGGGGAGGCACGGTGGGCCTGTAGGGAGGCTCTGTGACTACAGCCAGCAGATGGGGCCTCGCCAATCCTTCCTGGGTTGGGAGGACAACTCCAGGGACCCTTGAACTCACCCCGCTCTGCCCTCAGCCTGTCTTCTCGCGTCCTTGGCCTCCTAGTGCTTGTCCTCTGTGACTCCCATCCCCAAACGCTCCCCACTCTGCTCACTCCATCCCAGCCTTGACCTCTTTGCTGAACAAGCCACACACATGCCCACCTCAGGGCCTTTGCACTGCTGTTCCCACGCCCAGAAGGATCCTCAAGCCTCTTCCCCTCACCTCCTTCAAGTCTCCACTCAAATGTCCACTTCTCAGTGAAACCTTCTCAGGCCACCCCATGGAAAATGGTACCCATCCCCTTAGGCTCCCCAGCACCCACCCCACTTTATCTTCCTGCATGGCACTTATCATAATTCACATGCTCTACGTTTTACTTGCTTGTGTTGGTTGGTTATCTGTCCCCACTAAAGTCTAAACTCCATGCCAACAGAGCTGTTTGCCCCTTTGGTTCACTACAGTGTCACTGCTACCTAGAACAGTGTTCAGTATACCAACGTGCTCTATAAATGACTGTTCAATGTAGGCCATGCAGGGGCCCAGCCAGCGCCAGCACCCCACCTTCTGATTCAGTCCCCAGCCTCCAGAGGACACCACACAGTATGCCCGGACCGCATCCTCACTTCACCATCATCTCTACTGAAGTGACCTCAGGCTCCCAGACAAAAATATCCTCCCCCTAGGCCTGCAGCTTGGCCTGGACACTGCCTGGTCAGGCTTTGGTCTCAGGACAGATAGTTTCTAAGCCCATGACCACACCTCTGAGCCCATCAGTCTCCTCCTACTGGGGACAGGCCCCTGTGTGAGGGTATTTCACCCCATCAGATCCAGCTGACCAGGGCAGTACCACAGAAATGCTCTGGGTCCTTAGCTGCCCTCCCCAAGCCACTTCCAGAGGACAGATCTTCCTGTGGGGACCCCAGGGCTGCCGCCCATCTCCCTCACTACATCCCTAGGCTGGGCAAGTGGTATAATAATTACTGTACACTACGGTCTGAATGTTTATGTTCTCCCCAAATTCAAATGCCAAAATTTTAATTCCCAAGGTAATTAGGAAGAGGGGACTTTGGGAGGTGATTATAAAATGGGTCCCTCCCTAGCGCATTCCACCACATGAGGACACAGCGAGAAGTCGCAGTCTACAACATGGAAGAGGGCCTACTCTGGAATCTGAGCACGTTGGCACCCTGATCTTGGACTCCCGGCCTCCAGAACTGTGAGAAATGCATTTCTATAGTGTGTAAGCAACCCGGTCTGTGGTATTGTGTTCTGTCAGCCCAAAGAGACTAAGATGCGGTACAAACACCCTGGCTGGCCACTGGGAGCCCTGGGGCTGGCCTTGGCTTTGCAGTTACTCTCTGTATGGCCCCGAGGGACTTTCTTCCATCTCCTGACTTGAGTTTCCCCATCTGCAATATGGAAGGAGTGACCCAGAGAACCTGAGGACCCCTTTGTAGGTCAGAGCCCCCTCTGGCTCATTCTGGGGAAAATCAGACCCACCAGCTGGAGGTGCTGGGGCTACAGGCAGGGCAAGCCCACCAGCTAGATGGACCTTCTTAGGGCAATTCGCATCTTTGGGCTGCACTGGGCCAGGAGGATGGGTTGAGAGCCTGGGGCAGGGTGGAGCCTTGGGTCTGGAGCAGTGCTCTGGACAGGTCACAGGGCGGTGGTGAGGGACACACCCCAAGTCCTTACTTCATTCCCTTTTTTTCTTGGGCCTCAAATGGGCCACAAGGTCAGGTGGTAGGGCTGTGAGCATCAAAAAGCCACCAAACCTGACCTCAGCCCTCAAGGGGACTTTACTCTGATCAGTTCTTCACGGTAGGGATAGGAGTTCAGGGGGTGGTGTCCAGGGGTCTCTGACTTAGGCCCATGACCCTGGAGTCTCCCCTTTGACCAGCCTGAATATGTTAAACAGAATCCTGGTCACCAGCTCAGTCCTGAGCTTGGCCCTATCACTGACCCTGACCCTGGACCAGGCCCAGCCAAGACCTCCTAGCCCAGTAGCCATGCTACCCTTCAGGCTGCCAGCCTCCTGGCTGTCTCCCTGCGTTCATCTCCACCAGATTTCACCTTGAGGCCATGCAGGTGGCAGCTTTGCCCGCAGTGATACACCCCCCCGGCCTCCAGGAGGCCTGCGTCTCTCATTAGTCTGTGGACTCTCCCAGTGAGGCCCATCGTGATTCCTCCTGTCTGGTCTGCCTGAGCACAGCCCCTCCCCCATTCTCCCTGCCTCCCCTTGATTGAGGTGTTCTCCTCTCCCTGGGACCCTTGCAGTCACTTCCTAACTGGCCTCCCTGACCCTGACCCTGACCCTAACCCTTGGGCTGCACTGGGCTGGGAGGATGAGTTCTAGCATACAACCGCCAATGATCTTTCTAAAACTGTTTGTTCCCATATCTCTCTCTTGGAAACCTTCCATTGCCCCAAGACCCAGACTAGGGTGCAAAATTTAAGGATGCACTCATCCTCTGGTTGTGCAAGTGTGGGGTCAGACTTAAATAGCAATGCCTCCTTAAATCCCTAGGGCCCCTGCTGGACTCACCCAGTCCTAGCCTGGCATTGCCCTTAAATCCAGATAAAATCCAGATTCCTTCACTAGGCTCAAGGCATCACCACATCCCAGCTCCGGCCCTTTCCTGCCAATTTCCTGCCAAACCCCACATGACTGCACCTGGCCACAGCAAAGCACCTAGGGCTATTCCCCTCAGTGCCCTCCCACTCTGCGTTTCTGCACATTCCTGATGCATCCTCTGCTTTCCTAGGCCTGTCTCTTTTTGTCCTTCTAGGCCTCACTTGGCTGTCACTTTCTCCAGGTAAGCCTTTGACCAGTGCCCCCTTGGGAGCAGAACAAAGCACGAACCACACTGAACCACTCAGGCCCATTTTTGGGTCCCTCTCTCTCAATGGGCTGAGTCATCTTTGAGGGCTAGAGCAACATCTGGTTTTTCCCCTTTCCAGCGCAGGGCAGGGCCCAGAGTAAGTTCTCAGTAGGTGTTTGTTGAATGAATGACTGGAGGAATGAAAGAAGAACACACAAATCCCCAGGCCCATAAAAGAACCATCCCGAGGAGAAGCCTCATGCATCTGCTTGCTAGAGAGAAGCAGACAGACAGATGGAAACGAGTGAGGCCGAGGAATTCTTTGGGGAAAAGCAGCTCATTTCCAAATGGGAGGCATATAGACCATGGGAAGACAAAAAAATTTCTCAAAATTAAACCAAAGGAGGGGTCTGGGGAGCGATGGGGCCGCCAGGGATTTATTAATGCACGCCTCCAAGTGATTCTTCCTCCTGCGATCCAGACACTGGGTTAGCACTGACTTCCAAATTACATTTAATTGGACAATTATTCAAACTGAAAAACCTGCACAGGAAACGAAGGCGGTCCTTAATAAACACCTTGTCTCCTCAGCCCCAAACAGGCAAGTCGTTTACTGACCCAAGAGGCACAATTCTGTCTTTGCTAAATTTATTTTGAAGTAATTGCCGACTCCGGGAGTACCCATTTTTCAAAGGGAAACTTGGCTCTAGCCAGCAGAATAACAAATTGTTCCCTGACCCGTGTGAAGCCTAATCCCTTTAGAAGGATGTGCGCTTAGAGGGTGGCGGGCCTTGGCGGAGAGGGACGACCCAGCCGCATCACTGCTGTCCCGCCCTGGACAGGTGGGAGCCTCCCAGGCAGACCAGGGTGCGCCCACAAGGACCAGCGCAGACTTTCTCTGCAGGAGGGGCTGCGAGGGCTGGGCTGGAGATGGTCACCCGGCCATGGTCCACAAGGTTGGGGAGAGAAGGCTCACACTTCCCCAGCCACCCCTGGGCCCGCCTGGAGCCCAGTGCAGCCTTGATGCTCAAGCCTCCCTCTCGGGTCTCCCCACCCGCCCTCCGCATCCCTTCGCCAGACTGTCCTCGTCTCCACCCTCCCAGCCCTGCTGGCCCCAGACCCGGCCCCGCCCCCTTCTCTGCACACCTGTTGAGGCTGTGCAAAGCCCTGTGCGGTGGATGCACCTTTCACACAGAAGGTGCACCGCAGGCCAGCCTCCACCTTGAGCAGCTGAGGGCCTTGGGGAACCTGCTTTAATGAATAGGAGTGCGTTTATAAATAGCATATCCAAATGCAAATGAGCACCTCCAACAGCACGGACAGTGGCTGGGCTCTGATCCCTTCCTGTTAAGCAAACACAGTTGATAAAAACTGGGTTCTGGGCTTCCCTGGTGGCGCAGTGGTTGAGAATCTGCCTGCCAATGCAGGGGACACGGGTTCGAACCCTGGTCTGGGAAGATCCCACATGCCGTGGAGCAACTAGGCCCGTGAGCCACAATTGCTGAGCCTGTGCGTCTGGAGCCTATGCTCCGCAACAAGAGAGGCCGCGATAGTGAGAGACCCGCGCGCCACGATGAAGAGTGGCCCCCGCTTGCCGCAACTAGAGAAAGCCCTCGCACAGAAACGAAGACCCAACACAGCCAAAAATAAATAAATAAATAAATAATTTTTTTAAAAAAATAAAGCAAATAATTTAAAAAAAAACAAAACAAACAAACAAAAACCTGGGTTCTTCTTTTCAGGAGCGTCATAAAGGGACTTCCCTTGATTTACAAAGGGATTCCAACTTGGTGTCCTGGAAGATCAAGGTCGCTTCCTTCACATATAGTATAACTCAATGCCTCCAAACCCATGCTTGGCCTAACGTGGGTCTCTACCAGGGATCTTTTTGTTCACTGATACATCCAAGTGCCCACAACAGTGCCTGCCAGGAGATGGTGTGCAACAAATATTGTTTACAGAGATGTAGTCCTAGAGAACCTAACCTGTGGAGAAGACAAGCACCCCTCCTCAGCTGCCTCTCACAGCCTGTCTTCAGACCTTGAGCAAAGTAGAGCTGACAAGACACCAGAGTTGGAAAGACTCTTTGAGTGTTGTCATTGCTCCTCTTCCCTTTTCTTCCAGTCTGGGAAGCAAGCTCTGAGAGACTTAAGTATTAGGCCCAACGGCAAAGCAGGTCAGAGGCGGAAGCAGGGCTAGAACCTGGGTCTCCAATTTCCAGAGCCCCATCCCTCCTGGAGTCCAGGCTGCCTCCCAACAACAGCCTGGCCCCATCAGACAGCAAACACCATCAAAAGAGCCCTAGCAGCTTCCCTGGTGGCGCAGTGGTTGGGAATCTGCCTGCCAATGCAGGGGACACGGGTTTGAGCCCTGGTCTGGGAGGATCCCACATGCCGCGGAGCAACTGGGCCCTTGAGCCACAATTACTGAGTCTGCGCGTCTGGAGCCTGTGCTCCGCAACAAGAGAGGCCGCGATAGTGAGAGGCCCGCGCACCGCGATGAAGAGTGGCCCCCGCTTGCCGCAACTAGAGAAAGCCCTCGCACAGAAACGAAGATCCAACACAGTCATAAATAAATAAATAAAATTAAGAAAAAAAAAAAAAAAAAGAGCCCTAGCAGTAAGCAGGTCCCCTGAGAGCACTTTTGGCTACATACCTCTGGTTAACAGGGAAACTGAGGCTCACAGAGTGGGGGAGTCTTGTCCCAGGTCACACCTGGAGGGGGCTGTTTCCCAGACTCTTAGACATCAACATGCGGCCTAGGAGTTAGGGCCAGGCACCCCATCACCACCTTGGGTCTTCTTGGGGGTCACAAGGCTTGGGCCCCTCTATCTAGCAAGGCCCCTTTGTCAGAGGACAGGGACCCCATGGGACAGGGAGGCTGCCTCTTTGGCTTCTAATTCCTGGGTCATTCTACTGTCCCCATCCCATCCCAGGCGGCTTTTGGAGCACCTAAGGGGGCCATTCCCACACGGCTCCCGTGGTCTCCCCAAAACCTTCTCTGCTCCTGCCCCTGGGCTCCCAGACCAGCTCCCCCGCCACCTGCCCAGTCACATTCCCCCCGCGCCCCGCACTGGCTCCCTTGTGGGTTTCGATGAATGTGGCCTCACCTTTTGCTTATGGGAGAAGAAACAAATTGTTCAACAATAACAACCTGAGGGCAACAGCTGGAAGAACTGGAGGTATTTTGCTACGGAAGACCAGATGCAAAGAGAATGTTTCCAGAGCGGGCTGCGTGGGGAAGCAGTTTAATAGCTGGGGGTCCGGAGAGTGGGTCCTGAATAACCCTTGCCCCTCTTTTAACCAACTGTGTGGCTTCTGAAAGTCACACCACTTCTCGCAGACTGTTCCCTTGCCTGGAAAGTGGCACGATAAATAGCACCTAAGTCTTTAAATTGTTTGATAATGAGAGCTAACATTTTTTTGAACACTTGCTATGTACCAAGCACTATTCTAAACACTTTACTGTTACTCATTCATTTGATCTGCACTACACAGAAGAAGGTAGGTATTATTATTTCCCCATTTTACAGATCAGGAAAATGAGACCCAGAGAGGTTAGGTTACTTGCCCAAGGTCACACAGCTAGTAGGCATTCTTCCAATGGATGTAATAGACTTGGCATGCTGTAAGCACTCAATAAATATTATTATTGCTATCATTAAGACTTGACTTTCTTTGTACCAGTCCAAAGAGCAGAATGAGGGCCACAGGGAGGTCCAGGTAGGAAGTTGTGTGGTAGGGAAAGTGTAATAGGGCAGGGGAAGGGCAGGAGGTGGGGGGGAGGCAAGAACTACCTCTGATACTTCTGATGGGAGCACTGAGGCACATCCCCACGGAAGCATTTGCATCTAAGATTTACGTAAGAGCCAAGAAGTATACTGGGAAAAGGCCTTGAATTTAGACCACATACAATCATTTTCTATGGGCTCCAGGGCCCTGACAGAGAGCAATGGCCCTGAGTAAGAGCTCACCCAAAGAAGTGATGGTGGCTGGAATGAGGGCGAGCCCAGCCAGATCAGAGCCCCAGTGGGGATGTGGGGTCTGGCTCTGCAGCTGGAGGAGGAATATAGCTTAGCTGGCCACCCTGGGAGCATGCGTGTGCTGTGCCCTTTACGGAGAAAACCATCACAGACTGAGTCACTACACTTATACCCTGAAGCCAAGTCACCAGCTGTAGGACCCCTAACTGGACATGGCTGGAGGCGGGGCACCCCTCACTTGGAAAAGGAGGCCTAGAAGACACAGGTTTCATTTCCCATGTGACTGGCAGTAGGGGCAGCAGCAAATGCCTGGCACAATGAGCTCCGAGGTGACAGTAGTGGTGGCTGAGGCAGTGAAATCTTGGCCAGGATTCTGGCTCAGCTGGCTGCCCCTGTGAGTACAAATCATGTAATGTACTTCCAGAAATTCCCCCAAAACACTTGCGAAAGGGAGGTCTACAGACACCTGAACTCGAGTGGGGCCATGGAGATCCAGATGTTTTGCTAAGGCCCGGGACATACAGGGAAGAACTTGCTAACTTCAGGGAGTCTAACAATAAATCCAGCAACCTGAAACAGGAATGAGCTCCCCATCGCTGGGAGTATGCAAATAGAGGGTAAGCCACTGTCTGCCAGAGTTGTCGAGGAGAGGTTTCCAGTCCTGTCCAGAGGGGTGTAAGATGAGCCTTCCTGATTCATCCTACCCAATGCTCTTCTCTCCCAGAGGTTCACTGCTCATGCATCATCGGGCCCCTGTATGGCCACAGAGCACAAAAAGATGACAGACACAGTGAGCTAACACTTACATAGGGGAACTGTGTGCTACAACTCTGCAGGTCCTGACCCATTCATGGCCTCATGACAGATCAGCCAGGTATCGTTAGCTCCATTTCACAGATGGGGAAACTGAGACCCAGAGAGGCTCAGCATTACACTGCTAGGAAGTGGTGGCACCAGGATCAGACCCAGGTGGCCTGGCCCCAGGTCCACACACTCAGCCCCTTTCCAGGCTGCCTGCCAACGCATGGGGCAATGTCCCTGTGGGTCTTGCATGGCTGGGCTAAGGCCTAGAGACCTGGGTGGGGCCCAGCCTGGAGAGGGGCCCTCCGGAGTGCCCTCTTGGGGCCAAGAAGGTCCCAGCTGTCCTGGCTAGGTGGCCTCTTCCTGTTGGATAAGGGTCTACAGCCCACAGTCAGACGGGTCTGTGAGGAGTGAGGGTGGGCTCCGTCTGCAGGAGGGAAGCCGAAGGCAAGGCCCAGTGGGGTCTCAACCTCCACCTCAGGGGCCATCAGAGCTGTAGCCGGGCAGCTGGCCTGTCAGGGCTCTGGGAACATGTGGCTGCCTCCGCTGTGACTTCTGCCACTGTCTGCAGGAAACCCTCGGAGTAGACTGAGCCAGGGGTCTTGTTGGGGGTTATGAAGAAAAGTGACAGTTGCAGAAACAGATGGTTTCTCACCCTGCAACCCAGGAAGGGAGAATGCCCAGGACCAGAGCAGGCGAGGGCAGCTCCGCAGAGGAGTGGCTGAGCCCTGGGCCATGCCTCAAGCAAAGGGAGAAGGGTCAGAGGCCCGGGCACCGGGAAGCACCCTCCCCATCCCAGTTCAGAGGGCTGCTTCCATTCCGCACTCCTGGGGCCCCTGTCCTCACCAAGGCTGGGGGCAAGCCTCCTAACTGGCCTCCCTGTCCCACCCCCACTCTATAATTCCCTCACCCAATAGCCCCTTATTCTCCACTGCCCTAGACTGATTCCAGAACATATTTCTGCCCATACCTTGACCCTGGTAACAGCCTTCTGGAGGCTTCTTAGCACCCCGAGGGCAGAGCCCAATCCCTCAGCCTGGTCTCATCTCACACCACATCTCTTCTCCCTCCCTGGTCCCCCATCACCTCACGCCCTTACCATTCCCCTAAAGAGCAATCTAATTACCAACTCAAACTCTGCCCTCAGCTCTGAAGGCCCTTCCACTCTCTTGTCCTCCTTGGGAAATTGTATTAGTCCTTCAAAGCCCCAACCCATTGCTCCTTCCATGAAGCCAGTTCCAATCTCCGTTTTTCCTCCCTTGAGCTTCCAGACAATAAGTACAAAAGTGACAGCAACCACTTCTATAGCACTTACTCTGTGCCAGCACTATTCCAAGAGCTTTACCCCACTAACTCCTGTCACCCTTACAGGTGTATGAGGTAAATATTATATCAGTCCCATTTCACAAATTAGAAGACTGAGCACAGAATAGGTTAAGTAATGCACCCAGGGTCACACAGCTAGTAAGGAGTGGAGCTGATATTCAAACCTCGACAGTCTGGCTCCAGAGTCTTAACCATTATTTGAGACTCATAGGTTTGGGTGTTGGTTATAGGCTTTGTTTCCTTCTAGGGTATGAAGAGGAGTGTTTGGGCCTATGTCTACTTTACTGCAAAGCCCTTTGCCTGAGAGTGGGATAGAATCCCACAGTTGGCTGATGACCTGGCTGGGCAGGGGGCTCTGATCCCCACCCCCAAGGCCAAGCTGCATCATTAGGAGCAACCCATAAGGGCAGGTCCCCCCACCGGGCACCATCTTCAGCCTCCATCCCTCTCTCCCAGCACCTGGCTTTTCACAGCATTTCCTGTGTGTCTCTGGAGCTGCCTGGCAAAGACCTCCCAGTTGGATCCGACAGTCCCCAAATCAGCTCAGGCTCCCTAGCAGAAGGGTCAGTGCAGAAACTTTCCCCTCCAAATCCCTTCACTCTCCCACCTCTACCCTCCACCATGTTCAGCCCCAGACAAGGGTGAGGTTGGAGCCCAAGACAACAGGCATCTCCAGAACTTCCCTAAGAGGCCTTGCAGAGTCCAATTCAAGATCTATTATCCTGCTCTAGTCCAAATGCCAACTATTGACAATCCCAACCTTGTCATCTTAACACCACTTAGAAAGTCATGGCTAATATTAGTCATAAAACCACGACATCTATGTTACCACTGTTAAAGGTCAGTAACTCTTATGCCAACAGAAGGTAATGTGCCCAGGGCCTGGCACAGAGAAGATGCCATTAAACTTCAGTCTCCCTTCCTTCCTTTCACACTTATGTATTGAGCACTTGCTGTGAGCCAAGGCCTGTGCTGAAAGCCAGAACACTGATCTTTGCGGATAACATCCGTCCATGGCATGAGGTTTGAGAGCACTAGCAGAGGGAAGCCCAGAGAGCTGAGGACACAGTCCCCCGCCTGGAGGTGCACGTGTGCGTGTGTGTGTGTGTGTGTGTGTGTGTGTGTGTGTGTGTGTGTGTGTGTGTGTGTGAGACGGGCAGGGACAGGCAGGAAGGGCCTGTGGGCCAGGCTGAGCAGCTTGGGCTCCACCAAGGTGCTGAAGGAAGCATGGTGGTGAGATGTGAGCTCCAGCAGGATCGTTCTGGTGGAAGAGGAAAGGGGTGAGACTGGAGGCAGGCAGACCACGGAGAACAACTAAAATGGTCCGGAGAGAGAGAATGGCCACCTCTCCTAGCAAAGTGGCAGCCAGGTCGGAGATAAATGACTCTTCAACGGTGTTTAGTAGGTTACAGTTAATTATAGCTTCTAGTTATCGCGTGACAACTGTGTCCTCGGTGTTAGATCTTTGTGCCTTATATCCATTATCTCCATCCTTATAGAAATCCTTCCACCAAGGATCTATCAGCCACATCCTGGCAGAAAGCAGGTGGCACCCTCAGACTCAGCACCATGAGAAGAGTTTAATCAATGGATGGTTTCACAGATGTGAGCAGGGTTAAGGAAAGCTCTAAAGAATGGTGTTGTACCCTAGAGCTAGGAACCATGGGGAGCCATTACCACCCCAGGTCAGAGAGGAGATGGGGAGGGAACAGCTACTGGGACCCAGAGAGAGGAGAGCTGTGGGGTGCCACAGTGGAGGTGGGGTGCTTCAGCTGGGGGACACAGTGAGCCCATGGTGACCCTGCAGGAAGGAGAACTAGGAGAAGTGTAACAACCACATGAAGGCAGACCAGGTGACGAGCCTCCTGGGCATGGGGTGGGAGAGGACAGGCCTAGAGGGTCCAGCACATGGTCAAGGCCAGAGGGCCTGGGGACTGAATGCAGAGTCAAGGCTGACCCAGTTTCTGGTTGGATGTTGGTGGCAGATGGTGGTGTGATGCTCTGAGACAGTCAAAGGGAAAGGAGGGCAGGACCTCTGTGGCAGGAAGGCCCCCGCCTCCACCCCGAGGCTCCCGCATGGCCTGCACTGGCTCTGTGGCGCTGAGGACCTGCCTCGTCTTACCCCTGGTTTCCTTCTTTCTAAAACAAAGCACTTACCAGCTACTTGAAATGGCCTCCTCATGTCCCCCCACCCAGCTCTCATCTTTCTTGCTGCCACAACTCTGGGCTGGCACATGGCACTTGGAGCCATGTTTTAGGGAACATGAGCTATCTGGGGAGAGTAAGGCCCAGGCTCTGGAGTCAGGCAGAACTGAGCTGGGCAGGCACAAAATGGCAGAATTTTATACATTCAGACGTGCAAAAGTACAGACCGTTATTTTCTATGACTCATCTCATCTTGCTCTTGCGCTTGTATTCCCACCGATGCCTGGGAAAGGAGTGGGGGAGATCCTTTAACTCATCAATTAAAGATAGCTCAGCCTTTTCCAGTTTAAAACAGTCTCTTTCAGGTTAACTCAACATCTTTTGCATAAATACTCAGTCTTTCAAAATTCAAGCTCTCAGGACAGTCTCCTCTTTCATTATGTCTTCATTCTACTCCCTTCTTGCAAAGACGGCAGCCAACTGCAGGGGGCAGCTGGCACCTCTCACGGGGGCACAGGGAAAGGCATTAGGAACCCATGCTGCCCGTTGTGCTCTCACTGGTCTCAGACGGCGTGACCAGCTCCTGGTGCTCACTGAAGTGCTGAGCCCTTGAGTCCTATCTTGGCTTCTAGTCATGAAGCCTGTATCAGCCAGTATAAGCTAGGTTATGCCATGACAACAAACAGCCCCCAAATCTCAGGGACGTACTTCTCACTGTGTTACACGTCCATCACAAGTCAGCCACGGGCTCTGATCCATATCGTCACCGTCCTCCCTCCAGGACCCGGGCTGATGGAGTAGCCACCATCCAGAACATCGTGAATGACGCAGCAGAGGGAAGGAAGAGCTACGGAGGGTTTCACTTCAGTGGCTAAGTGCTCTGTCCTAGAAGAGGCACTTTTGCTCGTGATGCTTTGACTAGCACTAGACATGTGGTCCCACCATGGAGCCAGGATCTCAGACCTGCCCCATGCCAGGAAGGGGAAAGAAAGAAACTGGAACGCTTAAGACCCCTGTTCTGTAGCCTCCAGTACGTGACCAACACCAGACCTACTTGAATGTGCCATCACTCTCCCCAGCATGCCCTTTGAGGGCTGGGAACACGAACTGGCTTTCTCTATCTCCCTCCCCCGACCCTTGACAGAGTGCGGGAGGTCCTGTGAGGCTGTCTTTTGGCTCAGTCACCCGGATACCTTCCTTGGCCATTTTTTAAAAAATGTATGTATGTATGTATATATGTATTATTTTTATTGAAGTATAGTTAATTTACAATATTGTGTTAATTTCAGGTGTACAGCAAAGTAATTCTGTTATACATATATATGTATACATCTATATTCTTTTCTTCTATTCCTTTCCATTATAGTTTATTAAAGATATTGAGTATGGTTCCCTGTGCTATATAGTAAGTCCTTGTTGTTTATCTACTTTATATATGGTAGTGTGCATCTGTTAATCCCATACTCCCAACTTCTCCCTCCCCGCCTTCCCCTTTGGTAACCATAAGTTTCTTCTCTCTGTCTGTGAGTGTGTTTCTGTTTTCTAAACAAGTTCATTTGTACTACTTTTTAGATTCCACATATAAGTGATATCACATATTTGGAAAAGACAAAAGCTGTAATTCAAAAAGATACATGCACCCCAATGTTGACAGCAGCACTATTTGCAATAGCCAAGACATGGAAGCAGCCTAAGTGCTCGTCAATACATGAATGGGTAAAGAAGATGTGGTACATATGTACAATGGAACATTACTCAGCCATAAAAATGAATGAAATAATGCCATTTGCAGCAACATGGGTGGACCTAGAGGTTATCATACATGGAGACTCCCAGCCCCATCTGGGTGACCAACTCCACTTTCCTGGTGCTTCCGCTCCGGGAGCAACCACGGTGTTGACACTTTGCCTCTCTTCCTGCTCGCCATTTCAGTGGTGCCAATCCCTCAACGTCCTCTGCCTGTGGAGGGGAACTTCCTCTGTGTAACATCCTCCATCCTCCCCCCTCCCCTCCCACACACCAGCTTGGCTTTTCCCTCCTGGCCCTCCGCCCCCTCCTCCTCTTCACAAGCTTGTCCTGGGAGCACCTCCTTCATAAACCACTTGTACACGATTTCTCATCTCAGGGTTCACTGCTGAGAACCCAGCCTGAGACAGCACAGGCCCCACAGAGCTGTAAGCAGGCACAGGTAAGGCTGAGAGTACCAGCTACTTACTGAGCGCCTACAGTGTGCATGGCCCTTCACATGCGTGTCTCATTTAATCCTCACAGCTGAACTTCCAGCTAGGAGATATTATTATCCCCGTTTTACAGATGAGGAAACAGAAGCTTAGAGCAGTCATGTGACTCGCTGAAGGCCATCTGGCCAGTACATGGTGGAACGGGATTTGGATCCAAGGCTGTGGGACCCTGTAGTCAACCCCCCTAACACACACCCCACCCCAGGATGCACAGTGGGTGAACACAGCCGAGAGTCCCACGACAAGCGGTAAGGTAGTTAGTGTGAGGGAAGACCAAGATCATTTTTGGAGGAATTATGGAAGAGCAAAACGGAAAGAGCTCAAAGTGGGGATATGGGTGGAGAGGCAGACCCCCACCAGCGCATGGGATCGGGAAGGGGCTGGGCTGAGCCGGCCCACGGGCACTAGAAGAAAGAAGGGTCAGACTACACACTGCTCCTTCTCCCGCCCACACTGACACACACGCCCCCACCAGAATACACGACGTGGCATGTGCACGCGCTACTGTGACACAGACACACCAGGGACGCCCGGGGGGTTACAGCTCACACCTCACCATTCCCTTGCAGAGACCCTGGGTGCACCACGTCACTCTCCTGGTTTCGGCCACCTCCTCTTGTACTAGAACACTCCAAGCATGGCTCCAGCCCCCAGGGAGGAAGCGATAGGCCCACTGGGAGACCCAGGGCAGGAGGGTCTGCTCAGAGAGAGTCCTGGGTTGAGCTTGGAAACACAACCCCTACAGGATATGTTTGTATCTGAATTGGGAGAGGGATTACCCTGATCCAGCCCCTGATGAGGGAGCCGGGGGACTAGAATGGACCTCAGCTGGGCAGTGAGGGTCAGGAGGGGAAGACAGGAGTGGCCCTGCCTTCCCCTCCTGTGACGCTGGGACCTATCACAGAGCAGCTTGTGCCTAAGACCTGGGAGGCTGCAGGAGTGGCTATAAGTCAAGTGCAGCCAACCCGAGAGTTCAAAGTTCCCCTTCCTAAGATCTGGGGCCAAGCTTCCACCTGAGCTGTGGACAGGGCTTACAGCTAATGGCAGGTGTGGGTGGGTGGCCATGGCTGTGGGCAGGAGAGAGAGAAGAAGGAAGCCCAAGATCACTCTCCTTTGGAGATGGTGCCACACTGCCCACACCGGCAGCAATGGAAGTGACTGGGGACCTTCAGTTTCAGGGCTTCCATGGGGTCACCAGCCCCTAATACCCTTAGTCTCAGAAAATGGTTGGGGCAGGAAAGGGGACAGGGACAGGAGAGAGAAAGCACAGAACACTGGGCTAGAAGCAAGAGAAGGAAACTTCTGGGTGTTCCCCGAGGGTGAGCTGGAGTGGACTCTGGGGATGTCATGCCTGGTCTTGGCCTCTGTCTGGGTCCCTAGGTGGTATCTCCCAAATGAGGAAATCCTACACCCTGACACATACATAATCCCAACTGCACCCTCATCCAGGAAAAAATCCTTTCCCCCCAAACCAAACTCCAGCTCTATTCCCTAACCCGACCTCTCTCCTAAGCTCCCATGCAAGCCTCTCTTGACCCCTGACCTGAATCCAGCCTTACGTCAAGCCTACCCTGACTGAGCGCAGACCCAGCTGGAAACCTCACTCTTGCTCTGCCCCGACCTTGAACATCCTCCACAAGCCTGCGACCTTGGTCCTGACAGCTCCACGCTTGCCTTGGCCTGTGCACGTCCAGGGACACAGCTTTGTTACAGTAAGCCCCCTACATACGAACGAGTTCCATTCCATTCCGAGAGCGTATTTGTAAGTCCAATTTGTTTGTAAGTTCAACAAAGTTAGCCTAGGTACCCAACCAACACAATTGGCTATATTGTCTTGTACTGTAATAAGTTTATAATAATTTTCACACACATAATACATAAAAACACAAAAAATAAAGAAAACATTTTCAATCTTACAGTACAGTACCTTGTAAAGTACAGTACAACAGCTGGCATACAGGGGCTGGCATCGAGTGAACAGGCAAGAGGAGTTACTGACTGGAGGAGCGAGAGGCGGTGGGAGATGGTAGAGCTGAAGGATCGTCAGCAATAGGAGATGGAGGGCAAGCTGCAATTTCACCCACGTCTGACGTTGATGGCACAGGTTCTGGTTCCTTGCTGGATTCAATTCTATCTACCCTCTTGAAAAAACAATCCAGTGATGTCTGGTAGTAGCTCTTTTTTTCTCATCATAGATGACATGGTAGCACTGGATTGCGTTCTGAACAGCTGTTGCAACCTTTGTGTACTGTTCTATGTTTGGGTCCTGTGCCTCAAAAACTAACAGTGCCTCCTCAAATAAAGAAAATCCCCTTGCCATTTCCTGTGTCATGAATCTCTTTAGTTCTTCAGTTACTTCTTCTTCCTCTTGTCTCTCTTCATCCTTTCTCTGGGCTTCCAATTCCATCAGGTCTTCATTAGTAAGCTCCACATTTACATCTTTGAAAGTTTGCACCTTGAAGGTTCATATGGAGGGGACTTACTGTAGTTTAAAAGGACCGTGCCCGGCACCTGGCGGCTGCCAGCCTCTTCCCACCCCACCCTGAGCGCCGCAGGGAACCACCTTAGGGTGGTCTGGGCTCTGAATTTTTCCGGCCATGCCTACGCGTGACAGGTGAGCCCTGGCGTCATCAGCACCACGGGAGGGATTCACCAATTTCCCCTCCTGTCACCTCATCATACTTTCTAAAGCACAGTAAGCTGATGCCATCTCTCAACATCATTTGACTCCGTCCCTGCCCCAGAGGGCTTCCTTGGGGCCAGGACCCAGAAGGGATAGCCTGGTGCGATTATTTTGCAGACACTGACAGGCAGGCTGCATCAGCTGTCACACATTCTGCTGGCCTCCTGGACAGATGTCACTCCAGGCCCCCTCTGCCTCAGCCCCAGCACTCCTGGCTCGTCTGAGGCCTCCATGTCACCATGAGAATCTCCATTGCCTTGGAGCATGAAGGAGGCAGGTGAGGCAGAGACCACCAGGGGTCCCTTTCACACTGTGCCTCCAGCCCCTCAGGAAGGTGACAGAAATCCTAAAATCCTCAGCGGTGCTCAGGGACCTGTCCTCACAGGCAGGAGGGACATAAGCAGGGCCTGCTGTGGCCACTCTCCCATCACCTTCCCCACCTGCAACTGTCCCAACAGACTGACCATGAGCTGCCTCTACTGCTGTCACGGGACCCCACAGGCAGTGGGTGGATAGTGGCTGCATGACCCGTTGTAGAGTGGGGCGCTGGTGTGGCGGAAGGTGGTTCAGGAAGAAGCCTGCAGGTAACAGGGAGGAGGGGTGCTGTGGCAGAGCCTGATAGGATCACCCCCTGGGACCTGAAAATGCTGAAGGCACAGCCCCCCTGGAAGACCGATGTTAACCACAGACAGAACGCTAGGGTTTCAGCCCAGGGCTCAGAGGCAGAACCCTGCCAGGAGGAGACGGAGAAGCATTTCCAGACCTGGGGCCTCAGCCTGTGGGGTTGTCCAGTGGTGAAATCCCCAAGGTGCAAGGTAGGTGTTAGGGTGCCCCCCCCAGCCGCACTGGGTCCACAGGCTCTCAGAGGGCCCTGTGCCTGAGGGGACCAGGTGCCCCAGCCTGGCATAGTGGGAGGAAAGTAGGGTGTTGACGGGAAGGTTTCACCTCAATATAAGAAACGACTTCCTAACCATCACAGTATCCAATTTAAAAGAACATCTAAAAAGAAGACATGACATCAGCTCTCTGATTGTTTGTGGGCTTTGAAGACTGACTGTAAAACCTCCTCGGTAATTAAGTAGAATGACTCCATTTTGCCACCTAAGTATGGTTATTGTTCCTGGGTGGCTGCAATTAATATAAAAGCAGCTTAAGGAAGCCATCATCAAGGCATAATGAGTTTTTAAATATTAATTAATATGTTAATAACCATTCTAGGTTAAGCGTGAGGTTTTGTGCTGTTAGCTTACTGCCAGGGACCCAGGAATGCCTGCATCCTACCCTACGTAACCTCCACTTCCCGGCGGGACTCCTGGGGGGGGGGCAAGAGCAGAGCGCAGATCAGAGCCCTGCTTTATTCATAGCTATGTGATGTGTGATGCCTAATGCCCAGCACAGCGCTCTGAGCGGCCAGAACCCGGAACATGGAACATCGGCTTCAGTGGGCCCGAGCACTTCCCCAAATCTAAATGTGGCATCAACACCTCCCAAGGAAAGAGAGTGAGGCCCCGGGAGAGGTTCCCAGTCCACTTCTCCTCCCAGGATGTAGAATCAGAGGGAATGTTGAGGAGGGGTGGTCGCAGGACCCAGGGCTCATGCCCTGCCTGGGTCAGCGAGATGCCGTGAACTTAAATCGGGGTCCACTAAGGCCATGACCTTGGCCCAGCCGACGTCCTGAGTTGGCCCAGCCGACGTCCTGAGTTCTGCAAGTTGGCAGAGCCCTCCTTCAGTGGGAGGACAGTGGTCAGAGGAAGGTCTAGAAAGGGGAAAGTGGAGGGTTGAAGCACCCTGCTTTTGTTCTCTCTTGACTTTCTGGTCTACCTAGTAGGGGGGCGTGACTGCCTCCCAAGGGAGGGGGCCACCACCAGTAGCCCATTGATACGGTTCTGTTCCCAGCTCACTAAGCTCCCTTCGTCAATACCTACTAGAGGGATTTCCCTGGTGGTCCATTGGTTAAGACTCTGCGCTTCCACTGCAGGGGGCAGGGGTTCGATCCCTGATCTCACATGCCGTGAGGCACGGTGTGGCCCAAAAGAAAAAAGAGAGAGCTGCAGGTCCACAGGTCTCTGAATAGGTTAGAACAGGACATTAATTGATAATTGAATAACCCAAGGTTGTCCCACACACTTAGGTCAAAAATTCACACACCCTTCTATTTCCCTACCTTAAGTTCTGACCAGCCCCACTGCCCCAACTAGTTCAGCAAAGGGGGCGCCACAGACAGCACAGGCGGCAGAAGTCTAAGCGGCAGCAGAAGAATCTCCCCAAGTCTGAGCCTCACCTCCTCATTAAGTCCTTACAGAGAAACTAACGTCCGAAATGAAATCCCTTTCTATGTGTTAATCCATATTCAAAATTCTCCCTTCCTATTGTTTTCCGGCTGTCTCAGAGAGAGGGGGCCTTCCTCGGAGGCCTGGGGGGTGTCGAGGGTACCTCTTTACTGTTGCAGCCTGGACCAAATTTCTTTGGAGTGGTTTTCAAAGTTATGGAGAGCTAATTCAAACTCTCTCATCTGTGCCATTTTTCCTAAAACTCCTAAAAAACTTCAGCCACAGCCCCAATTCCAGGCCATCTGGAAACAAATGTGGCCACTTCAGCAATAAATAACATTCCCCAAGGTAAGTGAAGTGAAGGTCTGACATTTCTATAGTCAGCCATGGACCACAGCCCACATTGGAGCCCTGGGCTGGGGAGTGAGAGGACAAAGGTCAGCTTTCAACTCCAGCTCTGACCCTGTGTGGCCTTGAGCAAATCAATTCCCCACTGTGGGCCTCAGTTTTCCCCTTCTGCAGAATGGGAATGACAGTCCCGCCCCACTTCTTTCCCAGAGCTGTGGGGATAAACCAAGAGGAAGCATTTTGGAACTGTAGAAGGAGATGCAAGATGAGCATGCTCTGTAAATGTATCCCCTCCTCCCTTCCTTGGCTTTCCTCCATGTGGATCAGCTCCAAGGACATGGTGGCATCAGTGAGGAAAAACCCCTGCCAGGCCCAGCCTGAGCCAACTCCCAGAGTCTTCCCACCCCTGCCCCCATCTGCACTCTCACCCTCAGGCCTTATCTCCCTTCCTAATCCACCCCCACCCCCCATCTTTGCTTTCCCAGATAGAGTATCCTAAGGCACAGGCCTAAGGATACCTAGTTGTCGGGGTCTGAACTCAAGCACCGAAGCACACCCCTCAGACGCCCCACATCCAACCCAGCCCCACCCAGGGCAGTGCAGGTTACATCTTGTCAAGGAGCTTTCTCTCCCAGCAATCTGCCCGGGGGCGTGAAGAAAGTCCCGAATGCTGTGAACACGGGGCTCCCACCTTCTGTCCAGATGGTTTCAAACTTGCTGGGACAGAGGGCTGAGCCCCTTTCTCGGGAGGGGCAGCAGCTGGGCCCACGGAGCAAGGGGAGCGCTGCCGAGCAACCCCTGCGTCAATTAGGACCTGATTAGCTGGGAGGGGGCCAGGTGGGCTGCTGGCTGGGCGCCGGCCCCTCTGTGGCCGCAGCCTGGCTTCCCTAATTAGAAGCAGAGCCTGGCAGGGCTGGGCAGACTTCACACCGAGAGAGAGGAGAGAGCCAGGCAAGGCCTGAATGCTTCTGTTTCTGATCTCTTCTTGCAGGAAAAAGAGCAAAGCTGCTGCAAGCTGCTTGCCTTTGGGAGGAGGGGAACGAATGGCAGGTTTAAGCAGGGGCCCCTGTCTGCTAATTGCAGCTCCTGATGCTTGCCTGGGGGCTGCAGAGGCAGGTGTAAGGGTAGGGCTCTCATGCTTTCCCACACAGCCCCTTCCCACTCTGTCCCTGCCAGGTGTTCATGCTCTGAGTCCCTGAAGGGCACCCGGGAGAAGATTCCTGAAGGTTGCTGACTCTGAGTTCTACCCCCAAGCTAGGAAGGCCACTGGCATTCTGTATGGGGTGACTGATAACAGGGGAGGTTAATATTCCACATCTGACTACTGAACACGGAAATGCGGCTGGCATGACTGAGGAACCCAATTTGTAATTTTATTTAATTTGAGTTCATTTAAATAGCCACATGGGGTTAGTGGCTACAGCACTGGACAACACAGATCTAGACTGAAGTGAGGAAAATATTGCCCAAATTCCTCCCAGGTTGCTTGGGGGACCTGAGCAATGGCATGACTGTCCCCTGACCCCATCTTCTCCACCTGCCAAAGGACTTTCTCTCCATGTCAGCCTGGGTCCCTGCCCCAGGAGCTCCAGGCCCTGCTGGCTGGGCTTCCAGGAGAAGTTGAGGATTGAGGTTAGAAGCACAGGCTTTGGGGCCACACAGACTGGAGTTCAAATCCATCCCTGCTCTGCCACTTACCAACAAACCACCAAGCTTTTCTGAACCTCGATTTCCTCATCTGTAAAATGGGTATCATAAACAATACTAATATCCACTTCAGTTACTGTGAGGATTGAGTGAGTTAATACATGTGAAGCACCGAGACTAGTGCCTAGCACACAGGGAGCACTCAATAAGTGGGAGTTTTTGTTGCTATTACCACCACCACCATCATCACTAGTTAGCATGCAAAGCAGCAGCTGGAATTAGAAGGAAGTACTGACAACTACCTTCTGGAGGGAGACTACAGACCTTAAAAACGCAGCTTGAGTCGCAAGCTTCTCCTTGAGCAACAGAGAGTAAAGGCCATCAGGAAAAAAACCAAACACTGCTCTACCCAATAATGGGGAGAGGGTCCAACACCTCTTGCTAATTGAGGAAGTGTGTCAGAGTATGGATTCAGACCTAACAATTGCTGCCACCTGGGTGGGGCTGGGGGAGGGATGCACCAGTTGAATGGGATCTGTCAGATGTTATAGGAACAGTCAGGCCTGAAGCTCACCCCGGTGGGGACAGAGACAGGACAATGCACCCAGAAGCTCCCACGTCCACTTCTGACCATGGGCCTAGCGCTCTTCCTGCCCACAGCTGTCCTGGGAGACCTGGGTGGCACTGGACTTTAAAGTGGAGGGGGAGGGTGGAGGAGTGTCTCTTCCCCCTCCCCCACAGGTGCTCTGAAATGCATGACCGATGTGGGACTCTGCACTGGGCCACAAGGACAGATGCCAGCTGGTAGTGGTGAGGTTTCCCTGAGAGAGATGGGTGGGATTTCAGGCAGAGGTTTGCAGAAGACCCCCGGTGGCGCGGTGGCCTTGGAGCTGGGGGAGGCAGATGAGGACTGGAGAACACCCAGACATCAACGCCTCCTCTTAGGGTCTGAGACCAGCGGTGACACGCCTGGGGAATTCTGGAGGAAGTCCTGTTGGCAAGGGCTCTAGACCGCGCCCCCCCCCCCACTTCCATGTGGCACAGCTCTTGTCAGTGCCAGCCCGGGTGTCTGGGGGAGCCTGAAGCCCTTCATCTCCTCTGGCTCCGGGAAAGAGCGACATCAGCTGTCAGGTGGCTGGATCGTGACCACCGTTCTGGGCTGGCTGTCGGGGAGAGCCAAGGCCCTGGGTGGCGCTGGGAGCGCCCAGGGACGACCCGCCAAGCCAGGGGAGCACTCCGGAGAGACAGGAGCCTGAGCCCAAGGTGACCCCGAGGGAGAGGAAGCTGTCCCGGGAGGGGGAGGGCGAGCGCACACAGCTTGATTGCGTTGAACAAAATGAGTGCGGCGCCCCGCCTCCCGGGCACCGCGGAGGCTTGGAGTCGGGGCGCCTGGGCCAGCGGCTCGCTTCTCCCTCCCTCCCACCGCCGCCGCCCCCGCCCCCGCCCGCCTCCGGGCAGGGCTGTCATCAGACTCATTGGCTCCCAAGTTCTGAAATGAACTCTGCTCCAAGTAATTACAGCTCTTCAAGTTTCCCGTCCTCTGTTTAAAGAATTCGTCCTCTCGCCCTCAATGCCCCATCAGCTCCCTAATTAGCAGCGCGCGGCGCGATTACACATTCTCCGCAGCTCGCTGGGTCCGGCCCCTAATGAGTGTTTGTGGACAGCTGGGAGCCGGGCCGCCGCCGCCGCCCCGCCGAGCCAGGAGTCAGGGCCCAGGAGTGCGAGCTGTCAGCTCCGTGATGGGGCTGGAGCTGGTCGCAGCCCCGCGGGCCTCCGGGAGGAAAGGCCTTGAAATATAAATGAAGATGAATATTCATATTTGGTTCAATAAGTGCCAACTATTAATATACATGTCTGTCGGGAAGAGGCGGCAGCACGGAGCCAATTCTGCCGGGCATAATTTGGCTCCTAATTCACAATTAGCCTGGAGCTCCAGGCCTATGCACGGCGGGAACCCGGGCTCTGAACGGTGACGGGGGCAGGGACCCGCCCGCAGGGAAGACCCTGCACACTCCAGGGTGCTTCTGCCCTGAGACCCCTCCCCACTAGGAGAAGGCGGCCTGCAAGCCCTTCCAGGAATCCCACAGGAATTAACGCGAACTGCGATGTTCAGGTGGACCCCAGAGTCACATTTGAACCACACACACTGCTCCTCTGTGAGGCTGTCAGCCCAGAGGGCTCACGCCCAGTGTGTGACCAGAGCTCCACACCAGGAAATGTCTAGAGATGCATGAGAATTGAAGGCAGAAAACTGTAGGGATTCAGCCCAGCATGGCTGTTGTCCACCCTAAAGGCTGGCTTTCTGGGGGTCCAGCCTACGTGGCCGGAGGGACTCCAGGCGCCGCCCCACCCAGGCTCCTGGTGTCACTCAGCCTCTCTTCTTCACCCTCTCTCGTTTCCCCAGACTCTGCTCAGATGTCCTCCATTATGACACAGCTGCCACCAGGCCTTCTCTGCATCCTAAAAAATCATAGGCTGCCTGCAGGTGGCCGCAGAGCCATGCTGAGCATTACCGTCGCCTGCAAAGTATCCTCAACTCGGAGACAACAGGGAAGAAGACTTCAGGGTCAGGGACTGGGAGGAGTCACAGCCCAGGAGGAGGGCATGTCTGAGCCCTGGGAATGAGCCCACACCGGCGGCAGCTGTGCAGAACCCCTTTGAGCCAACAGCGCATCCTGCCTCCAGCACACGGGTGGGTGGGGTACCAGGAGGTCCCTGGCTCAGCCCCAGATCTGCTTCAGCCAGGGTCAGGGGCTGAGGTCTGCCACCGGGCTAAGGGCCTGCCTCTGCCCTCCAGCCAAGACCCAAACCTGTCCAGACTCAGCTCCAGTGGGGATGAGAGATGGGCGCTCAGCACGCCGGCCTGAGAGTGAATGCAGGAGGGTGGAAGCTTGGACTTTAAGCTTGTCCAGGGACATCCTGAGCAACAGCCAGGAACAGGCTGGAACAGTGAGGGGGAGGTGGGAGCTGTGACAAGGCCCTGGGGCAGGCCCCCCAGAAGGTCTGGTGTGATCAGGGCCTGGAGCATTGCATCCTCTCAACAGCGTGTGAGGTGGATGCTGCTGTAATCTGCATTCTACACGTGAGAAGGCTGAGGCGCAGAGAAGTTAAACAGAGGGAGTAGAGAGGAAGGCTGAGCACAAGCAAAGCCACTCACCAGTCTGATTCCCAAGGTCTGCAAAATAGCAATGCCAAAGGGCCTGCGGGGAAGGGGGTGGTTTCCCATCGCAGGCACATGAGAATGATTTTAAATGGATTTTCTACTCTTCCTCTTCTTCCTCTTCCTCTTTCCTCCCTTCCCCTGCCCACCCCTTCCCTTTCCTTCCTTTTATGAACAACTTTGCCCCAAAGCCATTAGGTGAGGCCAAGCAAGGTCATTGTCTGCACCGAAGGCCAGGGGAGGCCACAGTGGCCCAGAGCAGGATGTCATGTTGGAGCCTGAGCAGATGAGCAGGACCCCCACGTGAAGGGGGGTGTCTACCTTGGTGGGTCAGAACACAGGGTGAGGAAGCCACCGGGGAGAGTGGTGCAACAGAGGAAGCCTGATTACATACAGGGAATCAAATGCATAAATACACGGAGGCTAATGGGATCCATGTTTCACACTGTGGGGGAAGGGAGTTAGAAATAAGGAAAGAGAGAAAACTAGAATGATCCTGGTTTGGAGTTGGAGTTGTCAATGGGAACTCACAGTTCTTGGTAGAAACAGATGAGACAGATAGATGATAGATAGATTGATAGATAGAAGCAAAAACATAAATGTGATCTGTCGATCAATTGACCTATATTCATCTATTCCTTTGCTCAGTCCACCAAGAGGACCTGTGAACAGTGACACACCAATAGCAAAGAGCATGCCTTGCACCCAGTTCTTGAATTCTAAATATAGTTGTCCCCTAAAATGAACCAGGATTTCTTGGAGGAATGCCTGATTCCAGGGCGAGAGCAGGGAAAGTACCAGATGAACCTAGGACATCTTATTGTGCCAGAAAGCCAGTGTACTCAAATCCTGATATGGATATATCAAAAGGAAACAGAAGTCAGCTTGAAGGGGCTCCCATGGGCCAAATCTGGGGCAATTTGAACATCAAAATAAATAATGATAGTAGCAGTTTATAGCCCATTGAATAGAATAGGAAACCATGAATCCATACTGACATAAATGAATAAATGGAAAATTTAATGAGGAATGGGATATTTACATAGTCTCAAAGTACCTTCCCACATAGTTATTAATTACAAAGGGAAAAAGAGTGATTTTACAATGGAGGAGTCCAGCAGACACCATCTTAAACAAGTGATCAAAGTGAATGTCAGTAATGGAACAAATCAAAACTAGGCACCACCTGATTGGAGACAATGAGAAGAACCCTACATCACATCTGTCGTATTTCTGCCAAAAATACTCTGTCTGAACTGAATCTTGAAAAACACTGTACAAACCCGAACTGAGGGACATTCTACCAAAGAACTAGCCTGTAGTCTCAAAAGTGACAATGCAAGGAGAGGTTGAGGAACTGTTTCTAGATTGAAGTAGGCAAAAGAAATACGAAAACTAAATGAGACGTGATCCCCAAAACCTGGATCCTTTTGCTATAAAGAGCATTACTGGGACAACTGGTGAAGCTTGAGTGGGATCTGAAGACCAAATGGTAGTTAGGTGTTGATGTTAATTTACCGATTTTGCTGGCTGGCTGGTGGTTATGTAGGAGAATGTCCCTCTTGGTAGGAAATGTACTGTAACCCATGGGGGTGGGAGGTGATGGGGCATAATGTAAGGAACTTATTTTCAAATGGTTCAGGGAAAAAGACAGTCATGTGTTCTGTAGTTGCCACTTTTCTGTAAGGTTGAGGTTATTTCAAAATAAGAATTAAACTTTATAACAAATGCTGGAGAGGGTGTGGAGAAAAGGGAACCCTCCCACACTGTTGGTGGGAATGTAAATTGGTGCAGCCACTAGGAAAAACAGTATGGAGTTTCCTTAAAAAAAACAAAAACAAAAAATAGAGCTACCATATGATACAGCAATCCCACTCCTGGGCATATATCCAGAGAAAACCATACTTTGAAAATATACTTGCACCCCTATGTTCATAGCAGCACTGTTCACAATAGCCAAGACATGGAAACAACCTAAGTGTCCACTGACAGATGAACAGATAAAGAAGATGTGAAATATATATACAATGGAATACTACTTAGCCATAAAAAAGAATGAAATAATGCCATTTGCAGCAATATGGATGGACCTAGAGATTATCATACTAAGTGAAGTAAGTCAGAAAGAGAAAGACAAATACCATATGATATCACTTATATGTGGAATCTAAAAAATAGGACACAAATGAACTTATCTACAAAACAGAAATAGACTCACAGATAGAGAGAACAGACTTGTGGCTGCTGGTGGGGGCGTGTAGTGGGAGGGATGGCGTGGGAGTGTGGGGTTAGCAGATGCACACTAGTACATATAGGATGGATAAACAACAAGGTCCTACTGTACAGCACAGGGAACTATATTCACTCTCCTGTGATAAACCATAATGGAAAAGAATATGAAAAAATATATATATGCATGTATAACTGAATCACTTTGCTATACAGCAGAAATTAACACAACATTGTAAATCAACTATACTTCAGTAAAATACATTTTTTTAAAAAAGAATTAAATTTGAAAAATGTGGGGGAGGTCCTGCTCTGGGCTGAGGCCCAAAGCTGGACGAAACGAGACCACAGTTGCCCATGTTCTAGGGGAGGTGCCGGATGCTCCAGGCGAGGTTTGCCAAGGGGAGGCCCAAACTGGCCCAGGCGCCTCACCCAGTCACTTGCTTCCAGCTGGTCGGAGGGAGAAGCCAGAGACCAAAGAAAGATTTGGGAGCCAGGAATCCTCTGGAGAGATCACACAGTGCTGCTCACCTTCCACCTGCCCCAGCGGTGGGAAAGGGCTGCCAGGCCATCGAGGGGGTTCTTGAGGGAACATGGCCTGTCCCCTGAGTTTGAGGGCAGGTTTCTGACATCTTCCAGGAAAGTTTGAAGGTCAGAGGTCAGCTGCAGCCATCTATGCTGGTGGAGTTTGGCTGGACAAAGGTGAGGGTGTCCCTAGGAGCGAGGGCAAGGTCACAGGGCTCAGCTTTCTTGGAAGAATCTTCCCCAAGGAGACTGTGTGGCAGGGCACAGCATGGTGACTTCAGGAGGTGACTCCAACAGGAAGGGCACACAGAAGCCCAGGGTGGTTGTAAGGACACAGTGAGCTGAGTTCTGAGCGCCCTAAGTCCATGGGTCAAAGCGAGCACTTACTCAGCACCGGTCCGCAGCCTCCAGGGCTCATTTTGCATGAGAGTCCTGCTCCAGAACCTCAACACAGCCCCTGCCTCTTGCCCCAGCTTGTTCCAGCTGCTGCTCAGATATAGATGCTTGTAACAGTCAACAACTGCTGTGACATCACTGTGACAAACCCCTCCAGAACTGCATGGAGACAGCAACATCTCTTTCCTCTCTCTCAGGTCGACAGGCGGGGTGGGTGGCTACTTCAGGATGCAGACTGGCTGGGTTGGCTGCAGGTTTTTGTTGGGTTTAAGCCTGCTCCTTGGGCCCAGCAGAAGGGGTAATAGCTCCCTAGGCATGTGCTTGTTACCCCATCAAAGGAAACAGGAGGCTGAGCAGAAACACAGGGCCCTGTCCCAGAGCCCACACACCGTCGCTTCCACTGTCCAAACAACTCACAGGATGTGTTAGTCTTCTACTGCTGTGTAACAAACTACCATAAACCGAGCCACCTAAAACAACATGCATTTATTAGCTCACAGCCTGTAGGTCAGAAGCCAGGCTTGGCGTGACGGGTTCTCTGCTCAGGCTGATATCAGGGTGTGAGCTGTGTTCTCATCTAGAGCCCGGGATCCTCTTCCAAGCTCATTCCTGCTATTGTGGTTGTAGGATCGTTCCTTGAGCCTATTGAAGTCCCCACTTCCTTGCTGGCTGGCAGCCAGAGTTGTTCTCTGCTTCTGGAGGCCGCCCACATTCCTTGTCACATGGCCTCCTCCATCCTCAATATAGCAACGTTGCAACAAATTCATCTTGTGCTTTGAATCTTTCTGACATCGCTTTCTGCTGCTGACCAGAGAAACTGCTCTGCTTTTAAAGGGCCCACTTGATTGGGTCAGGCCCACCTGCGTAATCTCTGCATCGTAAGATCAGCTGACCTGGGACTTTAATTACATCTGCAAAATCCCTCCATAGCAGCACCTAGATTCATGTTTCATTGAATAACTCGTGGTCAGGAAACTTGGGGGTTGGAGGGCATCTTTAGAATTCTGCTTATCACACATGGCCAAGTCCAGCAGCTATGGGTGGGAAAATATGTACCTCCCCAGAGAGGCAAGTGAAATGTTACTGAACCATTATCTTATCTATCACGTGTTCCTGAAAAACCTTCTCCAAATCCACTCATCGGACCACTAGACAATCTTCAGCAGTACCTGGGCAGAACCCCACAGAAAGGGAGGGCCCCAGGCCTGTTCCCAAGATGCTCCATCACTGTCCTCTTCCCAGGATGGACTTGGGTGTCTGAGCCCCATGCAGGCCCCAGGACTCTTCTGAACCCCCTTCCTTTGGCTCCCTATCCTGTCTCACTGTGGGTGGTTGTCCAGCCTTCACTTCACCTGGGTGAGCCAGCCCCTCCAGTCCTGACCAGGCCCCTTGATGTCCCAAGACACTCCCCCCCATGCTGGGACAGAGGCTGAGGTCCAGCCCCTTCATCCTGGTCCCCAGGCCATCTGCCTCTCTCCAGCCTTTGCTCTCTGCACTGCCCTTGTGCACCAGGCTCGTGCAACCTCCAGGCCTTTCATCACACTGGCTGCCCCTCCTGCTGAGTTTCAGGGCTTTTCCTCTTTGATCCCTTTACCCACAGCCTTCCAATCCTTCAAGGCCTAGTTTACTCACTCTTTCAGGAAGCCCTACCAGACTACCCCCTGGACCCTGTCTTACTCTGCTCCAGGGCTGGGTGGAACTCCCTCTGGAAGGGTCAGGACAGGGTGGGGGGAGCCCTGCCCAGTGGTAGCACAGTTACATATGGGGGTTGTTCCTTGGCAGGGAGTAAGCACCCTAAAATGCCGGTGTTGCCCTACGTGATACTCTGCCCTTCACGAGGGGGTGTCCAGCAGGGGGCAGCTGCCCCCAGGCCCACATGGCCCCGTAACCCCCCCAGTGTCCCACACCACCCTCTCACATGCCTGCCTGGGCTGCTGTGCTCTCTGTCACATACTCTGGGACCCCCGCCCAGAATGGTTCAGTATCTGGGCTGCCTCTGTTTCCCTAGGTGTGACATGTTTTTGAAGAGGGTCTATACCTCCTGGGACTCAGGACCTGGACTCAGTTTGAACAGAGAGGGTGAGCTAGCTTCCTGGGCTCTGGCTCCAACCATTCTCTGGCTGGCAGAGTCTCGGGAAGGGAGGGCCTGGCGGAGCAGCTGAGGGGCCTTGAGAACAAGGTCACAACTTGGCAACCGAAAGCCAGTCGAGTGCCTTCCATCAAGTTTTTAACTAGAAAAATAGTGTGCCCATTTCTCTGTAATACACCTCTGGGCCTTTTTATTATGACTTCATTTCCCCTTGTAATATTGGAACGTCTCTATAATTGTAAAAGTGTAATAGAATCTAATAGAATTTCATTTGGCGCCCGGAATGCTCCGTGCCATGGCTGCTCATTCGGAGTGAAATAATGATGTCTAATGCCCACACATGGCTCCCCGTGACCTTATTCAATCTTGGGGCTGATCGGGAAATATATTGATTCAATTATACACTGATGACAAATGAACTCAAAGAAAGAGGAAAAAAAGGTCAGCATATATTTGAAAATGTAAATCTTAGCAATGTCTTTGGGGTTCGCCCAAAAAAAGAAAAAAGCCATTTCAAAATGCCATTTGTGGCTAATAGTGTGGAGTTCCAGGCTCAATCAGGGAGACGCATTGGGTGGCTGAAAAGGCATTAATGGGGTGTTGCTTCTTTAGAGCAGGGATCAGGCCCAAATCCACCTTGAGCAGCTCCTGCCCGCACAACCTCTCCCCGCACTCCCTCTTCCCCCAGAGCCAGACCTACCTTCCTTCCTCCCTTCCTCCCTCCCTCCTCCCTCCCTCCCTCCCTTCCTCCTCCCTCCCTTCCCCCCTCCCTCTGGGGAGAGGGTGAGGAGGCAGGGTGGCAGGGTCAAACCACTGGCCATCTGGACAGAGTGAGGGCAGGGAGGGTTCTGGGTGTGCTTGGGCTCCAAGGTGGAGGGTGGTGCCCCCCAGCTGGGCAGCACAGCAGACGAAGAACAACACCCACAGCCAGGTAGTGGCGGACAAGGAGTGCCCAGAGGAAGGAGGAACACCAGGAGAGCTGGATCACACGAGTCAAGCAAGGGAAGAGTTTGAAGGAGGAGAAAAAGACCAGTCATGTCAAATACTGTCAAATTCTAGAAGATGGAGACACATAAAACTCTAAGGCATTCACAGAATTTCTCCAATCAAAAAAATTTTAAATTACGACTGTCTTACAGCAAAGTACATAAATATGAAGTGTGCAGCTCGATGAGAGTTTTAGAAATTTATATATGCCTGTAACCACCACCCAGATGGACATATGGAATACAGTTGGCCCTCCGTATCCATGGCTTCTGCATCCGCAGATTCAGGATATTTGTGCATTGACAATATTTGGAAAAAATAATTCCAGAAAGTTTCAAAGAGCAAAATTTGAATTTGCCACATGCTGACAACTATTTATATAGCATTTACATTGTATTTGCAACTACTTACATAGCATTTACATTGTATTAGGTATTATAAGTAATCTAGAGACAATTTAAAGTATACGGGAGAATGTACATAGGTTTTATACAAATACTGCACCATTTTATACAAGGGACTTGAGCACCCTTGGATTTTGGTATCCAAGGGAGGGGCCTGGAACAAATCCCCCACGGATACCGAAGGACGACCGTATTTCTAGCACCCCAGTGGCCTTCCTCATGATTCCTCAAAATTAATAACCCGGCATCCCCCTAGGTAAACACTATTCTGGCTTCTATCCCCATACGTTAGTTTTGCCTGCCTTTGCACTTCTTATAAATGGAATCATAAAGTATGTACTTTTCTGCAACTGGCTTCTTTCCTTCAACATTGTATCTGTGAGATTCATCCATGCTGTATGTACCAGCAGATCTTGCTTTGCACAGCAGGACTGTGAAATGAATATGCAGGCTGAAACCATGCAAAGCAATCTTGATAATCAATGGGGAATATTATGATTGTTCTGTGACTTTTAAAATTTTTAATCAAAACATTAAAAATTCTCTTCCTGTTGGTTATAAATGTATAGGGAAATGAAAAAATAGGAACACTAATATTTAGTACCCTGTCGTTTAAAGCATTAAAAATTAAAGTGTAAAGTAAAGTTTCTTTGTAAAAAAACTTATCAAGAGCCGTTTGAACAGTCCTTGCCTCCTGCTCATGTTATGTAACTTACAATACAGAGCGAGTGTCTTTTCTGTGCCTTGGCAGACTGTCCTGCTGTTTTCTAAGTCTGGATCAGCTTCCGACGTTGTGCCTTTGTGCTTTCAGTGTGGTGAAATATCTCTGAAAGTTCCTTTAATTCGAAGTTTTGTGTGAGCTTCACTTTCTCTGGGCCATCTTCATCCTTTCAGTCACCATCAGGTTCAAACAGTGGCTATGTCAGCATTCTCATGATCAGCTATTCTTCTGTAGCTCCACTTAACATCTGATTCAAATTTCAATTCCATCATTATCGATTTTCATTTCTTTGTTGCACTTTCATCTTTGTGACTAATTCCTTCTTTCACTTAACGAGTTTTGTAAAGTGTTGCGTGTATTTATAACTTGGAGATGAGGAGGCAACACAATGGCACACTTTGCTGTCTGTTCGTGAAATAAACAGCAGATGCCCAGTGGCTAGTCACCCACAGACTCCCAAAGAAGTGACATGGTTGGTCACAGATCGTGATGTGCATCTGCTATTTATGTAGTGATTTGCAGACTGAAGACCAGGTAGGGAAGTTTGTATTCTATGCAGTTACAGTTAATATACCATGGTAACTAAAATTTGAACTGTGTTATTGGGAAACTGGTATTATCTAACTAAACTGTGGTAACTGAAATTTGTGCATATTGGAACCGTATAAAATGAAGCCTGCTTGTATAAATAGTTGGTTCTTTTTCACTGCCGTGTACTACTCCATTGTATGACTATGTCCCAATTTATTTGTTCCTCTCTCTGTTGATGGACACTTGGGTTGTTTCCAGTTTGCCTCTATTATGAATAAGGCTGCTATGAATATCCTTGCACCTGTCTCTGTCAACATATGAACTCATTTTGGTTGGTTAAAGATTTTTCTACCCAATTATTACATGTGTAATAATTACATGTGTCCCCAGGCAAGTCCCCATCCCCACAGAGCTGGGGCATCTGAGCAATGTCTGTAAAGAAAGAGGAATCACAGGGTCATAACTGCACTGAAATGGGAGGTCCTTCCCCTCTTCCAGACCCATTTTACAGATAGGAAGATAGACTCTAGATCCAGAGGGACTTGCTTGAGGTCACACAGAGTCAGATCTCTGGGGCCCCTTTCAACCTGCCCTCCAGGAGGCCTGCCTGCCCTGCCGAGGGCTGCCCTTGAGGTCAGCCCTCCCAGCTGTGGAGCTAGAGTTTGCCTTATTCTAGGGCTAGTGGGACTCTCTCTCTCTCTCTCTCAATGCGAAAATACCTTCACCCCATTCGCATGGGGCTGAGGTCAAACCAGGTGTATGGGGCCGGGAGGCCCAAAACGGGAACCTTCCCTTCTCCTGATACCCCAGAAGCTTTCAGTAAAAGCTCAGCCGGTTTGGCTGCCCCATTGAATTTTCATAATTAGCTGACAGCTCATTAGCAGCTCATTAGAAGCCCTGAATGCAGTGACAGTAACAAATTCGGTGCGACCAAGCAGTCTGGGGGTGTCCCCAGGGGAGTGACCCAGGCTGGGCTTCAGAGTGGGGGGCTACTGGGAATGAGCTCAGCCTCTGTGCCCACGTCTGAATCCTCGTCCTTGGATACCATTAAAGTGTCCCCTCCCCCAACCACCTGCCCACTGACACTTTCCAGCCCTGCCCCCAGCTTCAGGACCCGTAGCTACCCTCCCCTGTGCTCCTCTCCTGTGAGGACCACATAGGAGAAGGCAGTCTGGCTCCAAGATAGGAAGGGGGACCCCAAAGCCTCGAGGGGCCCCAGAGAGCCCAGACTCTCTGCCCAACACTGGGCACCAGGCCAAGCCTGGGAGACCTGAGTGCCCGCCGTCCACTCACTGAGTCCTGAGGCGCATGCTCTCTAAACCCTTCTCCACTCGTCCCTCCAGCTCCGGTAGCAGCTCTGTCTGTCTGTCTGTCTCAGTCTATCTCCATTCACTCAACATTCACTAGGCACCTATGATTTGCCTGTTCTGGGCTAAGTCTGAAGTAGCTACAAAGCTAGGTTACGTCAAGTCCCTAAGTAAAGGACTCATGACACTGCGGGAAGGAGAAGAGTAAACAGACATTACAATCCTGCGAGGTAAAGGCTGGATAAAGGCTGGAGTGAAAACTGCAGACGCATCAGAAGAGGGGATTCCAGGACCCCAGGGGTTGGACCTGTCAGGGGAGGCTTCCTGGAGGAGGCAGCATCTGCAGGAGGAGCAGGAGTTTGCTGCTTGTTCTTCAGACCACCACCTCTGTGCCTTCATCCTTCTCGCTGCAGCCCAGGCCTCCTCTCCTTATAGCTGAGCCCCTCCACCGCAGGGTCTCGGACCCACTGAAGGCTCCAGGGGCAGAGGCCAGAGACTGGGGATGGAGCCAGCCCCATGGGAGACAGCTAGAGCCTGGAGGGGGCAAGGGGAGACAGAGTGACTTTTCCTACGGAGGGCATGGGAGAAAGAGAGAAGAGGAAATGGGGCGGGAGGGGGCGGGAGGGGGTGGGAGGGGGGAGGAAAGTCAGAGGGGAAGGGCCCAGGCAGTCCCAGGCTCCTACAGCCCTGTGACCTTGGGCAAGTCGCTTCTCTCCCCTGGATTTCAGTTCTGTCTCCCCACTGCACTCCAAGGGAACCTTGCAAGGTAGGGCCTCACCACGGCCTGGGTGAGGAGCAGGGCTGCCTGGTGTGGCCACCGAAGGTCAGGGCTCTGCACGGCCGGCCTGGCTCCCAGTCCTGAGGCCCCAACTCCACCTCAGGGTGGCCATACGTCTGCCACTGGGATCAATGGGAAGCCATTATCATCGCCACATTTTAATGACACCAATTAATTCCCCATCTGTGGGTCCCCTGCAGCCTTCAGTGCTGAAGGTTAAAGGGAGGGGCACTGGCTCAGGGTGGCTCTTCCCCAGGATGACAGTTACAGGCTGGTCTGTGTGGCATGTGTGTATAAGCGTGTGTGTTCATTATCCTTGCATTGCCTGTGTATAAAGGCAATGTTCATCCTTTACTGGCTTACGTGTGTACACGTGTGCACTCTGTATGTGTGCATTGTATGTATACAAAATGTTTATGTGTACAAAGTGTAAATCTTTATATATGTCAAAGTACTGTATGTTATGTGTACAAAGTATGTGCATATAAATTATGCCTCTATATTACGTTTGTACATAATGTAAGGTTTATCTGTGTGCATTGTGTGTGTGTGAAGTTCCTGTGTGTGAGTCCTATGTTGGTGAACACCAAGAACACAAAGGATTTGCACCTCTGTATCCACTCGGATTGTGTGTAAGGGTACATTCTGTGTCTGCCTGCATCATTGTACACGTGCCTGTGAATGTGTGCTTGTACCTCCGTGTGCTGACTGTGAGGAGCCCTGGCCAGCAGATCCCCCCTCTGCTGCATGGGTGTGGGGTAGGGGGCAGAGGCTCCTCTCTGCTTCTTTGGGGACTGGGGTTCTGCCCTTGAGCCCAGGGTTCTCAAGGGTAGATCTTCTTGCACTCTGACATGGACCTGATGCTGCCTGAGCTTCATCTGTGTTTTGAAGGATGAATAGGAGTTCACCAAGCAAATGGAGTAGTAGAGGAGGGAAGGGGGTTCCAGGCTAAATGTTCTAAGTGTGTTACACGCACATTCATGTAATCGTCACAGCACCCCTATGGAGTGAGCACTATCATTATTTCCATTTTACAGATGTGGAAAATGAGGCAAAGAGATGTTTAGTAGCTTGCCCCAAGACACATAGCTTAAAAGTGGGACAATCAGGATTCGCACAGACACACACTCACACCCACATTGGCACATATACACAATGCACATGTAGACAAGACAATGGACACACACTCATGATCACACACACATGCTGGGCACACACTTATGCACCTACACACGTTGCACACGCCCACACCCAGGCTGTGTCCAGTGCCCCCAGCTGTCCAGAGTGACCCAGACCAGAGCTCTAGCTCCGCCCTGGCTTTGCTGGGGTGGGCATCTGGGGGGAGGAAGGCGGCGAGCATGAGATGAAGGAGGACCAGAGGGAGGTGCCTGGGGGTTTTCTCTGCCTTGTAACCCTACCCCTGCAGCCCAGGAATGGAGGGCAGGGTCCTCCCCATGCAGCACACCCGAACAAACACGCCTGCTTTGCAGATCTCAGCACGGCCTCACTTTCTCCAGCAGCCACGGGGGAAGAACGCTGTCCACCCTGTCCCTGCCCAAGCCTGTGGAAAGGACTCCCTGGGAAATGGGAACCCGCATCCCCCCACCCAAGCCTCACATGTCCCCAGTCCCCTCAAGGGCCAGCAGTCACCTAGGTTCAAAAAGATAAAAACTAAAGCTGCTGCCTGCCTCGTGCACGATGCTTTCTCTGGTCCAAGGAGGCTCCCTGAGGGCCAGGCTGTCCCTAGCCTGTGCCCTCAAGGTCAAGCAGTGCTCCGGCCGCACCCTCACACCCAGAAGGCCCCGGACAGCTTGCCCTGCCTGCCTGTGCCAGAAAGCCAGCTTGCCATCCCTCCCCTGGGCTCTCTCTCTTCTTAATTAACAGGAAGCCATTGTGAATACTAAAGAAGAAATTAGCACCTGTCACTCATTTCTGGGTGTTTTTTAGATTTCTCAAGCCCTCTTTAATTAACCCCTCCAGTTCCAAAGCCCTGTCTCCCCTTGGGTGGGAGCCTGGCCCCTGCCCTCAAGGACCCCAGGCTAGCTGGTCTTGACTCCCTGTTTAACAGCAGCTTCCCATTCATCTCAGGCCCCCAGGGGGGGCCTAAGCCACCCCCAGATGTCGGGCAGTCAGATCAAGACATGAAATATACATGACCTTTCACCTTCCACTCCACATCCGGGAATTTATGGAAAGGAGCTGATCACACAAATGAGCAACATGTAGAAGGAGCTCCATCACAGAGCTGATTGTCACAACCAAAAGTCACAACTGCGACCATGGGTATGGGATGGCTTCTTATGGGGCAAACAGTCCTAGTGGACAGCGACACGATAACAGTGACATAAATCTGTAGTTACTGCCATGGAAACTGTCCTTTATACACTGTTTTGGCAAAGCTGTAGGTTACTAAAGTGCGTTTATAATATGACATTTACATAAAATCTTATTATTTGAGAGAGAGTGAAAGAAAGGAAGAAGGCTCAAGAGACGGATGTTTTGAAGTTCCCAAAATGTTAACAGATATTATCTCTCAGTGGTGAAATCAGGTTTTTTTTTTTAATTTCCTTTTTTTCCATTTCTTTGTGGTGAAATATATATTTGAATATGTCTATTTCTGTATATATATTCAAATCATAAAGTCCCGCAGAGGTGCACTGATTTGATGGAGGGCGCTGACTGAAAGGCTGCAGACAGGCGGGCACTCAGTGCCCCAGGGGCGGCTGGTGGGATCTTCTAACTGAAGAGGGCCCGGGAGGAGCCTCCAGAGGGCAGGGGAGCTGAGTAAGTCCTGCCAGAAGAAACTTCTTCATTTGCGTGGAAAGCAAGACTATTTGGGACAGAGGGTGGGGTGGGGGATGGGAGGGGCCTGGAGGAGAGGTCTGGAGCTGGCAAACAGGCCCAGCCTCTCTTTTCCTGTCCCTCCTCTCCCGCCCCTCCAGCAGGGGAGAGAGTACTGCTGGCTTGTGTGGGGAGGGAAAGCCCCGGGGCTGGAGCTCGCAGGCCTTGGTTCCCATTCTGTTGACCTCAGTTTCTTAATTGGAAAATTCTGAACTCTCAGAGCGTGGAGACTCCTTAGAGGCTGGCCTAGCAAGGCCCCAGGACTTGGGGAGAAGCAGATGGCCCCCTGGACAGCTGAGGGTTCGGGTCAAGCCTGGTCCACCTTGCTCTGGAGGCCTCAAGGATCATTTAGGCCTGAGAGGCTGGAGCTTTAACCCCAGGGCCAAGCCCGAGGAATGCCATTTGCAGACTTGCAGACCAAGCACTCAATCCTGTGTGTCTGTTTTCTTCAATGAGGACTCAGAGCCCCGAGTGGGGGACCCCAAGCTGAGGCAGGTGTCTGTTATCTCTGAATTTCTGACTCGGGGCCCTTCAGCTTTAGGAACAGAATAGCCCACGGGCTCCAGCTGCAGCTGTGGCCAGTGAAGGCAGGAGGAGGCCAGCCCAGGCCACCTGCCCCTCCCACAGGCCAGGTCTGAGTTTGGAGCTGGCTTGGGGATGCCTGGAGCAGAGTTAAGGGTCGGGAGGGGAGAAAAAACAGCCTATTCAGGCCCAAGGCATGAAAAGCTGAGCGTTTAGACAACTCTCCTCAGTGCTTTCCCCAAACGAGGCCTTAAGGGAGAAGCACAGAGCAACACCAGGCCAAAATTCTCCATTTTTGAGGCCGAAGTACCACATCCAGACCTTCAAGATGGGACCTCACAGGGGCAAATGCAACATCCTGAATTTCTGGTCAAAATATTAACTGCTGGAGGCACATGAAAAGATGCTCAACATCGCTAATCATCAGGGAAATGCAAATCAAAGCCACAATGAGATATATCACCTCACACCAGTCAGAATGGCTATCATCAAAAAGAACACAAATAAAAAATGTTGGCGAGGATGTGGAGAAAAGGGAAACCCAGTACACTGTTGGTAGACACGTAAACTGGTGCAGCCACTGTGGAAAACAGTATGGAAGTTCCTCAGAAAACTAAAAATAGAACTAGCATATGACCCAGCAATTCCACTCCTGGGTATTAAAAAAAAAACCAAACTAAACACTAATTCCAAAAGATACGTGCACCCCAATGTTCATAGCAGCATTATTTATAACTCCCAAGATAGAGAAGAAACCTAAGCATCCATGAACAGATGAATGAATAAAGAAGATATATATACACACACAATGGAATACTACTCAGCCACAAAAAAAGAATGACATTTTGCCATTTGCAGCAACATGGATGGACTTGGAGGCCATTATGCTAAGTGAAATAAGTCAGACAGAGAAAGACAAATACTGTATGATATCACATATGTGGAATCTAAAATATACAACAAACTAATGAATAACAAAAAGGAAGCAGACTCATGGATATAGAGGACAAACTAGTGGTTACCAGTGGGAAGAGGGAAGGAGGGAGGGATAAAATAGGGGGAGGGGATTAAGAGGTACAAACTATTAGGTATAAAATAAGCTACAAGGATATATTGCACAACATGGGGAATGTAGCTGATATTTTATAATAACTATAAATGGAGTATAACCTTTAAAAATTGTGAATCACTATATTGTATACCTGTAACTCATAATATTGTAGAGCAACTATACTTCAATAAAAAAAAAGTGAACTGCTGGAGTTGAAGACGGAGGAGACCAGGCAGCTCACGTGAAAAACGGGGCTGGAGAAAGACCCTAGAAGCCCCGGGCAAGTGTGCCGTGACCACAGGCATCCAGTGCCAGTGTGCGCCCAGCCACGAGGAGTGGCCGGGAGGTTTGCTTCGGTCCCACTGTTCAGCCATGGCTTCAATGATGGGCTCAGTTTCAAGGACCATATTTTCAGAGGCTTTGACACCCTGGGTGGTCCAGAGTGGGATGAACAGGAGAGTGATGGGTCTGGAGACCATGAACTGGGATGAGGAGAGGAGACAGTGAGAGAAGCAGTGGGGCAGCTTGTTGTGAAACAAAGCCAGGGGCATGGCTGATGCTGTCAGATCTCTGTTGGGCTGACAGGGGCAGAGGATGGACCACGGGGGAGTGTAGTGGGTTGAACTGTGTGCCCCGCACCCCTGAAATTCATGTCCACCTGGAACCTCCGAATGTGACCACATTTGGAAATAGGGAGGTCTTTGCGATGTAATTAGTGAAGGCTCTCTAGATTAAATCATAGCCCTAAATCCTATAAGAAGAGGAGAGGACACACAGAGCCTCAGGGAGGAGGCCAAGTGAAGAGGGAGGCAGAGATGGGAGTGATGCTGTCACAAGCCAAGGAGCACCAGGAGCCACCAAAAGCTGGAGGGAGCAAGGAAGCATCCTCCTCTAGAGACAGCGTGGCCCTACCAACACCTTGATTTGGACTCCTGGCCTCCTGAACTGTGAGAATTCTGTCATTTTAAGCTACCGACTTTGTGGTCATTTGCTTCGGCCGCCCTAGGAAACTGATACAGGGAGAATGGATGGGAGGAAGATTTTAGAGTAATAAGAAGGCTTTTCTGCCCTGCAAACTGGTTCATCTGTACCATTTTTCTAGGTTCCACATATATGCGTTAATATACGATATTTGTTTTTCTCTTTCTGACTTACTTCACTCTGTATGACAGTCTCTAGAAATAGAGACACAGATGTAGAGAACAAACGTATGGACACCAAGGGGGGAAAGTGGCAGGGGAGGTGGTGGTGGTGGGATGAATTGGGAGATTGGGATTGACATGTATACACCAATATGTATAAAATAGATAACTAATAAGAACCTGCCATACAAAAAAATAAATTAAATTAAATTTTTAGAAAAAGTCTTTTCTAACAGCTGGAATCACACAGAAGAGCAGATTGTCCTGTAAGGTAATGAGCTCCCTGTTGCCGTAAGGGCTCAGGCCATTGTAGGGGTGGAGGAGCCCACTCTGGAAAGGGGAGGGCTTCTGGTGACCCACATAGGTTATTTAGATCAAGATCCGGTATTTCTGACCTGGCTGATGCCTGGCCTGAGAAGGAGTGGGTGGGAGCGGGGCGGGGGAAGCTTGCCCCATACTTTGCATTCTCACCACACCTGGGCTCCAACACGAGCAGCAGACACCACAGTCTGTCAGGAAGACCCTTGCCACCTTGCCTCCCAGTTAGAAACTAGTAGAAATGCAGGCAATCGGAAGAGGGGTCTGGAGACGGTGTGCCTTTGGTGCCGGGCATTGGTGTTTGAGGCCTGCACCTCATGCAGCCTGGTCGCTGGCAGCCCCACAGGCCTGGGCGAAGGTCAGCCGGCCTTGCGCCCACGGTCTGCACGACTCAGACAGGCGCCATCTCCCCCACTGCCCCAAGCTGCGCCCAGGGTCACCCACTGCAGGCTCTTACGATGGCCTCTCACAGCCAAGAGCGCATCTTCACTTTTAAAACCTTCCTCTGGAAAAGGCGCACCAAGATCACATCTAACTGAGCTTGCTCTGGTAACTGCAGAGAGCGTGCAGCCCAAGCGGCCAGAGAGGCGGAGACCGTGCTGGCCCAGCCTGGGTGCCGGCCCCTCCACGCGCTCTGGGACCCTCTCACTGGCCAGTCACTCTGGGAAGCCCTGCACGGCCCTCGGGAAGATGAGGGCCGGCATGGAGGCAGCCAGGAGGGCTCACCAGGAGCCTGAAGGTCAGCGGGAAAGATGGCCCCAGAGCAGGGGGTTTGCACAACAAGTGCTTCTGACAGCGGCAGAGTCCGTGTGCCACCCCCCCGCCAAAAGCCCCGTAGGCAGCCCCAAGTCTGAGGGCCTCCACTGACCTTGACTGGGCCCTCGGCTTAGATGACTGGGCTCCATGCCGCGTGGTCTCTCATCCTCCAGGACGCTGATCTGGGCTCGTTCTGATGGGAAGGCAGGGGAGCAAGAGTGTGAATGGAAGCACATGAGGCCTCTGGAAGCTTCAGCTCAGAAATGACATGAGTCACTTCCAGCCACATGCGACTGGCTGAAGCACGTCACAGGCCAGCCCGGGCTCAGGGGCGGGGAGATAGACGGTAAAGCCACGCTGCGAGGGTGCGGCTACACATGGAGAGCCCAGCCACACATGGATGCTGAGAAAGCTTCCCAGGTGATGTTGGTTAAGACATCCCTACTGCTACCCTACTGGGAACCCCGGGGATAAAGGCACAGGGATGGAGGGGGGGCAGTGCCTGGCAGAGGATGGCAGTGACAGTGTGAGGGCCGGGCTGAGGCCAGGCATGGCTGGGAAGAATATGAGGGAAGAAAGGTAGGGAACGGGCAGGGGTTGGGCTTGCCACAAAGAGCCTAGGATGGTCTCAGGTACGATGGCTCAAAGCATCACCAGGTCACACTGGCTCCACTGCCACTGGGACAGACCCTCTTCGCAGGTGGCTTATCCCAGCGGCAGAGGCCCAGGCAGCAGGAAGTGAGGCCTGGAGCCCCTGGAAAAGCACAACTGTCCTGAGCTGAAAGAGTTCAAGCTGCTTCCCTCCTAGGTACATCCTGGGACTCCTACCTTCCAGCAGTGGTTGTCAAGAGGGGCTGTGACTGCAGCCTCGGGAGTCTTGCCACCAGTCCAAGCGTGCAGGCCCTTTCCTGGCTTTTAGCCACAAATCACATGCATTCCCGTCCTCCCTGTCTTCCTTCATCCCGGGCTTCTTTACCAATGCGAAGCGATGTAAGCCTTCGAGGTTGCTAATGCTAATACTTATGTGTGCCTCCTGGCTCTCACCTGAGCTCCCAGCTGCCTCACATTTCAGTTACATGGCCTGTGGGAGGGATTCCAGAGCCCTCTCCAAGTTCCCGTGCCTCTCTCTGCCTCTGGGCTCACACCATCTCTCACTCTGCTCTTGGATCTACCTGAGCCCACCTCAGGGGCACTCAGAGCACAGAGCCCAGCCTGTCTGGCTCCCGTCTGGCTCCATCTCCACCCCTTGCACTCAGGCACTTTGCAAGTCTGGAGGAGGGGGAGATCAACAGAGGCAGGGGATTGAATTAGTCTGCTTGGGCTCCCATAATGAAATAACACAGACCATGTAACCCAAACAACAGAAATCTATTTTCTCGCAGTTCTGGAGGCTGGGAAGTCCAAGATCAAGGCCCAGCAGGGTTGGTTTCCAGTGAGGGCCCTCTTCCTGGCTTGCAGACTGTGCCTTCTCACTGTGGCCTCATACAGCAGGGAGAGAGAGGGATTTCTCCTATGTCTCCTCTTATAAGGACCTTCATCCCATTGGATCAGGGCCCCACCCATATGACCTCATTTAACCTAATTACCTCCCTCCAGACCCCACCTCCAAATACATTCGCATTAGGGATTGGGGCTTCAATATATGAATTGGGAGGGGGGATACAATTCAGTCTATAACAGGGATGTTGACGCAGGGAGGTCACGTTACAAATGGAGGGTTTTGACCATCTCGTGCTCCTCTCACTTCCTCTCCCAGAGTGATGGGCGCGCCTCCCCGACCCCATATCTACCTCAACACTTCCCCCTGATTCAGGCCTGTCGCTCTCTCATCTTCTAGTCAAGGACCCACCAAGCAGTGTTTTGCAAACAAGTGGAGGACTTTCAGTGAATAACATCTTCCCCATCAGGTAGCCTAAATGAAATTTCTTAGTGTGTTTCCAGAGTCTATGGAAGATCCTGATGCCCAGCCCCCCTGAGAGTCCGCTGCACCTGAATGCACTTGCAGGGTCGGAGCTTTCCTGAGTGGTTGTGGTTTTAATTAGCTACAGGCTACTATTACTTTAGCTTCATCATTATCCATTCAGTTGCTTGTTGGTTAACCCTACAATGTGTAGGGATACATAGTTGCAACAACAGGGTTTCCGGCATAAAACTTCCCACTGCCTAGGGCTGGAGGTGGGCATTCACGTTGGTGCAAACATGGAACATTTCTGTCCTGTTCCTACCTTGGAGGTACATGTTACTCACCACCCCTCCCCACATTGCTGTACAGAAAGAAACTCATTACTGGTAATGAACCCCTAGAATCTGTATTAGTTGAATAACCAGCAGTGCACCATCAAGGTAAGAATAATAGAACTACTGCATGATTTTCAAGTTCACAGAGAATTGCTTTATAATCTGTTTAAGCTTATATTCATTAATAGTAAATATGCAGTTCATACATGCTGCCAGCAGCCAGCTGTCTGCAACTTACTTACTTGAGAATTCTCTTTGCCTAGAAAATGGAAGCAGGTGGGTGAGCCTTGCGGGGAAATTCAGCTTGGAGAACACAGTCCACTGCCTGGGCACTCGGGCCGCTGAGATTTCCAGACTTCCATCAGGACACGTGCACCCCCTTGCTTCCTTCCCGAGCCAGCCACCCATAAAAGTGTCCAGAGAGGCTCCAGGGGCATGAGCAGGGTCAGTGCTGTGGTTCCAACCCAGGCATCACTGAGTGATACCCAGCTGGGGCAGGGCTCTTGGGAGCGGGAGTCTCAGCTGAGTCTCGGGCACCTGGGTCCTGGGCAGGAGGGGCAGACAGTGAATGTGAGTCACCTGTGTCTAAGCCTGTCACGTGAGCAGCTCAAACCCGCTCCCCGAGGCAGTGAGGGTCAGAGGTCGCACACGAGTGTGTGTGTTTGTGGGGGTCGTGTAAAACCCTTAGCCCGAGCCAGGAGAAGGCAGGAAGTTGAGGCACAGTTGGGTGCGCCTTCCTCCCACCTGGGTGCTTACGTCATCAGCTGGGATCTCTGCAAGTGGACGAGGTCTGCCCTAACGCCTTGTCTGGCAGCCTTTGCTTTTCATCTCTTTTAAATAAGCCACATTCACGTCTTCTGGCTGCCACACACTGGCTCCTACAGTCTTTGAAGTTCCCAACACCCTGCCCGGGTAGGAAAGGCGCCTCCGTGGCAGAATCTGAAGCTGTTCTCCTAGCGTCTGTTCTCTCCTCCCTGGTGTCCCATATCCCTCGGAAAGTGGTCCATTCATCAAAATCAGTGACCTGACTGTGCTCTTTCGCACCCTGTAAAATCTTCCATTTTCCTTTAAACATGTCAAAGCCAAAGCAAAACCTGGAAGCTAGAAATGGTGTCCTCGTTAACCTAGAATGACCAGTAAACACCCCACAGCTCTGGATTGATGCAGTTGTCCTGTTGCCAAGGTGGAAGCACTGCAGACCCCTCAATCTTCACAAATCCTCTCTAAAAAACATTCAATCTCATTTTAAATCTCTTAACCCCCAAAGGCAGTGATTGGGCCCGTGCATGACTGATAAAGGGTATTCCAAGAAACCCAGGTCAGCTGACAGTCTCCTGCTGGCCCTGCCCCCTGAGAGGAGGGAAGCTGCTGGCTGAGGAGATGCTGGAGCCTCTGCCTGCTCTGCCCGCCCTGGATCTGGAAGGTTCGTCTCATGGGAGACATCCTGAATATAGAGTCCTGAGAGACCACCCGGCTCCCAGCTCCCACTTCCAACTGGACACCTGCCTGGCTTCTAATCCAGTGGCCACGGAGCAGCCCGAGCAGCCCTTTCACTGAGCCTTCCTGTACAGAGAGGGGTTGGACCACATCCTACCCTTTTCACCCCAAAGATGCCTTTTAGTATTTCTTTTATGGACTCTGTGTTTTGAAAGATTTTGTCACCCAAAAACTTCAGGTATGAGTGTGGCCAGAGCCGTTCATCACAGACAGAGATGCTCTCTCCATGACGTTCCTTGACATTTGAAAATAGCCTGCAAATCCCATTACCTGCTTTGGGGCCCAGATAGGAAGCGGAGCTGTTGTGTGTCAGGATTACCTGGGGCGCCCCGAGGCCTGGGAGCGGGGCCGGGGAAGGCCTGAGAGGTCTCTGAGAGCCCTCCCACCGCGTCCCTCTGTGCACGTGACCCTCCTCCCACAAACTCCGCCCCCTCCCCACCCAGTAGCTCACATCCCACATCCCAGGCACCTCAGCACTCATCACCACCCACATCCACCCACCACACAAGGCTGAGTCCGCAGCAGGGGCTACATGAGGAGGTGCCCGGGCTGCTCGGTCCCACCATGTCTCAGTGGGACACCTGCGATTTGGGCCTGGCTCTCATCACTTTGGACACATAGCATCTTGCTGGGCAGCTGCTGCCACAGCCCCTGGCTCCCCAGGAGCTGCACAGAAGCTGGAGAAGCGGAAGCCCTGGAGATACAAGTGAGGGGCAAGGGCCTCAGAAGTTATGCCCTGGTTTCAAGGGTCACGTCTGAGCCTCTGCTTCCGGCACAGAGCAGCACATGAACAAAAACACACGTGAGCAGTCCCAGGAATTTTCACGGAGGTCTGGGGAGGCAATCCTCGGACAAAGACTCAGATTCCTGCTGGTACCATGGGGGGACGGCTCAGAGCCATTTAATTTAGGCATAGATGTTCCTGTGTCCCTGTGGCCAGGGAGGGTTGGGGACATTCGGTTACGCCGACACAGAGGACGCCTTGTGCTCGTCCTGTTGGGAGGGCCCGGGACAGGTCCCGTCCGAGGCTGCAAGCCTCTCCTGCCCCTCAGTGCCACCCAGTAGTAGGAAGGCACTAATGCATCCTCGGGCAAGCAGCCTTATGATTCAGTTTGCGCCTTCTCCCCTCTCCGTGTAACTCAGTGGGTAAATAGACACATGAGGAAAATCAGTCTGTCTTTCCGGCTAATCTCAGGGCTCGGAGCCGTGGACTCAACCCAGGCGCACTCTCTGTCGCTCCCTGCTGGCAGCCTGCTGGGAAGGGGCTCTTTCGTGGTCACCGAGAGTCTGCCACAAGGACATCGATAGGAAAATAAAATGCTTCAGGGACACATCGTCATTAAAGCCTGTCCTAGTAAACTCAAACCAGACTGCCCACAAATCCTTGCTAATGGGAACATGACGGGCCCCAGGGACTGGGGGTGGCAGCCACACTTGGAGGCCTGGGTTCATTTTGGAGGAGATAGAATGAAGGGCCAAGACACATGTCATCTGAGGAGGAGTCCAAGAGAAGTGGAGACATTTAGACTAGAGAAGGCTCACAGGGCTGTGGGGATACCTTCAGTTCCTAAGGGGCCGTTACGTGGCAGAAGGAGCAGACTTTAAATAGTTCCCAGGGGGCAACTAAGGAGCAGGTGTCAGTTAATACGAAGACTCTTCTAGCACTTGTGTGTCTCCACGGTGGAATTCATCTGCCTTGAGACATAGGGAACCCGTCCGTCCCAGGGAGCGTGTCCTCTGACGCTGCAGGTGGGGATCCCTCCCCTGGGGGAGAGTTGGGCAGAAGAAATAGTGCAGATAGTCCATGATTCTGCAAATTTGGGCTTCAGGAAAGTATCTGGTCCATCATTTTCTCATTTACTGCTGATGGGAGGCTATCGAATGATGATTTAGCTATTGAGGGTGTTACCTATCACTATCCAGATTCGCTTAATCAAGCTATAAGGAGGTTTGGCCACATCTCCTAGGGATACTTCTCCAAATGGCATTCATGTCATCCCACTCCATTCTCATCCTTGTTCTTGCCAAGGCACAGTCACTGCCCAGTTCTTGAGTGAGGGACACAGGCTGCTGTGTAACCAAGATGGTGCCTTGATGCCTGGGTTTCCCTTGGGCCCTGGGTTCTTTGACCCCTGCCCAGTGTCCAGAAGCCCTTGTGCAAAACTCACGATTAACTCTGGGTCTCTCTTCACATGCTTTCTCTCCTCTAGGCCACTTTCCTCTCTCTCCATCCACCTTGATCCACTCCAGACTTTAAGTCCATCTCAAGCAGCCATCTTCACTTCAAGGTCTGATGGCATCTCAACTTAGCCCTCTTCGGTCCACTGCCACCCCTGACTTGGTCTTCCTCAGTGAGTGAAACCACCATCAGTCTGGTTACTGAAGCCAGAAGTCATTCTTGACCCCCTGTCCCCTTTTCTTCACACTTCACATCTACTCATCATTTGATCCCATCAATTCTATCTCCAAAACATATTTCATATCCACCTACTTCTCTCCATCTTCTCTGCCACCATCTTACTCAATGTCCTCTAACGAATCTCCCACCTCTTGCTCCACTTGAGTCATTTGTTACAGAGAAGGCACAGAGATTCTTTAATCAGATGCCATTTCCCAGCTGAAAACTTGTTGATGGTTTTCTGCTGTATTGAGAATAAACAGGTTCCTTCCCGTGGCCCCTGAAGTCCTGCAGCACCTGGCCCCTGCCTCTCCCTCACCCCTGTTGTTCTGGCCTTTGGACCAAGTCCTAGAACCCAACAGGCTCTTTCCCCTTTCCTTCTGCCTAAAGCATTCTTCCCTTTAGCCTTCCAGCATCCTCAGAATTGCTCTCAGATAAGGTTTCTATTCTGTTATTCTCTATTACATTACTCTTTCCTTTATTGCTCTAATCACAATACATAACTATTTTACTATTTGTATAGGTCTCAATCATCTTTCCCTCCCTCCTCCAAGACTGCAAGCTCCTTAAGGGCAATGACCTTGACAGTCTTTTACATCATTTTCTGTCCAGTGCCTGTCACAGTGCCCGGCCCATAGTAGATGGTCAATAAATACTTCTTGGATGAAGGACTGAGTCTCTCAATCCAATTCTACTGAGTTCTTTGTGCAACTCCTGGTCCTTCGTGCTGGTGCTGCAGAGTGTGGTGCTGGTCACCCTGGAGGAAAAAGGAGACGTGGGCAGTGGTCAGACTGCTCTTCCCCTCCAGGCAAGCAGAGTGTACTGAGGGCAAGACATCCCTGCCGAGATTGAATACGGGGGTGGGGGACCCAACAATGGTTCATGGTCAGGGACTGTATTAAAAAAACAGTCAGCTGAAAGTTGCTATAAAATTCAAGTGGCTGAACGACTAAGTTCTCTACTGATGGGAGGAAGGATGTCAAGCTACAACCAGGTAACTGCTTCTGGAGGGAAAACAACTCTTGTAAAAAATTACCCATTTCAATGGGCTTTGGGATCTTTTCCATTAGCAGCCCTTTCTATCAAAGTTCCAAAACAGCAATGAGGATCCTGCGTAAGAACTCCCTCGCTCCTCCGGGGACCAGCCGCAGGCAGCAGACTCAGAGATGGGCGGCGGCTGGCCGGTGGCACCACGCTTAGCGGCGGGGCTTCATTCCAGAGCAGATGTTTGCCTCATCCTGTACCCCAGAAGGGGTCCGAGCCTTCAGAAACAGTCTGTGCTCCCTGAAGCAGGGAGCTGTCCGTATGACGAGGAAAATCATCACTCCACCTCGCATTATCTTAAAGCGGTTAAGTGATGGCAAATGCTAGAGATACTGGAGAAGGGCGAGGTGGAGAAATGGTCCAGCAGCTGACTTCTGAACTCCATATTTTCAGCTGCACAGCTACACACACTACCTGATGAAGAAATATGGGAAATCAAAACATTTATAGTGATTCTTAACCCCCACTGCCCTGCGATGGGAATTACAGCACTTGGCTCCTGGTAAGCATCAATCTATCATGTTTGCACAGACAGGGCGGCTTGCGTGAATTCCTGAGGAGGCAAAGGAGCCCCTTTTCTTTCTTCTGTCAAAAACATATCCAAAGGCTTCTAAAGACTGTTCCTGACAATGACCTGTTAGAGCATTTAGAACTTATTTTTATTATGCAAAGTCCTGCAGAATGCAGCTCTCCCTGGGTGCGGTTGGGTCTTACTCAAATTTATTAGCATGCAAAATAATCCTACTCTGTTCCGAAACCTCAAGGCCCAAACTTCACAAAATTACCTGGACTTTTGCTGGAAGACAGAGTGTTCATGAACCACTTGGCCTTTTGGAACTCTGAGATTGAACTTTACAGCAGTCTCAGGCCTGAACTACAAATGCCTGGAGACACACTTGAACCTGCTGCCTACGTTCAAATCTTGGTTCTGCTACTTCTTAGCTATGTGACCTTGGAAAAATTTCTCAACCTCTCTGTGCCTTAATTTATTCCTCTTTAGAGATAAAAGAACCAACTTCAGGCTGTTATAAGGATTAAAAGAATACATGTAAAGGGCTCAGGATGGTGTCTGGCATGGGGCAAGTGCTCTGTAGATGTTGCTGCTATTATTACATTATGACCCTGAAGAGGGGCTTTAGTTAAGAGACAGTGATTGCTTCCACTAATACAGCTCAAAGTCCAGCTAACAAGGCGACGCTGATCTCTAGTAAACTCAGTGTGAACCAGTGCCTGGACCAGGAGAAACTGGCTGCCACCTCCACACAAGAGCTTCCCCCTCAGGGGCCAGGGAGGGTGTCAGCTGCTCATCTTCCACCTGCCTTGCCCCTGGTCAGACTGGAAATGCTGACTCCTGGGACGGTACAGTTGCCCCGGGGATGGAGACAGCTTTCTGTGCTGATGAGAAGAGTCTCTCCTAAACAACAGGGTGATGTCAGGATCTTGTCTGCAGACCCCGCCGTGGGTGAGAGGGTCAAAGCTGTCTCAGTCCCCCGAGGGCAGGGAGATTTATGTAACCTCTGTATCAATGCCAAGGATATGTCTGGTCTGGAGATGCTGCAGAGTCCACTTAGGAGAAGTTCATACTGGGGGGAGGGGTTCGCACTGCATCTGTGGGTCTGTCCTCTGTGCCAGGCCAGGAACCACTGCATGTTTTGTGGAGAAGGTCCTCTGAGGTCTTCACCCTGAGTTCACTGGGTCCCTCAAAGATGTCTGGGGTGGCACCAGGCAACCAAGAGGGGAAGGCTCTAAGAGAGCCAGTGGTGACACTGCCATGGGCCTATTAATCTTCCCAGTGTTCCACTGTCCCTTGTGTGTTGCTGCTTGAAGTGAGGCCACTGGGGCAGTGGTGGGAATCCCCATGGCTCCGGCTGAGGGCTGCTCCGGATAATTTAGGGAACAGAGAGAGAACAGAGAGAGCTGATTATACCAGCAACTGAGGAAGGCAGCCACAAAAAAGCAAGACAGACACTGCATATGATCTTCCTTTGAAGAACAAAAGCAAAGAAAATTGGCTCACCAATGAGAATGAAGTGAGAACCACGTACCGAGCAGAAATCACAAGCCTAAGCCTGCTCACTCAGGAAAGTACAGGATCCTGAAGAATAAAACTGAACTATGTGAGACCTCTGAATAGTGAAAATTTTTACTTTAAAATGCTTTGTAAAGTGATGTTAGCACTTGTAGAGAAGAAACAAATGCACAGCCCAGGGAGACGTCTTGTCTTCAGGCTGCCTGTGCTTGCCCTGGAAGCCTCTGCCGAGCCCCGAGTCCACAGCCAGGAGACGGAAAGGGTGGCTCCCGTCCCAGCCTGTAGGTCCTCTTGGCTGTTACAAGTCAAGTGTGGTTTTCTTTTAGGCTCCCAGAGGCCATGGTTGGAATTTAAGACCTAAATTTCAGCCTTCTGCGTCCACACAATCTCAGATCCAGCTGGGCAATGCTAGATTTATCTCACTGGGTCTAGGTTCCAACCTCAGGAATATCTCCCTTGCCACCCCCTCGCTCATGCCCCGGTGACCACCCAAGGGCATCAGTCTGTTTCAGGAAGAACCCATTTACGCTCTGTGCTCTTCACTTTACTGTCATTTGGTAGGAGATTGGCAACCACAGACAAAGCTGCCCCAGGTCAAAACAATGCAGAGCTGACAAGGGTCTGGATCACCTTGGGTGTCAGGAGGAGACAGATGGTACTCACTCAAATGGGGTAGTTGAGAATCTAACAAAGAGGCTACTTGTAAAGGTACGAGAGAGTTTAGGGAAACCCATGAAGGAAGACACAGTCCCCAGGGCAACAGCCCTGGTCTTAGCCCGAAGGGGCGGGGAACACAGCTGTGAGGGAGCGCTGCCGGCAGGAGCTGAGGTCTATAGAAAGAGAATGCAGTGACTTCCCAGTGGCCCAGCACTGGGGGAATCAAGGCCTAGACCTCTCCCCTCCCTGAGTGTCTGTTGGTGTCCCCCACTGACAGAATCCCAGCGAACCCAGAGGCCAAGGGAGCCTGTTGATTCATTCCTGAAAGATCACTTCTCTGAGTGGAGAGGGCAAAGCAGGGCAGAGTGGTTCTGGAGGGGCAGATGGAAAATCTCCAGCCCAGGGTCATTTCCCAGAGGCCACAGCTTCTTGGTCTCCAGCCAAGTGCAGCCATTATGGAACACAACTTCCCTGGCCAATTTCAAAGCTCTGCTTACTGCTGGGAATGCATGTTTGAACAAAGCCTTTATTCTCTATTCCAACAGCAGGGCTGGAATTTAAAAAGCTTCATTTTCAAGACTGGCTGCTTTCAATCTTTCTAACCTGGAACTTACATTTTGGAGTCAAATAGAATTATTTAAACAAAGCATTTCAGTGATAAGCACAAAGTGTTTTGAATTTTTTCTCCTTTCCCCTCCCTACGCCGCATAACATTCCTACTCAAAATGTCAGGACTGTTCTGTGGCCACCTCTTACAACCGGCCTCTCTCAGCTTCCATTTCCCCAGGTCTTTGTTTCTTCAGCCTGTGTCCTCACCCAGGTGTGCTGTTGTCCAGGCCACGAGAGGCCAGTCCTAATGCAGACTGGCCGAGGACAGGGACCTCTCTAACTACCCCAGGAGCACTTTCGTCCTCTGACTCCTGCTTCCGGGTTTGGCAGAACCAGGTGTTGTTATCCAACCAGTCTTCCTTATTAATTATACTTTGTTATCTTTTTGCTCCCCTGACCCCAACCCATTTTCCTGTCTTCTGCGATTTAAGTCCGTCTCTGACATCCTCTTGTTCTCCTCAGCTGAACTTCTCCCCAGCCCCCGGCTGGCATTTATCTTTTATCATATTCCTACTGCCTTGACCTGTCTGTTATTCAAGTCAGAGTGTTGACTGGCATTTGCATTCCTTGGAAATAACACCTGCTCTGCACTGTCCTGGGCAGACTGTGTCCCTGTGTGTCATAACGAAGCCCAGCCCTCCATGCCGTGGTGCACAGGAGGTGTCAGAGTGATTATCAGTGCCTTGGAGTGGGCCTATCAGTCACTGAAAACACATCTGAAACAGAAGAGTAACTATTTTCACAGCCATGAAAGTAAATGGAGAAAGCAAGGCCACAGATCCCCAGAGAGTAAAGAGGTACACAGTTGGAAAACAAAGCTCAGATATGGCCTGGCCCAAGTGTGTTCCATACAAATAAATAACAAATAGAAATAATACGAAAATTCTCTTTAGAAAGAGTGAGCTAAGTCCCGGTCAAAATGATTCTATGTAAATCAAGTGAAGTGAGCTAAGTCCCGGTCAAAATGATTCTATGTAAATCAAGTGAAGGTCTGGACAGAGGACAGCTAATAGAACGCATTTTCTGGTAGATGGACAGTTGGCCTGGCCTGGTGCTGGGGTGGGAAAAGGTACAGATGTACTAAGAGGTTATAAAATGACTTCACCTTTCACTTAGTGCTTAGTTCTGGACCTCTGCTCAAGTTTACTGAGCAGAATCACTAATTTAAGACAGAAGAGAATGGTACAGATGAACCGGTTTGCAAGGCAGAAATAGACACAGATGTAGAGAACAAACCTATGGACACCAAGGGGGGAAAGTGGGGGCGGGATGAACTGGGAGATTGGGATTGACATATACACACTAATATAAGAGATAACTTATGTAAAAGAGATAACTAATGAGAACCTGCTGTATAGCACAGGGAACTCCACTTCATTATACAGAAGAAACTAACACAACATTGTAAAACAACTATACCCCAATTAAAAAAAAAAAAGACTGAAATATGGATAGAAATTTGGATACTATTCAATTTAACAAGAGTTCTCCAATACATGATACAGAAGAAGGTATCACCATGAAAGTAAGAGCATTTTTGAACACAGGGACTATCCCATTTTCGGGCCCAGGGGAAGGACAGAATCCAAGCCACTGTCTCGGTTGGCTTTTCTGCTGGGAGACCAGTCACCTCACCTCTGCCTCTGGAAGCACCTCTGGGAAAGGTAAATCTCCACTCAGCTGAGACTGGCTTCTCTGCGGGTGAAAAGAATACGCTCCTCAAAGATGGCTCACTAATCCCGGAGAGATGGTTTACGGGCTCCTGGCAGGACTGGAAGTAATAGGAAGGAGAAAGACCTTGAAGAAGCTTCAACTCCAGTTTTAAAGTAAAGCTGGCAGATTCCCCCGGGGAAGCACATTGAAGGCACTGAGAAAATACTGGCCAAACTACTCAGCCAGGGGCAACATACATCAGTGTTACCTCTGACCCATTTGGAGGCTCGACGGTGTCTTCCAAATTTATCACTAGAAGCACGTCTACTACCTTCAGCCATTGAGGGGATTTATATGCAACTAGTACCTGCTCAGCTGGCCAGGTGTGGGGCATTTTGGAGGCCTAAGTGACAATCCCACGAGGAGCTGGAATGAAACTAGGTTACTACTTTATAAAGCAAAAGCAGATGCAAATTGCTTCCTCAGAGTTTGTCTGTGAGGCCAAGGGAAGCATCCCTTCACCCAGTGTGACCTAGAATGACAAAACTATTTGTCCAGCTGCAAAGGAGAGACCTATAATACTAAGAGGAATGATGTACCTTCCCCTGTGTCCAGCCTCATGACCATCCCCAAAGATGTGTGCCTACCTTTGCAGCAGCAGGCCAAGCTCAAAATTTGCTTTTTAGGGCTTACAGGACCTGATTATAGTCACCTCTTGTTCACGTAAAAATTAACGTGCATGGGTAACATCTGGTTTTTTATTGATTCGATCGATACATTGGGAATTTAGCAGCATGTTAATGGCGAACAGTTACAAAATCTATTCTTCTACATTTAAAATAAACTGTCTTAAACAATCTACAGCAACCTAAAATCACAAAAACACACGTGAATGGCTGAAGCACTTCTGCTGTTACGCTTATAAGTAAGTTTATTAGTAATTTCCTAACAAATCTTCTAGTGCAAAGTGCACATAATCATTTGGAACCTCCATTACCATATCTGGCTCTCAGTTTCCCCTATAAATAATTGTGCCTAAATGTAAGAATTTGAAGTACAACTGGGCAAGTGTGCCCACAGCCTTGCTTTGAGGGCATCCACTCCTCTGAACAACTCTCGAAAACACCTTGAGTTGATTTCAGCTGCACAAGCCATCAAGCCTGTTGCTGGCTGTCCTTTAACCCCACTTTGGAGTTGACTGCTTCAATTTTAAAACAGGTGCAAACACTTGGCAGGGCTCAGAGCAGCTGAAACGCTAAAAGCTCGGCATACTATTGTCCTTTTCCCCTCCTAAACCCTCATTGCACTAGAAAGAGCAGCTCTGTTTCTGTACTGTTCAGCGTTGTTAGAGTTTCTTTTTGGTTCTAGGCAGGGCAATGGATTTAGCAGTGCCTTTGGTTGCTGTTCCTTGGCTTGAAGTCGCGGGGGGTTTCTCTATTTCTCCCTTGAGTTCAACTGAAGGGAGCCTGCTAGATATGTGACTTGAGTAACTCATGTCCAAGTCGTCCATGTTTTCCTTCTTACTGGGCACAGGAGTCTTTTCATAAGCAGTGGGCTAGAAATTTAAAAAAAAAGGCCTGGATTAATTTTGCAGACACAGAGCAATCCACATCAATTCAAAGAAGCGAGGGGCTACAAAGTTGTCTAGGATGTGCAAGTTGGAGCTCTCTTCCGATGTGAGATATAAACTAATCACACTGTGAAACTGTTATTGAATGCCAAAGAAAGCTCCTTTAGCACCTTCAAGGAAACTGAATTGTTTAGTGTCTGGGGTAGAGCAAACTACAGGCACAACTTGAAATCCACTGCCCTGCAAAATGAAAGTAAATACCTGGTACCATTCACACAGGCAAGTCCATCTGGACATAGTTGTAATCATTCATCTTTACGGATTTCTAGATGAGCTTTGACATTTGTATGGATTCCCTGACAAGCACATCATGATTATTCTTTCTAACCTGGGTATAAAGTTGCTGCATGTGGCCCACTCCTCACATGCTCACCATTCTCTACATTGATTCCAGGGACTCGCTTCTAACCCCAGTCACACCACTTGGGCAGGTCTGAAGACCTTTTGTAGTCTTTTGCTGCCTCACTGTTAAATGAGGAAAATGGTATTTGCACATTTACTACATGGGCTTATTATGAGAATGAACTAAGGTGGTGGCCACGAAAGTACTCTGTGAGCTTTAAAGCACGAAACAAGTATAAGGAATTTTAACAGGCAATTGTGTTTTCTCAGGTCACTGCACCCCACAGTAGAGGAAACGGTCTCTAATCCTGCTGTTGTGAGGGAAGCAGAGTCCATTTTGACCTTAGACCCATTTTAAAAATGCTCACTTCCCATTAAATGAAGCTGGGCATAGAGTTCTAAAACAGCACAGAACGTCTCAGGAGACCTGCACAAGCAGGATGGGGGATGACACACGGAGCTATAGATGCACCGAGTTCTCACATTTACACAGAATGAGCTGGGAAAGGGCTCGTAAGTTTAATACTCTGGTTAACTGAAAGCATACCCATGAGTTAATAATCAGGTTAACAATTTTCAAAGAATGTGAAAAGATTACATGTAACACAAAACAAATAAACCTGGTGTGTGTGTGTGTTGTTGTTTTTTGATCACTCTTGTGATACAAGTGACCATGTTTTATACACAGTAGCAGTACATATTTGTCCAATGAATAAATGAACTCCCAGGGCTGCAGCAAAACCTCAGATCATTTATAGATTTTTGGTACCTATATTTCTAGAAAAGAGAAAAGTTACCAGATGTTTGCTTACTGCAGACAGTCCTTAAATATGTGCCTCTTCAGACTATCATTTTTGTATGACTTTATAACAGTATATGCTAATTCTTGAGCTGGTAATTTTGCACATTGAAAAATTAACTTGTATAAATTTGGAAATGTAAAAAGGTCCTTTTCTGTATAGATTCATTTTCTCAGGAAAATTTCTGGGTTGCTTCTCTGTGTATTCTTTCAAGAAACAGAAAACAAAATGTGTTAGCCTTCAGTAATACAGGTTGTGTCTTCTCCTTGAAAACTCCTTACGTTTAGCAACAGGGTGAGAGTACAACACCCCTGATGTTCCAGTGTCTGGCTAAAGACAAGCTGCTTTGTTTAGTACAGAACTGGTCCCTAGCTTGGACATTTCAATTCATAAAAATTTAAGTCACTTGACATACAAATTCTTTTAAAAGGTGAATCTAAGTTTAACCTTCTCTCTTTTGACATTTCCACCTCTTGAGTTATCATCTGAGTAGTTGAGGAAATGCTTTTCGTCATGTCCACTACAACAAATAATCTATAGAATAGGAATAGAGACTCAGTCATTTTCTTTTTAACGTGTTCATATTCATATCTGGTTTAACATTTCCATTCTTCTTCACTGTTCCATTTGCTAATTAATGTACTTGAGTCGTTAAAGTAGACTCAGAAGTTGACGTCATTGGGAAGAAATACTCAGAAAGTCTCTATGGGTAGGATTAGTGATATAGACATTGTCTTCTTTTTTTCAAAAACCCTAAAGGCTCTGATTTCTTCCTGGATAAGATATCTTAAGATAATTTGCAGAATCTTCTGGCAAAGTGGAAGGAAAAAGGAAACTAAACTAAACTGTTTGGTTGCTTCAGTGTAGCAACATGATATTTCTCAGTTTCATTCTAGAGCAAGATGAGAAAATGATATTACTCAGCCACATTTACCTATTTTATTTACTTATGTATAATTTTTAAGTGAATCAGTTTTTAAATAGGTAGTACATCCCCATGATTTAATAGTCACTGTGTTCCAAATCTCCTCCTTGCCCCCTAGTTAACTCAGCTCTGCCTCTCATCCAAGACAATGAATACTACCAGTTTACAGTGCACATTTCCGAAGAGATTTTATGTAACTTCAAGCAAATATTAGGTGGAACCAAATGGAAGTGGTCATCATTTTTGCAGGTCAAAACAGCGTAATAATGGCAATTTTATATGGTTCAATCTAATCCATATATTGACACACTTTCCTCTCACTTTTTTACACAAATGGTAGCCCACTGTAAACACTCTTTTACATCTTGATTTTTTTAAACTAACAATTATCTTGAACATCATTCCACGTCAATACATAAAAGAGTTCTCATTCTTCTTTCAGCTATGCAGTGTTCTCTTGTTTGAATGTACCATAATTTATGTAGCCAGTTCCTTGATAATGGACATTCAGGTTGTTTCCAATATTAACTAGTAAAAAGAATGCTGCTGTGAATAACCTTGTACTTGTGTCATTGTGTACATGTGTAAATATATCTACAGGATATATATTTTAGAAGTAGAACTTCTGAGTTAAAAGTTGTATGGATTTGTGATTTTGAAAGACATCACCGTATTGCCTTCTACTGCAGTTGTACCAACTTACACTCTTACCAGCAACATTATGAGTACCTATTTTCTTATTTCTTTTTCAGTTTGGTATTTAATACATATTAAAACTAATATAGTCAACCATTTTTTTGGTTATCATGAATCTATTTTTTTTTAATTGAAGTATAGTTAATTTACAATGTGTTACTTTCATGTGTACAGCAAAGTGATTCAGTTATATATTCTTTTTCAGATTCTTTTCCATTATAGGTTATTACAAGATATGAGTATGGTTCCTTGTGCTATATAGTAGGTCCTTGTTGTTTACCTATTTTATACATAGTAGCATGTATATGTTAATCCGAAGCTCCTAATTTGTCTCTCCCCCTGCTCCGAGTATCCCCTTTGGTAACCCTAAGTTTGTTTTCTATGTCTGTGAGTCTATTTCTGCTTTGTAAATAAGTTCACTTGTATCATTTTTTTAGATTCCACATATAAGTGATATTACATATTTACCTTTCTCTGTCTGACTTACTTCACTTAATATGATAATCTCTAGGTCCATCCATGTTGCTGCAAATGGCATTATTACATTCTTTTTTTTTTTACGGCTGAGTAATATTCCATCGTGTGTGTGTGTGTGTGTGTGTGTGTGTGTGTGTGTGTGTGTACCACATCTTCTTTATCCATTCATCTGTTGATGGACATTTAGGTTGCTTCCACGTCTTGGCTATTTTAAATAGTGCTGCTATGAACATAGGGGTGCATGCATCTCTTCGAATTATGGTTTTCTCTGGATATATGCCCAGCAGTGGGATTGCTGGATCATATGATAGCTCTATTTTTAGTTTTTTAAGGAATCTCCATACTGTTCTCCATAATGGCTGCACCAATTTACATTCCTACAAACAGTGTGGGAGGGATCCTTTTTATCCACACCCTCTCCAGCATTTATTATTTGTACACTTTTTAATGATGGCCATTATGACTGGTATGAGGCGATATCTCATTGTGGTTTTGATTTGCATTTCTCTAATAATTATTAGTGATACTGAGTATCTTTTCCTGTGTCTTTGGCCATCTATATGTCTTCTTTGGAGAAATGTCTATTTAGGTCTTCTGCCCATTTTTTTTTTTTTTAGTAAATTTATTTATTTATTTATTTATTTTTGGCTGTGTTGGGTCTTCGTTTCTGTGCGAGGGCTTTCTCTAGTTGTGGCGAGCGGGGGCCACTCTTCATCGCGGTGCGTGGGCCTCTCACTGTCGCAGCATCTCTTATTGCGGAGCACAAGCTCCAGACGCGCAGGCTCAGTAGTTGTGGCTCACGGGCCCAGTTGCTCCGCACCATGTGGGATCTTCCCAGACCAGCGCTCGAACCCGTGTGCCCTGCATTGGCAGGCAGATTCTCAACCACTGCACCACCAGGGAAGCCCCTGCCCATTTTTTGATTGGGTTCTTTGGGGGGTTTTTTGTATTAAGCTGTATGAGCTGTTTGTATATTTTGGAAATTAATCCCTTGTTGGTAGCATTGTTTGCAAATATTTTTAGTCAACCATATTTTAATTGAGCTTCAAAATCAGCCTAAAACTGGCTGCATGGAAACAAATCACAATGTTCTTTCCTTAACTCCCTGGTAACATCAATGCAAGTCTATTTACCTATATGCAAATATTTATTGCAAATGCTTAAAAGCTTCTGTGTATACATGTGTACCTTGTAAAATATTATGTGTGTACGTACTTTACCATTTCTCTTTGCTAATTTGCAGTTTCGTTAAGTTTAGGATGCCATTATTTAGGAATCAGAATCCTAAGAGCTTTCCTAAAGACTGAGTCTCCCTTCTTAAATATCCCCTCACTAAAACTGTTCTCTGATGCTAATTAAACATGGATGCAGGCTGGCCCACAGGGTGCCCTTCAGGTCAAGTTACAGCTTTCTTCACCAAGAGCAAGCCTCTCATCTCCTTGGAATATAAACAGCCAAGGCAAATTCCAACTTCCAGGCTTTTCTCTAGGATTTTTAAAAGGATTTCCTCTGTAGGTTATAGGTTACCTAAATTTTAAGTTTCTATTTTTCTTCTCTCATAGTTGATGGGATTCTTCAGGGATCTATGCTGTAACTGATGCAATTTTACAGTTTTGTAAGTAATAGAACAGAGAAATGGAAAGTGAAATTGCCAAGGCTATAGAAGTTACTAAGATCTTCCAGGTCATGAAAGGCGTATAGAAGGTGATGAGCTCCCATAAGATTGTACAAAGGGGGAGAAAGATGAGAGAGGAATTTCAATATTCAGTTCTAGGGGGAAAGAGTCTATCTAAATGATCATTATGAGACTGTTGGTCATAATTATCAGTCCAAAAGAGGATCTAAAAAACACTGTAGACTGTTTTCCAAGAGAGGATCTAAAAATCATTGTAAACTGTTCTCTAAAGATACTGGTGTAATATACCATTTCACAGTGACCAAGAGAACCTGGCTATCATCAGAAAGCATCTTAGAAATCAAAGAAAAAAATTCTTCTATCCTTATTTATCATGAAGAATTCATATCTGAAATACTGCAACCAGTCTGGATAGATATAAAGGGACCAGAGAAGGTTTACAGACAGGCTACTGATGTGCTAATGGGTGGAGGTTCTTTATGAGAGAGTTCTTCAACCTAAAAATATAAAGAATAAGACGATATATATACATATATATTTATATATATATACACACACATACACACATATATATATATATATAATCACAATTTTAAAATGCAGAAGGGGTAAGATTTCAGCACTGTGAAGCTAGACAGCATCTCTGAGTGCTGCAGTCAGGATGGTTACACCAGGGGCTCCCCCAAGCACCATTTCAGTTGTTCCTCATCTTTGACAGACTCTTACCATTTGGGACTGCTGAAGAATAGTCATTCCTACTAGAGGCACAATGATAGAAAAGATGACCTTACAAGGTTCCCTCTGGTTCCATCTTTTTGTAGTTCAGCACCCTGGGCCTGATTTCTCCAGATGATATTATTAATCTTGAAAAGGGGGCTCCATGTGTCCAAGGAGAGATATAGAACCAGAAAAAATGGGCTAAATACACATATTTCATTATTCACTGGCATAACTTTAACTTGATGAACTCATCTGGTAATAATGGATGCAAAACCTGTAAGCTCTAGGCATATCCCTGCAAGTTAATACCAGTGCACAATTACTAGAAACTGTTACCATTTCTCTGAATTTTGAGTAAAATACATGCTATTTAAGTCAAGTGGTTTATCACCATAGCAACCATTTCTAGAGTCACACATTCAAATTATAGGCCTGCACAAGGTCCAAGTGACAGAATATTCGGATGTAAGTTTTCAGCTATAGTTTTACTTGCAATGGTCACCCACTTTCTCTCACATTCCTGTGGTTTTCGGAAGGAAGAGGAAGGGGGAAAAAAAAGCAAAGGGAAGAAGAGAAATTGACTTCCAAACATAGATTTCTTATATAAGCCTACCCACATAAAGAGCAGGGCCTTCTATGGCGTTAATGAAAACAAAATCTAACTTGTAAATTAGAGAAAGATATAAATATCTCTCTTTTCTTTTTAATTAAAGTATAATTTACATACAGTAGAATGTGCAAATCTCAAAAGTATAGTTTGATGAGTTTTGATAATGAATAGAGCTATATAACCAACACCCCAATCAAGAAATAGAACAATTCCCCAAGAAGTTCCCTCATGCCACATCCCAGTCAACTCCCTCCCATCCTGGGGCTATAAGTGTTCTGACATTTTTCAACATAAATTATTTTGTTTTTTTCTAAAACTTAATATAAACAAAATAACATACAGTATGTACTCTTTTGTGCCTTGTTTCTTTTGCTTAACATGATTTTTTTAATTGAAATTTTTATTGAGATAGTTATAGATTCTCATAGTATTATACCATTTTTGAGATTCATCTGTGTATTAGTAGTTCATTCCTTTTTATTGTCAAGCAGTATTCCATTGTATGAATATGTCACAATTTGTTTATCCATTCTTCTATTAACGAATATTTGGGCTGTTCCCAGTTTGGGGCTCTTTTTTTATATAAAGCTGCTATAAACATATTCTACTAATCCTTTTTTGAACTTACATTTGGGATTGCTGGGTAAATGGTAAGTAAATGCTTAACTTTATAAGTAACTGCCCAACTGTATTCCAAAAGGACTGCACCATTTTGTATTCCCACCAGCAATGTAGGAAAATTCCAGTTGCTCCAATATTTGCTAAAATTTCGAGTTGTCAGTCCTTTTAAATTTTGGGCATTCTAGAAAGAGTGTAATGATATGTCATTGTAACTTTTCCTGATATCATTTGCATTTTCCTGATAACTAATGATGTTGCACTTTTTTTTCATATGCTTATTGACTACTTATATATCTTTCTATCTGAAGTGTCTGTTCAAGTCTTATGGCCATTTAAAAAAATGAGTTGTCTTTTTATTATTGAGTTGTAGGAATTGTCTTTATATTCTGGATACAAGTCCTTTGTCAGATATGTTTATTGCAAATGTTTTTTCCCTGTCTGTGGCTTGCCTATTTCTTTTCTTAATATGCTTTAGATGAGCTAATATGTTTACTTTTGCTGAAGTCTATTTTATCCATTTTTAAAGGGCTTTCTGTGTTTTAAGAAATCTTTGACTACTCTCTGATTGGAAGATATTATCCTATGTTTTCTCATAAGAGCTTTATAGTTTAGCTTTTAAACTAATTTCTGTATACAGTGTAAGCTAGGGGGGTCAAAGTTATTATTTCCCCATATAGATGTACTATTATTCTAGCACCATTTATTGAAAAAACTATCCTTTCTCCATTGAATGGCTTTGAAATATCTGTAAAAAATCAATTGACCTCAGAAGTGTAGGTCTCTTTCTAGACTCTCGATTTTGTTTCATTGATCTATTTATCTACTCTTAAACCAATATCACACTGTATTGATTACTGAAGCTACACAGTAAATGTTGAAATCAGATCATATAAGTTCTCCAACTTTGTTCTTTTCATGTTATTTCGGCTGTTCTAGGTCTTACATATTCTCAAATAAATTTTAGAATCAACTTGTCAATTTCTATCAGAAAAGCAAAAGCCCTAGATTTCACTTGGGGTTGCTTTAAAGTTATAAATCAGTTTGGGGAGACATCTTAATAGTATCAAATCTTCCAATCCATGAACATGGTATATCTCTCCATATATGTCAGCCTTCTTCAATTTTACTCAGCAACATGGTGTGGGGGTTGATATATATATTTCACATATATTTTGTTAGATCTATCACTAATATTTTATGTTTTACAATAATATTTTAAATGGTTTAAAAAGCTTTGTTTTCCAATTGTTCATTGCTAGTATATAAAAATACAATTGATTGTTTTGTATACAAATCTTGCATCTTGCACTTTAAGTTCAATTTCTGAAGATTCCTGGGGATTTTCTATGTACACAACCATGGCATTTGCAGGTAGCCACAGTTTTATTCTTCCTTTCCAATCTATATAATTTTATTTCTTTTACTTGCCTTGTTGCATTGGCTAAGACCTGTAGTACAATGTTAAAAAGAAGTAGAAAGGACATCCTTGTCTATCTCCTATCTTCAGTGGAAAAGTGTTCAATATTTCACCATTAAGAATTATATTAGCTTTAGAGGGGTTTTCTTTTCTTTTCTTTTCTTTTGGTAAAAATCCTTTAGTACGTAAAAGAAAGTTCCCATCTGTCCCTAATCTGCTGAGGGTTTTTCTCATGCTTGAGTGTTGTATTTTATCAAATGCTTTTTTCACAATTATTGAGATAACTATATGGCTTTTCTCCTTTACTTATTAATATGGTGAATTACATTGATGGATTTTTGGATGTTAATCCAAACTTACATTCCTGGAATATACTATACACTTGATCATAATGTTATGCCTTCCTTATAAATGAATTGGGAAATAGTCTCAAGAGTTTGTGTCATAAGCTTTCTCCTCTTTCCTTCTTAAATATTTGGAAGAACTACCCAGTGAAATCATTTGGGACTGGAGTTTTCTACACCAGCAAGTTCTTAATTACAAATTCAGTTTTTTAAAAATAAGAATAGAACTATTTAAATTTTCTATTTTTGTGTATCTGCTTTGGTGTATTTTAAAGGAATTTGACCATTTCATATAAATTTTCCAATGTATTAGCATTAAATCATTCATAATATGTTCTTTTTAAAATTATTTCCTTCCTACTATTTTTGTTAGGAGGGTGCTTAATTTGATGTTCTTTTTCTAGCTTATTGAGATGAAAGCTTAGTTCTTATTATTATTGCTACTGTTTTAAACAGTCAACATTATTTTATATTTATTCACATATTTACTCTTGCCAATGCCCTTCATATTTTCCTACAGTTACTTTCATCTGGGATCATTTTCTTTCACCTTGAAACTTTTCTTTTAGTATTTCTTATAGTAAGATAGGCTGGTAAAAATTCTCTCATCTTTTACATACTTGAAAACCTTTTTATTTTTATCTTTGAAGGAAATTATCACCAGATACAGAATTCCAAGTTGGCAGGTTTTTTGTTTTGTATTGTTTTCCATTTAGCAGTTTAACAATATAATTCCTTTGTCTTCTGGCTTCCATTATTTCTCTTGGGATGTCAAAAGTTGCTCCTTTGATGGCAACGTGCCCCCACCCTCTACCCCAGATGCTTTCACAATTCTCTCTCTCTGATCTAAAGAACTAAAGGATGGAATTCAAAGCAACCACAGACACCAAAGAATAGTGAGGGAATTCCTTAAAGGAGATAGCCAGAAAGGGGGAATCCTAAATTCTGCTCAGCTAAAGATAAATGAACCAACCTAAGATTTGAACTGCTGGCTAAGAGGCAATTTTCAGTTTTTATCCAATCAACTAATTGCCTGCTAAAACAGAAAGGTCAACACTTTTTGGAGGAACATAGTCAGATCAAGAGCCGGTACAACACAACATTCCCAATGTCTAGGATACAATCCAAAATTCCTCAAATTCCTCAACAGAAATAACAATCAATAGAGACAGACCCTGAGATGACCCAGATATTGGAATTAGCCAACAAGGATTTTAAAGCAGTTATGATCACTATTATCAATGATGTAAAGTGAAAATTTATTTGATGAATAAAGCAGCTCTCCATAAAGAAATAGAAATAATAAAAAGAACCAAATGAAAATTTTAGAATAAAATATAATATCTGAAATTAAATATTCACCAGATAGGTTTAACAGGAACATGGAGACAACAGAGCAAAGAGTAAAACTGAAGATAGATCAATAGAATGTATCCAATTTAAAGAACAGATTGAAAAAAATCAATACAGCCTCAGGGACTTATTGAACAATATCAAATGGTCTAACATATGAGTAATTAAGAGTCTCAGGAAAAAATAAGGGAAAAGTAATCACAAGATTTCCCAAACTTAGCAAAAGACAGAAATACAGATTCAAGAAGTTCAGCAAATCCCAAGCAAGATAAATGTGAAATACATTCCTAGCAATATGATTGTCAAACTGCTGAAAACCAAAGATAAAGAGAGAATCTCGAAAACATTCAGAGAAAAGTGACACATTACATATACGAAAAGAATACTTCAAATTACCAGTGACTTCTTATCAGAGAATCTGGATTCCAGAAGGCAGAAGAATAACATCTTTAAAGTGTGGACCAAAATCACCTGTCAAACCAGAACTGTGTAAACAGAGAAAACGTCCTTCAAAAATTAAGACAGGGCTTCCCTGGTGGCGCAGTGGTTGAGAATCTGCCTGCCAATGCAGGGGACACGGGTTCGAGCCCTGGTCTGGGAAGATCCCACATGCCACGGAGCAACTAGACCCGTGAGCCACAACTACTGAGCCTGCGCGTCTGGAGCCTGTGCTCTGCAACAAGAGAGGCTGCGACAGTGAGAGGCCCACGCACCGCAATGAAGAGTGGTCCCCACTCGCCGCAACTAGAGAAAGCCCTCGCACAGAAACGAAGACCCAACACAGCCAAAAATAATAAATAAATAAATAAATAAAAATTAAAAAAAAATTAAGACAAAATAAAGACATTTTTAGATAAAAGAAAACTGAGAGAATTCATCACTAGCAGACATGCAATACAAGAAATGCAAAGGAAGTTCATCAGGCTGAAGGGAAATGATACAAAATCGAAGCTTAGATTTTCAGAAAGGAAAGAAGAGCATCAGAAATGGTAACTATCTGGGTAAATATAAAAGACAATTTTCCTTTTAATTTCTTGGAAATACAACTATTTAGGGCAAAAATTAAAACATTGTTTTGTAGGGTTTATAATTACATAGATGTAATACATGTGACAATTATAGCATAAAGGCAGGATAAGAGATGAGTGGAACCAAATTAATACATTTGAAATTGAAGCAATATTTTTTATAACCCAACCCAATGGGTTGGTTCTCCACAGGGGAAAATATACATAGCATATACTAGAAGTTATAATCTCTAAGGGGAGCTGAGCAGAAGCCAGGCTTGGGAGAGTAGGGAAATGATTGGAAAGGATTCACTAATATATCCCTTCAACCATGGCCGTCTGGCTAAACCCGTGGTGAAACCTAAGCCTTACACAGGAGATTCTACTGGGAATAGAAGTACAGACAAAAGTCTTATTGTTTATGGAAGCAAATCCAAACTAGCAACTGGAACTGCCAATAGCATTGATCAAACAACAACAGGTCAAAATTCATGTTAGCACAATGAATAACTAGTACCTGTATTAGTCAGCTATTGCTGCAGCTATGCTACTGTGTTTGGGAGGTCCCCAGGTTCCATTATTCACTAGGAGGACTCACAGAACTCAGCATATAGTTGTACTCATTGCTATGATTTATTATAGTGAAAGGATACAGAGCACAATTAGCAAAGTGAAAAGACACTTGAGGAGAAGTCCAGTGGAAACCATGTTTAAGCTTCTAAGAGTCCTCTCCCAGGAGTCACATAGGATGCACTTAATTACCCCAGCAACAAGTTGTGACAACACATGTGAAATGCTGTCAACCAGGGAAGCTTGAAGAGACTCAGCACCCAGGGTTTTTATTGGGAGCTGGTCATGTAGGCAACCTCTGCCTAGCACCTAGCAAAATCCCAGACTCCCAGAAGGAAAGCAGGTGTTCAGCATAAACCATATTGTTTGCACAGTTTAGGCACAATTAATCATTCTTATCAGTTAATGGTAGCAACTGTCCCAAAATCTAAGTTCCCAAAAGCCAGCCAAGGGCCAACCTGGCAAGCAGGCCTTTTCAAGGATAGCAGTTTAGGCCTGCTATGTTAACTCTTTTCTGTACAACTACCTAACAAAGAACTATAAGAGTCTCAGTATGTTATAACAATAAACATTAATTTTTGCTTGGTGGTGCTAGGCTAGACTCCAGGCTTTGTACTGGGTTCAAGTCTGTCCACAGATCTTCATAATTCCAGGAACTGTGGCTTCTGCAGTCATGTTCTTCTCATGGCAGGTGGCAGAAATACAAGAGAGCAAGCTAAATCATGCAAACATTTTTAAGGTCTCTGCTTACATCACACCTCTTAACATTTCATTTGCTAAAGTCAGTCATATAGCTAAGATCAACATTAGTGAGGTGAGAAAATATACATCTACTCTAATACGGAGAAGAACCACATGGCAAAGGGTATGAATGTACAGATGCCTTACAGAGGTTTTAAATAATTGGGAAAAATAATCCAATCTACCACAGTGCCCTAGGGATCTCACCAAACTCAGAGGGCAAATGAGGTTGGAAGCATCATCTTCCCACTTTTGAAAATGATATTTCTTTGTTTGTTCATTAGTTTATTCCCACACCTATGCCCAAAGGAGCCTTAAAACAGACAGGAAAGAACATGCAATTTTAGCAATATTCTATGCAACTTCTTTAGCAATATAATAATAAAATTAATAATAGCTAACATTAATGAGTGCTTACTATATGTCAAGAGTGTTATCTGCATGATTTCATTTAGTCCTTGGTTGATGTCATTATTTTTCCCATTTTAGATATGAGGAAACAGAGGCCTAGAGACTTGTCCAAGGTCCTAAGGCTTATAAGTGGTGAAGCCAGGATTTGAATCCAGGCAGCCTAGATCTGGAGCTTGTGCTTTTAACCAGTAGGATATTTTAAATGGAATGCTTGGGCATATATGCTAGATTACAATGCTTCAATATTGGAGTATAAAAGTGTGCCAGAAACATGGAAGCACCACCAAATTTTCACATGATTCACATGGGCTCAGGGAACTAAGATTTAATATGTTAAGAAAAGAAAATTTTTATCTTACTCAACTAAAATACTAAGAAAACTTGACTTTTTCCTCACAGCAACAGGTCAATATACCACATAGTTCAACCGTTTAATTTCAATCTTATTTAAATTCAAATATTCCTTGACTTTGAAGAACTGCTAATGAATACATTTCATTGATCAAAATAACTTTTCAAAGTTTCTAAGCCAGCTTGCCTTTCTACTTTCTAGACTAGATAAAGTATCTGCTACACGTACCATCTCCTATGATTCTGTAAAGGCCATGTTTTTTCAGTCAAGAAAAATGATCACAAAAATCTTCCATTTTCACTAAACAAGTATATTCAAGACTGTGTTCAATAAACAATTTAACAACTAAGAAGTTTTTCCTTTATGAAGCAAGAATTTTGTAATGCAAATATGCTTCTATCACATCCAGAGTTGCTAGTCCCTCCCTCTATGGTTATGGGGGGGTGCATTTTAATTACAGACATTCATTTCTCTTCAATTGTTTTCTGAGCTTAATGAACAATGAAAGTACTGTACTACTTATTGGAAATCACTAAGAATCGAACGTCGAAAGGCATGTTCCTGCAATAAGCAATGGTCTGCTAAGTGTCTCATTTGAAGATGAGTAAATGCTGCTGTAGGAATTAAGTCTTGGGTCTGTCTGACAGAATAGATTAAGAACCCATTTGTAGGGAATTTAGAGGGTTACCAATAACACAAAACGTTATCTAGATGTACTCAGCCTGTAAAATACAAGATATATAAGAGAGAACACTTCTATCTTCAAAAAACACAATTACCTAAAACAGACTAAAGGTTGAGAATGAAAAGAAAAAAAAAGGACATTAACAAATGTCAACTAGTCAAAAATAAGTTTGAAAAAGTGAAGTGTGATACCTTAGTCCAAACATGAACAATGAGGAGATACACACTGTATTTTTCCATAATGCCCAGGGCATTTGGAACTAAGGAACAGTTACTCAGAGAAAGAGGAAGGTGCTTGGTTCAACTGTTTTTGTTTTTAATAATTCCTCACTTTCTCTGCTGGTTTTCAAGTGCTTTGCCACTTATCTAAAAATTATGATGACACTGGCTGTGAGAAATACAAAATCAGGAGCTCTAAATGGATTTATGAGATTCTTCAGAAGAGAGAACAATGATACAATGGAAAGCAGGGACTGCTAGCAGATTTCCATTTAAAGTAAAGCCAAATGTCAAATATTTTAATGGAAAAAGAATCATATACATATCTTTAATTTCGTAAGTGTAAATTATTTATCATATCAAATTATCCATAGAATCTAATTTTAACAAATAAATTTTTCCCGTGGGAAATATTTCAATATTCATAGAGTGATATTTTTCTCTTTTTTAAAAATTAATTAATTAATTTATTTATTTTTGGCTGTGTTGGGTCTTTGTTGCTGTGCGCAGGCTTTCTCTAGTTGCGGCGAGGGGGGGCTACTCTTCATTGCGGTGAGTCAGCTTCTCATTGCGGTGGCTTCTCTTGTTGTGGAGCACGGGCTCTAGGTGCATGGGCTCAGTAGTTGTGGCTTGCAGGCTCTAGAGTGCAGGCCCAGTAGTTGTGGCACACGGGCTTAGCTGTTCCGCGGCATGTGGGATCTTCCCGGACCAGGGCTCGAACCCATGTCCCCTGCATTGGCAGGTGGATTCTTAACCACTGAGCCACCAGGGAAGCCCTTCATAGAATGATTTTTAATAAAATTAAAATTTCACTCTTAAGAATATTAGTTACTATATGAATCCTGTGTGGACTCAAGACTAAATGGCCTACGCTCTTTTCAGTTATCACGTTAGGCCTTATACTCCACTATTTACTGTTAATGAAGATTTGAAAAAAATAAAAGAAGTAATTTCTTAACATAAACTCAACTTCAATATAATTAACAAAGTAACATATTTATTCATAAAAATCAGTGAAAAATTTAATATGGATGAGAAGTCTTTCTTTTAAGGGGTAACACTTTTCAGAAAAATTCCCAAATAAGGTAAGGTATTCCTCCCAAGATATCACAGCCAAAACCTAAGCATAGGAAAGTCCCTTAGAGGACATCCAGGGCAAACTCCTACCCATCTTGGAGAAATTCCTGCTACAGCATTTATAACAAGTAGCTTTGCAGAGTCTGCATGAATGCTTCCAATGATTGAAAGGTAGGGTTTACTATCCATGGCCCAGCCTGTGCTCCTGCAGGTGAGCTCTGATTGTGGAAAAGTTCTTCTTGTTGATGAGTAGAAAACTATATTCTTAAATTTTCAATCCACTGAGTATAGTTCTAGCATCCACAAGAGCCTCAAATTCCAATTCTTCTGTTCCCTAATTGGAAGTAGCTGAGAACAGCATGGCAAGTCCCATCCCTCTGTGACTTGCAGGGGTAAGAGGAGGAGGATAGTGGAGACAAGTGACAGAGCAATGAAAAAGGAGATGGAAGACAACCAAACATTTGGTTCACAAGGACATTTTATGTCAGATTCAGTGCCAAACAGAATCCAAGATTACAAAAGATAATGTGCATATGCATGTGTATGTATGGATTTGTGTTTGTATATATGTGAGTATACAGTAGATGCATGTATGTAATACGTGTAATGTATGTGTATGCATGTGTGAGTATATACACATGTGTATGTATATGTGTGTGAGTATGTGTATGTATGTGTGCGTGTGCACATGTATATGTGTGTATAAAATGCCAAGTCAGCTCACAGGAAAATTTTCAAACTATAAATGAGGAAATGCAAACACTGGGTTTTTAGGATATTTTTAACAAGAATATAAAATACACACATCTGCTAAGCACTGCAGGAGTTGTTAACAGACTAGAGAGGATGAAAGGGAGTCAATAAAGTTATGTTTATATTATGGTAAAAATATGGTTATTTCAAAATATCTAAATAATTAAATGTCAAGCTTATTATCTAGACATTTGCTATCAAGTAGACAAAGAAGTTCCCAATGAGTAAATAAAAATCAGCCAGATCACTCTACTGGGTCCCTTTCCGCAAATTTCTGACAGGATTCTTAGCATGGCAGGGTGTGGGCCAGCCACGCTGCACCTTCTTGGCTGTGGGTCAGGATTTACCCTCTCTGTTCCTTTCTCCACTTGCTCGTCTCTAGGCCTTGGAGAACTGAAAGGCAGCACCTCCTCACAAGAAGCCTGGGCTCTCTGGAGGTAAATACAGCCCCCACTGGCAGCATGTTCAATCATTAAAGAAGAGCTAAAATATGCTGATTAGATCTCAAGACAAGAAAGAGAACAAACATACAGAAAATTTTTCCTCAAACACAGAAATGAAAGAAAAAAAGGGTTTGGGTAAATTGTCACGATATCAGTTTAGCAGAACACAATCTAGAATTAATCAAAATGTTACTAAATTTTATTCACCAAAAATAATAAAACTATATTCAGATCTAATAAGGTAAAATAATAAAACTATACAAACAGTTTTAGCTACCATAAAATTGGAAACGACTAACTGGATAATTTAGTAAGTCTTTTTCTAGGTAATACATAAACCCATTCCAAATTGTGTAGCCTAGTAAAATACAAAAATTATTCATCGTGACTCATTAGCCAAAACTGGCACACCACCTGTCTTTGTAAATAAAGTTTCATTGGAACATGGCCATGCTCATTCATTTGTTGTCTATGCCTATTTTCATGCTATAACATCAGAGTTGAGAAGCTGTGACAGAGACTATTATGGTCCACAAAGCCTAAAATATGTACTATCTGTTCCTTTACAGGAAAAGTTTGCAGACACCTGCCCTATATAATCATGGATCCTAAAATAAGCATGTAGGCCACATTGCTAAATCATGATAGTTTCAAGGGAGGAAAGAACTTTACTGTCTTTATCATGCAGGTCTCCTTTGTTACAAACCATTAAAAACCAACAACAAAAAAGAGTTGCAAAAAAATGTTCCAAGTGTTGTGAAGGTATTTTACAGTTTGGAGAAATGGAACAATTGGTTCTTCCTACTTGTTTTGTTGGTTCTTCCTACCTGTTTTCCTTCCTCTTCATCTGAAGAGTTACTGACATGGATACTTCTGCTGGGTTGGTAACCTTTCAACTTTTCTTGACCGGACCAGTTGTTCTTTTGGTCTGTTGTACTTTCCTCATCACTTCCTGGGTTATTTTTCCATTCTTTCATCATTTCTAACACATTGGTTGGTCTCGCCGAAGAAAGTATATTGCCCTAATATTAACAATGAATTTTTGGTGTTATAAACAGTTTAGAAAACTGAAGGCTCTACATATTTTAGTAATATAGTCTCACAAATTCAGTAAGTCACATGGAAAAATTATAATGCTGAATAAATAGAAAAACTTTGGATGCCCTTTTGAGCATACTCCTTGTACTGGCATGTCTCAGACCTCTTCACTAATACTTTTACAATATGCCAAAATTTAGGGATGGGAGAATATTCTGGTTTAAAAGAATAATGCAGCATGCTTGTGTGAAAGAACCACTAGATAGGGCAAGTTCCTGGAATCCAAAGACCCCCTTACAGTGCTGTTCCTAGAAAATTAATAGGGAAGCTGAAAGAATGAAAGAAGTTGCCCAAAGTCTACTGGGTCCAACACTAAGGGTAAGCCTATATAACATCAAAATGGCTAGGTAAAAAACCTAAATTCAGCTGATTAGTCCGGTGCTGTGTCCAAGAATATAGATGTTTGACTTGAAAGCTCTTAGTTGACTGGAAGATTTCAATATAATGTGGTCACTTGATTGTAATGGATTCCGTGCACTGTTTTAACCCCAGATGTGGCTATACCATACTAAAATTGACCATTTTATATTAACTATATTTGTCTCAAATCTAATATTCCATTTAATGCCAAGAAATGCATGAATGCATTCTTAAATGCCTCCTGCTAGACTAGGTATGCCTTAAATAGTTTTGCTCCTAACTCAGACTAGTAGAGAAAGTTTGGACAAGAAGTTTGGGTCACATTTAGATTAAAACAGGACGTTTAGGTGTGGGAACAACTATGGAGTGATCGAAGTTAATTTGATATGTGGGTGGATTGAAGCATTAAGCAACAGTGATACAGAATAGTATGAGGCCAAGCATCTTAAGGGCAGCCATCTGAGTACACTGTTGAGGATTTGTAGAGTTTAATATATTTGTGGTTAAAGACACGGACAAATATTAAGCATGGAATAGTAATAATTAAGTGGGGATCATTATGCTATTCATTCCCTGTGGTTCTTTTACATCGTCCTGTTTTAAGAAGGTCTATATTCTTACTACTTTCATAGCATCCTACTTTTGGTCGCACTTCTGCAGCCCCTACCCATTTACTCCCAGAATGCCCTTACTATGCCTTCTGCCAACCCGTAGCCTACATTTCCGTCAAGGCTAAGTTGACAGTCATCTCCGTCAAGTATCCCAGAACTTCTAAAAATGTTGTCAACTTAAATGAAGCACAGATGAAGTCTCAGAGAGCAAAAAGAAGTTGAAATTGTTTAGAATGGCAGATAGTCTCAGAGCTCTCATCTGAATGAGTTCTGATCTTCAGGGCTCTGTCAACAGCCCTGCTTGACCCCAGTGATTCATCTAGCCTCTATTATAACTTCCTGGCTTCATCATGACCTTGAACACTAACCCACAGTGTCCAGGCTCCTGGAATACTAGTACACACAACTTTGCCTCAACTTAATTCTTTCATTAGAAAACAGAGACAATCTGACATCTATGTCTGTAATCCCAGTCCTCAATTGCTCTTCCCTGATAAACTCTCTACAAGTTAACTCTTTGGATCTAGAGTCATTTCTTCTAGGCACATAGTAGAATTTTGCTTCTCCACCTCTTTTGGAACATGATGATATGACCTATTTTGACCAGTAAAATGTGATTTGAAATAGTGTGTATCACTTCTGGGTAGAAACTTGAAGAGACAGCGTGTAATTTACATGTTCTCAATTTCTACCTTAGTAACTATAGAAGCACAGAGATGGAGCCTCCCTCAGCCTGGGTCCCTGAGTGAAGACAAAGTAAAACAGAGCTTGCTCCCCTCCTCCCAGCCAATGTGCAATGGAAGGCATAAAGAGCACTGAGATTTGGGGGTCACTTGTTACCACAGCATCATCTAGCCTGTCCTGATATAGACAGATTAAATATTTACACTCTGTTAAGTCACCTCCAAAAAGCCTTATAAAGAGTGAGCCCACTATATAATCAGCATACCCAACAAAATTATAATTACTACACAAATCATATGCAATCAGTGCCATGTGATAGCCAATTTATTTAGGCAGTCTTTGCTTTGCACAGTCCTGATATGCATGAATTTTAGTCATCATGACTTAAATAATATCAGTCCCTCAGCAACACAGTTCAAATTTCAGTCACCATGGTACATTAACTATAATTGCATAAAGTTCAAACTTCACTGCTAGCTCTTCAATCCACGATCACCAGGTAAATTACAGATTTGCATCATGATCAGTGACCAATCACGTCACTTCTTTCACAGTCTGTTGGTGATTGGACACTGTGCATCTGCTATTCAGTTCACACACAGACAGCAATGTGTGCAGTTGTGTTGCCTCCTTGTCTCGCAGGGAATTTGCCAACAAAAATGAAACTGCAACAAAGAAATTAAAAGTGATAATACTGGGAGTAAAATCTGAATCAAATGTAAATGGAGTAATAGAAGAAACAGCTGACTATGGGAATGCTGCCACTGCCACTGTGAGAATCTAGATGCACAACCAAAGGAACTTAGTGAAGGCAAACTTATCAATATAAATGAGGAAGGATGAAGATGCTTCAGAGAAAATGACACTCACAAAAAACTTGACATTTAAAGAATTTTCAGAGATGTTCAAGACATTGAAAAGACAAAGGATACAATGTTGGAAATTGATCCAAACTTGTAAAACAGTATGACAATTCACCAAGGCATAAAAAAGATGCTCCCCTCTGTATGTATGCTAAGAAGAAGGCAAGCACTGTTTAAACTAATCTTGATAAGTTTTTAACCCCAAAATAAGACACTTTAACTCTCAATATTTCTAATGTTTTAAATTACAGTGCAAAAAAATTAGCTTTACTTTTGTTTCATTCTCTCTATATACTTAGAACCAACAGTTAGGGAGTTTTTAATGTTTAACAAAAAATTTTAAAGGGCATGGAAAAAGCACAATTTTTCCCATTGATTATTAAAATCATTTTGCACAGCTTCAATCTGCACTATTTTTATGGTTCTGCACTACTGTGCAAAGCAAGGATTACCTGTACTATCTTGAATCTGCATTTCTAGCCAGCTTTCAAGTGCTTGGTTCACATATATCAATATATACACCCAAAAGCATGGTGACTGACACGCTACAAATGACTCTTTCTTATTGCAAAGAGACTGGGGAGAAGTGCAAAAGATCTAGAATAGGGTCATTATCCCATCAAAAACACTCTACCATTTATAAATTTTTAACTATATGCTTCCTATATTCCCTTGTGATATCAAACAGGGCACAAATGTTGGTATAGATTCCAGACTCTCCCTCTTGTCTAAAGTCCAGCCAGTAACTTACTAGACTAGCCCCTTCTTGCCTGCTAACAGTTGGAGGAGGAATTGCATCAGATACTTGGACTGACCAATGAATAAGTGGCCCAGAGCTGTGTGTCATGAGCCTTCTAGGCTCAAGAGAAATTACACATGAACCAACCAAACAAAAATGGGTGGAATTGTTAGGGCAGACACTGGAGATTGTGGAGACACCTCACCATCAGAACAGTAACCTCTGAACTCCCTTTACCGGCTGTATTAAGAGGGGTCACACCCTGAACTCATCAACCATGAAGCAGCAAATGGCAAGAAGGCAGCAGTAATAGGCTGATAATCTGAGGCTACCATAAGTAGAAAACCAACCTTTTTGTTAATAAATTTCCACTTGTTTAACTAACAGTTTGAGACTACTTTATTTTCAAAAACTGGAAAAATGAACACTCACAGAGGAGAAGCATTGGTCAAATACTAAGATTTGGATTTAATCTTAGTAGACAGGTCCTGCAAATAGGAACCCAAACATACATCCTCATCTAACAAAATTTGCCTTTTCAAGGACAGTGCCTATCGGTATTCTGTAAACAATAAGTCTTTAACAAGTATTTTTTAATGAACGAATGAATGATATGTATGAGTTGGGATAAGAGAGTATGAAACATAAAATCAGCAAAACGAAAAGGAAACATTCTGGGTCTTTAACTTACGGTCATCATTTTCTACTTTTCATAAATAGCTAGAACTCTTTATTTTGTAATGTTCCAAGGAATAAATTGTTTTAATTAGAAAAGTTTTTTGTATCTTTATAAAAAAGATATAAAAGGATGCTCAACTTCACAAAATTAATAAAATCCAAATCAAAAACAATGAGTTGGCAATTTTCACCTAATAGATGGACATAAATTTAAGTTTGATAAAACTCTGTGTTGGTGAGGGTATGGGGAAACAGGCTCTCTCATTTACTTGCTTTTTATGGGAGGATAAATTGGCAATAAACTATCAAAATATGTAATGCACATTCTCACAAACCAGTAATTCAACTTTTAAGAATTTATTTTATAGATATGCTGACACAGTATGCAAACATATACTTACAAGAACATTTGTTGCACCATTGTTTGTAACAGAAAAGACCTGAAACAATTTAAATATTCCATATTCATAGGGGCAAAATAACAGTGTATCCATAGTTTTGGATACAATACTGCTTTTTAAAAAAATAAGCATATCTTCCCAAAATACATTAGATGAAAAAGAATAGTTTGCGTAATATAAACCCACTTGTGAAAAGTGAATAATAAAAATGTTCAGAATGATTTGAAAGAATACATAAGAGACTTAACAATGGTTATCTTTAGTAAGAGGGAATGAGGGAATAGAGGGAGAAAGTTATTTTTCCTGCCTTGTTTTCCATTTAAATCATTTACTAAGGATAATGGCAACTATTATATGACTAAAAATTAATATAAACTATGTAGGAAAAGAAATAATGTAAGTTGCAGATACTCAAAAAGGACTGATAGCACCCAGTAAGATCACCAAACATGCTCTCATGGGTCTCAGTGAGGCCAAGGCAGCAGCATAGAAAGGTAGTAAGGGCTGCTGAAGTAAGCAACTCTGCACCACTTTAAAATTTTTCCTAACAAAGTCATCTCAGTGATTTTGTTTTCACAAGTATAGCAAATAATGAGAGTAGAGAAAGTTGGTGTTGATATTCCTATTCTTTAAGAGGAAACAAACTGAGAAATTTAGTAATTTACCCTTATTCCAGAAGTGCATTTCCAATTGTCTGCTAAGAATTTCTAGGTAGAGGTGTTGCTGAGCCTTCAATACTGTAATGTATATTTGAAAACTGCTCAGAGTTTTTCCCACCACAAGAAAAAAAATTTAAACTATGTGAGGTGATGGATATAGTAACTAAATTTATTGTGGTAGTCATTTCATAATATATACATATATTAAATCACTATGTTGCACATCTTAAATTTATACAATGTTATATGTCAAATTATGTCTCAATAAAGCTGGAAAAATAAAAACAAAATATATTCCAAACCAACATTCTTCAAACGGTTATGTGTACACCTCGCTGTACACGAAGACTTCCTAAGGGCTGTATGGGCAGGGATGGTTTGCAGGGAGTCAGTTTCAAGACCCTCAATTTCCAATGACCTATTCTTTTTCAAAAGTCACCTGCTTGAGCAAGGATTTGTAGTAATTCTTTCCATGTTCTTTTCTTAAGTCAGCTTCTTACAATGCTTGTTATTGTACATATATTTATTTTTGTGTGTGTGTGAGAGACAGAAGGCTCATATCTAGAATATACAACTTCTACAAATCAATAAATTAAAAAAAAAAACTAATAGAAAAATGGAGGAAAGACTTGAACAGACATTTCATAAAAGAAGATATCCAAAAGGCCAATAAGGATAAGTAAAGTAAAAGTGACCAATTTCATTTGTCATTCAGGAAACACAGATTAAAACCACAGTGAGATACCATTATATATTACCAGAGTATCTAAATTAAAAATATTGATAATAACAAGCACTGGAGAGGATGGGGAGCAAAACTAGAACTCTTACACATTGCTGGTGAGTGGCACAAAGTGAACGGTGGAAAAGGGAACAAAGGAACTTTCTTGTGGGGGGTGGAAATGTTCTGTATTTTGTTCTGGGTGGTGGTTACACAAACGCATAAATTCATAAAAATTCATCAAGCTATACACTTAAAATCTGTGTATTTTACATTAAGTAAATTATATCTTAACAAAACTATGATTAATTTAAAATTAAATTTCATAGATTTGTGCATATTATTACAAGTAGCTTAATCATTTTCATGGCTGTATAATATTCCATTGTTAGACGATACCACAATTTATTCATTCTCTAGTCAGAGGGAATTTGGGTTGATTCTGGGTTTTTGCTCCTATATACACTTCCACAAACATTATTGTGTATATCTCCACGTGTATATGTGCAAGAGTCCCTCGGGTATATTCTTAGAAGTGAAATTTCTTGGTTATAAAGTATGTGAATGGTTAACTTTAAGATAATGTCAATCCCTTTTTCCAAAGTAGTTGTACCAATTAATACTCTCACCAGCAATGATTAAACTTAAAAGCTTTTGCACAGCAAAGGAACCATAAACAAAACGAAAAGACAACCCACAGAATGGGAGAAAACATTTGCAAATGAAGCGACCAACAAGGGATTAATCTCCAAAATATACAAACAGCTCATGGAGCTCAATATCAAAAAAACAAACAACCCAATCAAAAAATGGGCAGAAGATCTAAATAGACATTTCTCCAAAGAAGACATACAGACTGCCAAGAGTCACATGAAAAGATGTTCAACATCACTAATTATTAGAGAAATGCAAATCAAAACTATAATGAGATATCACCTCACACTGGTCAGAATGGCCATCATCAAAAAATCTACAAACAATAAATGCTTGAGAGGGTGTGGAGAAAACGGAACCCTCCTACACTGTTGGTGGGAATGTAAATTGGTACGGCCACTGTGGAAAACGGTATGGAGGTTCCTTAAAAAATTAAAAATAGAACTACCCTATGATCCAGCAATCCCACTCCTGGGCACATATCTGGAGAAAACCATAATTCAAAAGGTACATACACCTCAATGTTCATTGCAGCACAATTTACAATAGCCAAGACCTGGAAGCAACCTAAATGTCCATCAACAGAGGAATGGATAAAGAAGATGTGGTACATATATAGAATGGAATATTACTCAGCCATAAAAAAGAATGAAATAGTGCCATTTGCAGCAACATGGATGGACGTAGAGATTGTCATACTGAGTAAAGTCAGTCAGACAGAGAAAGACAAATATCATATGATAATGCTTATATGTGGAATCTTAAAAAATGGTACAAATGAACTTATTTACAAAACAGAAACAGAGTCACAGATGTAGAAAACAAACTCATGGTTACCAAGGGGGAAATGGGGGGGAGGGATAAATTGGGAGACTGTGATTGACAGTACACACTACTATATATAAAATAGATAACTAATAAGGACCTACTATATAGCACAGGGAACGCTGCTCAACACTCTGTAATGACCTATATTGGAATAGAATCTAAAAAAGAGTGGATATATGTATATGTAAAACTCATTCACTTTGCTGTACAGCAAAAACTAACGCAACACTGTAAATCAACTATACTCCAATAAAAATTAATTTAAAAAAAAGATACTCTTTACCCACATCTATTCCAACACCGGCTACTGTCAGACTTCTTAATTTTTGGTTTATCTCACTGAGGTCTTGGTTTGTATTTCCCCGATCACTAATGCGACTGAACATCTTGTCACGTGTTCATCAGCCAAATGTGGGTCCTCTTCTGTAAAAATGCCTGGCCCTAAAGCAACTATACTCCAATAAAAATTAATTTAAAAAAATGCCTGGCCCTGTCTCTTTGTACATTTTCTACTAGGTTGTTTGTCCGCTTTGTATTGATTTGTAAGAATTATTGAGATTTCATGATATTAACCCTTTTTTGGTTTTTTGGGTTACAAAAGCCTTCTCCTAGTTTATAACCTATCCCTAAAGTGTTGTTTTATGAACAGAAGTTCTGAAAATTAATATTAAGTCAAGTTTATCCACCATTTCTTTTATGTTAGTGCCTTTGGTATCTTGCTTATAAAATCCTTTTCTACACACTCCAAGGTCCAAAAGATTTTCACCTATATTTTGTACTAAAAGTTAACTATAAATTTTATTATTTAAGTCCTTGATTTGCAGTTGACTCTTGTCTGCAGTGTGAGATAGGAACCCAATTTCTCTCTCTTTTTTTTTTTCATATGGACAATCATTTATTCCAGCTCCAGTTATTGAATAGTCTCTCCTTTTTCCACTGATCTGCCATACTACCACTGTCATAAAAGTTCCAGATATGCATGAATGTGTTTCTGCACCTTCTATTTTATTCTACTGGTCAATTTGCTTATTACTGCAAATGATCACACTATGCTAACTAATACAGCTTCTTAAGTCTTAATATCTGGTAGAGCAAAACATTCAGAAATGTCTTGGCTATTTTCGACCCTTTAAGCTTCGATACAAATTTTAGGGTCAGGAAAGCTTGTGGAATTTTGATTGGATTTGCATCGTGTATGTACATCAACATGAGGAAATCAGTTTTTATGATATTAAGTCTCCTGACCTATGATTATGGTATATCTTTACACTTAAGTTTTCTTCAATGTTTTCCAGTAAAATTTCATAATTTTCCCCAAATCTTTTTTTTTTATAACTTTTTTTTTTTTAATTAATTAATTAATTTATGGCTGTGCTGGGTCTTCGTTTCTGTGCGAGGGCTTTCTCTAGTTGCGGCGAGTGGGGGCCACTCTTCATCGCGGTGCGCAGGCCTCTCGCTATCGCGGCCTCTCTTGTTGCGGAGCACAGGCTCCAGACGCGCAGGCTCAGCAATTGTGGCTCATGGGCCTAGTCGCTCCGCGGCATGTGGGATCTTCCCAGACCAGGGCTTGAACCCGTGTCCCCTGAATTGGCAGGCAGATTCTCAACCACTGCACCACCAGGGAAGCCCCTCCCCAAATCTTATGTTGAATTTATTTCTAGAAATTATATATTCTTGAATATTATTTTACGTCTTCATTTTTTTACATTTTATATTGTTGCTTGCTAGTGAAAAGAAATACAATGTCAATCTTTTTTTTCCAGGTTTACTGAGATACAATTGATATATAACATTGTGTAAGTTTAAAGTGGACAATGTGTTGATTTGATACACTTACATATCGATGAGTATCAACCTTAAATCCAGCTACCTTACTCAGCTCTTTTATTATTTCAAATAGTTTGTCTAATAATTTGTATATTACTGCAAATAATAAAAGTTTCATTTCTGTTTTCCAATTCTCATGACTTTAATTTATTTTCCTTGTCTTAAGTTGACTAAGATCAACAACGTTGGGAAAAACTATTGAAAGCTGATTTCCTTGACTAGCTCTTTATTTTAAAGAAATGCTCACGTTTCCCATTTAAAACGGTATTTGCTGTAAACTTTTATCAGGTTAAGGAAGTTTTCTTCTATTCCTAATTAAATTATGAATGTATACTGAGTCTTATTACAAGTGTTTCCTTTAAATTATCATATGCTTTTTCTCCTTTAATATATTAATGTGTGAATTTATATTTACAGATTGTTTTTCCAAAATTAAACTATCATTGTATTTTTAGGGAAAATCCAACTAGATCATGATCTTTTTTATAGACACAGTTGGATCCAACTTGCTAGTATGTTGGTTAAGGTTTTACATCTATATTAGTAAGTAATATGGATCATTTTCCTTCTTCATAGGTTTGGTTTACAATGGTCTAGTTTTGTTATACTAGAGTATACAGAATTAATACTAGACTCAATAAATTAGGAAAATTCTCTCTTTGGGGGCACAGGAGGAGAGTTATAAATTTGACATAAAAGTTTGGTAGAACTAATCTGTAAAATCATCTAGGCTTGGTGTTTTCCTGGTGGAAGATTTTAAACTACTGCTTCAATTTCCTTAGTGATTATATAGGACAATTCAAGTTTTCTATTTATTCTTTTTTTTTTTTAGTTTTTTTTTGAGGTGGACCATTTTTTAAAGTCTTTATTGAATTTGTTACAATATTGCTTCTCTTTCATGTTTTGGTTTTTTGGCCATGAGGCATGTGGGATCTTAGCTCCCCAACCAGGGATTGAACCTGCACCCCCTGCATTGCAAGGCAAAGTCTTAACCACTGGACCGCCAGGGAAGTCCCTTCTATTTATTCTTGAGACAATTTTATGAAGCTGTATTTTTTGAGGAAAATATTTTTTTTGGGGAAAATATTTTTTATGAAAAGAAATTTTGTCCATTTTTCCTAAGTTTTCAGATTTATTAGTATACAGTTGGTGGTGGTATTCCCTTACCTTTTTAATATTTATCCTTTTAATTTCTGCTTTATCTGTGCCTGTATTCCCTTTTTCCTATTAATAGTATTTTTGTCTTCTCTATTTCTTTCTTATTTTTGTCAAAAATTTATCTATTTGTTGGTCTTTTCAAAGAATCAAGTGTTGGTCTCATTGATCTTCTCTTTTCTACCTTTCCTTTCCATTTAATTTATTTTCACTCTTAGTTTTATTTTTCCTACTACTTTATGTGGGTATATTCTGTTGGGATTTTTTCCTGAGATTTTAAGTTGGATATATAGTTCCTTTTTAGCCTTTCTTCTTTCTAATGTGAATATTCCAGGTGATAAATTTCTGCTGAAACACATTCTACTGCATCTCACAGGTTTTGATATGTTGTATTTTTATTACCATTCAGTTCTACAAATTAAAATTTTGTTCTCATTAGTATTTATTCTTTAATCCATGACTTATCTAGAAGCATGTGATTTAATTTCCAAATATATATAGATATTTAATCTTATTGGCATTGACTTTTAACTTAATTGTGTATTGTTAGAGAACATAATCTGTGTGAAATTTATTGAGACTTGCTTTCTTCCTGGCCAGATCAATTTTGGTAAATGTTCCTTCCACATGTGGTTAAGAAAAATGTATATTCTCTAATTGTTGGATGCAGAATTGTATACATGTCCACTAAAATAAGCTTGTTAATTGAGTTGTTAAAACACCCTTGTTTCTGTTTTCATTTGCTTCACATATCAATAATTGAGAGAAGTGCATTAAAATCTCCCACTATGATGGTGAATTTTCCAATTTCTCCTTGTAATTTTGTCATTTTTGATGTATATTTTTGAGGTTATCTTAGTAGTTGCATACATGTTTAAACTTATATATTTTGTTTGCATTGAACTTTTATCATTATAAAGTGACCTTCATTATCTCTAACGATGATTTGTTTGTGGCAAGGTATATTTAATTGATATTAATTCAGTTACTCAGGCTTTTTTTGGTTAGTGTTTGCCTGGTATGTTCTTTTCCATTCTTTTTCTTTCAATATTTGTGTCCTTATGCTTCAAATGTGCTTCTTGTAAATAGCACTTAGCTAGATTTTAAAAAAGTCAACCTGACCTTATGTCTTTTAACAGGTATTTCTTTTTTTAAAATATTATTTTTTTCATGTTTATTTTTATTTATTTATTATTTTTGGCTGTGTTGGATCTTAGTTGCGGCACGTGGGATCTTTTGTTGTGGCGCGTGGGCTTCTCTCTAGTTGTGGCGCACAGGTTTTCTCTCTCTAGTTGTGGCACGCAGGCTCCAGAGCGTGTGGGCTCAGTAGTTGTGGCACGTGGGTTTAGATGCCCTGCAGCATGTGGGATTTTAGTTCCCCAACCAGGGATCAAACCCACATCCCCTGCATTTGAAGGTGGATTCTTTACCACTGCACCACCAGGAAAATCCCTTAACAGGTATTTCTAACCCATTAACTTATTTGAAACTGTTTCTATCATTTAAGTTTATTACTACAACTGTCTCACTCTTTGTATCTTTTTTAATCCTTTACTATTTGAAAATCCATTGTCTACATCTTCCATTTTAGCCCCCTCTCGTGTACCCATGTTCTCTCTCCGTTCTCAACGCTTGTCATGTGTATATTATCACACATCTTAAGTCTGGGTTATTATGAATATACTTTCTCCTCTTCTTCTTTGGTCTTTTTCTTTTTTTTTGGACACCAACACACTTTACTAAGGTATTTGAAGACTCTTGGTACACATAGCTCTTGCAGTATCTACTGGATTTCTTTGACCTCCTATTTAATTACTTCTATCAAGTGTTTTAAATCTAGGACTTGTGTGGCAAACCTGAGGCCTTGTATATTTGAAAATATTTTTATCATTCCCTTTCACTTGAATGACAATTTGGATGGATATAAAATTCTAAGTTTAAAGTTGTTTTCCCTTTAACACATTTAGAATTATTACTCCATTTACACTTGCATCCAATGTTGCTGCTGAAAAGTAAGATGTCAATGTGACTCTTGTTCTTTTTTATATGATATTGCTCTTTCTCTCTGGGAACATTTAGAATTTCCTCTTTGTTTTTGATGTTCTTAAATCTCATTATGTCTATTTTGTCAGTTTTTCCTTCTCTCTCCTATTTGGTAGTCTATCATCTATTTAGAGCTGAAGTCTTTCTTCTTTCTTTAACTCTGACAAATTATCTCTATTATTTTTTAAAAGATTTCCTTCTCCCTCTTTTTACTTTTTTTCCTGAGACTCCTATTATATGGATTTTGTAACTTTTACTTTCAATTCCTTATAGCTTAACTTTTCTTTATTTTTTTCAATTTGTTTATCTTCACCTGTTCCCTTCTATAAAGTTCTATTAAAGTTCCATAATCTGATCATCTAGTTTTTTTAATTCATTCTTCAGCTTCACCCATTTCACTACTTATCCTATATAACTGCATCTCTATTTTAACTATTATACCTAAATGGTTCTACCTGGTTTTGCTTTATCATTTCATTTCTTGCTTCATATTATTAACATCTTCCCTTATCTCTTGTAGCATGTTTACTTTGTTGACTTCTAAATTCTTGAACTGCCTATTCTAAACTCTCCTAATGGTGTGTGAAATGTGGCCTGTTAGCTCATACTCCGCAGGGAGAACTGGCTCCTCAGGAGGACAGACCAGAACCAGGCCTTCAGCCCCAGGAGCTCAAAATCCCTAGGCACCAAAGATCTGCCCCCACCAAGCAACTCCTCAGTTCAGGGTTTCAACCTTATCAAACTTCTCCTCCAAGAAGAAACAACCCAAGGAGGAGGCACTTCTAAAAGTATAACCCACCTGTCCTAGGGTGTGGAGGCCAACAGGTAAGTCAATGCCTAAATCCAATTCCCACCCATTTTCCTTAGCTTCTCACTCATGCAGGGCCTCAGTGCTGCTCTGATTTTATTACTTCCTACTCCTGTGAGAGGACAGGCATCAGTGTCCCGAGGCACAGGGGAACTTGGGTTGTTTTTGTCTTCCTATTTTTACTTCCTTCCCTGGCTGTAACCTTACCCACCATACATGCCAGCTCAGAATATCCCCTTATCTTCCCAGGGGTTTCGCACACTATTCTCTGAATCCTGGTATCATGAGGTTTCTCTCTAAAGTTACTCTAGGTTTAATCTTCAGAGAACATGCAGAAGTCTGTGCTAATTCAGTATCTTGTCAGGAACCAGAGCCTCCTCCAGCTGGCCTTTCACTAGGTGGTTTTTGACATATAACTCAAACAGATTTAAAGAAATGAGTGACACTGCTACATCAAAACTCTTTCTACTTGTTTGTAAGGTTCTCAGTGCTTACATCTATGAAAACTGACAACAATAATACAATTGATGCTGAACACTGTCTCTCTCTAACATTAAGTAACATTCAATCATGGATGGATAGCTATTTGGGGGGAAAATGTAGCCCTATCCATCCACTAAAGAGATATTTTTCCAATATAATTTGACTTATGTTTGATAATTATTAACAATTATGATTACATTCCCTTGATCAATTATAAAAGAATAATTACAGTCACTCAAATAATTTTTAAAAATTTAGAGCCCTAGGGTCATGAGAAATAAAAACAAAAGTATAAATATATATTTGAGCTTTTTTTTGCAAAATGAGACAAATGATAGAGTGATTAGTAAGAAGTCTTTCATGCAAAAATATATATTACATTGGGATAAATGCGGTAGAAGAAATGCAATACAAAAACAAATTCAAAGAAATGAACAAATAATCTAAAGTTTCTTTTTAAAAAAATTTTTTTAATTTTATTTCTTTATACAGCAGGTTCTTATTAGTTATTCATTTTATACATATGAGTGTATATGTGTCAATCCCAATCTCCCAATTCATCACACCACCTCCCTCCCTGCCACTTTCCCCCCTTGGTGTCCATACGTTTGTTCTCTATGTCTGTGTCTCTATTTCTGCCCTGCAAACTGGTTCATCTATACCATTTTCCTAGGTTCCACATATATGCGTTAATATACGATATTTGTTTTTCTCTTTCTGACTTACTTCACTCTGTATGACGGTCTCTACATCCATCCACATCGCTACAAATGACCCAATTTCGTTCCTTTTTATGGCTCAGTAATATTCCATTGCATATATGTGCCACATCTTCTTTATCCATTCATCTGTCGATGGGCATTTAGGTTGCTTCCATGACCTGGCTATTGTAAACAGTGCTGCAATGAATATTGGGGTGCATGTGTCTTTTTGAACTATGGTTTTCTCTGGGTATATATGCCCAGTAGTGGGATGGCTGGGTCATATGGTAATTCTATTTTTACTTTTTTAAGGAACCTCCATACTGTTCTCCATAGTGGCTGTATCAATTTACATTCCCACCAATAGTGCAAGAGGGTTCCCTTTTCTCCACACCCTCTTCAGCATTTGCTGTTCGTAGATTTTCTGATGATGCCCATTCTAACTGGTGTGAGGTGATACCTCATTGTAGTTTTGATTTGCATTTCTCTAATAATTAGTGATGTTGAGCAGCTTTTCATGTGCTTCCTGGCCATCTGTAGGTCTTCTTTGGAAAAATGTCTATTTAGGTCTACTGCCCATTTTTTGATTGGGTTGTTTGTTTTTTTGGTAATGAGCTGCATGAGCTGTTTATAAATTTTGGAGATTAATCCGTTGTCAGTTGCTTCATTTGCAAATAGTTTCTCCCATTCTGAGGGTTGTTTTTTCGTCTTGTTTATGGTTTCCTTTACTGTGCAAAAGCTTTTAAGTTTCATTAGGTCCTGTTTGTTTATTTTTGTTTTTATTTCCATTTCTCTAGGAGGTGGGTCAAAAAGGATCTTGCTGTGATTTATGTCATGGAGTGTTCTGCCTATGTTTTCCTCTAAGAGTTTGATAATGTCTGGCCTTACATTTAGGTCTTCAATCCATTTTGAGTTTTTTTTTTTTTTTTTAATTTATTTATGGCTGTGCTGGGTCTTCGTTTCTGTGACAGGGCTTTCTCTAGTTGTGGCAAGCGGGGGCCACTCTTCATCGCGGTGCACGGGCCTCTCACTATCACGGCCTCTCTTGTTGGGAGCACAGGCTCCAGACGTGCAGGCTCAGTAATTGTGGCTCACGGGCTTAGCTGCTCCGTGGCATGTGGGATCTTCCCAGACCAGGGCTTCAACCCGTGTCCCCTGCACTGGCAGGCAGATTCTCAACCACTGTGCCACCAGGGAAGCCCTTGAGTTTATTTTTGTGTATGGTGTTAGGGAGTGTTCTAATTTCATTCCTTTACATGTAGCTGTCCAGTTTTCCCAGCACCACTTATTAAAGAGGCTGTCTTTTCTCCATTGTATATTCCTGCCTCCTTTATCAAAGATAAGGTGATCATACGTGCGTGGGTTTATCTCTGGGCTTTCTATCCTGTTCCATTGATGTATATTCCTGTTTTTCTGCCAGTACCATACTGTCTTGATTACTGTAGCTTTGTAGTATAGTCTGAAGTCCGGGAGCCTGATTCCTCCAGCTCCGTTTTGCTTTCTCAAGACTGCTTTGGCTCTTTGGGGTCTTTTGTGTCTCCATACAAATTTTAAGATTTTTTATCCTAGTTCTGTAAAAAATGCCATTGGTAATTTGATAGGGATTGCATTGAATCTGTAGATTGCTTTGGGTAGTACAGTCATTTTCACAATATTGATTCTTCCAATCCAAGAACATGGTATATCTCTCCATCTGTTTGTATCGTCTTTAATTTCTTTCATCAGTGTCTTATAGTTTTCTGCATACAGGTCTTTTGTCTCCCTAGGTAGGTTTATTCCTAGGTATTTTATTCTTTTTCTTGCAATGGTAAATGGGAGTGTTTCCTTAATTTCTTTTTCAGATTTTTCATCATTAGTATATAGGAATGCAAGATATTTCTGTGCATTAATTTTGTACCCTGCAACTTTACCAAATTCATTGATTAGCTCTAGTAGTTTTCTGGTGACATCTTTAGGATCCTCTATGTATAGTATCATGTCATCTGCAAACAGTGACAGTTTTACTTCTTCTTTTCCAATTTGTATTCCTTTTATTTCTTGTTCTTCTCTGATTGCTGTGGTTAGGACGTCCAAAACTATGTTGAATAATAGTGGCAAGAGTGGGCATCCTTGCCTTGTTCCTGATCTTAGAGGAAATGCTTTCAGGTTTTCACCATTGAGAATGATGTTTGCTGTGCGTTTGTCATATATGGCCTTTCTTATGTTGAGGTAGGTTCTCTCTACGCCCACCTTCTGGAGAGTTTTTATCATAAATGGGTGTTGAATTCTGTCAAAAGCTTTTTCTGCATCTGTTGAGATGATCAAGTATGGTTTTTATTCTTCAATTTGTTAATATGGTGTATCACATTGATTGATATGCGTATACTGAAGAATCCTTGCATCCCTGGGATAAATCCCACTTGATTATGGTGTATGATCCTTTTAATGTGTTGTAGGATTCTGTTTGCTACTATTTTGTTGAGGATTTTTGCATCTATATTCATCAGTGATATTGGTCTGTAATTTTCTTTTTTTGTAGTATCTTTGTCTGGTTTTGGTATCAGGGTGATGGTGGCCTCATAGAATGAGTTTGGGAGTGTTCCTTCCTCTGCAATTTTTTGGAAGAGTTTGAGAAGGATGGGTGTTAGCTCTTCTCTAAATGTTTGATAGAATTCACCTGTGAAGCCATCTGATCCTGGACTTTGCTTGTTGGAAGATTTTTAATCACAGTTTCAATTTCATTACTTGTGATTGGTCTGTTCATATTTTCTATTTCTTCCCGGTTCAGTCTTGGAAGGTTATACCTTTCTAAGAATTTGTCCATTTCTTCCAGGTTGTCCATTTTATTGGCATAGAGTTGCTTGTAGTAGTCTCTTAGGATGCTTTGCAGTTCTGTGGTGTCTGTAGTAACCTCTCCTTTTTCATTTCTAATTTTATTGATTTGAGTCCTCTCTTTTTCTTGATGAGTCTGGCTAATGGTTTATCAATTTTGTTTATCTTCTCAAAGAACCAGCTTTTAGTTTTATTGATCTTTGCTATTGTTTTCTTTGTTTCTATTTCATTTATTTCTGCTCTGATCTTTATGATTTCTTTCCTTCTGCTATCTTTGGGTTTTGTTCGTTCTTCTTTCTCTAGTCCCTTGACGTGTAAGGTTAGATTGTTTATTTGAGATTTTTATTGTTTCTTGAGGTAGGCTTGTATTGCTATAAACTTCCCTCTTAGAACTGCTTTTGCTGCATGCCATAGGTTTGGATCGTTGTGTTTTCGTTGTCATTTGTCTCTAGGTATTTTTTGATTTCCTCTTTGATTTCTTCAGTGATCTCTTGGTTATTTAGTAACGTATTGTTTAGCCTCCATGTGTTTGTCTTTTTTACGTTTTTTTCCCTGTAACTGATTTCTAATCTCATAGCGTTGTGGTCAGAAAAGATGCTTGATATGATTTCGATTTTCTTAAATTTACCGAAGCTTGATTTGTGACCCAAGATGTGATCTATCCTGGAGAATGTTCCATGCGCACTTGAGAAGAAAGTGTAATCTGCTGTTTTGGGATGCAATGTCCTATAAATATCAATTAAATCTATCTGGTCTATTGTGTCATTTAAAGCTAGTGTTTACTTATTAATTTTCTGTTTCGATGATCTGTCCATTGGTATAAGTGAGGTGTTAAAGTCCCCCACTATTACTGTGTTACTGTCGATTTCCTCTTTTATAGCTGTTAGCAGTTGCCTTATGTATTGAGGTGCTCCTATGTTGGGTGCATATATATTTATAATTGTTATATCTTCTTCTTGGATTGAGCCCTTGATCATTATGTAGTGTCCTTCCTTGTCTCTTGTAACATTCTTTATTTTAAAGTCTATTTTACCTGATATGAGTATTGCTACTCCAGCTTTCTTTTGATTTTCATTTTCCTGGAGTATCTTTTTCCATCTCCTCATGTTCAGTCTGTATGTGTCCCTAGGTCTGAAGTGGGTCTCTTGTAGACAGCATATGTATGGGTCTTGTTTTTGTATCCATTCAGCGAGCCTGTGGTTTTTGGTTGGAGCATTAAATTCATTCACGTTTAAGGTAATTATCCATATGTATGTTCCTGTTACCATTTTCTTAATTGTTATGGGTTTGTTTTTGTTGGCCCTTTTCTTCCCTTGTGTTTCCCACTGAGAGAAGTTCCTCTAGCATTTGTTGTAGAGCTGGTTTGGTGGTGCTGAATTCTCTTATCTTTTGCTTGTCTGTAAAGCTTTTAATTTCTCCATCGAATCTGAATGAGATCCTTGCCGGGTAGAGTAATCTTGGTTGTAGGTTCTTCCCTTTCATCATTTTAAATATATCGTGCCTCTCCCTTCTGGCTTGTAGAGTTTCTGCTGAGAAATCAGCTGTTAACCTTATGGGAGTTCCCTTGTATGTTATTTGTCATTTTTCCCTTGTTGCTTTCAATAATTATTCTTTGTCTTTAATTTTTGTCAATTTGATTACTATGTGTCTCAGCATGTTTCTCCTTGGGTTTATCCTGCCTGGGACTCTCTGTGCTTCCTGGACTTGGGTGGCTATTTCCTTTCCCATGTTAGGGAAGTTTTCGACTATAATCTCTTCAAATATTTTCTCAGGTCCTTTCTCTCTCTCTTCTCCTTCTGCGACCCCTATAATGCGAATGTTGTTGCATTTAATGTTGTCCCTGAGGTCTCTTAGGCTGTCTTCATTTCTTTTCATTCTTTTTTCTTTATTCTGTTCCACAGCAGTGAATTCCACCATTCTGTCTTCCAGGTCACTTATCTGTTCTTCTGCCTCAGTTATTCTGCTATTGATTCCTTCTAGTGTATTTTTCATTTCAGTTCTTGTATTGGTCATCTCTGTTTTTTCCTTAATTCTTCTAGGTCTTTGTTAAACATTTCTTGCATCTTCTCGATCTTTGCCTCCATTCTTTTTACGAGGTCCTGGATCATCTTCACTATCATTATTCTGAATTCTTTTTCTGAAAGGTTGCCTATCTCCACTTCATTTAGTTGTTTTTCTGGGGTTTTATGTTGTTCCTTCATCTGGTACATAGCCCTCTGCATTTTCATCTTGTGTATCTTTCTGTGAATGTGGTTTTTGTTCTATGGGCTGCAGGATTGTACTTCTTCTTGCTTCTGCTGTCTGCCCTCTGGTGGATGAGGCTATCTAAGAGCCTTGAGCAAGCTTCCTGATGGGAGGGACTGGTGGTGGATAGAGCTGGCTGTTGCTCTGGTGGGCAGAGCTCAGTAAAACTTTAATCTGCTTTTCTGCCCATGAGTGGGGCTGAGTTCCCTCCCTGTTGGTTGTTTGGCCTGAGGTGACCCAGCACTGGAGGTTACAGGCTCTTCGGTGGGGCTAATGGCGGACTCTGGGAGGGCTCACGCCAAGGAGTACTTCCCAGAACTTCTGCTTCCAGTGTCCTTGTCTTCCCGGTGAGCCACAGCCACACCCCGCCTCTGCAGGAGACCCTCCAACACTAGCAGATATATCTGGTCAGTCTCCTATGGGGTCACTGCTCCTTCCCCTGGGTCCCGATGTGCACACTACTTTGTGTGTGCCCTCCAAGAGTGGAGTCTCTGTTTCCCCCAGTCCTGTCGAAGCCCTGCAATCAAATCCCACTAGCCTTCAAAGTCTGATTCTCTATGAATTCCTCCTCCCGTTGCTGGACCCCCAGGTTGGGAAGCCTGACATAGGGCTCAGAACCTTCACTGCAGCGGGTGGACTTCTGCGGTATAAGTATTCTCCAGTTTGTGAATCACCCACCCATCAGTTATGGGATTTGATTTTATTGTGATTGCGCCTCTCTTACCGTCTCAATGTGGTTTCTCTTTTGTCTTTGGATGTGGGGTATCTTTTTTGGTGAGTTCCAGTGTCTTCCTGTCGATGATTGTTCAGCAGTTAGTTGTGATTTTGATGCTCTCACAAGAGGGAGTGAGCGCACATCCTTCTACTCCGCCATCTTGAACCAATCTCTCAACTGCATTTCTAAACACTTCAACTCCTGGCTGTGCCTCCCTGGGAGGATCCTGAGCCATCCCAGGTCCTGTCCACATGGATGTAGCCCCAGGTTGTCCTGAAGCCCAAATCCCAGTGAGTCCTATGGAGATTGAACTCCTGTTGCAAGGACGCTGGCCCTTCGAGTCCCAAAGCGGAGGACCTGGCAGTGCTAGAGGAGACAGAACTCTAAAGTTTCTGTTAAAGGAGAATTTGTTCATAAATTTTTAAAATTGGATGAGCTGGAGGTGTTATACATGTAAAAAAAGTTATATTTATTTTTAATTACCAACATTTACAATATATAGGAAATTATATCCCTTGTAATTATTTATATTTCTGATGAAAACCTTCTAAGTTCAACCTAAAAATATCTGAAGAGATTCATTACTTTTCAGTCTTTCTGAAATTATTCAAGCACAAACGTTTGAATGTACTGTTCCAAAAAGCACCTCACTCTTCTTCCAATCTACAAAACCAGTAATTCTTCTAGACTTTCATCTTACCCCATTTTCCTAGTCACCTGAAAAATAGTTTTTATTCCTTTTACTCTTTTATCTAACATTTCTACTTAGTTGAAAAATTGTGTTGATTCTCTTTCTAATGTCTATTTCTCCCCTCTCCTCTGTTCCATTCTCACTGCCCTCGTTCCAATCTTTATTATCTCACCTGAGTCCTATTTCAGTTCTCCAACTTTGCTTGCCACTCTGCAAACCATATCACACACACTGTTGCCAGATTATTCTTCCTGAAGTTCTGTCTGCCCTGGCCAGCAATACATCCACCAACCCACTAACTGAGAGAGTTGACCTGTGAAGAATCTTAGACACTTGCTACTTGTTCCCAACCTGCTCCAATGCCTATCCTGTTCTATCTCCCCATTAAGATCCTGCTTCTGCCCTTTAGCCATGATCTGTGCATAAGGATCCCTCAAATTTATTCCTAGGGCTCTTCTGGCTTCACACTATTTCAGCCAGGATACTTCATTAGAAGAGGAGCTCCCCCCTCAGAATAGCCCACAGACCCCATCCAAGTCCACCCAAATCACTCCACAAGGGTTGAAAGGACAAAGCAGAAAACAAAACTCACATAAGTTCAGCTATGATCTGGTACTTCAGTGCCTTTCAGTAGCAATCCATTGTCAAACAAGTCAGATACAAAGTCTTCTCTATGTAGGTCAAGGTCTAGAGCAAAATAGCCCTAATCTGCCTTTACAGCTTAATTTCCCACTACTTCCCTACATGTCTTCTATGATTCTAAAAAAACAGAACTACTAATATACTTCATTTTTTCTTTCTCTATATCTTTGTAAAGTTCTTTCTATCTAGAATCCCCTGCCTTCTTACCATGACTCCAACTTTAATATCTACTTTTACCCATTCATTTAGAGTCAGATCACATATTACCTTCACTTTAAGTGGTTTTTGTAACCCCCTAAAGGGAATAATAGCTCTCTTCTTAAAAACCTAATAGTACTACCACTATACTATATACTATATAAATACATGTTTTATATATTAAATATAATATATATTTAATATACATTAATAAGTACAAATATGATATAAATATATAATACGTATTTTATAGAATATATATTTTATACAGTATATTTTATATATATATATATTATATGTATACACACACACACACACACACACATCATATACTCATTCTCTGCCTGTGTTTTTGTTTTAAACTCTCCACTATGCTGTGGGCAACCTGTAGGAAGGGACTATGCCAGACTCATCCTTGTGTCCTCCAGAGCACATAGTAGTTATTCAATAAATATTTGTTTGAATTATTAAGTATATATCAATCACTGAATTTTGAGTAAATGCCCAAGGTTCCTGGTTCATGAGCTTCCAAACATAATTCTTATTTATAAAAAAACCTTCATTAAAGAGGGCTTCCGAAGCATATTCATATACGTAAGATAATTCAGAATTTAAGAATAACTAAATATATCAATAGTAAAATAAAGGTAAGAGCCTTAATATATTTAGGAAGAAAATATACAGTAGGAAAAAATTAGTTAGGTATCAGAATAATTACCAATAATTAGTTAGGTATCAGAAAATTTCAATTCTTTTACATAGAGTTTACAGGGTAAAGGTTAAAAGCTAATGACCAAAGCCTAAATAACAGTTTGTGAATTAGTGAACAACGACCCTGTTCACACATAGGAAAGAGTGTTCTGAAGTTAGACCCTACAGTTCATTACAAGAGCATTTGTAAAGTGTGACTAAAAAGCAAAGTACACTGTAATTTGTGGTAAATTACTCAATGGGAGAGACTGTGTTTTATTCATCTTTGTACCCATATAGTGCCTGATGAATTAAAATCAAAAGACACTTGTTAAAATCAACATAGACGTTTAAATGACTGTTGTCCCATTTAAAATAAGCCACCCTGCAAGACTGACGCACTATAATAATAATTTCCTTCCGTCAAACAGCTTGCAATTGTTCCCCACTATCTATGGCAGGAAGTTAAAACTCTTTAGCCTGGGATTCAAGTGCCCTCACAATTTTCTTTCCTTTTCTAAACGGCTTATTTCCCACTTCTTTCCTTCAGGCATCTTATTCGTCAGTCAAATTGAACTTCCTGATTTCACACTTGCTTGCCTCTGTATCTCTCTGTTCATCTGGCAATTTCTTATGTCATTTATCATTTTCTTCCTTGCTTTGTATCTTATACATAGCTTGTTTTCCTTATTATATTGTAAGTTCCTCATGTCAGAGACTAGGTCCTATATGTCTTTAACTGTATTTTATTACCTACCACAGGGCCTGGCACATGGTAGGCACCAAAAAAAAAAAAAATCTGTTGAAGGAATTACTGAATAATACCAGTAGAGCTCAAATCCGGAAACTACTTTTTGACAAGCCGTAAAAGAAAAATGCTTTGTTAATTTATGGCAGAGTTCTTAAATATAAGCAGGCATTAAAAATACTGGGGAAACTTGTTAAATATGCAAATTCTTGGTGTTAGTTGTTACCAGGGGACTTAATACCAAGGGGCAACTGTAACTATCTAATAAGGAATGAAGTCCTGAACCACTGTTGAGAATGAAAAGGGCAAAAAAGAAGAAAAGGATAAAGAGGATAACAGGCACACTCTTGGCAGTGGGAGTCATCATCAAACTCTTCCTTTGTAGTAAAGTCATTATTGGCTGTTTTTCCTTGCATCTGATCTTTGACTTTTTTTTTTAAATATCTGGTTTTTTGTTTTGTTTTGTTTTTTATAAATTTATTTATTTATTTATTTATTTTTGGCTGTGTTGGGTCTTCGTTGCTGCACACAGGCTTTCTCTAGTTGCAGCGAGCGGGGGCTACTCTTCGTTGCGGTGCGCAGGCTTCTCACTGCGGTGGCTTCTCTTGTTGCAGAGCACGGGCTCTAGGTGCGCAGGCTTCAGTAGTTGTGGTGCACGGGCTCAGTAGTTGTGGCTCGCAGACTCTAGAGTGCAGGCTCAGTAGTTGTGGCGCATGGGCTTAGCTGCTCCGCAGCATGTGGGATCTTCCCGGACCAGGGATCGAACCTGTGTCCCCTGCATTGGCAGGTGGATTCTCAACCACTGCGCCACCAGGGAAGTCCTGATCTTTGACTTTTTAAATCAGGATGACAATATCTGTTTAAGACCCATTCACTTAAATGTACATAGAGAAGCAATGATTATTTTTCTCAGAATACTTTTCAGATATGTACTGTATTTCAAAATGCACAATATATAGGTAAACCATAGAAACTTTTTATCCAATAAAGCTCTTTGAAAAGAATGTTACTATTTGTTCAGTATTGGAAGATCAGCTCTGGTTATAAAGCAGTAAGGCACTGAGAGAACTAACGTGTTCTCTTTAGATTATTTCAAACAGAGGATATGAATTACAGGAAGCAAGACTTCAAGTGGTTAAGAAGAAAAGAGTTTTGCCTTTCAGAAGTTTACAAAATGCCAGTATTCTAAACTTCATACACTGAACTCCTTAGGATAGTCTGATATAGTACACGCTATCTGTCACTTCTCTATCCATTTGGCAAAGACTACATAGAGACAAATGTTACAGAGGCTCAAAAATGGAGACTTCTGGAAAAATGACCAAAGCCAGAAATAAAGTTGTACTAATTAGAAAACAAATAATTAAATGGCCAAACCCGAATGTTGTGTGATGCTGAAAAGAGATAGATTTCTAAAGCATACCATCTGTTTTACAGTTTTTATTTTGCTGTACTGCAAATCTACTCAGTAGTTTTGCAATGATCTAGCTGCTAACTCATTTGCACAATTACTTTAGGCCAGAAATACTTATTGCACAGAATCATTTGAGAGTTCAACACATTCACAGAAAAGGGCAGATATAAACCATTTTTGAGTGAAGACAATTTCTTTAGCCCTTAAAGAAAAAAAAATGTTATTCAAAAAAATGATTAGAAATTGCCAAAAGAAAATCAGAATGCTATCACTATAAATTTATGGTATCTAAACCTATCTAGGCCTTCAGGGTCACCATCAACCCCTCTGTTGGCCATTCTAATGAAAACTCATTCTCATCTCGACCCCTCGGCAGCATTTACCTGGGAGCTGACTGCTCCTGCTTTCTCAAACACTTTTCTCACTTAACTTCCTTGGTACCACCCTCCTGACTTTCCTTCTTCCTCATCAGCTATTCCTTTTCAGCCTCCACTGCTAGCTTCTCCTCTTCTAAATGTTGTAGTGTTTAAGGCAGGGTGCTGAGGCCTCTTGTCCTTTCTATCTGTATTTTCTTCCTAACTTATCTCTTCAGCCCAATGGCTTTACATGGCATCTATATACTCAGGACTCACAGATTTATATCTCCAGCTCATTCTTCTCGAGTTCTAGGCTCATATATTCAATGATCTATTTGAAATCTCCACTTGAATGCTACATAGGCATCTCAAATTTAGCATGTCTCATATGGAACTCCTGACTCACCACTCTTGCCCCAGAAAAAAAAAATCTATTTCTCCTACAGTCTTCCACATCTCAGTAAATGGCACTACCATCCAACCAGTTGTTAAAGCAAAATCTAAAAATCATCCTGATTCCTCCCTTATCCTTATCCCTTATCTGATCCATCACCAAGCCCTATCAAATATACCGAAAAAATATATTACATTTATTTCTCTTCAACTCTATTGCTACCACCCTGTCCAAGCCACCATCATCTCTCAACATTACTACTGCATTGTAAGCATATCATGTATCTTCAGTACCTAACACAGTGTCTAGCAAGTCATAGATGTAAAATAACTTTCTGCATAGATAAATATTACTTAGCAATATTCCTATGTCTCTAAGAGAATCTCCAATTTCCATTCTCAGACATTTTCTGACATACCTACAGACATTCATTTACTGAATCATCTACTCATTCAGCAATTATTTATTATTGTATTAATTGGTATTAGGTTTAACTGCATATTTCACAGTATCTCAAAGATGACAGACGTTTGTTTCCTGCTCATATAAAAACGTCTGGAGGTAGGCAGTCAAGGGCTGGCATAGCAGCTCTATATGCTAAGAGCCCTGGTTCCTTGCATCTTGTTGCTCTGCTATCCCATTTATAAATTCCACTTTATGATCTAATATGGCTACTTAAACTCCACCCATCACAGCTGCATTTCAGTCACCAGGGAAGAAGATGGATGTGAGGAAGGCCATACCCCCTCCATTTAAGGACACTTCCCAGAAATTGCTCCTACCTCCACTTATATCTCATTGACCAGCACCATAACTAGCAACGATGGGGAAGAACTAGCAAGGAAGACTAGATAGCAATGTTACCAGCTAAAAGTCAGGATCCTCATTTCCATAGAAGAAAGAGAAGATAAATATTGAGAGGTAGTAGCATCCTCTTCCAAAGTTCCTGTTGTGACCAGATAATGTTCTGGGTACAGGGATACAAAGATCAGTAGGACATAGGGTCACTGCTCAAGGCGTTAGTCCAATGGGGGAAAGCAATATGTTAATGAATAATTACTCAAGATTTCAAGCCAGGCAACAGACACTGTTAGAAGACCTTGGCTTTTCTGAATCCCTGAAGATTCCTTGCATCCAAAGAGTTGAAAGAGAAGTAGATGGTTCCAGTGCTTTACATCACTAAATTATATAGACTGCCTCAATATTCCACAGCTTTAATAATGGACATTTCTCAGCTCTATTTTACTGGATTTGATACAAAAGAAAAGTTCATTTAAACCTCTATAAACATATATAAACAACTGTGATAGTACTTTTAACAGTTTGAAAATACCCATTTCAGAAATGTGGCAACACTCAATAATTTTTTTAACTTGTCAGAAGATGAAACTAAATGACTGTTTTAAGAAGACTATATATAAACTACAAGGCCAGATGAGAAGAAATAAGCAATGACAGCATGCCAAAAAGAAAAAAAAGAAGTAATACTGTAACTTACTGTTAACCACTGGTTATCTAGTAGTTCCTTAGCTGTGATTCTATGAGCAGGATCTACTTTCATAAGTTGTTTCAAAACACTTTTAGCTGCAAATAAGGGAAAAATCCTGAAAGTCTGATTTATCTCAACTATAATTAGTACCACACATTTTCCAGTTTATTTAGGATTAGGTCTGTATGATATGAAGGAAACTTGTCAGTTATAAAATAAATATCATCAATACAAATGGCTAATATTAAATAAAGTTTAAGGCCTAAAGTGAGGTTTTATTGCCTGGATTACCCGGTTTATGGTCTATAGTAAAAATTAGCTAGATGATCAGCAAATTTCCTCTTCAATTTTTATTACGCATTTTCTGTTTTTGCTGAAAGTTTCAACTATAACAAGCACAGTGAAGATATCACTATTACCACAAGTAAATAGTGTATTTCTACAAGTAAATTTAATGGCTAACCAGAGATCTAAAGTATCTGAATTACTGGCCGCCTTTCTTATATTATGTATACTTGCTTTAGTAAATAATAACAAATCTATACTTACCAGAATCACTTATGGAATCCCAGACTGAATCTTTAAAATGTAGTTCTCCCTTTCTTATTAACTCAAAAAGCTTCTCTTCTGAGCTTGCCATAAAGGGTGCTTCTCCACATAATCTACAACAAAGACAGTCATTTTGTTAAGATTTTTTTTTAAATAATCAGAATAAGGCTATTAAAAATTAAGTTTCCACAGGACTTGGAAGTAGTGGTGCTTCATATTTAGGTAAAGGAGAAAAAGAGGTGGGAACTTCTCTGGATGTAGAAATGGAAGCGAAGGGCTTTTGCAAGATCTGTGCTAGGCTCTTGTATACATTGGAACTTCCACATTTGCAAATGACCCAAAGCTCTTCCAGGTGGAGAAACACTAATGGGTTAAAATACAGAAAGGTGTGTGAGTTTAAGTGCACAGTAACAGTGGTGGATAATAGAGGAGAAACACTTCAATGTGAGCAAAGGTAAGGTAACGCCTTAAGGTACATAATTCACATTGGACTTACAGAAAGATATACAGAGTTATCAGAGTCTAACAAGAGTTATCAGACTCTAATGACCATGTAAGAGTTTTATCCGTGGTAAAATGCTACACGAATGTTAGTGATAGTAAGAATAACCCTGGGGTCTACAGGCTCTGAGTCAAAACCAAAAATCCATTAAAATGGCCACAACTCTTCAAAAATGATACATAAAAAAAATGAAGAAAATCTGAATGAGGAAAATCAGATGAATTTGACTCTTCAGTCTGGAAGGGTGAAAGCTGAGTACATGTAACGACCAACATCAGTAAAGCCATGTGTATACAGTAAACATGGGCTTATTTGTAAATTCTGTAGTCCAGGGACTATGAGTCTTTAGAGTCTTTTAAAGGAAGTACTGTGCTATACTTTACAAAGAGCATGGCAAGCCTATGCTTCAATAGGTGATCTAGTCCAAAACTACAAGAACATGCTTAAAAGTTGCAAACATTAGCCATCATCTTTATCATCAACCCCAACATCTGAGGGCAACCCTGCAGACAACAACCAGATTTTCCCAATGACAACCAGAGAGAAGTTGGACCTGGACTCATCACAGAGGCCACTCTAACTCTGTATGTCTATTCTTCAACTCTCAGGATTATACTTTTCCACTTTATTATGGAAACAATAAAACGGCAGAATTCCATTACACTTCCCAAATGCTGGTCTATTATGTACATAAGTATAATGTACAATGATCTCCAGGTCTCTTAACAGATTTTTAATGATTTTTGTTTTTAGTCATATTTTTCTTAAAGTTCTTCAAAAATCTTTCCCATGAATATTTTTTGAATAAGTCTAAATTTGGTAAATATCTTACACGACAATGATTTTCTGGGGGGGCGGTGTGGGAGGGGCGAGCTGTATTCATCCTAGTAATTTATCAAACTAGGCTGGACAACACAGCTTTTCATTTACCAATAGGTTCTTGTTAAGCGATAAACATTTATTAAATTGTTCTGCAAACTCTCCTTTTAATACTTTTTATTTCTCCAGCTCATTCTGACCCTCCTCTCTCTGATCTTACTTGCCTTACTACTGTTTAGTTTTAAAATGCAATTAAAAAAAGCCAAAAAAATGGTCTTATGGGCAATTACAATCTATTATATCAAGTACAGGCCAGCAAAAGCCCGGCTCATTGAGTCTGTTAACAACCAGTGATATGCACATTCACCAATTTCTTAGCTGCTCCCGCACTGCCTGACTAGTGTGCAACTATATAGCTCAAGGGCTACATTTTAAAAATTCCACTTTTTTCTGTCCTTTACAATTTTACTCACACAAAATGTATCTAATGGTTGGTCAATCAGCAGCATATGAAATTTTATGACAGCAATTTTCTGCACATCCAGAAAAGGGAATCCAAGACATGAAAAATGCCTTTTAAAGCCTTCCTATTATTTTGCTTCATAGGAATCAAAACAGCAAAAGACAGTGTCCATAAAGAGTATTTATGCTAATTTCACCTTGAGAAAGTATGTTATCATTGTCCAATTAAGTAGCCATGAAACAGGGGTAACTGATAAACAAGAAAATAACCCCCCTGGAGAAGATAATATGTTTGTGCCCTTGTTGAAGGAAATTATCTATAAGACCACTGGGCTCAGGCAGATTAATGAATAGGCACTGATTAGCTAAGTAAGAGTCTCCTGTAAAGAAAAAATATGTCATTATTATGATATGCAGTCATGCTCAGAAGCAGAAAAATTAAAATTACATCTTTAAGTAGGAGAAAAAAATTTAAGGTATGTAATACACTATCACTTCCCTTAACACCAAATTCAAACTAAGAAGGCAGCAAATACCACATGAATGGTGTAATAATAGATCACATATATTATGTTTGACTTGTGTTGTCCAGAAAGTCGTGAGAGTATAAAACACTAATTTTAAATAGTTGTATTTTTAATTTAAAACTAAGGCTCAGAATTTTAATATGATTCTAATCAGCACAGAACAATGATCAAAAACTTTGTGAATACATTTATACTTTATGCAATCTAAGCAGTGATATGTCAGCTATCTGAGTTACAACTACGATCACAACATCCAATTTCTACTGCCTGTGTATTCCATTTCACAGGACTGTGAAAATGTAACTACTGTGATGTCAATATTTAGAAACGATCTGGAAGAGGTAGTGCACAGTGAAATCTTCAATATGACCATAAAACTAATGTTGCATCAACATAAAAATGTTCATATTCACCAACAGGCAGAACAGTAACCGCTAACTTTTCAGAACATCTCTTAGACAATTCACTTTAATTCAATTTAACAAACATATATTGAGCACTGACTACATGTCTACTATTGTACCAGATACCAGGGATGCAAAGATGAATCATCGCTCTGTCCTTCATGGAACTTAGAGCAAGAAAAACAGGTACAATACATAATACAATAATTATATTCCATTATAATCTAGCTTTTAAAAGTGCAATGAGAACACAGAAAAGTGAACAATTGATTCTATCATATTTACACATGTGCAAACCTTCCTGATTAAATATTCTTATTATTTTGTTTTTCTTTCAACACTACTGTTTTACATGCATCTTTGCTATTGCCTTAAATTCCAAAAAGTATACACATAATGAATGTAGTAACTCTGCTGGGGTAGAGTAGGACTTAGGGAAATAGAAGTCTTTACTGTGTGAGCTGGACACACCCAGGAAAGAGGTTAGTAGAGAAGAAAAAAGAACATCTAGGCAGAATGAACTGCATGAGCAAAGACCCAGAAGCATGCAATACAGGGTGCCTGAGTCATAAGGAGTGGCCTAGAGTGGCCACCAGCACAGGGTAAGTGAATGGGAACACATATGCAGACCAAGATTAGAAAGGCACTCTGGAGCCAGGCCGTGGAAGCTTTGTGTCACGCCATGCGGGGATGCTCTGAGATTTTTCTACAGCAAGGGAGAATTACCAGAGGTTGTTAATCAGTAAAGTAGTACAATCAGATTTGTGATTCAGAAAGACAACTCTGACAACTGTGTGAAGGATGAACCCGAGGCAGGAGAACTGACAGAAAGACACTGTAATCTTCTAGAAAGGGATCGTAAGGAGAAATGATACAAGTGAAGAGAAGTGAAATAACAGGTGAGGACACTTCAAAGGAAAAATACAGGCCATGGGGTTTGACTGAATCTTGAGAGTGAGACAGAAGAGACAGCAAGAAAGGCCAACGTTTTCAGTAGCATGAAGAGAAGTAGAAACAACAGAATACTCCCTGGACCCTGGGCTGAACCTTTATCTGGTTACTGCCCGCTCCTCACACGTGCCCTGTCCATCAGGTGGCTCTAGTGCCAGGTCCCAGGACCTCCCTCTACCTGATGCTCTATAAGTGAATCTCTTGAGAAAATACAAAGAAGCTTTTGTTTTGTAGCAAAGGATCAGGGAGGTGCTGAGGCAAGTTTTTCATGTTGCTCAGATCATGCAGTGCATTGTAGCATTTATAGATCAATGAAAAGCAAAGCTGAAAGTTATAAATTGATTGTATTAAAAAAATACCTAATGGATGTACCTGACAACTAATAAGACACCTTTTAGAATGACTTCCCAACTGTTTCTTTAGTCGCTTTCTTAAAACTATATTGTTTAGTTTTAATTTAAAGTCTATGTAATTCTACTGTTAGGGCTCATCCATTCATTTTAAGTTGTACATTTAGCAGGGTACTTACAAAATGTACATTATGACACCTATGCTCCAAATGTCACACTGCTGGCTATAGTCGTGGGCATTGATAACTTCAGGGGCTGCCAAACAAGCAGAAATAAAATAATATTAATAATACAATAAATGACTTTTAAATGCTTAAACACAAAGCATGAAAAGTGTGCTGATGTGCTGTAATTTATTCCCCCACAGGGAAAAAGAGAACCAACAGCAGATGTTAAGTGAATAATGCACAGGCCTTAACAATTGATGTCGCTGTATCCTCACCCCTGTTATTTAGCTTCTAATGGAACAATGGCACACACTGTATAGCTAAATGCACAACTCTTCATCTCTTTCAAATTGTTAAGAAATGATTTTACAAAGATTGTGTAGTTATAGTAGAAGACAACAATATCTCAGTTCTTTGCCAAAAACAGAATTGAAAACATGCCTTAAGTAGATACAATTTAAAACAAGCCCAATATGTAGAAATCTAGATTTACAGAGAAACTAAGATAAACGGTTCTAAACCACTTCAGTAAAATAACAGTAGTAATAATAACATCATAGCACTCCTATGACAGTATGAATTATCTTCCACATTTTCTCAATGATAAAACTAAGACAGAGGGCTCCTATAACATAACTTGATCAAAAAGCCAATTAGTCCCAGGGTGATGACTAGGATGCAGGCACTCCTGACTCCCCAACTCTGGGCTACTTACTTACAATGTGTCCACAATAGGGCTCCTTTAAACAATCTTCTCAAAGTAGAACTTTTTTTTTACTTTGAGGTAGCACATTTTTTAATGATTAGATTTTTTATAATGGCTGGCTTTGTAAAAAGTCACATATGATATTCCAGGAATATGTCTACTATACTTCTACAGCTAGGTAGCACCACACAGGGCCAACTGTAAGTTATACGTGGATTCACCCCTGCGTCATTCAAGGGTCAATTGCGTGTATTTGAATAGAACTTTAAAATTTACGAAGTACTTTTGTATAGATGATGTTATTTGTATAAATTATGTTAAGAATCATGTGAGACAGGTATGTAGCCATGACTTACTTTGCCAGCGAGGAAATTAAGGTTCAGGTACACATATGAAGCGACTCACCTGAAGTGACACCGTTACACAGCGCCTCCCATGTAAAAGGTGTTTTTACTTTAGAAAACAGTTTCAATCACCCCCCCAACACAAACACAGCTTTTATAACTACTAAAAGCAAATGAAATTTCATTTCCTCTGCCTATTGTTAAAGGAACTAAAAAGCAACAACAAAGGAGTTAAAAGGTAAACAGAAGAAAGAGAACAGGCTCAACCGGAGATAATTAACAAACTGAGTAATTCTTCTCCAAATCACTGAAAATTAACTAATTAATATTTTCCTTAAGCAATTACTTGTATTCTTTAACTCTACTTAAACTTTTAAAGTATGCAATCATTAAAGCTCAAGTTGCTCTATGGCTGCATGTCTACGACAAGGGCAGATTCCGTGATCCGATTCCCTGACAGATCTCCATGTAGGTGCATCACACAGCAGGGGCCCGGAATTTGGAGCCCTCACTCCCTCTTTCAGAGCCACCTTAATTATCAGGGGCATTTCTACTTGCACTGGCATCGCAGCTCTCACAGGGAGGCAGAGGCCAGACTGGCTGGGCCAAGAAGCCATTTAGGAAGTCAGCAAAGCTCCACAAACCATCTGCCTTCTCTCTTGCTCTCTCACTTGTCTCACAGTACAGAAAACTAATAAGCAGGCATAAAACTCAGGGTGCTTGGATATATTTTCCCCATGTAACTACAGACCAGATGTCTTTTGCCAACAGGAGGATATGAACAGAATCTAAAGTAGCCTCTTCCCAAATAAGATAAAACAATTTAGAAACTTTATGCATCAAGTAGACAAAAAAACAATGAACTAGGTATACTGCTCAGCCATAAAAATGAATAAACTACTGATATAACAACATGGGTAAGTCTCAAAATCATTACATGGAACCGAAGAAGACAGACACAAAAGAATATATACTTATGATTCAATTTATATAAATTCTAGACAAGCAAAACTAAGCTAAGGTAACGGAAATCATCAGTGGTTGCTGGGGTCTGGGTGGGGGATCGACTGAGAGGGACACAAAGGAAATTTCTGGGCTGATGGAAATGTTCTATATATTCACTGGGGTGGTAATTGTACAAGTATATGTATTTGTCAAAACTCATTAAACTTTACACTTAAAATCTGTGCATTTTATTATATGTAAATTATGTTTCAATAAAGTATATTTTTAAGAAATCTACTAAAAGTACAAAAAAAATCTATCAAAGCCCTATGCTGGTGAGTGACTTTAATAACTCTCTTAGAAATCAACAGAGGAAGCAAGCAAGATTAAATAAAAAATATTGACTAGGTGGCCAAGATGGCAGAGCAGGAAGACCGTCAACTTCCACAGACACACCAAAATCACCACCACTTACAGAACAACTGTCTACAAGAATGACCTGAAAACCAGCAGAAAAGAATTTCCACGACTAAAGACATAAGTAGGAACTACAAGAAGATGGATAGGAGGGGCGCAGACACAGTAGAGTTAGGACCTACGCTCTCAGGTTGGCGAGCCACACACAGGAGGAATGTCACGGTCTTGAGGTCCTCCCCAGGGAGTGAGGGCTCTTGGTCCCACATCACGCTCCCCAGCCCAGGGGGTCCTGCACCAGGAATACAAAGCCCCCAGAACGTCTCCCTCTGAAAACCAGCAGGGCTTATGTCTGGGAGAGCTGGAGCGCTACAGCAAACAAGAGACTCCACTCTTCAAGGGTGCACACAAAATCTCACCCACTCTGAATCCCAGCTCAGAGGCGGTACTTTGAAAATGGGTCAGACCCACTTACTGATCTTGAAAAACCTCCCAGAGAGGGAGGGAGCAACCAGGACTCCCCCTGCAGACTGGCAGCAGCCATTTTGGGGAGTTCATTGTAACACGTGGACACTGGTGCTGGTAAGCACCATTTTGGATGCCTCCCCCTAGCTTATTAGCACCAGGACCTGCCCCACCCGCCAGCGGGCACACACCAGCCCCACACCCCCTGGTAGACAGCTGCCAAGACCTGGCCCGCCCACCAGCAGACTTACACCAGCACTAAGCCCCCCATACCATTCAGACGCCATGTGGGAACCCAGCCTTGCCCACCAGCAGGCCAGCAGCAGCCCCATGCAGTTAACCCTGCAGTAAGCCTACCCCACCTTCTAGCAGGCCCAGAGCCACTGGACGTGACACAGCCTCAAAGCCAACCAGGCTGGGGGCCAGTCCCACCTACCAGTGTGCTCACAGTAGTCAGCCCCACCACAGCAGAAGGGTGCATGCAGCCCACATAGGAGTTGCCCCGAGAACATATAGCTCCAGTGACCAGAGGGGAGCATGCTGGGCCCCACAGGACATCTCCTATATAAGGCCACTTCTCCAAGATCAGAAAACACAACCAACATACCTAATACATAGAAATAGGCACAGAGAATTGGGCAAAATGAAAAAAAAAAAACTGCAAAAAGCACAAACACATGAAGTCTAAATAATATACTATTATTTTTATATATTTAATATACTATTAAACAACCAGTGGGCCATTGAAGAAGTCAAAGAGGAAATCAAAAATACCTAAAGAGAAATAAAAATGGGAATACAATGATCTAAAATCTGTGGGACACAGCAAAAGTAGTTCTAAGAGGGAAGTTTATGGAGACACAAGCCTTACCTCAGGAAACAAGAAAAACCTCAAATAAACAATCTAGCCATACCCCTAAAGGAACTAGAAAAAGAAGAACAAAACCCAAAATTAGTAGAAGGAAAGAAAAAATAAAGATCAGATCGGAAATAAAAGAAATAGAGACTAAAACGATATAGAAAAGAACAATGAAACTAAGAGCTAGTTCTTCAAAAAGGTAAAATTGATAAACCTTTAGCAAGACTCATCAAGAAAAAAGAAGACACAAATAAAATCAGAATGAAAGAGAAGTTACACCCAACACCACAGAAAGTATCCTAAGAGATTACTATGAACAATTATATAACAATAAAATGGACAATTTAGAAGGAACAGATAAATTCCTTGAAATGTACAATCTCCCAAGACTGAATCAGGAAGAAATAGAAAATATGAAGAGACCAATTACCAGTAATAAAATTGGATCAGTAATTTAAAAACTCCCAACAAACAAAAGTCCAAGACCAGATAGCTTCACAGGTAAATTCTATAAAACACTTAAGAAGAATTAACACCTATCCTTATCAAGCTATTCCAAAAAGTTGAAGAGGAAGGAGGATTTCTAAACTCATTCTACAAGGCCAGTGTCAGCCTGCTATCAAAACCAGGTAAAGATACCACAAGAAAGAAAATTATAGGCCAATATCACTGATGAACACAGATGTAAAAAAAACCTCAACAAAATCTTAGCAAACCAAATTCAATAATACGTTAAAAGAATCATACACCATGAGTAAGTGGGATTTAGTCCAGGAACTCAAGGATGGCTCAATATCTTCAAATGAATCAATGTGATACACCACATTAACAAATTGAAGGGTAAAAACCATATGATCATCCTAATAGATGCAAAAAAAGCTTCTGACAAAATTCAACATCCATTTATGACAAAAACTCTCCAGAAAGTCGGTATAGAGGGAACATACCTCAATATAATAAAGGCCAAAATGACAAACCCACAGTGAACATCATACTCAATGGTAAAAAGCTGAAAGCATATCCTCTAAGGGCAGGAACAAGACAAGGATGTCCACTCTCACCACTTTTATTCAATATAGTATTGGAAGTTCTGGCCATGGCCATCAGATAAGAAAAAGAAATAAAAGGAATCCAAATTGGAAAGGAAGAATTAAAACCATCACTGTTTGCAGATGACATGACACTGTATACAGAAAATCCTAAAAATGCCAACAAAGAACTATTAGAATAAATGAATTCAGTAAAGTTGCAGGATACAGAATTAATATTTAGATATTTATTGCATTTCTACACACTAACAACAAATTATCAGAAAGAGAAATTAAGAAAACAATCCGGGGCTTCCCTGGTGGCGCAGTGGTTGAGTCTGCCTGCCAATGCAGGGGACACGGGTTCGAGCCCTGGTCTGGGAAGATCCCACATGCCGCGGAGCGACTGGGCCCGTGAGCCACAACTGCTGAGCCTGCGCATCTGGAGCCTGTGCTCTGCAACAAGAGAAGCTGCGATGGTGAGAGGCCCGCGCACCGCGATGAAGAGTGGTCCCCACTTGCCGCAACTAGAGAAAGCCCTCGCACAGAAACGAAGACCCAACACAGCCATAAATAAATAAATAAATAAATAAATAAATAAATAAATAAATAAATAAAAAGAACGTGCATTTAAAAAAAAAAAAAAAAAAAAAAAAAAAAAAAGAAAACAATCCCACATATGGATCAATGGAACAGAATAGTGAGCCCAGAAATAAACCTACACACCTAAAGTCAATTAGTCTTTGACAAAGGAGGCAAGAATGTACAATGGAAAGAAGACAGTCTCTTCAACAAGTGGTGGTGGGAAAGTTGGACAGCCACATGTAAATCAATGAAGTTAGAACACACCCTCACACCACACACAAAAATAAACTCAAAATGGCTCAAAGACTCCAATATAAGACATGACATCATAAAACTCCTAGAAGAGAACATAGGCAAGACATTCTCTAACATAAATCATACCAAACTGTTCTTAAGTCAGTCGGCCAAGGCAACAGAAATAAAAGCAAAAATAAACAAATGGGACCTGATCAAACTTACAAGCTTCTGTACAGCAAAGGAAACCATAAACAAAATGAAAAGATAACCTACAGACTGGGAGAAAATATTTGCAAATGATGCGACCAACAAGGGCTTAATCTCCAAAATATACAAACAGCTCATACAACACAACAACAAAAAAACAAACAACCCAATCAAAAAATGGACAGAAGACCTAAATAGACATTTCTCCAAAGAAGAGAGACAGACAGCCAACAGGCACATGAAAAGATGCTCAACATCGTTGATTATTAGAGAAATGAAAATCAAAACTACAATGAGGTACCACCTCACACAGGTCAGAATGACCATCATTAAAAAGTCTACAAATAACAAATGCTGGAGAGGGTGTGGAGAAAAAGGAACCCTCCTACACTGTTAATGGGAATGTAAATTGGTGCAGCCACTATGGAAAACAGTATGTAGGTTTCTCAAAAAACTAAAAATAGAGCTGCCATATGATCCAGCAATCCTACTGCCAGGCATATATCTGGACAAAACTCTAATTCAAAAGGCTACATGCACCCCTATGTTCATACTAGCACTATTCACAATAGCAAAGACATGGAAACAACCTAAATGTCCATTGACAGATGAATGCATAAAGAAGATGTGATACATATATACAATGGAATACTACGCAGCAGTAAAAAAAAGAATGAAATAATGCCATTTGCAGCAATATGGACGGACTTAGAGACTATCATACTAAGTGAAGTAAGTGAGAAAGAGAAAGACAAATACCATATGATATCACCTATATGTGGAATCTAAAATATGACACAAATGAACCTATCTACAAAACAGAAACAGACTCACAGACATAGAGAAGAGACTTGTGGTTTCCAAGAGGGAAGGGGAGCAGGGGAGGGGTGGATTGGGAGTTTGGGGTTAGCAGATGCAAACTATTATATATAGAATGAATAAACAACAAGGTCCTACTGCATAGCACAGGGAACTATATTCAATATCTTGTGATAAACTATAAAGGAAACAATATAAAAAAGAATGTATACATATGTATAACTGAATCACTTTGCTGTACAGCAGAAATTAACACAACATTGTAAATCAACTATACGTCAATTAAAAAAAAAGACAACAATCCCATTTACAATTGCATCAAAAAGAATAAAATACCTAGGAATAAATCTAACTAAGGAGGTAAAAGACCTGTGCTCAGAAAACTACAAGACAATGATGAAAGAAATTGAAGATGACACAAATGGAAAGATACACCATGCTCATGGACTGGAAGAATTAATATTATTTAAATGACCATACTGCCCAAGGCAATCTAGAGATTCAGTGCAATCCCTACCAAAATAACAATGGTATTTTTCACAGACTAGAACAAATAATTCTAAAATTTGTATGGAAACACTAAAGACCCTCCTGAATACCCAAAATAATATTGAGAAAGAACAGAGCTAGAGATATAATGCTGCTCAATTTCAAACTATAATACAAAGTGACAGTAATCAAAACAGTACGGTACTGGCACAAAAACAGACACATAGATCAATGGAGCACAACAGAGAACCAGAAATGAACCCACACTTATATGGTCAATTAATCTATGACAAAGGAGGCGAGAATATACAATGGAGAAATGACAGCCTCTTCAATAAATGATGTTGGGAAAACTGGACAGCTACATGCAAAAGACTCAAAATGGACTAGTTTCTCATACCATATACAATTTAAATAATCTCAAAATTGATAAAAGACTTAAATGTAAGACCTGAAACCATAAACCCCCTAGAAGAAAACATAGGCAGTATGCTCTTTGGCACAGGTCTTAGCAATATTTTTTGGATGTGTCTCCTCAGGCAAGGGAAACAAAAGCAAAAATAAACAAATGGGACTACAACAAATTAAAAAGCTTTTGCACAGAGAAGGAAACTATCAACAAAGTGAAAAGGCCACCTGCTAAATGGGAAAAGATATTTGCAAATGATATATCTGATAACGGTTAATAACCAAAATATACCAAGAATCATACAACTCAACATCAAAAAACCAAACAACCCAATTTAAAAATGGGCAGAGGACCTGAATAGACATTTTCCAAAGAAGATATACAGAGGGCCAACAGGCACGTGAAAAGGTGCTCAACATCTCTAACCATCAGGGAAATGCAAATTAAAGCTACAATGAGATACCACCTCCCACCTGTCAGAATGCCTACCACCAAAAAGACAACAAGTAGCAGGTGTTGGTGAGGATGTGGAGAAAAGGGAACCCTCATGCACTGGTTGGTAGGAATGGAAATTGGTGCAGCCACTCTGGAAGATAGTATGAAGATTCTTCAAACAGTTAAAAATAAAACTGCCATATGATCCAGCAATTCCACTTCTGGGTATTTTTCTGGAAAAAACCCCAAAAAAACAAAAATACGAATTTGAAAAGATGTCTGCACCCCTATGTTCAATGCAGCATTATTTACAATAGCCAAGATATGGAAGCAACCTAAGTGCCCATTGATAGACGAATGGATAAAGAAGATGTGGTTTACATATACAATAGAATACTACTCAGCCATAAAAAATTCAATCTTGCCATTTGCAACAACATGGATGGTTCTTGAGGTTATTATGCCAAGTGAAATAAGCTAGAAAGAGAAAGACAAATACTGTATGAGCTCACTTATATGTGGAATCTAAAAAACAAAACAAACAAACAACATAATACAAAATGGACACAGGTTCATAGATATAGAGAACAAATGGGTGGTTGCCAGGGGAGTGGGGGGGTTAAATTTTCTAGGTGGTTGGGATGTGTTTGATGCTCATGTGAATGTGTGTTAATTTATCTAGCCTTTTGGTTTTTCTGTCTGGCTTTCTTCATTATACTAGGTAATTGTGACTTAAAGGTTTCCAACTTTTAGGAATTTTCTCTGTGATTGAACACAGGACTCATTTTTGCAAATGTTACACTGGATATTTTGAAATTTTCTGAAAAACATAAATTATCAAAATGATTCAAGAAGATGTGAAAAACTTGAATAACCTAATATAAATTGATAATAGAAACTTTATTCCCCAAAGGGTATCAGGACCAAAAAATTTTAAGGGGAAATTTCATCAAATAATTAATGAATAGGTAATTTCTATTGCTTAAGTGGTTCATGAGCATACAAAAAGAGAAAATATTTTATTTTTAAAATGAGGATATTATAATCCTAACATCAAAAAAGACAAGGGCAGCTGAAAGAAAGAAAGCTACACTCAAAGTTCCTAAATAAAGTGGTGACAAATTGAATATGGCAGTACATTAAACCAAGTGGGGTTTAATCCAAAAGTACAAGGATGGTTCAGCATTTTAAAAATCTATTAATGTAATTATTTCATCAATAAATTTAAAGAGAAAAAATATATGATCATCTCAATAGGTATAGATTTGAATAGACATTTCATCAGAGAAGATATATGAATGACTAATAAGTACATGAAAAGATACTCAACATCATTCATTGGTCATTAAGGTAATGCAAATTAAAAATCACAATGAGATACTACTTCATAACCACTAGAATGGCTATAATTAAAAAGATAGATAATATAAAGAGTTAGCAAGGATGTGAAGAAACTGGAACTCTCATACATTGCTAGTGCAAAGGTAAAATATTAGAGTCACTTTGGAAAATTGTTTGGCAGTTTCTTACAAAGTATAAACATAAATATATGACCCAGCAATTTCACTCCTCGGTAGCTACCCAAGGAAAATGAAACCACATGTCCACATAAAAACTTGTACACGAGGGACTTCCCTAGTGGCGCAGTGGTTAAGAATCCGCCTGCCAATGCACGGGTCACGGGTTCGAGCCCTGGTCCGGGAAAATCCCACATGCCATGGAGCAACTAAGCCCATGCACCACAACTACTGAGCCTGTTCTCTAGAGCCTGCGAGCCACAACTACTGAGCCCGCGAGCCACAACTACTGAAGCCCGCATGCCTAGAGCCCGTACTCTGCAACAAGAGAAGACAACGCAATGAGAAGCCTGCGCACCGCAACAAAGAGTAGCCCCCGCTCGCCGCAACTAGAGAGAGCCTGCGCACAGCAACGAAGACCCAACATAGCCAAAAATAAATAAAATAAAATAAATAAATTTTTTAAAAAGCTTAAAAAAAAAAGACTTGTACACGAATGTCCATAGCAGGATTATTCATAATAGCTCCAAACTGGAAACAATCCACATGCCCATCAGCTAATAAATATATAAACAACATACAACGGACAACTGTTCAGCAATATAAAGAAACAGACTGCAACAGGGATGTACCTCAAAAACGTCATGCTATGTGAAAGAAGCCAGGCGTATAAGCCTACATATTGCACGATCCCATTTATATGAAATGTCCAGAAACAGCAAATCTAGAGAGATAAGGATTAGTGGTTACCTGGGGTTGCGATGGGAATGAGATTGAGTGCAGACGGGCATGAGGCAACTTTTGGGGGTAGAACTATTCTAAAAATGGATTGTGGTGATGTTGCACAACTCTGTAGATGTATGAAAAAATCACTGAATGGTACATTTTTATGGTATTTAAATTATACTTCAGGAAAGCTGAAGTATAAAAATCACATTTAGAAAAATAGGCAACTTGGTTTATAAAATATATTTAATCAGTACTCTATGAAAAACCACTGGATGGCAATGAAATTGGATAAAAAATGGAAAGAAGCAAAACATACTCATGATTTTAGCATGAATTAATAAAACAATAATTAAGTTTGGGTGTATGATTACCTAAGAGACATAAACAGCTATAAGAAGAGCCCAGAGAAATAATGAAAACTATAATCTTTGAAGATAAGAACTAGGAGAAATCTGCTAAAACAACTAAAATTATTTGACCTAAGAAAAGGTAGCTTGATCAGGGCCATTAAGTCATGACGTGAAACTGAACTGCTCAAGTTTTAATCCATACCAGTTGTTCTACTTTTTCATATAGAAAAAAAATCATTTTAAGTCTACTAACTTACCCATATAGATAGGTGTCCCACATGTGGTCTGCAGCATGGCTTCACTCCTTCCTTGCTTCTTCACCGCTAAACCAAAATCAGTCACCTACAAGAAGAAACTCATACGGAGTCACCTGTGTTCCAGTCCCAGAATTCACTCATTCTGCAAATGGGACTTTCACCGCATTGTATTGCATTTAATTCAGGGATTCTTGAGGACGGAGGGGCTTTACTTGTATTACTAATAAGGACCTTGCTTCCCCTCCCCACCCACCCCTCCTTGTGAAGAAGAAACTTAGTAAAGAGAAGCTTGGTTTGTCAAATCTTGAGAAAATACCCATGATGTTGATTGTTCATTCCTTCTAATTAAATTCACCAGTTCAACATAGGAAGTTGTTCTTGCAAGAAGGCGTTTAACTTTTTTTCAAATGAAAAAGTTATTTTTATAAAGTTCTTTCACTGTAAAATACATTCTGGCCTTAGTAAGTTTATCATCTATTTTTCTGATGCTCAAGCTATGTTCCAGTTTAAAGCGCTGTTATAAATGCAAATCATTATCCTTGTCAGCACTCAAGGAAACTCCCCCCTTTAATAATTATTTATAAGACATTATCTCTAGTAAATGCTATCTTTTCTTTACTATTATTTCCTTTGTGTTTCTAGAGTATATTAATTCAAAAAATTATTACACTATTAAAAACTACGAGAAGCAAATTAACAGGAAAAAAACCACAATATAGCTACAAATACACAGGAGGCCTACTGCTGTAACTGCAGGCTTTCTGCTCAGTTCTAAGTCTTGGTCATTAAACATCTGGTTATTAAATATTCAGTACGTGCCCTTGGTCTTGTCTCCCAAGTTGGAACAGCCTTGGGCTGAAAGCAGAAAAACAGGCACATTTATTGATCACACAACCAAAGATAGGCTTTTGGTCCACAGACGCTGAATGGAAAGTTTCCAGTACCTTATGGAGTAAGAAAATATTCCTATCAACAATGTGATATCACTATTTTTCTAAAGAGATTAATAAATTTCTCCAGGAGTGTTCACAATGATCCTACTTGGAGCATTATGATACATATCTTCCTCCACAGAAAATTTATACAGATATCAAATATATAAAAGCTTTCATGATCCAATTCAGTTCTTTGGAGAGCATTTATTCCTTTATGCACCAAATATTAATTGAGCACATACTATGCTTCAGGCACTACACCAGGTACCAACAGCGAATAAGACACACAGAATTCCTGCTCTCGTAGAGTTTACAGTGGAAATATTTAAGAACATTTACTTTACTTGGGTAAAACAACAATGCTGTTAAACCTATTTAAATGCAACAGAGCAAGTTATTCACAGACATTTTATTCCTAAATTAACACATTCATATATTTTGAAAGCAGCCACTTTTAAAGTGCTAAGTAATAAATAATGTATCCTATCATTTATTTGACATTAAAGAACACTTAATTTGAATAAAGTCTTCAAGAATAAATACTTGGCACATTAATTTTTCTTAGGACATAAATATTAATACCCAAATTATTAAATTTGGGTATTTTTAAATGAGAAATACAGACTTTATTTTTAAATGAGAAATACCGACTTTAGCATTAATTTAATATCAAAGGCACAGCCAAGGTGCACTTTTTCTCTAGATCTGTAACACATGTACATCAAATTACCAGGCATAATTTTGAAATTAATTAGAATTCAGAGCATCTGTTTGTTTGCTATTAACTAATGATTTAGAACTATCCAAATGAATATGTACTTTAGAAAAATTCAATAGCACCACTTAACTTGTAAAATTATTCTTGCCAGTCACAACCTCTTTTGTGAAATTTTAATTTTTTTAGCACAAGCCACTTAGTTTTGGCTGTTTAAAAGCTTTCAAAATGTATCTAAAAAGAGGATGTACTTTGCCACTTCACTATCAAACTGTTTATAGGCAAATACTTACCACCATTTCTAATATCTTACCTTTATGTTTAAGTTCATTTCATCGTTAGCATCAATAAAGCTGCTTTTAACCATTATGTTTTCCAGTTTTAGATCTCTATGTACTATATCTACCAAGAAAATAAACAACAAATCAAATGAAATGGATAATGAAAAAATAATTAGATAGGACACAAATAGAACAAATAAATATACTTGACCAGTTAACATCCACTGTTGAAAAATTTGAGGAGGGCCAGGTGTAATCCTGCCCTCTTCTATTCCCTGATATTCAAGTCCCTTTTCTCCATGTTTCTAACCTTAAGGAGCCATTTTCTTTGACTCCCTCACCTCTCCCCAATCCCCTGCTGCTCCGACTGGCCGCTCTTCATGACAAGTGGCCTGGTAAGTGTGGAAGAGGACCCTGTCCAAGGTTAGGTATTCCCTGGAGGAGGGAGACACGTGCAGTTACAAGCCCGGGAAGGTTTCCCATGTCCTTCGCTCTTCAAATAGAGGATTACTTCTTTACTTCTATGCATATGTTATTGCCAGTGTAAACATTTAACATACTGCAACCTGGCAACACGTATACAAACTCCACTTATTTCAGTATATTTTTCTACAACATCAGTACCACTTTCCTACTCTTTATACATCAAAATTAAAAACAAAAACTCCTGAGACACAAAATCTCCAGTTGAACATGTCAGAGCTCAGGTAGGACTTTTATGTACATGCAAATACTCTCATGTACCAAATATTTCCTTTGCAAATCACTGATTCAGTTCATATCCATAGCAATCATTTCCCTAAACTTAAAAAGTTATAGGCATAATTTCTGGAAAAATAAAGCTGAATGAGCCCTGGACTGGCAATTATACCTAATTATTTACAGTTCCCTTACACAGTTCCAGCCTGTGTTGGAATTTTTATTGTTTCTATTGTTCTCCTTATCTCTTCTTACATAAATACCACAAAATTTTAATTAATATATCTTTATAATGTTTTAGTAGTTGGCAGGACAAGTCTCTCTGCTGCCTCTGCTGTTCTTCTTTTTCATTGTTTTCTTTACTATTCTCACCCATTTCGAAATAATTTTATCAAGTTCCATGAAAAATCCTGTTAAGATTTAGTTTGAAATTATACTGAATTTACAGCTTAATGTGGGAGAATCGACATTAGCATAATATTAAGCCTTTGGTTTCCTGCCCTTGCAAAAATTGTTGCCCTCTGCCTGGATATCCCTCCCTTTTTCGTCTGAGTTTGTATTCCTCAGCTCAAGCTTTGCTTCCTCTGTGAATTCTTCCCTGACTTTCCTAATCAAATGAGGCACTTAATATACCTATGCTCCTTGCACTTTATATGGCTTTCAGAAATTATCATGTTGCATTATAGTTTGTTTTCTGTACTCCATCTCCCATCTGCCTCTCAATTTCCTTGAGGGGCAGGTGCCTTGTCTTTTAACTTCTGTAACTCTAGAACTAACCACAGTGCTGTAGGTGCTCAAGAAATATCTGCTGAATGAACCCCTGGGTTCCAGTACCAGCTCTGCCACACCTAACCATGTCACTTCACCTCTCTGGAACAAAGCTTTTTCTCATCTATAAAATGAGAAGTTTCTAAAGTCACATGTAAGCCAAACTAACATTGAAGAAAAAAAAGCAGGGGCACGAGGAAAAACAGTAGCAATAACACCAAAGAACAGTAAAGCAGTTAGAAGAATTAGAATAATATTTAAATGTGGATTTTAAAGTAGTGAAACGATTCCCATACGGTACTACACTGGTGGATACATATCATTATACATTTGTCAAAATCCATAGAATTTTGGATTCTATGGATCCAAACTACGGATTTTGGGTGATCATGATGTGTCAATGTAGGTTCATCAATTGTAGCAAATGTACCACTCTGATGGGGGATGCTGATAACGGGGGAGGATGTGCATGCGTGGGCAGAGGCATCTGGGACTCTCTGTAACTTCTCAATTTTGCTGTGGACCTAAAACTGCTCTAATAATTAATCTAAAATTTTTTAAATGCCTAGAATATATAGATTTTTAACATTATTAATATATGTGTTTTTAGAAATTTCACTTTTATTATTGATTGTCTATTTTTGATTTGATAATATTAGCTTTTCAAACTGTTCTGTAGAAACAGTCATAATTTCATCTTGTCTGTGTACAATGTAATTGCATACCTGCCTTGCTTCTAATTAAAATATATCTATAAAGTCAAAAAGGAAAATTTTTTTAATTTTTAAAAGAAAACCTTCCGTATTAGTAGGCATTATTTCTGTCACTATGAATCCTGAATACAATTGCCCTTAAACAAAAGTGGTATCTGCGCTCATGGAGTCAGTGAGCTGGATGATCCTCTTCTTACCCTTATTGTGAAGATAGGCTATAGCTGAGGCGAGACTTCGAATGATCCACCTGGTCTCATTCTCTGAGAAATGACCTTTCCTATCCAGAATTTCTTTGAGTTCTCCATCCTCACAAAGCTCCATCACAAGGTACATTTTCTGACATTATAAATTTAAAAAGAGAGACAGAGAGCACAAATTATTTAGTTGAGGATCTTTAAAATGTTATACACTGTATATATATAGCAGAAATATGGTTACAATCGATGTATTCATTCAAAACTATTTGTTATCTATCATGTACAAGATACTATGCAGGATACTAGAGGAAAAAGGAAGCATAAGACACATAGTCTTTACCTTCAAGGAGTTCAGAGTTTAGCTATAATCACAATACCATGGGGTAATGGCTAACAGAAGAGGAATGCCCGAAATGTGATGAGGTTACAGAGGAGGGGAGCCTTTGCCTAAAGAATGCTCACTGAAGAGGTGACATACAGGCACGTCTGGATGACTGAATAGGGATTTATGGGTAGAGAATATGGGCAAGAACAGGCACAGCACATGGCATTTGCAGACTCCAAAGCTCAAAACAGCACTGGTGGGACTTCCCTGGTCGTCCAGTGGTTAAGACTCCGCACTTCCACTGCAGGGGGCGCGGGTTCTATCCCTGGTTGGGAACTAAGATCCCGCATGCCAGCGCCGCAAGGCTAGAAAAAAAAGAAAGAAAGAAAGAAAGAAAGAAAGAAACCAGCACTGGCAGTTAAAGAATAACAAGTATCTCAGTGTTAATAGCACTGGGAGTTTGGTAAGTCAGAGAAGACTGAGATGGTGAGGGGTGAGGCCAGAAAGAACACGTTGGTGTCAGGCTGTAAGGAGTCTTGGATGTCACACAAAGGAGCTGGGATTTTTTTTTTTTCCCCCATATGCAAGAAGGAGCCACTGCAGATTTTTAAGCTGATGTCTGGAGTGGGGGAAAAGGTATGTGCTACTATCAATTCTGCATTTCTAAATGAACACTCTAACAGTGATGAGGAGCAGAGCTCAACAAACTTTTCTCTGTAAAGGCCAGATCCAGATAGTAAATATTTTCGGCTTTGAAGGACATACAATCTCTTGCAACCACTTAACTCTGCTGTTACAGCATAAAAGCATCCATAAACAATACAACAAAACTTTATTTATGGACTTTGAAATTTAGCTTCATATAATTTTAACATGTCATGAAATATTACTCTTTTACGTTTTTTTCAACCATTTAAAAATGTAAAAAACCTGGCTTATGGGCCATAAAAAAACAGGCCACATGCCACTGGCTCACATGCTGTGTAAGCTGACCTCTGATTATAAGAGGGTAGATGTGAGGCACAGAATGGAGAAAAGAAGGAAGAAGAAAAAGATGTGAAAATACCTGGAGGGAGAAATAGTGGGACTTAGTGACTAATTGGGTATAAGTCGTAAAAAGCCACAAATGAAATGCCTCTTCCATATTTGCTGTTTCTGTGCATACATATTAAGATCACCTTAGGTATTCCGATAGCCAAGTCATCTATTAAGTCAAAAAAGATTCACAGTCAACTAAAATGCATGTCTTTTTCATACCTATGCTATTCAGACACAGACTACCCTCCATGTCTCCATTCTATCCTATAGCACATTTTCATTGCTGTTTTTAAGATTCTGGGATCTGATCGTATTCTATTACTACTACTAGTGCAACTTCTGTGTTCAGTCAGCAAGCACGAATACAGGAAGAGAAGGCTAACAACCTTTCTTCCTAGAGTCAAAATTCTGACTCACCCAACCTCAAGATGTTTAGAATTTCAAAAGTAACTACAGAATTCTGCAAAGTCTAACACATAAATAAGATTTTGAACTAGGCCATATTTTTTCCACTGACAGCACCGTAGGGATCATGAAATGAAATGGAAAGTGAACTATCTGGAAGGCAAAGTTATGTTAGCAGTGCTTACAATATAAACTGATGTCATTTTAAAATATGTACGTTGATAAAAGTTATATCAACAGAAGTTTTTTACAACTCTTTCTATAATTATTAAAAGTAATTGTGTAGACCTGGAGAACATGTGGACTCACAAGAAACCATACATAGTCAAACTGCATGATCAGCATTACTCCCTCAGCCTAACCCTTCAGGTAGCAATTTCCATTCATCCTTAAGATGGCTTCAACGGAAGGTCTAGGCATTTGTGTGAGTTGGGAAGATGGGGAGTCAGATGTGACCTGTGTGAATCAAGGGCAAACAATACATTAAAAAGACCATCACAGATGATGGTTTCTTTGGCCTTCAAATTATTCTAGATTTGGACTCCCACTTGTGCCCAAGATGAAGTAACAGATCAGACTTACCTTCCCTCCTGAAACAACTTAAGAAATGGATGAAATATATAAAATAACAATTTTCAGACATTAGACATCAGACAGCATAGGGCAGTGATCCCTGAGAGAGGGGAAACCTATGAGGCCAGGACATTAAAGGTTATTATAACTATATTTAAGGAGGAGGAAATAGTGAGCATGTTAAGTAAAAACATGGAAGATAGAAAAATGATCCAAATCAAATCTCCATTGGAAGGGATAAACAGCACATATGATGTTACAGAAAAAGAGATTACTGAATCTGAAGATATCACAACAGAAACTCTGCTAAATTAAACAGGGAAAGAAAAAAGATCAGAAAAAAAATGAATAGAGCATCAGTAAGCTTTGGACAATATCAGGCAATCTCATGTGTACTTGAGGTCCTAAAAATAGGAGAAGGCAGAAAAAATATTTGAAGAAATAATGGCCAAGATGTTCCTTAACTTGATGAAAACCATAAGCTCACAGATTCAAGAAGCTCCATGAACCCCAAGCCAAGAAACATGAAGACGACTATACCAAGGCACAACATAATCAAATTGGTTAAAACTGATGATAAAGAGCAAAACTATTCTAAGCAGATTTGAGGATAAAATAAGTCACAGCTCTAAAACTGAAAAGGTAGAGAAGCCTTCTGGCACCACTGCCATATACTACTCCCATAAAAGGTACCTGTGGTCTCTAACATTTATCAAGCACTCCTAATGAATCAAGCATAATGCATAACGCAAATTGACTATTGCTGCCTTAGAGACTGTCAAAGGAAACAGAACAATAGCTAACAGTCGATGAGATGTATGCTTTATATTCGCTTTCCCGTTTAATCCTTCAACAACCAAATGAGGTTGATACTATCATTAAACCCATCTTACAGATGAGGAAACTTAAGTATAGAGAGGTTGAGTAACTTGTCCATGGTCTCAGAGCTAATAAGTGGTGGAGCCAGGATTATATTGCACAGGCAATCTGATCCCAGAGTCCACATGCCTAACCACTGTATCATACTGCCGAGCAGAGAAATACCCAAGCCCACGGGCATAAACAACTTGAAGGCAGAATGGCAAATAACCCAGGCTTCAGAACAACTTTAAATGAAAATTACAAGCATTGAAAGACAAGAATGAAAACATTTAGGAAAGAAGGAAGATTAAACATATTAGTTTAAGACACAGATGACAAAATATCTTCCACATAGTGCCAAATATGCCCATACCAACTCTACTATGAAGCTAGACTTGCAAAATTATGACAATATTCCAAGAGACTCTAATGGAGAACCAAGGACCAAAGCAAAAGGAAAGACACTTCTAAGGAAGCTCTGGTCACAAATGGGTTATATCCGAGGTTATTTCAATTTTAAACATTTGTTTTCAACATGCCACCAGAAATATCACTAAAGACGTCAATCTAATCAACAGACACCTAACTATACAATCAACAATAAAAAGTCCTCCAGAATGCTCTCATCAATCTCCAGTGACAGACTCATGCCAAGGACATGAGCCACTGTGTCCCAAAAGGATTACTTCCCAAGGGAATGATGTTCATTTTGTAATAATAACAATTTTCAAAATGCAGCACCTGACAAAGCTTTACCTTAGGTGTCTCAAATACTTGTTCTAGATGTATAATGTGTTCATGTTTCACACTTTTTAGGATGGTCACTTCCCGTTCAAGTAACTTCACAGCAGAGCTTCCAGCCTTCAATGATGAGGAAACATAGATTTCACGTATGAATTTCATTACTGCATACCTCAATATAAAAGTTAAAGTTATTTAATATTTTTCCTACATTTTCTTTAGAAGCTCCTTTTTCAAAAGATAACATGCAACTTACCTATGTGGTAAGATTAAAGTATGCCCCATCTTATCCTTTGTCCAATTTTAAGAGATATATAATTTGGCCTCAAACCACATCTGTTTCTTGGACTGTTTCTATAAATTAGCTACAACATGGTCTCTGTCATGTCACAAAATTATTGCAATTTTTAATAGGCTCTTTGGAATTTCCTTCAAAATCATATTGATCCTTTGATGTTAGCATAATAAAAACAAAATCTACTTTTCCAGGACATCAATTAGAAAATGGATATAAAGCATCTGTCTCATTAAATGTTAGAATTGTTAAAATAAAATGTTTTTGTTTTACTGTTGTTTTGTTTTGATTATATTTATATACATATCAAAAGAAACAATAGGCAGTGAGATTCTACACTTAGCCCTGCATTATATTACTTCCTAGTCCCCCAGTTTCAAAAATTTGATAGAGAGAGAAAGAGGAGAGAGCACGCTCGATCAAGATGGAGATGGAGATTTTGCCTTCAGACCAACCTAACTCCAATTTATCTCTTACATGTAACCCTTAACCACACCTGACCAGGCCTTCATACAGGGTGTAAGTAACTGACTGTCTACAATGTCATCTAAGAAATTCCAGAAGGGCTTTCTCCACCCTAACCACCACTACCACCATCCCAATCATCACCCCTCTTGATATCTAAATTACCATCATTATTCAAGGATAAACATTGTCCTCATTCACATGAAAATATCCCTGAAAGGGATAATAAAGTTCTTATTCCTCCCTCCTTACCCCTAACCCCTGCCCCCGCCAAGTTTGGGAGAGACATAATAGTTCCTGAAGGACTGGAAAGGGATTGATCATAAGGCAAATTTTATCTAGTTAAAATTTTTCCTAGTGTCATCCCTGCTTCCAATTACCTTTACCCTTCAACGATTACCATCTCAGGAGGGATAGGAAACTGCCCACCCACTGTGCCTCACCCATGGAGGATGAAAGTCACAGTTTAAGGTTATCCTAGAGGGTCAAGAGGAATAGTGATTGTGAGGAGTGAATTCCTGTACAGACCAGATATGGAGAGTTATCACAGAATCCATCTCAATCCTCTTCCTACCTCCCTCCACAAATGGTTTGACCTGTATATAATGCCGTAATATACTGTCTAATTCATATATTGACTATATAACTTTATTTTACTATATTAGTGTCCTGAAAACTCTCAGCATCAATAGGTATGTGCAAGATTATGAATTCCTAAAGTTGCAAGCAGGCATCCTGACTATATAACCCTAAAACCTAACCCCTAACCCCATCTGACACCAAAGGAGCAAAGGAAATAACATCCCATTTAGTTTTTTTTTTTTTTAATAAATGTATTTATTTATTTATTTTTGGCTGGGTTGGGTCTTCGTTGTTGCGCGCAGGCTTTCTCTAGTTGCAGTGAGCGGGAGCTACTCTTCGTTGCGGTGCACGGGCTTCTCATTGTGGTGGCTTCTCTTGTTGTGAAGCACGGGCTCTAGGCATGCGGGCTGCAGTAGTTGCGGCACGTGGGCTCAATAGTCGTGGTTCACAGGCTCTACAGCGCAGGCTCGGTAGTTGTGGCGCACGGGCTTAGTTGCTCTGCGGCATGTGGGATCTTCCCGGACCAGGGATAGAACCCATGTCCCCTGCATTGGCAGGCAGATTCTCAACCACTGTGCCACCAGGGAAGCCCCGACAATTCATTTAGTTAATTCTAAAGATTTCTAGAAGGGCTCTGGATCTCCCTTTATTAAGATTTAATGTTACTTTATTAAACTTTAGGGGGAAATGGTATGTAATTTCCTATGGCTTGTTTTAAAGAATACATAAAACCTACTATTTCCTTTTGTAAGCGTAATATTTATCATCGCAAATCCAAGGGAAAAACACCTAATGTTGTCTTTTGTTTTTCCTTGGGCATAGAAAGTGTTTTAAAGTTGATGAAACAATCAGATATAAAGCTTGAGGACTTAGATGGACTTAGATTCTCCCTTAAAAAGAAGCCCAGTCATTCTTCACTCCAATGAAATCTAGTGAGACATACAGTGCTTACAAGTAAACAGTACAGAAGATAGTTGGGGGAAAAGTGGTTCAAACTGAAAGAGTAGGTAGGATGAATAAACAGAGTTAGCTACCAATGAGGAAATAGGGAATCAAAGGAAAGGCAAAGATAGGGACAAAGTATATCAGAACCACATCAGGAGAGACTACCGGGACCCACTTCTCACTAAGACATCGCTAGCCCACAGCCCTACATCTACACATACTGATGATCAGCCCTCACCTTCAGCTCACTCTGGTAAACTTTACCTATATTTGGTTGTGCTGGTTATGTTAGTTAATCCTTTCATTTGTTTTTTAGTACCTGTCTACTTGAGTTTAAGAACTGTTCCCGTCCCAGAAGGCTAGAGAAATATCCACATTTCTCCAGGGGAACAGCCTAGACCCTCGCCCTCAGGGTCAGCTGTGTTAGTGTGAAAAACTGTACTGCCTACCCCACCTTGCACTGGCACTGTGCCCTCAGTAGGATGCTGCTGATATGCCTTACCTTTTCTTTGCTCACTTTTTTAATTGCCCACTTAGTTTCTGTCTCCTTGTCAATAGCTTCAATGACCATTCCAAAGCTCCCTTGTCCCAATATTCTTCCAAAGGTATAGATTTCCTGGATAAAAAATATGAGTTCCTTTGTCTCTCTCTGCCATTCATCAGGATTACAAATAAACATATAATACTGACAGGTATCCACCCAAGGGAAGAGTGATTCTGCCCCAGGGTAAAATCAAATAGAAGACACCCCATATTTGCTTCATTATTAATAAACACACCTTAATTAAACAAAAATAAGTTTTGATGAATTTTATTAAATATCCTTTAGAGGAAAACCATAAAAATCCTTACAAAGAAATGTAAAAAACTTCAAAAGCATAAAAAATGAACCCTTATAAACTACAATATTAATGAAATGTCTTCATAAGAAAAAGGAGGAATGGACTATTAATACATACATGCAAATATATATGTGTGTGTATAAGATACATTCAACCAAAAAATTATCACCAAACTCTGAGAGCTACACTATAAAATCAACACATATTAACCACTGAACAACTGCTTTCCTGTTTACCAAGTAACCCTTTTTCTTTATCTTCACTGTTTCTATTAAAAAAATCACTTTTGTTGTTTCATTTCCTTTTGTTTTAGGAAAAGGAATATATGACCAAAATACTAATATAAATCAGTACTGTAAAAAAAATAAAAACCATCCACAGTAACACTATCCAGACCAAGGATCCTTCTGCTTATCGTTTTACTTCTGCTTACAAAGACAATGCGTGGGTCTTGACAATACCAGCATTCCACTTCATGTTGTAAAATAACAAGCAGGTAACTCATTTACACTTTCATTTCTTGTGAATTTGGTTGGAGGGAGTCAGTCTCCTTGATCTGAATCAACTCCAGGGCAGTAACAAGAGTTTCTCGACCCATGATGCACAGGGACTAGAACAGGAGAGAACACCTGAGCTAACGCTGCTGGGGGAAGCCTCTGTTGGGTTAGCCAGCCAAAGCCTGCCTTAGAGATGCCACGTTCCCTCTGCGTGACTACTTTCATCTTCATCATGCAACAGGTAAATTACTGCTAGACTTTATGTTTTCTACTGCTTACATTCCTTTCTTACTTTTGTAAAAGAAGATCCGTATCCAACTAATTACTTACCTCCTTATGAAGGGCTTCTCTGCCTAACTCTGCACCGTGGTAATTGTTCCTTTGACTTCCTTCAACATGTATGCATTGGTCCTCAAACACTATTATTACTCTCTTGCTTACAAACAATTTGGCTCATTTTTTTCCTTCCAAGATGGTCTAGAAACACCTTATGAAGCTGTTTCTTTTGTATCCTTTAAAAAGCCTGCCTGAAACCTTGTAGGCAAAATATTCATGCTTAGTGCATGGGAGGAAAAGGGAGAAGGAAGAAGGGAAGGGAGGGGAGAGAAGGGGAAGGGAGGGAGGAAGAAAGGAAAGAAAGGAAGGGAAAGAAAAAAGAGACAGCGGGAGGAAAGGGGAGAGACAGAAAGGAAAAGAAAGAAGAGAAGAGAAGAAAAGAAAAGAAAAATGTTCAGCTTCAACATGTTAGATTTTCCTTGGATATTTCCTTGTGATACATACTTTGGGGGTTACAAAGATGAATAAAACATAATTCCTGTTTTCTCATAATTTGTAATCTACTCAAAAGACAAGATTATTACTTAAGTCATAAAATCTTAAGTTAAAAAAAAAATACAAAATGACACGGGCCAGAGACCAGAGCTAAAATACTGGGAGAATAAGGGAAAACGTTATGAAAGACATGGCTTCTGAGATAGGCATGTGAGGAAACCAAGGCCAAAAAAAAATAATTGAGAATATTTTTCTATAATCCAGTCAAAGCAAGGAAGGCATTTCAAAGGAACAGCAGTGCAAATGTGGAATGAATGAGTGAGCTGATAAATGAACTGAATCAATAAATCAATCTAGTCAGCAAGCCAGCCAGTCAGGAACCTATACATATGCATATTTGAGAGAAGTGAAAGACTGGGTACACGGAGTTGAACCCTGGAGGAGAAGCTCCAGATCTGAGGTCTTGAATGTTGTGAATGGTGACTCCCACTCAGGCAGGGCACATCCTGTCCAGGGGATTGTCCCCAGGACACTGCCTTCTGATGACTTATAATTACTTTGGCTTTTCCCTCTTCCCATTACCACTTGATAGTGAGAATCAAAGTCAAAAAACTAAGATGATTAAAATAAGACAAAACATGTTGTTATATGTACCTGCAACTCCCAACTATACACTATGTAAAACGAGTTAAATCTCAACTTAAACCTTTCATTCCCACAGAACAAAATAATCTCAATAGTCCCTAACCACTTCCCCAACTTTTCTTGTCCTTTAAAAATTAACCTCTCAAAAAAAAAAAAAAAAAATTAACCTCTCATTTTATCTCTAGACATATAGAACCACAATTTGGACACAGTATTTTAATACCATTTATAGGATTTTTAAAATGAAGAATGGGTAGAAAAATAGTCCAACTGCCCAACTAGTTGTTTATAAATTAATCTTTTTCTTCAACTAACTGCTTTGGCATCATTACATAGTGATGAAAATAAGGAGAAAATGACTTCTTGTTTGTAATAATTTTAAGAGGATGCTATTACAATGGTAACATAAATCTCTTTTTATTGACATATAAGAAGTCCATGATATAGTATAGAGTGTGAAAGCATGCATGATATGATCCCATTATGAAAAATCTGTATATGTGGAGATGCTTACATTGATGTCTGGAAAGTTGTTCATCTAAATATTAAGAATAGTTATCATTAAGTAGTAGAACTTTGGATGACTGTAACTTCCTTTTTTATACTCTTCTGAAATGTTTGATATCTTCAAAATGAGCCTGTCTATTTAACGGGGGAAAAGAAACTTCCCCTATACCATTTAATGTTATTTCTTAAAAATATGTGTATATTTGAAATCTTTTACAATTTAAACCACGAAAAAAACAAAAATAAAAAATAGGGTAAGACTTATACATGCCTAGAAAAATGAAGTAAAGATAACAAATGTTAAAATTGGTTATGTCTGGCTCATGATTTTTATCTTCTTCACTTTTCTATCTATATTTTCCTAATTTTTCAAAACACATACATTTTGCTTTTATAAAAGCTCTTATGGTTAAATTTAAAACTCAGTAAATTTGTGGATTTTTTAAAAATTCAGGTCTTTTGTTTACAGGGGAAGATTTAAACTTTTCAGGTCAGAAGTTCTCAGAAAGTTTTTCTGATCTCGTCAAGTAAATTGCCAAATATTTCTTAAAGCAATTTTTTAAAGTTATTTAACATTAACACAATTTTCTTCTTGTAGTTGTTCTTGTTGCAGTTCCTTTAATCTGGTGTTAAAGGAACACATTTTAATTTCTAAAATGGTACTAAAATTTAAGTCATATTTGTATATAAGAATTAGAATCCTGGGAAGAATAATATTGGTATTCACTCAATCACAGGCTGGAAAAATATGGAGGGGCCCATGAGGGAAATTCTAGCCTCACTACTGGTCATCAAAGAAGTGAACAGCCAAACCATCTAAGTCACCTGGTCTCTGTCTGCATCTTGAATAAGTCTATACAAAGACTCCACAACTGCCCTCAGCAACAGGCTAGACCTGGAGACCAAAATGTTCTCATTTTGTCTAATAAAAATGCTCTCCACTTTAATTATTAAAGTCCATTTGCACCTCTATGAACAGAAAAAATAATTAATCTGCATTTTCTTTAGTAAAGACTTTGACATACTTAAAAATGGTAAGTTTCCTCTTTCCTTTCCTTAGAGACTTACTTTTAAATCATTTTTGCCATTAACACTGACTTAGAAGAAACCGGAAAATTTCTAGTAGCTTCAGTTTGCTCTCTATATACCTGAATAGCAGCTCCATTGTCCATCCTTATGTGAGGAACTTTTCCTTCTGTAAAGTTGCCTCGACCCCACTGTTGTTGAGATGATTTTCTCTCTACATTTGAGGTTTTTGAGGGCTTGGACCAAAAAGAAATTATAATATTAACTTTAAGATATAATAATCTGACAAATCTTTAATGTGTGTCAAGATATTTACTGTGTACAAGATAGTTTACTGTTTTTTTCAAATTCTAAGCCCTATATAATTCATTCACTCATTAGGCTAAAAGAGTCCTTAAGAAGTTATTCAATCTAATCTCCTGAATCCACGCAAGTCTACGTGATGACTTGCATAGAAGATAAATCAGGACTTAAAATCTTTAACATCACAAGAGAAGGCAACTTCACAGCTTTCTCAATCACCCTTGTTTCAGGACATAACAATCATCTCAAATAGGTTATACACAAAAAATTACTGGCCAGACATTCATAAAATATGCTTTGAATGAAGATAACATAGCAATAATTCACTCAGAGACACCTATATGGCAAAAACTATACCATAATACAAATCAGAAATAACAGTTTAGGGTGAAAATGTGAAAAAGGTACAAATTTGAGGGCTGGGAACCTAACTTTTCTTAAACTTACTGCTCTCTGTCTCCAAAGTTGTGCTATATCAATGACAATCTTCCACAGTGCCTCTTCACTATAAAGGCGAATATACCAAAACCCGTCCAACTGGGTAGTCATAGATTGTAACTAATGCAAGTCAACTTTGTAAGGTATACTTGATATTCCATCTAGATAACCAGGAACTGTCTTAAGTAATAACCACACTATATTTAACCACAACCATAAATCTCATTCTGCATCAATTGAAGAAAATGCCCCCAAATTCAGATTTAATTCAATTTGAAAACCAATTCATTTCCGTATAAACCATTTTTTAAAAAAGAAGCTGGAATAACATTCTGAATTATTCATAATCCTGAGAAATCATTAATTTGGGCAGTGGTTGGAAATAGCGTAAAAGAAATTACCAACCAACTTTTCTCACCTCTTATGTAAGAAAGAAATGTTACTTTAATAGTTAAGAAGGCAATGAATTGGCTGACAAGGGTCCATGGGATATGGATGAATCTAGGGATGGGATCAGGGAATGGGACATCCACTTGTGTTGAGATGTACAATCTTCAATATTTACCAAATCTTTTCCAGAGGTAATATCTTTGCTGGTTTGTCTTTCTTTTTTTCTCTCTGGTGAAAATATAAATTCTGAACTACCAATGCTCGATGTCTGTGACATTTCCACCACTGACACTGGAGAAAGCTTTGTTTTACAAGAACATACACAAAGTACATTTTTCTGAGAAGCAGATGAACAGTTGGGGCATTTTGTGGATTTTTTACCACAGCTGCTATCAGCCATTTGCTTAACTCTTCAACAAAAGCAACTTGAAAGAAAGATGTTTCCACTGTTTGAGGAAAAGAACCAGACCAAAAAGGATAAGGTAAGCTGATGGCGAAAACTGTAACTTCCAAGTGGTGAGGTCCTTAGGTTAATGATGCACTAGACTTCCAGTCACACATGAGAGCTGCAGGTAGAAAAGAAATCACCATTTAGAAAATTCTTTCTTATCCAATCACTCTCCTAGAAATCAAAGAAAAACTAGCAACTAGCACCAAAAGCATCCTGCCTATACATGAAAGTTAATATTTGCAACAAAATTAGAACATATTTCTAAAAACCAATACATTCTCATCTTCCAAAATTGAATTCTTGAACTCCAGACATTTTATTTACTTAAGAGTCAAAAGAATCACCCTCTGTACAGAATCATAAAACTGCTAAAAAAGCATGGTCTAAGGAAATTTGGTGGGTTGATATCAATTTTTTTTAAATGAAGCAGAATAGAATAGATATATATGAGAGTATTTTGCATAGATCCTTGGTAAGTTTTGTGAAACTTAAAAAAAATTATATAGATATGAATGTACAGAATGTGTGTATGTGCGTGTGTGTACACTTGGTCACAGTTTAAAATGTATTTCTTAATGTGGGTTGTGGTAAAAACAAAAAAGACTTAAAAATACTGATATAAAACATACACTACTGTGGTTTCAGAAGTTAATAAGCCTTAGTCTACTTATTATCAGAGCAAAGCCATATCACACACTTCACAAAGGAGTAGATAATTTGATTTTATAAAACTATCTAATTCTAAAAGTTCAAAGGCAATATTAGAAGTATCCTCATTTTTATTCTCAAATAGAAAAACAGGAACTAGAGGGTGCTGTTTTTCCCTGAGTGAAGAACAGGTACGCCCATCATTCTACCTAACTAGAGTTATTGCAGCTGTATGGTGGCAAGTCAGAGATGTGAGCTGAGGAAGGAGGGGGATGTGTTCTGCAGCATATGAAAGAGAATACTTTGAGAAACTTCCAGAAGTTACTGGGAGTACATCATTATGGTTTTGTGCCATCCTACTACAGGTATTACTTAAAAGTGTATTTTGAAGTCATAGATTGATAAGGCAGGGGTATATGAACTATACCTTTGTTCTTTGTACTGGAATAAACTTGACCACAATAGGAGTTAGATATCTTTATTTCATTAAAGAAATATATTTCTAGTTTTAATTGTCTAAGACTGATTTTCTAATCAGAAACAAGGGCTAACGTTGATCAAATCTTTATCTATTGTGATTACCATATTTTTTCTTATTAGATCTTTTGATATGCTGTATTGTATTAAAAGCTTTCCTAATATTAAAGCATTCTTACATTTATAGTATGAACCCTACATGATCATGATGGATGATTCTTTCAATGTGCTGAAAAGTTGAAATGTTTGTATTTTGACTTTTCACAGTTATATTCATAAGTTAAACTGGTCTATAATTTTCCTTTTCACTCATCTTTGTCAGGTTTTGACACAAGATCCTGGCAGCTTTATAAAATAAATTGGGTATCTTTTCCATCTCGCAATGCTTTGTAACAATCTGTATAGCATGGGAATCTACAGGAAAATCTCCCAGGCCCATAGGATTTTATGAAAGATATTGCTAGTAGTTTATCCAATATTTATTCCACCATTCTTCCTTATTAACAGAATCCTGATTTTTGTCTGGGACGGCAGTATGCTAATTAAAATCCTCCATTTCCTAGCGTCCCTTGCAGCTTGGAGATGGCCATGTGACTTTTGACCATGAACCTTACAGAATGAAAGCAAAGTTGTACTTAAAAGAAAACTTTATTAAACTTTATTAAAAACAGAAAAAGAAAGGATAAAAAATATACCACATGAGCAGTAGAATCAAAAAGAGAAAAACATGATTAAGGGACAAAATTTAAGATGAACAGAAATGAAAAAGAAATGTAGGTTCTGTTGAATCTTGCCTTCCCAAATAAACTGAACCCTCCCTCCCTCCCTCTCAGATTTCAAATCTTACCATTCTCTCCTTTGCTCTAGATACACCTGTCTCCTTGCTGTTCCTTGCATATGCCAAGCATGCTCCCTTCTTGTGGCTTTGGCCCTTCCACTTCCTCTGCTAGGATGCTCTTCCCTCAGACATTTGCATGACTTGTTCCCTCACCTCATGCTGATTTCTGCTCATCTGAGAGACCTCTTCTAACCACCTCATCTGAAACAGCAGACCCATTCACTCTATCCCCTTACTTTGCTTTATTTTTATTCATAGCATTTATCATTTCATTCAGGAAGTTCTATGCCAGATTTCTTTCCTACTTTTAGTGAATAGATGATTCCCATATATGTAAATTGTTTCATAGCAATGAAAGCCATCCAATTCATTTCATTCAGTTAGAACAACCAAAATCAGATCATGGCAGTGTTCTAGAAAAGGGAGGAGTTCTTACAGGCCAATCTCATTTGTGAGTAGATACAAAATTCCTAAATGCTGTACTTATATTTATCCCAGGTAATACATACAGCATATTCTAAGATTATTAGACAGAAATAAATAAAGTCGGCCCAATAAGTATGACCTTTCATCAAAGTCGTACGAAAAAATTCTCCTGCTGTGATTAAAACTCATAATGGTGAGCACTGGAAAAGGTACATAAGGAGTATCCTCCAGACAGGTAGAGGGAAAAAAGAATGCAATTGATGCCAACGCGCGCAGGTGCGTGCACACACACACACACACACACACTCATCCTTTTTAACAAATGCTTGACCTTGTTTTTCAAGTATATGTAGCAAAACAAAGAAAACTCAGAATGTACCCTTATGCACTATGCAAAACGATTTTACTTTAGGCCTTGGAAAAAAGTGCTTTGCATTTCAGGTTAAATATAAAAGCCTGTAACCATCAGTGACTCAGAGCAGTAGAGTAGATTTGCAAATAACAGCCTTTCTGTTTAGGAAAAATAGTGCTTTCTCTCTACAGGTGCAGAAAAGTCCCATGTCAGAAGTGTAAGGCATCATTTTATACATGCATTGAGAATACTGATTTTAAAGTACTTTTTATAAGAAAATGAAAGAAGTGTTCATAATGTAAAGGTTTATTTAAAATGTAGCTGAGTTCCTTCATTATAAGCAGTACTCCTAAAAGAATGCTTACCATAGCCTTCAAATTTTACTACATATATATATATATATATATATATATATATATTTATCCACAAACTTGCAAATAATCTTTAATTAAATTTCCCATTTTTAAGACAGATTATTTTGTTGATCAAAAAATAGTTATCTTTTCCTTAGCTCTGTTCAGAAAGCATTTCCTTTAGTTTTTCCCTCAATTTCTCAGTAAGTCATATTATCACTGTATCACTGACATTGACACAGACTGCCGAGTACTTTTTTTTTATCCTGTCAATTTTATTATTTTTTTTAACATCTTTATTGGAGTATAATTGCTTCACAATGTTGTGCTACTTTCCGCTGCACAACAAAGTGAATCAGCCATAGGTATGCATATATCCCCATATCCCCTCCCTCTTGCGTCTCCCTCTTACCCTCCCTATTCCACCCCTCCAGGTGGTCACAGAGCACTGAGCTGATCTCCCTGTGCAATGCAGCTGCTTCCCACTAGCTATCTATTTTACATTTAGTAGTGTGTATATGTCAATGCTACTTTCTCACTTCATCCCAACTTAACCTTCCCCTTCCCTGTGTCCTCAAGTCCATTCTCTACATCAGCATCTTTATTCCTGGCCTGCCCCTGGGTTCATGAGAACCCTTTTTTTTTTTTTTTTTTGATTCCATATATATGTGTTATCATATGGTATTTGTTTTTCTCTTTCTGACTTGCTTCACTCTGTATGACAGGCTCTAGGTCCATCCACCTCACTACAAATAACTCAATTTTGTTTCTTTTTATGGCTGAATAATATTCCATTGTATATATGTGCCCCATCTTCTTTATCCATTCATCTGTCGATGGACACTTAGGTTGCTTCCATGTCCTGGCTATTGTAAATAGTGCTGCAATGAACACTGTGGTAAATGACTCTTTGAATTATGCCCAGGGTATATGCCCAGGGTATATGCCCAGTAGTGGGATTGCTAGGTCATATGGTAGTTCTATTTTTAGTTTTTTAAGGAACCTCCATATTGTTCTCCATAGTGGCTGCATCAATTTACATTCCCACAAACACTGCAAGAGGGTTCCTTTTTCTCCACACCCTCTCCATCATTTACTGTTTGTAGATTTTGGGATAATGGCCATTCTGACTGGTATGAGGTGATACTTCATTGTAGTTTTCATTTGCATTTCTCTAATGATTAGTGATGTTGAGTATCCTTTCATGTGTTTGTTGACAATCTGTATATCTTCTTTAGAGAAACGTCTATTTAGGGCTTCTGCCCATTTTTGGATTGGGTTGTTTGTTTTTTGATACTGAGCTGCATGAGCTGCTTGTATATTTTGGAGATTAATCCTTTGTCAGTTGCTTCATCTGCAAATATTTTCTCCCATTCTGAGGGTTGTCTTTTCGTCTTGTTTATGGTTTCCTTTGCTGTGCAAAAGCTTTTAAGTTCCATTAGATCCCATTTGTTTATTTTTGTTTTTATTTCCATTTCTCTAGGAGGTGGGTCAAAAAGGATCTTGCTGTGATTTATGTCATAGAGTGTTCTACCTATGTTTTTCTCTAAGAGTTTTATAGTGTCTGGCCTTACATTTAGGTCTTTAATCCATTTTGAGTTTATTTACTTTACACTCCCCACCCCCGCCGCTTTCCCCACTTGGTGTCCATACATTTGTTCTCTACATCTGTGTCTCAATTTCTGCCCTGCAAACCAGCTCATATGTACCATTCTTCTGGGTTCCACATATATGCGTTAATATACAATATTTGTTTTTCTATTTCTGACTTACTTTGCTCTGTATGACAGTCTCTACATTCATCCATGTCTCTACAAATGACCCAATTCCGTTCCTTTTTACAGCTGAGTAATATTCCATTGTATATATGTGCCACATCTTCTTTATCCATTAGTCTGTCAATGGGCATTTAGGTTGCTTCCATGACCTGGCTATTGTAAATAGTGCTGCAATGAACATTGGGGTGCATGTGTCTTTTTGAATTGTGGTTTTTCTCTGGGTATATGCCCAGTAGTGGGATTGCTGGGTCATATGGTAATTCTATTTTTAGTTTTTTAAGGAACCTCCATACTGTTCTCCATAGTGACTGTATCAATTTACATTCCCACCATCAGTGCAAGAGGGTTCCCTTTTCTCCACACCCTCTCCAGCATTTGTTGTTTGTAGATTTTCTGATGATGCCCATTCTAACTGGTGTGAGGTGATACCTCATTGTAGTTTTGATTTGCATTTCTCTAATGATTAGTGATGTTGAGCAGCTTTTCATGTGCTTCTTGGCCATCTGTATGTCTTCTTTGGAGAAATGTCTATTTAGGTCCTCTGCCCATTTTTGGATTGGGTTGTTTGTTTTATTAATATTGAGCTGCATGAGCTGTTTATATATTTTGGAGATTAATCCTTTGTCCGTTGATTTGTTTGCAAATATTTTCTCCCATTCTGAGGGTTGTCTTTTCGTCTTGTTTGTAGTTTCCTTTGCTTTGCAAAAGCGTTTAAGTTTCATTAGGTCCCATTTGTTTATTTTTGTTTTTATTTCCATTACTCTAGGAGGTGGATCAAAAAAGATCTTGCTGTGATTTATGTCAAAGAGTGTTCTTACCATATTTTCCTCTAAGAGTTTTATAGTGTCCACTCTTGCATTTAGGTCTCTAATCCATTTTGAGTTATTTTTATGTACGGTGTCAGGGAGTGTTCTAATTTCATTCTTTTACATGTAGCTGTCCAGTTTTCCCAGCACCACTTGAAGAGACTGTCTTTTCTCCATTGTATATCCTTGACTCCTTTATCATAGATTAGTTGACCACAGGTGCGTGGGTTTATCTCTGGGCTTTCTATCCTGTTCCATTGATCCATATTTATCTTTTTGCACCAGCACCTTGTCTTGATTACTGTAGCTTTGTGGTATAGTCTGAAGTCAGGGAGTCTGATTCCTCCAGCTGTTTTTAGCCCTCAAAGCTGGTTTGGCTATGTGGGGTCTTTTGTGTCTCCATACAAATTTTAAGATTTTTTGTCCTAGTTCTGTAAAAAATGCCATTGGTAATTTGATAGGGATTACATTGAATCTGTAGATTGCTTTGGGTAGTATAGTCATTTTCACAATATTGTTTCTTCCAATCCAAGAACATGGTATATCTCTCCATCTGTTTGTATCATCTTTAATTTCTTTCATCAGTGTCTTATAGTTTTCTGCATACAGGTCTTTTGTCTCCCTAGGTAGGTTAATTCCTAGGCATTTTATTCTTTTTGTTGCAGTGGTAAATGGGAGTGTCTCCTTAATTTCTCTTTCAGATTTTTCATCATTAGTGTATAGGAATGCAAGAGATTTCTGCACATTAATTTTGTATCCTGCAACTTTACCAAATTCATTGATTAGCTCTAATAGTTTTCTGGTGGCATGTTTAGGATTCTCTATGTATACTATCATGTCGTCTGCAAACAGTGACAGTTTTACTTCTTCTTTTCCAATTTGTATTCCTTTTATTTCTTTTTCTTCTCTGATTGCTGTGGCTAGGACTTCCAAAGCTATGTTGAATAATAGTGGTGAGAGTGGACATCCTTGTCCCATTCCTGATCTTAGAGGAAATGCTTTCAGTTTTTCACCATTGAGAATGATGTTTGCTGTGGGTTTGTTGTATATGGCCTTTATTATGTTCAGGTAGGTCCCCTCTATGCCTACTTTCTGGAGAGTTTTTATCATAAATGGGTGTTGAATTTTTCCAAAAGCTTTTTCTGCATCTATTGAGATGATCATATGGTTTTTATCCTTCAATTTGTTAATCTGGTGTATCACACTGGTTTGCATTTATTGAAAAATCCTTGCATCCCTGGGATAAATCCCACTTGATCATGGTGTATGATCCTTTTGATGTGTTGTTGGATTCTGTTTGCTACTATTTTGTTGAGGATTTTTGCATCTATATTCATCAGTGATGTTGGTCTATAATTTTCTTTTTCTGTAGTATCTTTGTCTGGTTTTGGTATAAGGGTGATAGTGGCCTCATAGAATGAGTTTGGGAGTGTTCCTTCCTCTGCAATTTTTTGGAAGACTTTGAGAAGGATGGGTGTTAGCTCTTCTCTAAATGTGATAGAATTCACCTGTGAAGCCATCTGGTCCTGGACTTTGGTTTGTTGGAAGATTTTTAATCACAGTTTCAATTTCATTACTTGTGATTGGTCTGTTCATATTTTCTATTTCTTCCCGGTTCAGTCTTGGAAGGTTATACCTTTCTAAGAATTTGTCCATTTCTTCCAGGTTGTCCATTTTATTGGCATAGAGTTGCTTGTACTAGTCTCTTAGGATGATTTGTATTTCTGCGGTGTCTGTTTTAACTTCTCCTTTTTCATTTCTAATTTTATTGCTTTAAGTCCTCTCCCTCTTTTTCTTGATGAGTCTGGCTAATGGTTTATCAATTTTGTTTATCTTCTCAAAGAACCAGCTTTTAGTTTTAGTGATCTTTGCTATTGTTTTCTTTGTTTCTATTTCATTTATTTCTGCTCTGATCTTTATGATTTCTTTCCTTCTGCTATCTTTGGGGGTTTTTTGTTCTTCTTTCTCTAATTGCTTGAGGTGTAAAGTTAGGTTGCTTATTTGAGATTTTTGTTGTTTCTTGATGTAGGATTGTACTGCTATAAACTGCCCTTTTAGAATGGCTTTTGCTGCATCCCACAGGTTTTGGGTTGTCGTGTTTTCATTGTCATTTGTTTCTAGGTATTTTTTGATTTCCTCTTTGATTTCTTCAGTGATCTCTTGGTTATTTAGTAACTTATTGTTTAGCCTCCATGTGTTTGTGTTTTTTATGTTTTTTTCCCTGTAATTGATTTCTAATCTCATAGCGTTGTTGTCAGAAAAGATGCTTGATATGATTTCAATTTTCTTAAATTTACTGAGGCTTGATTTGTGACCCAAGATGTGATCTATCCTGGAGAATGTTCTGTGCGCACTTGAGAAGAAAGCGTAATCTGCTATTTTAGGATGGAATGTCCTATAAATATCAATTAAATCTATCTGGTCTATTGTATCATTTAAAGCTTGTGTTTCCTTATTAATTTTCTGTTTGGATGATCTGTCCATTGGTATAAGTGAGGTGTTAAAGTCCCCCACTATTATTGTGTTACTGTCGATTTCCTCTTTTATCGCTCTTAGCAGTTGCCTTATGTATTGAGGTGCTCCTATGTTGGGTGCATATATATTTATAATTGTTATATCTTCTTCATGGACTGAGCCCTTGATCATTATGTAGGGTCTTTCCTTGTCTCCTGTAACATTCTTTACTTTAAAGTCTATTTTATCTGAGTATTGCTACTCCAGATTTCTTTTGATTTCCATTTACATGGAATATCTTTTTCCATCCCCTCACTTTCAGTCTGTATGTGTCCCTAGGTCTGAAGTGGGTCTCTTGTAGACAGCATATATATGGGTCTTGTTTTTGTATCCATTCAGCGATCTGAGTCTTTTGGTTGGAGCATTTAATCCATTCACCTTTAAGGTAATTATCCATATGTATGTTCCTATTACCATTTTAAAAATTGTTTTGGGTTTGTTTTTGTAGGTCCTTTTCTTCTCTTGTGTTTCCCACTTAGAGAAGTTCTTTTAGCATTTGTTGTAGAGCTGGTTTGGTGGTGCTGAATTCCCTTAGCTTTTGCTTGTCTGTAAAGCTTTTGATTTCTCCATTGAATCTGAATGAGATCTTTGCTGGGTAGAGTAATCTTGGTTGTAGGTCCTTCCCTTTCATCACTTTAAATATGTCCTGCCACTCCCTTCTGTCTTGTAGAGTTTCTGCTGAGAAATCAGCTGTTAACCTTATGGGAGTTCCCTTGTATGTTATTCGTCGTTTTTCCCTTGTTGCTTTCAATAATTTTTCTTTGTCTTTAATATTTGTCAATTTGATTACTATGTGTCTCGGCATGTTTCTCCTTGGGTTTATCCTGCCTGGGACTCTCTGTGCTTCCTGGACTTGGGTGGCTATTTCCTTTCCCATGTTAGGGAAGTTTTCGACTATAATCTCTTCAAATATTTTCTCGGGTCCTTTCTCTCTCTCTTCTCCTTCTGCGACCCCTATAATGCGAATGTTGTTGCGTGTAATGTTGTCCCTGAGGTCTCTTAGGCTGTCTTCATTTCTTTTCATTCTTTTTTCTTTATTCTGTTCCACACAGTGAATTCCACCATTCTGTCTTCCAGGTCACTTATCTGTTCTTCTGCATCAGTTATTCTGCTATTGATTCCTTCTAGTGTATTTTTCATTTCAGTTCTTGTATTGGTCATCTCTGTTTTTTCCTTAATTCTTCTAGGTCTTTGTTAAACATTCCTTGCATCTTCTCGATCTTTGCCTCCATTCTTTTTACGAGGTCCTGGATCATCTTCACTATCATGATTCTGAATTCTTTTTCTGGAAGGTTGCCTATCTCCACTTCATTTAGTTGTTTTTCTGGGGTTTTATCTTGTTCCTTCATCTGGTACACAGCCCTCGGCCTTCTCATCTTGTCTATCTTTCTGTGCATGTGGTTTTTGTTCTACAGGCTGCAGGATTGTAGTTCTTCTTGCTTCTGCTGTCTGCCCTCTGGTGGATGAGGCTAAGAGGCTTGTGCAAGCTCCCTGATGGGAGGGACTGGTGGTGGGTAGATCTGCCTGTTGCTCTGGTGGGCAGAGCTCAGTAAAACTTTAATCCACTTGTCTGCTGATGGATGGGGCTGGGTTCCCTCCCTGTTGGTTGTTTGGCCTGAGGCGACCCAACACTGGAGCCTACCTGGGCTCTTTGGTGGGGCTAATGGTGGACTCTAGGAGGGCTCACGCCAAGGAGTACTTCCCAGAACTTCTGCTGCCAGTGTCCTTGACCTCATGGTGAGACACAGCCACCCCCCACCTCTGCAGGAGACCCTCCAACACTAGCAGGTAGGTCTGGTTCAGTCTCCTATGGGGTCATTGCTCCTTCCCCTGTGTCCCAATGTGCACACTACTTTGTGTGTGCCCTCCAAGAGTGGAGTCTCTATTTCTCCCAGTCCTGTCGAAGTCCAGCAATCAAATCCCCCATTTTGAGTTTATTTTTGTGTATGGTGTTAGGAAGTGTTTTAACTTCATTCTTTTACATGTAGCTGTCCAGTCTTCCCAGCATCACCTATTGAAGAGGTTGTCTTTTCTCAATTGTATACTCTTCCCTCCTTTATCAAAGATAAGGTGAACATATGGGCGTGGGTTTATCTCTGGGCTTTCTAACCTGTTCCATTGATCTATATTTCTGTTTTTGTGCCAGTACAATACTGTCTTGATTACTGTAGCTTTGTAGTATAGTCTGAAGTCAGGAAGCCTTATTCCTCCAGCTCCGTTTTTCTTTCTCAAGAGTCCTTTGGCTATTCGGGGTCTTTTGTGTTTCCAGACAAATTGTGAAATTTTTTGTTCTAGTCCTGTGAAAAATGCCAATGGTAGTTTGATAGGGATTGCACTGAATCTATAGATTGCTTTGGGTGGTACAGTCTGTTTCGCAATGTTGATTCTTTCAATCCAAGAACATGGTATATCTCTCCATCTGTTTGTATCATCTTTAATTTCTTTCATCAGTGTCTTATAGTTTTCTGCATACAGGTTTTTTGCCTCCTTAAGTAGGTTTGTTCCTAGGTATTTTATTCTTTTTGTTGCAATGGTAAATGGGAGTGTTTCCTTAATTTCCCTTTCAGATTTTTCATCATTAATGTATAGGAATGCAAGAGATTTCGGTACATTAATTTTGTATCCTGCTACACTACCAAATTCATTGATTAGCTCTAGTAGTTTTCTGGTAGTATCTTTAGGATTCTCTATGTATAGTATCATGTCATCTGCAAACAGTGACAGTTTTACTTCTTCTTTTCCGATTTGGATTCCTTTATTTCTTTTTCTTCTCTGATTTCTGTAGCTAAAACTTCCAAAACTATGTTGAATAATAGTGGTGAAAGTGGGCAACCTTGTCTTGTTCGTGATCTAAGAAGAAATGGTTTCAGTTTTTCACCATTGAGAACGATGTTGGCTGTGGGTGTGTCATATATGGCCTTTAGTATGTTGGGGTAGGTTCCCTCTGTGCGTACTTTCTGGAGAGTTTTTATCATAAATGGGTGTTGAATTTTGTCAAAAGCTTTTTCTGCATCTATTGAGATGATCATATGGTTTTTATCCTTCAATTTGTTAATATGGTGTATCACATTGATTGATTTGCATACACTGAAGAATGCTTGCATTCCTGGGATAAACTCCACCTGGTCATGGTGTATGATCCTTTTAATGTGCTGTTGGATTCTGTTTGCTACTATTTTGTTCAGGATTTTCGCATCTATGTTCATCAGTGATATTGGCCTGTAGTTTTCTTTTTTTGTGACATCTTTGTCTGGTTTTGGTATCAGGGTGATGGTGGCCTCATAGAATGTGTTTAGGAGTGTTCTTCCCTCTACTATATTTTTGAAGCGTTTGAGAAGGATAGGTGTTAGCTCTTCTCTAAATGTTTGATAGAATTCACCTGTGAAGCCATCTGGTCCTGGGCTTTTGTTTGTTGGAAGATTTTTAATCACAGTTTCAATTTCAGTGCTTGTGATTGGTCTGTTTATATTTTCTATTTCTTCCTGGTTCGGTCTCAGAATGTTGTGCTTTTCTAAGAATTTGTCCATTTCTTCCAGGTTGTCCATTTTATTGGCATATAGTTGCTTGTAGTAATCTCTCATGATCCTTTGTATTTCTGCAGTGTCAGTTGTTACTTTTCCTTTTTCATTTCTAATTCTGTTGATTTGATTCTTCTCCCTTTTTTTCTTGGTGAGTCTGGCTAATGGGTTATCAATTTTGTTTATCTTCTCAAAGAACCAGCTTTTAGTTTTATTGATCTTTGCCATTGTTTCCTTCATTTCTTTTTCATTTATTTCTGATATGATTATGATTTCTTTCCTTCTGCTAACTTTTGGGGGTTTTTGTTCTACTTTCTCTAATTGCTTTAGGTGTAAGGTTAGGTTGTTTATTTGAGATTTTTCTTGTTTCTTGAGGTAGGATTGTATTTCTATAAACATCCTTCTTAGAATGGCTTTTGCTGCATCCCACAAGATTTGGGTCATCGTGTTTTCATTGTCATTTGTTTCTAGGTATTTTTTTATTTACTCTTTGATTTCTTCAGTGATCTCTTGGTTATTTAGTAGTGTACTGTTTAGCCTCTATATGTTTGTATGTTTTACAGATTTTTTACTGTAATTGATATCCAGTCTCATAGCATTGTGGTCGGAAAAGATACTTGATACGATTTCAATTTTCTTAAATTTACCAAGGCTTGATTTGTGACCCAAGATATTATCTACCCTGGAGAATGTTCCATGAGCACTTAAGAAGAAAGTGTATTCTGTTGTTTTTGGATGGAATGTCCTATAAATATGAATTAAGTCCATCTTGTTTAACATGTCATTTAAAGCTTGTGTTTCCTTATTTATTTTCATTTTGGATGATCTGTCTATTGGTGAAAGTGGGGTGTTAAACTCCCCTACTATGACTGTGTTACTTTCAATTTCCCCTTTTATGGCTGTTAGCATTTGCCTTATGTATTGAGGTGCTCCTATGTGAGGTGGATAAATATTTACAATTGTTGTATCTTCTTATTGGATTGACCCCTTGAGCATTATGTAGTGTCCTTCCTTGTCTCTTGTAACATTCTTTACTTTAAAGTCTATTTTATCTGATATGAGTATTGCTACTCCAGCTTTCTTTTGATTTCCATTTGCATAGAATATCTTTTTCCATCCCCTCACTTTCAGTCTGTATGTGTCCCTAGGTCTGAAGTGGGTCTCTTGTAGACAGCATATATATGGGTCTTGTTTTCGTATCCATTCAGCCAGTCTATGTCTTTTGGTTGGAGCATTTAATCCATTTACATTTAAGGTAATTACCAATATGTATGTTCCTATTACCATTTTCTGAATTGTTTTGGGTTTGTTTTTGTAGGTCTTTTCCTTCTCTTGTGTTCCCTGCCTAGAGAAGTTTCTTTAGCATTTGTTGTAGAGCTGGTTTGGTGGTGCTGAATTCTCTTAACTTTTGCTTGTCTGTAAAGGTTTTAATTTCTCCATCGAATCTGAATGAGATCCTTGCTAGGTAGAGTAGTCTTGGTTGTAGGTTTTTCCCTTTCATCACTTTAAATATGTCCTGCCACTCCCTTCTGGCTTGCAGAGTTTCTGCTGAAAAATCAGCTGTTAATCTTATGGGGTTTCCCTTGTATGCTATTTGTTGCTTTTCCCTTGCTGCTTTTAATATTTTTTCTGGTATTTAATTTTTGATAGTTCGATTATATGTGTCTCGGCATGTTTCTCTTTGGGTTTATCCTGTATGGGACTCTCTGCGCTTCCTGGACTTCACTGACTATTTCCTTTCCCATGTTAAGGAAGTTTTCAACTATAATCTCTTCAAATATTTTCTCAGACTCTTTCTTTTTCTCTTCTTCTCCTGGGACCCCTATAATTCGAATTATGGTGCTTTTTTTTTTTTTAATTTTTATTTATTTATTTATTTATGGCTGCGTTGGGTCTTTGTTTCTGTGTGAGGGCTTTCTCTTGTTGCGGCAAGCAGGGGCCACTCTTCATCGCGGTGCGCGGGCCTCTCACTATCGCGGCATCTCTTGTTGCGGAGCACAGGCTCCAGACGCACAGGCTCAGTAATTGTGGCTCATGGGCCCAGTTGCTCCGCGGCACGTGGGATCTTCCCAGACCAGGGCTCGAACCCATGTCCCCTGCATTAGCAGGCGGACTCTCAACCACTGAGCCACCAGGGAAGCCCCTATGGTGTATTTAATGTCATCTCAGAGGTCTCTGAGACTGTCCTCAATTCTTTTCATTCTTTTTGCTTTATTCTGCTCCCTGGCAGTTATTTCCACCATTTTATTTTCCAGCTCACTTATCCGTTCTTCTGCCTCAGTTATTCTGTTATTGATTCCTTCTAGAGTATTTTTAATTTCAGTAATTGTGTTGTTCATCATTGTTTGTTTGCTCTTTGATTCTTCCAGCTCCTTGTTAAATGTTTCTTGTATTTTCTCCATTCTGTTTCCAAGATTTTGGATCATCTTTACTATCGTTACTCTGAATTCTTTTTCAGGTAGGTTGCCTATTTCATCTTCATTTATTTGGTCTTGTAGGTTTTTACCTTGCCCCTTCGTCTGTAACATATTTTTTTGTCGTTTCTTTTTTTTTTTTTTTTTTTTTGGATGGATGGTGCTGTATTCCTGTCTTACTGGTTGTTTGGCCTGAGACGTCCAGCCCTAGAGTTTGCAGGCAGTTGGATAGAGCTGGGTCTTGGTGCTGAGATGAGGACCTCCAGGAGGCCTCACTCCAATTGATATTCCCTGGGGTCTGAGGTTCTTTGTTAGTCCAGCAGTTTGGACTTGGAGCTCCCACCACAGGAGCTCAGGCCCAACCTCTGGCCTGGGAACCAAGATCCTGCATGCTTCGTGGAGTGGTAAAAAAAAAAAATAGAAAGAAAGAAAGGAGCAGTACAATATTAAAGAATAAAAAATAAAATAAAATTAGAAAGATAAAAAATATATTAGGAAAAATAAAACTATAATTGAAACAACTGCAACAAGGTAAAATAAAACCACAGCAGAAAAAAGAAAAAAGTGGGGGGAGGGGCAACAAGCCAAAAGGAGAGATCACTAACAAAGTATAAAGAATAAAATAAAATTAGATCAGTGCTTTGTGACCACCTACAGGGGTGGGATAGGGAGGGTGGGAGGGAGACACAAGAGGGAGGAGATATGGGGATGTATGTATATGTATAGCTGATTCACTTTGTTATACAGCAGAAACTAACACGCCATTGTAAAGCAATTATACTCCAATAAAGATGTTAAAAAAATAAAATAAAATAAAATTAGAAAAATAAAAGATGTATTAGGAAAAATAAAAATATAAAAGAATCAACAACAGTGAATCAATAAGGTAAAACAGAACCCCAATCTAAAAGAGGAAAAAAGAAAAATAAAATAAAGCCTTGGCTATGGGGGAGGAGTTTAGGCAGGGGTGGAACTTAGGCAGGGGTGGGGTTTAGGGTGGGGCGGGACCTAGGCAGGTGGGGGCTGACATTTGAGGGTGGGGCAGGGCCTAGCCGGGGCGACATTCAAGAGTGGGGCAGGATCTCTGCTTACAACCTGCCCGGAAGGGAGAGGCAGTACTTGTTCCTGAGTTTGGAGGTAGGGCCCTGGTGGTGGTGGGGGCTTGGGCTCTGCACGGCAGGAGGGAGGCTCCGAGGGCAGAGGATTAGGCCTGGGAGCCCAACAGGCTTCCCAGTGCCTAAGTGGACAGGGAAAGCACTGGCCCGTTCCCTTCTGTTCCTCTGTGCCCCTCCCGCACTGTCTCCCCCTGGTTCTCCCCCTACTCCACTGGGCCCCTAACCGTGGGTGGGTCCTGCTGGCCATAGGAACTCCTCCCCTCCCCCAGCCGCCCCTCAGGGGTGCTGTCCCAGAGGTCCACCCTTTAGTTTTGCTCCCCCTTAACTCCCTCCCACTCCCTCAGGACCCGCGTGGCTGGAGGGGGCCTAGGTGGTCAGGGGAAACCTGGCCACGTTCCCTTTTGATCCTCTGCCCTCCCAGTGGTTACCCAATTTCCCCCTTCTGGCGTGGGATCCCTTCCCCTCCCCCAGCTGCCCCTCAGGGGCGCCAGTCCCGTCCCGCCCCCACTTCTCCTCCCCCTTCACTCCCCCCACACCCCACATCCTACCCCGTCACTGGGGTTTCCTCTTGTCCCCTTATGTGTCCGTGGTACCCCACCGGTGCCTGGTAGGTGCCCTAGTTGTGAGGAGATGCAAATTCCACATCCTCCTAATATGCCATCTTGACTCCGCCCTCTGACGAGTACTTTCTTGCTTCAGTTTCTGACATATCCATTGCCCTAGAAGTATTTGGTAGCTATATTCAGAAAGCATAGGAGTTCCTGGTACTCACTGACAAGCTACATTTCTACTCTCCAACTTACCGACTATTATATTTGCCAACATAATGTTCTACTCTCTTACCCCAGCAATTCTAAAACAATAGGTTGAATAGCTGCATGCAAAATTTCTTGACAAGGATTGTATTTCAAATTTAATTTCTTTTTGGCTGGCTGAATTCCAATTATTTTAGCTTAAAAACCAAAATAGAACAAATGTTTACTCACATTTCTTTCTTTTTCATTTATGAATTTATCTGAAAGATTTGTTACTAAAATAAATCTACTGTCTAGCAGGCCAAATGATGTCATTCATATTTTAGGGGCATAAAATGAATCAGTTATTGCAAACCTAGCATATCTTTATATAAACACAAAGATGAATAGCTCTTCTTCTATAGAATCATGGAATTACATTTAAACAGGACTTTTGATATAAAAAATATATCAGAAAACCAAAGAAACTTCTAACATAATAGTGTTTCTTTGTGTCTCCAAAGACTGGACATGCATAGGTATTAAACATAATGCAAATAAATAAAATAAGGTCAAATCATGTCAATGCTTAACTAACATGTGAGCTCTCCTTTGGCTAAGGTTTTCATTTTATTTTCAGGAGTAAGACAAGTCAATGGAACAACTCTGATATGGAAACTCTCTGAGCTTTTATTTAAGCATAAAAGGTCTCTTATGCACTGGCCCTCTAAGATACACTTACAGTAATTTCCTCAAGAAAATGAACACAAGAATGGTTTTATGAGATATAAATAGCTACAATTTTCTTCCCCAAAAGCAATTTTTTAGTTTTCTTTGCTAAGACTGTGTCTACAAGGAACCTAACAGTCAGTCAATTCAGTAAAAAATGTGTTCTATTCAAGTGAAGAAAAAAACCTTATGGATTGTCTGACAATGCAGACCAAGCAGAATGACTGTATATTCACTTTTCAACTACTTGTTTTCATAACATGCTTACAGAACCTAAAGAGGGGCCAAATGAGCTTTCTAGAACATAGTGTTGTTAATTTTAAATGAGACCAGCACTTGTTTACTATTTCCATTAAGGTCATGATTAGGGAAACCGGTCTGTGTTGTCTTATAAAAGGATCTACAGTATGTTTAAATTTTACATTATTTCAGACATTTAAAAAATGTTTAAGAGCTAATGCGTGCTATCAGTTTTTAAATTTTAATTTGCATAATATTCCTCACTGATTAAGCTCTAATCTGAAGGGACAATCTTAAATGTGGTCCCCATGCTGACAGTTTAAGGTAAGAACAGAGATTTTACCAAGAAAGTTTGGCTTAAAGAGGCTGGAGAGACCCTCTCCCTGATTCTTTCCTGTTATTATCCAATGTTTTTTCCCCATGTATTGATACCTTATAAGCAACCTGAAGTCAGGGACATTTATGCCAGCACAGAATTATCCTTGTACATAACAGACACTCAACGAAAATTTCTGAGTGCTCATTTTGTGGAGAAGAGCCAGAATCACAAATCACTTAGGTAGAAAAACAGGCAGGTGTACAGAAGAGTTATCAAAGAAAGGAGGGGGTCATGTGGAGGAGGAAAAACTCAAAGGGAATGTCAGGGCTCCCTTCATAGATGTGAAGAGGATTAGGCACAGGAATTAGAGTTCTGCATGATTCAAAGAGCCTGCATGCGAATTTCAAGCTGATACAAAGGGCTTCCTAACATTTAGAACTGTCAAAGATAAAAGGAAAGACTATCTCCATCACTACAAGTGTCCAAGTAGAGGCTGGAAGGTCAGCTAGCAAGAAACCATAGATGATATTTAAGCATAGACTAGGATGTCTTGAGGTTCCTAGTCCTAAAAGTCTAAGAAGATGAATCACTCCTTCTAATGATCAACTGAGGTGGAGCAGACATTTAAAGGAAGCGAAGTGGTAGTTGACCTCACCTCCACTGTGGAGGTTTCAATTTTATAATGGGGATCCCGCTTTCCTACCGCAGAGCAGGCCAAACTGGTTACAGCCCCAAAACTCACCTCGGCCGATCTGAATTTCGCCTTTAACAGAGCAGCGCAGCCAAGATTTACCATGGGTGTAGGGTGATAGTGAGGAGGAGGAAGGGGATGAGGCGCAAGGCTGGAGGAGTAGTGCTTGGCTAGAAAGGAAAAAGCTAAATAAAGTGTAAAAGAAAAGACACTGTAAGAAAACAGAAGTAAGTCTATCTTCCCACTCATGAAATCGGAGGATAATAGGTGAAGAGTGAGTAAATGGGCCCACAGGTAGCTAAGGCAGGCAAAAAACACAACATTGCCAAGAAACTCTAGGAGAGAAGTAGAACCACTCAGAGGACTGTGGCATGAACACTCAGCAGTGCTCCATCCAGAATGCTTAAAAGAAAATACTCCTCTTTTCCCACTTTACTGAGGAATAATTGATAAATAAAATGTTAAGATACTTAAAATATACAACATGATAATTTGATAAACGTATACACTATGAAAGGATTCCCCCTCATCAAATTAATTAACACATTCACCATCTCATGTATTAGATACAAACTTTCAGTTATAAGATGAAAAAGGTCCAAGGATCTAATATATAACATGGTGACTACTGTTAACACTGTATTTATTACATAATTGAAATTTTCTAAGAGACTAGAATTTAAATGTTCTCACACACAAAAGGAATCTTAATCCAATTAGCAACAGATCAATAAGTTTAAGAATTTGATGGCAAATCTGAAAGTTATGCTAGCTTCATTTATCAAGCACCAATTAATAATTTTGGATTAATAAGATCTATTAATGTAAAACCGTGTGGCCAGAGATCTTTCCTGTATGTCAAATATTCCCAGGAGTATTGAAAGAGAGGAACTGTCCAAAGCCAGCAACTTTCCATGAAACTAGTTAGCTAAGCAAAGTGTGATATAATGCTCCAGCCCAGATGTTTCATACCATATGAGAAAAGGCATTCTGACCCTCAAGGTCATTTCAAACACTGGGAACACAATTTAGAGGTATCCAGGCAACCTTCGTCTTGTGGCCAGATGTCTGAAAACTTGACAACTCCAAAGAGTCGGCAACAAAACACCAACAACAGATTCCATGATCCCCGTTTTCAAGTTTCTGTTTAAGTAATATTAATTTAAGAAAACAGAAAACTACAAGAAAAAATACTTCTCTTAACTGTGAGCCCCTCCAGGGCAGGAACTATGTTCTATTCACCTTGTCATCTTGTATCCAGTAAAGGCCTCCATTATTAAATAAGTATTACTGATTGAAAATCATTCACTGATTGATAGAGACAGTATTTTCGAACCTACAAACATAATATGCAATATAATTGCCTAGAGTAAGAGAGCCAGCGGCTTATCATGTAAACAAATAATATCCTTGAGGAAGTCTCCTGGCCAAAAAACTGCACTACAATCCAACCCTCACTCTATCTTGAAGCTCTCATTCTACAGCAAAACACCAAAACCCCCATACCAAGCCTGACCCCAATCCTGTACTCTAAATTTCCACCTACTTCTGAAAGTTTCCCTATCAGACAAGATGTTATAACTACACTCCCAAACTTATGTTCTATTCCAGACTTTTGGTTTTCAGGAATCTCAAAGGATGCATAGACACAAATATTTCAGTGATAAACCATATTGTCAAACTCTAAGGGTTTCTGCTAAGACCAGTCTCAAACAACTACAGGCCTTGGTCATAAACCTTATTATTACTCAGATCCTCATATTCAACAAAAGGTCACTATTTTTGGCAGATGATGTAACTAGCAATAACTGGTTCATGTTTCTTTCATGTAAAACATGCATGTCATAGCCAAGACCAAAAAAATTCACGTGATATATATGTTAACTTTCTCAGGCTCCCTAGTCAAACCACCTCAAGTAAGGATACTTATTTTGGGGAAGAGGTTGTTTTCTTCACTCCTAATGATGAGCCATTTATCTGCAGCACACAAACCCCAGACTTATGGCCAGAACAAAAGCATTTAGAGTGTCCTATCTCAGGCGTCAGTGTGGCATGCCTGTTAATTTCAGCAAGACAGGAAAGACAGGGGAAATAAGACCTAAAAGGCACTTACTGGCAAGAGTTCTGTACGACTGGCCAAGAAGAGTGTCCAGAGGGCAGTAATGAGTTAAGCAAAGAGCACAAGAGGTCGAAGTAGAACAGACCAACTGAGAATCCAGCTATCTAACCGTTTATGTATGTATCTAGCAAACATTTTCTGAATACCTGTTATATACCAAGGATTGTATTGGGTGCTGGGAATAAAGAGATTATCAAGACATGGGCCTTACTAATAATGATTATGATAAAGATAATGATCAGTATATACAAAGTACAAAAGTGATATAAAAGAGGAAGTTACCAGGGAAGTAATATAATCAGGTGGGAAACAAAATTTTAGAATGATAGAGATCAGGATTCAAATCCCACCTCTACTAACTAGCTCTGTACAAATCGGGATATGTAAAGAGGAGTTAATAGTAGTAACTATCTTAAATGATAATTGTGAGGACTAACTACAAAACATTTGTAAAGTGCCTAGAACTTTGTCTGGTACATATTACTGCTTTAAAAATCATTATTACTCACTTGCTGAGGGAACGGTCACAAGTTTCATGGGATAAGTGATATCAAACTAAGTCGTTTTTTTCTTTCTTTTTTTATTGAGGTATAGTTGATTTACAATTACCATAATTAGTTTTTATAATTATTATATTAGTTTCAGGTGCATAATGATTCAAAAATTTTTATGGATTACACTCCATTTACACTTAAGATAAAATATTGCCTATATTCCCTGTGCACTACAATATATCCTTGTAGCTTATTTATTTTATACATAGTAGTTTGAACCTCTTAATACCCTCACTATATCTTGTCCCTCCCCTCTTCCTTCTATATCTGTGAGTCTCTTTGTTTTGTTATATTCATTCGTTTTATTTTTTAGATTCCACATATAAGTGATAAAATACTGTATTTGTCTTTCTCTGTCTGACTTTTTTCACTAAGCATAATACCCTCCAGGTCCATCCATGTTGTTGCAAATGGCAAATTTTTCATTTTTTTTAATGGCTGAGTAGTATTCCATTGTATATATGTGTCACATCTTCTTTATCCATTCATCTGTTGATGGACACTTAGTTTGCCTCCATACTTTGGCTATTATAAATAATGCTGCTACAAACATTGGGGTACATATATCTTTTCAAATTAGTATTTTTGTTTTCTTTGGATATATACCCAAGAGTGGAATTACTGGATCATATGGTAGCTCTAGATTTAGTTTTTTGAGGAACTTCCATACTGTTTTTCATAGTGGCTGTACCAATTTACATTCCCACCAACAATGGACAAGGATTTACTTTTCTCCAAAACCTCGTCAGCATTTATTATTTGTGGCTTTTTTGATGACAGCCATTCTGACAGGTGTAAGGTGATACCTAATTGTAGTTTTGATCTGCATTTCTCTGATGATTAGTGATGTTGAACATCTTTTCATGTGTCTGTTGGTCATCTGTATGTCTTCTTTGGATAACTGTCTATTCAGGCCTTCTGCCCATCTTTTAATCAGATTCTTTCCTTTTAAAAAATATTTATTTATTTATTTTTGGCTGTGTTGGGTCTTCATTGCTGCGCGTGGGCTTTCTCTAGTTGCGATGAGCAGGGGCTACTCTTCGCTGCAGTGCTCAGGCTTCTCATTGCGGTGGCTTCTCTTGTTATGGAGCACAGGCTCTAGGCACACGGGCTTCAGTAGTTGTGGCACACAGGTTCAGTAGCTGTGGCTCGTGGGCTCTAGAGTGCAGGCTCAGTAGTTGTGGCACACAGGTCCAGTTGCTCTGTGGCATGTGGGATCTTCCTGGGCCAGGGCTCGAACCCGTGTCCCCTGCATTGGCAGGATTCCTAACCACTGCGCCACCAGCAAAGCCCTGTTTTTTAGATATTGAGTTGTATGAGCTGTTTGTATATTTTGGATATTAACCCATTATTGGTCATATCATTTACAAATATTTTCTCCCATTCAGTAGATTGTCTTTTTGTTTTGTCAATGGTTTCCTCTGCTGTGCAAAAGCTTTTAAATTTAATTAGGTCCCATTTGTTTATTTTTGCTTTTGTTTTCTTTGTTTTAGCAGACAGATTAAAAAGAAATGTTGCTATGATTTATGTCAGAGTGTTCTGCCTATGTTTTCTTCTAGGAGTTTTATGGTTTCCAGTCTTAACATTTAGGTTTTTAATCCATTTTGAATTTATTTTTGTATATGGTGTGAGAAAATGTTCTCATTTCATTATTTTCCATGTAGCTGTCCTGTTTTCCCAGCACCACTTATTGAAGAGACTGTCTTTTCTCTATTGTATATTCTTGCCTCCTTTGTCACAGATTAATTGACCATAGTGTGTGGGTTTATTTCTGGGCTGTTTATTCTGTTCCATTGATCTATGTGTTTGTTTTTGTGCCAGTACCATACTGTTTTGATGACTATAGCTTTGTAGCATAGTCTGAAGTCAGGGAGCATGATACCTCCACCTCTATTCTTCTTTCTCAAGATTATTTTGGCTACTAGGGGTCTTTTTTGTTTCCATATAAATTTTTTAATTATTTGTTTTAGTTCTGTGAAAAATGTCATTGGTATTTTGATAGGGATTGCACTGGATCTCTAGATTGCCTTGGGTAGTATGGTCATTTTAACAAAATTAATTCTTCCAATCCATGAGCATAATATTTCTTTCCATCTATTTGTGTTGTTTTCAATTTTTCATCAGTGTCTCATAGTTTTCCAAGAACAGCTCTTTTACCTCTTTAGATAGGTTGATTCCTAGGTATTTTATTATTTTTGATGTGATGGTAAATGGAACTGTTTCCCTAATTTCTCTTTCTGATAGTTCGTTCTTAGTGTATAGAAATGCAACAGATTTCTATATATTAATTTTGGATCCTACAGCTTTACCAAATTCATTGATGAGCTCTAGTAATTCTTTTGGTGGCATCTTTAGGGTTTTCTGTGTATAGTATCATGACATCTGTAAACAGTGGTAGCTTTACTTCTTCCTTTCCAATTTGGATTCCTTTTATTTCTTTTTCTTGTCTGACTGCTATGACTAGGACTTCCAATACCATGTTGAATAAAAGTAGCAAGAGTAGACATCCTTGCCTTGTTCCTGACCTTACAGGAAATGCTTTCAGGTTTTCACCATTGAGTATGATGTTAGCTGTGGACTTATCCTATATGGCCTTTATTATGTTGAAGTATGTTCCCTCTACAGCCACTTTCTGGAGAATTTTTATCATAAATGAATGGTGAATTTTGTCCTTTTTCTGCATGTATTAAACTAAGTCTTAAAGAATGAATTGGAGTTCACTTGGTGAACAAGTCAAGGAAAGGCTCTCTAGACAGGGACACCAGCACATGCAAGGGCCCAGAACCTATGGTTCAAGAGGAGTAGAAGAAGGTGATTTCCGTTTGAAGGCAAGAACAATGGGAGAGAGAAAGCCAGGTCTGTGCTAAGATAAGAAGAGGGAAGAAGCACTTCCAGAAAGTATCAGGGTTAACAAGAGTGTATTCGCTGAAGAACAGTGGCTCCACTAGGCACAAAAGACAGATGAAGTAGCGTGGAACGTGAGGTTCTCGTTCTGAGAGAGCTGCCAGAAAGAAAGGGCTGCTGCAAGTAGTTTTAGGTGAGACTTCCAACCCTGACACTAATTAGCCACAGATTTGGAGTGAAGAGAGAGTAGCCACCAAACTGCCAACACTAAGTCCTCCAGCAAGCATTTGCAGCTTAGGCATGGAAGGGACAGAGGACTTCAACGTATGCTGAAAATATAAACTGTAAAGTTCTAAAGTATGCAGAATAAGTCCTAGACAGTACAATCAATCCAAATCTACTGCCATATGAACAAATTAGAATTTAGTGACAAATTAACTAGAGTCAGTGTTTCAATGTGACGGAAATATATGGCTTATTTCTAATTAGTTCCAGAATAACAAAAAATACCAAGGGAACCTTCCCACTATAACTTCCACAGAAAAAGAAAAATATTAAGTTATTTATTTTATACACACACGCATACATCCCTACTCCAAATTCAGCACTACTGCAAACAAAGCTACATCAGTCCCAAAAACAGAACAGCAGTGTTCTACCATTTGGGTCTAAAGACCCCAAACTTCTGAACAATTTATGAGCATTTAAATCTCAGAAGTCTTCTCAGACAATGGTTCCATTTTACATGTACAGAATATTTTAAATGAAATTCGTTTGCCCTTGGTAGTCAGAAAGAACCTGAGCTTTACCGTTAGACCAAGGTTCAAATTCCTCATCAGTGACTTAACCTATGTGGTCTCACCTTCCTTATATGCAAAGTATATAGATGGTGTCTATATACCTACACGGCAGAATTGTTATAAGGATAGGATATAATGTATGTAAACCCTGATACATTGTAAGCTTTTAATAAGTGGAGGTTTTTATGATTATTATGAAACTCTGCCAAAACCCAATAGATGGTAGCATCAGAAAATTATTTTATCAGTCATAATCTCTCAATCTAATGCTCCAAATATTGTTCTACATGGTTTCCAAGATACAAATTGCCATCAAATCAGCTCATAGCTAGCTTAGAATATAACCTTATGGGAGCTTGCTCTAGATATATGCAATTGAGTTGTAGAGGGAATGGCTTGCTGGATTAGCCCACAGGCAGCTTGTTAAATGTTAAATTCTGAATGCTACAGGCACTCAAATATCACATTTATAAGAATTTTATTTTTAAAATATGTAGTGCTGAATATCAAGAACATTTCAGCCTAGCCAAGACCACAGCCTCTCAAAATATTACTACTCTGTGTTATAACTTAGCAACTGATCAAGAAGGAATAATATATAATTGGTTAGGTTTTCAGAGAAAAAAAGAGGTGTCTGTATCCACAGATTTATTTACTTGGTGAGTTTTCCAAACACTGCAATGGAACTGTAAAAACAATGTGATTAAAATCGATAGAGCACATCATTTGCTGATACTGTTGCCCAAGAAAAGGCAATAAGCCTTAGGCATGTTATTACTAGATTACACAATTTCACTGACAGGTTCAAGATTTTTAAAAGCAACTGAGAATAGAGAGGATTTCTTTTTTGGAGCCAAGGGATTTTTTGTCTTTAATTAAAAGGAAATCATCATTTCTCTCTTTTTTTATCATGAAGATTTTAAATGTCCTCTATAACATTTAAAAAATAATATTAATATTAAATTTTCATTTATTTCCTAAAATAAAAATAGATTGATGATCCTGATTAAAATTAAACTGAAAGCTACTTTTGTTTAACAATACCATATCCAACCACACATCCATTTCACAAATATTAGAATAGTTCAGGGAATAGTGGTTATGGGATTATTATTTCTTCAAAGTCCATGCAGAAGAATATGAACGTCCAAATACATGAATTTCCAAACCTCTTCTGCAAAAATGATCAATGACTCTTTTTTCAGGTCTTAGTGATGAAATGACAAACTTTAAAACACGCCTTCAAATTCAAAGAATGCTACATTTCAAAGTATGCTTTTTAATCAGATAGCAAAAGTTAGTCATGTAGACATAAATTCATTTGATAAAAAGTGACCAAATAAAACTGAACCTAAAATCAGTAAGACTTTTACTCTAGTCAGATGTTCTACTATACTACAAACAGAAAATTGCAAAAGTTTTTGATTGCTTTATACTGAAAATTCCAAAGTAGAAACATTCTTCTGTAGCATGGGAAAGCTGATGGTATCAACTATGTAGTTTTATCCTTATGATAAAAAAAAAAAAAAGTTGACCTGAAATGTTGAGATAATTTTAATCACGAATCCTGATAGGAAATACAAGGCTAGGCTCACAGAAATAAATTGACCAGGCATTAGGTCTACATTTACTAGCTTCTACCAAGTGAACAGTAAAGTCTATTCAGGGGAGCTTAGGTCTTAGACTTATACCAGACATAGATAATTTTACAAAGAAAATCTACAAAACACCACACACTTTCTTGTCACTGAAGTGCATACATACTTACATACATATATAAAAGCTTTATGTTCTAAGGTACATTAAAAGATGCTCAGTATTGCTAATTATTAAGAAATGCAAATCAAAACTACAATAAGGTATCACCTCACTCCGGTCCAAATGGCCATCATCAAAAACTCTACAAATAACAAATGCTGGAGAGGGTGTGGAGAAAAGGGAACCCTTGTACACTGCTGGTGGGAATGTAAATTGGTGCAGCCACTATGGAAAACAGTATGGAGGTTCCTTAAAAAATTAAAAATAGAGCTACTATATGATCCAGCTATCCCACTCCTGGGCATATATCCAGAAAAGATGAAAACTCTAATTCAAAAAGATATATATACCCCAATATTCATAGCTGCACTAGTTACAATAGCCAAGACATGGAAGCAACCTAATGTCCATCGACAGGTGAATGAGTAAAGAAGATATGGTATATATATAATGGAATATTACTCAGCCATAAAAAGAATGAAATATTGCCATTTGCAGCAACATGGATGGACCTAGAGAATATCATACTGAGTGAAGTCAGACAGAGAAAGACAAATATTATATCACTTAAATGTGGAATCTGAAAAATAATACAAATGAATTTATTTACAAAACAGAATCAGACTCAAAGACATAGAAAACAAACTTATGGTTACTGAAGGGGAAAGAGGGTGGGGAGGAATAAATTAGGAATATGGGATTAACAGACACACACTACCATATAAAGAATTGATAAAAAACAAGGATTTACTGTATAACACAGGGAACTATACTCAGTATCTTGTATTAACCTATTATGGAAAAGAATCTGAATATATATATATATATATATATATATGTATATATATATATATATATATATATATATATATATACACATATATATTCATATCAGAATCACTTTGCTGTACACCTGAAACTAATACAATATTGTAAGTCAACTATATTTCAATTTTTTAAAAAAGCTCTATGTTCTAAATAGCTATTGGAATAGATAGCTTTATTAACTGAATAATACAATTTTCCTTAGTTCCTCTCTCTCCCTTGGTCTCCACATTCAACAATTCTATTTCCAAAACACTTCTCAAATCGATCCGACTTTCTCCATTCCAAATGTCTACATCAATATTATCTCTTGCCTGGAATACTGCAAGAGCTTCCTAACTGGTCACTCTGATTCCAAGTCAACCCTCTCATGCAAAGCATTCTCCATACTCTAGCCAAGGTGCTTTTTCTTATATGTAAAACTCATCATGTTTCTTCCCAGTAAAAATCGCTTCAGTGTGATACGGTCCCAGTTTACCTCTTCAGGCTTAACTGATTCTACTTCCTCAATGTAAAGTTTTCCAACATACAGAACTGCTTTCATTTCCTGCAATTCTGTGCTTTCTCTAGGCCTTCCTACATGCACTCTCAGCCTGGAATACTCTTTCCCATTCTTCCCTTCATTGTTAAAATTTCTGCTCTACCTGCAGATCTCAGCTTAGACATCATCTCCTTTGAAATTTTCTTGATGTCTTGAGTCTCAGTTGAGTGTATGCCTCTCCTTTGTGCACTGTACTTGCTCTAGCACACTCGGAATTGTACGTGTCTGTGTCCCTCCCTATACCCAAAGTTCCCTGAAAGCAGGGATGGTGTCTATATTGCTAGCTATTGTCTCCCCAGTGAAGGAGTGACAAAAAGAAATGCGTTTTTTAGAAAGCATGTTCTACCTGCAGTATAGAAAATGTATGAAAGGCAGAACAAGACTGGAGACATAGAGACAAGAAAGTATTACAATAGTTTAAGCAAGACAGAAATGTGGTCCTAATTAGGAAAGCAGCATCAGGGATGCGGAAAATAGATTCTACAGATATTCAGGAAGTAGAGTGATCGAACTTGGTAACTGATCACCTATGACCATGCTAAGAGACAAAGTCAAAGAGGACACTGAAGTGCAGATGTCTAAGAGGCAGTGGTTACATAAGTCCAAAGATAAAAAGAAATCTAGATTTAAAACTTGGAGTTAAGAGTTATGTCAAAGAAGAGGCAACTGAAATCACAGGTATAGGTGAGATCAACCAGGAAGGATGTGTGGAATGGAAACATAAGAGAGTCAAGGACAGAACTTTCAGAAACATCAAATTCTAAAGGATAATCAGAGGAAGAGAGTCCACTGAACAATGGAAAAGAGTATCCACAGAGGCAGAAAAGAGGGTATATAATGAAGGAAAGACTGGCAAAAGCCAAGTGGCCCAAAACTTTCAAGGAAGATGAGGGCTGGAAAGTTTTATTTTAAAATTAAGTTATGGGGTATTGTTGGCAAAAATGGCAGATTAGGGACCTCCAAAATTTTGTTCATCCATAAAAGCAATATAAAAGCTGACAAAATTATTAGAATAAACTATTCCAGAGCTCTGGAAATTAACCAAACCTTGCAGCAACACAGGAAGCATTTATTTTTAAGTCAATAAATAGTTGTATCTCAGGAAGAACAAGAAGCTTTGTGACATTTTAACTTCCCTTACTCCCATCCCCCATTCTCATCTCTGCAATAGTCTTGAAAAATAATAGCCCACATTCCTGGTACAGCCTAGTAGTCACTGGGTAGAGCAGAATGGAGCTGGAGCCCTTTCAAATCCTCATTCCCAAAGAACTGTCATTATTTGACCTTTCTGATGGTTCCCTGGGAGACCCCACTTATAAGTCAGTCTGTACTTGACCTGACTCAGAACTCACCTAGTATAAAAAAACCTTCTCCCAAGGGGCATTTGTTGAAAACAGTTACAAGCAAGTGTTCTAACTTCACAGCTGCCTGAGGAAGTAGTTACTACTTGGAGCAACAATAGACTAACCAAAAAGCTTAAAAGAAACAGCTGAGAAATATTCACCCATAGGGGCTTTGAAAAGCTCCAGCACAGAAGAGGGTGTGGAGAAAAGGGAACCCTCTTGCATCATTGGTGGGAATGTAAATTGATATAGCCACTATGGAGAACAGTATGGAGGGTCCTTAAGAAACTAAAAATAGAACTACCCTATGACCCAGCAATCCCACTACTGAGCATATACCCAGAGAAAACCATAATTCAAAAAGATACATGCACCCCAATGTTCACTGCAGCACTATTTACAATAGCCAGGACATGGAAGCAACCTAAATGTCCATCAACAGAGGAATGGATAAAGAAGATGTGGTATGTATATACAATGGAATATTACTCAGCCATAAAAGGAACAAAATTAGGCCATTTGTAGAGACGTGGATGAACCCAGAGACTGTCATACAGAGTGAAGTAAGTCATAAAGAGAAAGACAAATACCATATATTAACACATATATGTGGAATCTAGAAAAATGGTATAGATGATCCTATCTGCAAAGCAGAAATAGAGACACAGACATTCAAAGGTATGGATACCAAGGGGGAAGGGGAGTGGGATGAATTGGGAGATTGGGATTGACATACATACACACACTATTGATACTATGTGTAAAATAGATAACTAATGAGAACCTACCGTATTAGCACAGGGAACCCTACTCAATGCTCTGTGGTGACCTAAATGAGAAGGAAATCCAAAAAAGAGGGGATATATGTAGATGTATAGCTGATTCATTTTGCTGTACAGTAGAAACTAACACAACATTGTAAAGCAACTATACTCCAATAAAAATTAATTTTAAAAAGAGAAAAGAAAAGCTCCAACATAGTCTTGGGAATCTAGGAGACCACACACACACACACACACACACACACAGGGCTGTACACATGCAAAAGGAAGACTTGAGAAGCCCCTAAGCTCTCATCTCTGTCTGACCTTGAGGCTCTGCACAAGCAGGAAGTGAAGGTTAAGACAGAGCTGTCATACACCTTGCTAAGTGTTGAAGGTGCACCCCAACATGCACATAGAGCTCCTCAGCAAACACTGGTGATTTGTTGGTCACTCTTCCAATCGCTAGCTCACTACTAAGCTAAACAAATACAGACATCAGTGGCCACAAAAGCAAACAATACAGACTTCACATAATTAGTTCAGAAAAGTCACTAAACAAACAACTACTACAACAACAACCAATAGGAAAAAAAAAAAAAAAAACCCTGGGGATGGGAGAGTATCTGATTTCCCAAGTTGCCACATTATTTAAAATGTCCAGTTCTCAACAAAAAATTATGAGCCATGCAAAAACAAACACACAAAAAACCCAAGAAAGTATGGCCATATAGAAGAACAAAAGCACTTAATAGAAACTGGCCCTGAGAGGCCCAGATGTTACTAGACAAAGACTTTAAATTTATTTATTTATTTATTTTATTTATTTATAGCTGTGTTGGGTCTTCGTTTCTGTGCGAGGGCTTTCTCTAGTTGCGGCAAGTGGGGGCCACTCTTCATCGCGGTGTGCGGGGCTCTCACTATCGCAGCCTCTCTTGTTGTGGAGCACAGGCTCCAGACGCGCAGGCTCAGTAATTGTGGCTCACGGGCCTAGTTGCTCCGCGGCATGTGGGATCTTCCCAGACCAGGGCTCGAACCCGTGTCCCCTGCATTGGCAGGCAGATTCTCAACCACTGCGCCACCAGGGAAGTCCTAGACAAAGACTTTAAATGAGCTAATTTAAATATGTTCAGGGCTTCCCTGGTGGTGCAGTGGTTAAGAATCTGCCTGCCAATGAAGGGGACACGGGTTCGAGCCCTGGTCCGGGAAGATCCCACATGCCGCAGGGCAACTAAGCCCATGCGCCACAACTACTGAGGTTGTGCTCTAGAGCTCAGAAGCCACAACTTCTGAAGCCCAGGTGTCACAACTACTGAAGCCCACGTGCCTAGAGCCCATGCTCCTCAACAAGAGAAGCCCCAGGTCACCGCAACTAGAGAAAGCGCATGTGCAGCAACGAAGACCCAACGCAGCCAAAAATAAATAAATTAAATAAATAAATTTAAAATAAATAAATAAATATGTTCAAAGAGCTGCAAGAAACCATGTCTAATGAACTAAAAGAAAGTATGAGGTTATCTCCCCAAATAGAGATTATCAATAGAGATATATAAATTATTTTTTTAAAAATCAAACAAATTCTGGAATTGAAAAGTATAATAATTGAAATGAATATTTCATGAGAGATGCTCAATAGCAGATTTGAGCAGACAGAAGAAAGAAACAATGAACTTGAAGATACATGTCAATGAAGATTATCTAGTTTGAGAAACAAAAGTAAAAACAATAAAGAAAAATAAACATAGTCTCAAAAACCTGTGGAGATACCATCAACTGTACCAATATACGCATAACGGGAGTCTCAGAAGAAGGGGAGAAACAGAAATGGGAAGAAAGAATACTTGAGGAAATAATGGCCCAAAACTTCCAATTTGATGAAAAACATTAATCTCCACATCTAGAAGCTAAATAAACTCCAAGTAGGATAAACTCAAAGAGATCCACACCTTGACATATATTAGCCAAACTGTCAAAAGACAAAGAGAATTTTGAAAGCAGCAAGAGAGAAGTGACTTATCACATTCAAGAAATGTTCAGTAAGATTAACAGCTGTACTCTCATTAGAAACAGAATGAAGGAAATGGAATGACATATTCAAAGTTCTGAAGAAAAAAAAACCCTGTCAATCAAAAATTCTAAATCCAGCAAAAACTACCCTTCAAAAATGAAGTGAGTAGCCTAAGGCCAGAATTATATTGATAACAAAACAGTCAAAGACATCACATAAGTGCACACACACAACTAGAGATCAATATTCCTTATGATTGATGATAAATGCAAAAATCCTCAACAGAATACCATCAGCATATACCACCAAAATACTGAATCAAGCAGCATATGAAAAGGATTACACAATACTATGAGAGGAGGTTTATCTCAGGAATACAAGGTTGGTTCAACATATAAAGTCAATGTAATACACCATATTTATAAAATCCAGGGAAAATAAACACATGATCATCTCAATGTCTGCAGAAAAAACATTTAACAAAATCCAACACTCTCTCAAGATAAAAACATTCAACAAACTAGGAACAGAAGGGAACTTTTTCAAACTGACAAAGGGCATCTACAAAAAACCCATAGCTAACATCATAGTTACTGGTGAAAGACTGAAAGCTTTTCCCCCAAGATCAGGAACAAGTCAAGGATGCCTACTCTCACCACTTCTATTTAACACTGTACTGGAGGTTCTAGCCTGGAGAGCACTAAACATGAAAATAAAATAAAAAGCATCTAGATTGGAAGGGAAAACTGGAAAAAAATACCTCTATTTGCAAATGACATGATCCTGTATATAGAACATTCTAAGGAATACACACACACACACAGACACACACACACAAGCTAATAAACAAGGTTAGCGAGGCTGCAGGATACAAGATCAATATACATAAATCAGTTGTATTTTTATACACTAGAAATGAAAAATCAGAAAATAAAATTAAGAAAATGATTTAATCCAATAATATCAAAAAACAAGAGTAAATAACAAAATAAGTACAAGACCTGTACACTGAAAACATAAAACTCTGTTAAAAGAACTTAAAGAAAAAAATGAAAAGACATTTTGACTTCATGTGTTGGAAAACCTAGTATTGTTAAGATGGCAATACTCCTCAAATTGATCTACCAATTCAATGCAATCACTAACCATTTCCAAGTGTCTTTTTTTTCTGCAGAAATTGACAATCCTAAAATTCATACAGAAATGCAAGGGACCCAGAATAGCCATAATAAAATTGGAAAAAAGATCCCTTCAATATAAAAGGAAATAACATGGAATATTTACATATAATTTCAGTGCAAGGCAGAAAACAAAGATATAAAGCACAAGATGGAAAGAACAAGCTCTTCCAACTTGGGTAATCAAAAAAACTCTAATTTATCAAAGAAGATATACAAATGCCAGTAAGCACATGAATAGATGCTCAATTTCTTCAGTCATTATTGTAATGCAAGTGAAAACAACAATGAGGGACTTCCCTGGCAGTCCAGTGGTTAAAGCTCCGTGCTTCCAATGCAGTGGCCACAGGTTCAATCCCTGGTTGGGGAACTAAGATCCTGCATGCTGCGTGGCACAGCCAAATTAAAAAAAAAAGGAAAAAGAAAACCACAGTAAGATACTAAGTCACACTCACCAGGATGGCTACAGTTAAACAAATAAACAAAACCAGAAAATAAGTGTTGGAGAGAATGTGGAGTAACTGGAATGCAAAATGGCATCGCTGGTGGGAATGTACAATGGTGTAGCCATGGAAAACAATTTGGTAGTTCCTCCAAAATTAAACAAAGGGTTACCATATGACCCAGAAATTCCTAGGTATAGACCCAAGAGAATTGAAAACATATTACACAAAAACGTATACACAACTGAATAAAGCAGCATTATTCACAATACCAAAAAAGTTAGAAACAATCCAAATGTCTATCAACTGATGAACGGATAAACAAAATGTGGTATGTGATACACATATAATTTTTATATATTTATATATATAAAATTCAGCCACTAATATATGTACAATGTGGGTTAACCTTGAAAATATTATGCTAAGTAAAAGAAGCCAGATTCAAAGGCCACATACTGAATGACTCTATTGACATGAAATGTCCAGAATAGGCAAATCCATAGAGACAGAAAGTAGATTAGTGTATGTCAGAGCCTAGGGGGAGGGGAAAGGGTGACGACGCGAAGTGACTGTCAATGGGTCTGAGGTTTCTTTCTTGCGGAGAAGAAAATGTTCTCAAATTAGAAGGTAGTGATGGTTGTACAACCATGGAGTAGTACACTTTAAAGTGGTAAATTTTTTTAAAATTAAGTTGTCCCTGAAAATTTGCCAAGATTAACTTAAGTAAATTGATGGGGGCAGACTAAATATGAATTTTTCTTGAAAGGCAAGGCATTTGGCCACTTATCTCAAGCTTTGTCCACACAGCATCAAAATATTAATTGAAAAGCAGGGGAATTCCCTGGTGGTCCAGTGGTAAAGAATCTGCCTTACAATGCAGGGGACATGGGTTTGATCCCTGGTCAGGGAACTAAGATCCCACATGCCACAGGGCAACTAAGCCCATGCACCACAGCTACTGAGCTCGCCTGCTTCAACTAGAGAGCCTGCATGCCTCAAACTACAGAGCCCATGCGCCCTGGAGCCTGCATGCCACAACTAGAGAAGAGAAAACTCTCATGCCACAACTTAAGAAAAGCCTGCATGCTGCAAGGAAGAACCTGCGCACCACAAAGAAGATCCCGCATGCCTCAATGAAGATCCTGCGTGCCGCAACTAAGACGCAACGCAGCCGAAAATAATTTAAATAAATAAATAAATAAATAAATAATAAATCTTTAAAAGAAAAAAAAAGAAAAGCAGGAATTCAGTCTATCTTACAGCTTTACCTAATTTCAGGGTCCAGTCATACCTATGTGAGGTCTTCTGTCTAGCAGCCCTGCCCAAAGAAAGAGCCTTACTGAGCAAAATTCCCTAGGCCAACTAGCCCTCTAGCTTAGCTCTCTGCCCTTGAACAGTGCTGTGTTCTTTCCATTACACCATGGACTGCCTAGGTTCAAGTCCTGGCCACTTACTAAATCTGTGATTTAAATCTACTTAATCTACTTTTGTGCTTTAGTTTCCTCATCAGTAAATTGGGATAATAAAGCATCTTCCATAGGTTATTATGAGGATTAAATGAATTAACCCATGTAAAATGCTTACACTAGTGCCTGATAAATTGTAAGCACTCAACACACGTTGCAGGGTAATGGAACAGGGAATGAGTCTAAATCATGACCAAACCGTTCACGTTATGCCCCAACAAAGATTCTTTGATAAGTACTATGGTAAAGATAAACGTAAAGGTAACGGTGAAGAAGGAAAGATAGTATATATCCATGTCAAACTCATTTGACCTGATCCACAATAGCAAATATATTTTTACATTATGACCCAGTACACACACATACACACACACGCACGTATATATACAGTGAAATTAATGTTTAATAAAAATACCCTTAGTATTTATAACACTCTACTTGTTATTCTTGTCTATTCTATTCCCAATTTTTAAAAAATCTTGTCACAGCACCCTACTACCACTCCACTAAATTGATTTTACTACCCAGTAAAATTTGGTCCAAAGTTTGACCAAATCGTTATTGAAAAATATGAATCTGGACATGTGACCAACTAACTTTAACACAAAGAAGAATGAATTAAGTGCCCAGTAAAGGTTGCTATTGTGGGAACACAGAAGAAGTTAATAATTTTGACTGGGCCACCCAGGATTCACTGCATACAACTATGGACACAAATGGAAATTCAAACAATAGGAATTAAGGATTGGTCATAGTTAATCTCCTTTACACTACTATTTTCCCAATCTGGGTGGAAAACAAGCTGTTAAAATATTCGATACACTAACTAATGGCAAAGCTTAGACATAAACTTGAGAGGTGTTATCTGATTTGTCAATTAGATAATGTTGTTGTTTCTCTTGTCCCTTTACTCTCTTCCTCTGGGATGAGCACCCAACCCCATGGAGTCCCCAGTGCCCAGTCCCTAGTCCACTCACTGTCCAAAGCACCTGCCTTTGCCCCTATCCAGATTTCCAAGGTGCCCAGGTGCTCTCCTGTCCCCAGTTTTGCCTCAAGTCTGCCACACAGTTTCCCCACTTCCCCACCACTATATGGCATTGGTAAGCAGTATCAAAACTTGGCCAAAATCTGTTCTATATGCTTTGGAGGGGCAAAAGGAGAGGTGCTAATTTACCACACATGCAATTTTCATCTGCACTGAATGGGTAAATTACTGCTTAATTCATTGATCTTGCCATATCCAGATGCTGAAAGAACTATCAAGTATCTAAAGATATTGAGTTTCACAGATGAATAGGCTTCCCAGAATTCAGCTTTGTATGTACTATATGTACTATGTAGTATATTTTGATTATATCTAGAAAATAATTTTGCTCTAACAGGATAGTCTATATAATTAAAAAAAAAAGTTACCATGGTAAATTTGTACGACCACTACTAAAATCACTTTACCATTATCACAATGGCAGTTATATCTATTTATTCAATCATTTATTTAATAATATTGGTCAAGTTCTACTATGTGCAAGGAATTATGGGCCCTATATAGGAAACAAAATAGTGAAGTCCTGGATCCTTTCAGTCTAAAAGGAAATATCAATAATGCAGCATATATACAAATAGTTTCAGTGCAAGGCAGAAAACAAAAGTATAAAATACAAGATGGAAAGAGCAAGCTTTTTCAACTTGGGTAATCAAAAACTAATTTATCAATTCCAAATTATGGTTTACCAAAGTTTAGATCACGCTTAACTAGTAACAAATAGTTTCTATACCCTTGAAATAAGAAAACAAAATGTCTCAACAGGGCAATTCAAAAATAAGACTTAAGATGTGGGAAAGCATTTCAGCCCAAGGCAATAGGAAAGAATATCCATTTCACTCCAGAAGAGGGCAGAAGTTTCTACACAGGAGGTCAGGAAATGTGGAGAAAAGATTCCTCCCTAAATAGGAGCTTAAAATGAATGAGCATCAAGATCCTAACCAAGTTTACTATTTACTACAACATATTCAAATATTAAATGGCATGAACTGATCTACATTAAGTATAATTCGTATTTAAAGGATAAGGGTTTAGCTATTAAATCTTATCTTTTGGGGGAAATCTATAAGAAGAGACATTTTTAATGAAAAACTTCCATGTTAACTGTAGTTGATTTCCATTCTTTATATGTGTAGGAATATTTCATTCCAAAGTTTTCAATGAAATCAACACTCCAAGCAGAACATTTAAGCCATAAAAATACACACAAATAAAATAGGGGTAGAGTTAAAATAAGCATATTATTTATTAAGCATTTTCCATTAGGTCCTGAGGCTGGTGAAAGTGGGGGCTGAAAAGGTATGCTACATCCCTCCTGCTCCCTAGGATGGAAGAAAGCCTTTGCCTCCAAGGAGACAAGACTGTGGGGAGCATCACAGTACCTTGAAATGGAATGAGAATGTATAATAATCAGCACTAAACAAAGAATAAAAAGCTAATCATAGTCTGAAACAAGTATTACTAAACTATTTTTTTTAAAGCAACTTAGGTTTGAGAAGGTCAGGCCTGAGGAGACAGCAGAAGGAAAAGCATTTAAAGCACTTATGTGGGGAATCAGGAAGTAAAAGCACCCTAAAGTAAAAAGCAAACTTACTGGTAAAGGAAGAAGAGAGGGTCTTGGTGTGGAAAATAGTTAGAATTTTATTTTCTTATAGTAGTAGAGAAATATGTACTTATTATATATGTTGGAAAAATGAAAGACCCTCCCTCCCCACCAAGAAAAAAAAACTTAACTATTTGGAAATTTAGAAATATTTTCCAAAATGCTTTGATAAAACGAAAATCAAAACTGAAATACAAACTCTCAAGAAAACTGTGAAGAGGAAAATGTTTCCTACCAAACTTACGGGGAACAGTGAAGGTTATACTCAGAAGAAATCTGATGGCTTCAAATGTATTTCTTATACAAGAAGAAAAGTGAAAAAGAAAATTAACCTAGTGCTCATGTTTAGCAACTAGGAAAAGAACAATTAAATAAACAGAAAGTAGGAAGAAAAGATGAAAAGGGGTAAAGCTTCAATTAATGAAACAAATATCTCAAATAGTAGAATGAATAAATCTAAAGACTGATTCTTTGACATGATTAATAGAATAAATTAAAGAAAATTAAATTAAAGAAAATTGAGAGCAAAAATAAATATGTAAGATTCAACTTGATCATGGTGTATGATCCCTTTTATGTGTTGTTGGATTCAGTCTGCTAATATTTTGCTGAGGACTTTTGCATCTATATTCATCAAAAATATTGGCCTGTAATTTTCTTTTTTGGTAGTATCTTTGTCTGGTTTTGGTATCAGGGTGATGGTGGCTTCACAGAATGACTTTGGATGTGTTCCTTCCTCTTCAATCTTCTGGAAGAGTTTGAGAAAGACAGGTATAAGTTCTTCTTTGTATGTTTGGCAGAATTCTCCCGTGAAGCCATCTGGTCCTGGACTCTTGTTTGCAGGGAGTTCTTTTTTATTATTATTACAGATTTTATTTCACTTCTAATGATTGGTCTGTTCAGATTATGTTTCTTCTTGGTTCAGTTTTGGCAGGCTGTATGTTTCCAGAAACTTGTCCATTTCTTCTACATTGTCCATTTTGTTGGTATATAACTGTTCATAATATTTTCTTATGGTATTTTGTATTTCTGTGATGTTGGTTGTTATTTCTCCTCTTTCATTTCTTATTTTGTTTATTTGGGTCCTCTCTTCTTCTTGGTGAGCCTGGCCAGAGGTTTGTCAATTTTGCTTATCCTTTCAAAAAAATAGTTCTTGGTTTTATTGAGTTTTTCTATTTTTAAAATCTTTATTTTATTTATTTCCTCTCTGATCTTTATTATTTTCTTCCTTCTGCTGACTTCAGGTTTTGTTTGCTCATCTCAATAGATGCATAAAAAGCGTTTGATAAAATTAACCATCCATTCATGATAAAAACTCTTGCCAAAGTGTGTATAGAGGGAACATATCTCAACATGATAAAAGCCATTTATGACAAACCCACAGCCAACATAACACTCAATGGTGAAAAGCTGAAAGCCTTCCCACTAAATTCTGGAAGAAGACAAGGATGCCCACTCTTACAACTTGTATTCAACATGGTATTGGGAGTGCCAGCCACAGCAATCAGACAAGAAAAAGAAATAAAAGGTATCCAAATCGGAATAGAAGAGGTAAAATTGTTCTTATATGCAGATGACATGATACTCTATACAGAAGACCCTAAAGACTCCACACAAAAAGTATTAGAACTGATAAATGAATTCAGCAAGGTAGCAAGATACAAGATTAATATACAGAAATCTGTTGCATTTCTTTATACTAACAATGAAATATCAGAAAGAGAAAGTAAAAAAAACAATCCCACTTAAAATCACATTTAAAAAAATACCTAGGAATAAACCTAACCAAGGAGGTGAAAGACTTATATGCAGAGAACTAAACATTGATAAAGGAAATAAAAGATGATTCAAGGAAATGGAAAGATATCCCATGTTCTTGGATTAGAATAATTAATATAGTTAAAATGGCCATACTACCCAAAGCAATCTACAGATTTAATGTGATCCCTATCAAATGAAAATTTTCACAGAACTAGAACAAATAATCCTACAATTTATACGGAATGATAAAAGACCCAGAATTGTGAGAGCAATCCTGATGAAAAAGAACAAAGCTGGAGGCATAATGCTTCCGGACTTTGGATAATACTACAAAGCTACAGTAATCAAAACAGCATGGTATCAGCACAAAAACAGACATATAGATTAATGGAACAGAATAGAGAGCCCAGAAATAAACCCACACACCTACATCAATTAATCTTCAACAAAGGATGCAAGAATATACAATGGAGATAAGACAGTGGTGTTCTGAAAACTGGACAGCTGCATGTAAATCAATGAAGTTAGAACACTCCCTCACACCATACACAAAAAATAAACTCAAAACGGCTTAAGGACTTAAATATAAGACATGACACCATAAAACTCCTAGAAGAGAACATAGGCAAAACATTCTATGACATAAATAGTAGCAATGTTTTGTTAGGTCAGTCCCCCAAGGCAATAGAAATAAAAGTAAAAATAAACAAATGGGATCTAATCAAACTTATAAACTTGGAAACCATAAACAAAATGAAAAGATAACCTACGGTCTGGGAGAAAATATTTGCAAATGATATGACCAACAAGGGCTTAATTTCTAAAATATACAAACAGCTCATACAACACAACAACAAAAAAACAAACAACCCAATCAAAAAATGGACAGAAGACTTAAATAGACATTTCTCCAAAGAAGAGAGACAGATGGCCAACAGGCACATGTAAAGATGCTCAACATCGCTGATTATTAGAGAAATGCAAATCAAAACTACCACGAGGTACCACCTCACTCCAGTCCGAATGGCCATCATCAAAAAGTCTACAAATAACAAATGCTGGAGAGAGTGTGGAGTAAAGGGAATCCTCCTACACTGTTAGTGGGAAGGTAAATTGGTGCAGCCACTATGGAAAACAGTATAGAGGCTCCTTAAAAAAACTAAAAACAGAGTTGCCATATGATCCAGCAATCCCATTCCCGGGCATATATCTGGAAAAGATGAAAGCTCTAATTCAAAAAGATACATACATCCCAATATTCAAAGCATAACTATTTATAATAGTCAAGACATGGAAGCAACCTAAGTGTCCATCAACAGATGAACGGATAAAGAAGATGTGGCATATATATATATATATATATATACACACACACACACACACAATGGAATATTGCTCAGCCATAAAAAAGCATGAAATAACACCATTTGCAGCAACATGGATGGACCTAGAGATTATCATACAAAGTGAAGTAAGTCAGACAGAGAAAGACAAATATTACTGTATATGATATCACTTATATGTGGAATCTAAAAAATAGTACAAATGAACTTATTTACAAAACAGAAACAGACTCACAGGCATAGAAAACAAACTTATGGTTACCAAAGGGGAAGGTGGGGAGGGATAAATTGGGAGTATGGGATTAACAATGCATGCTACCATATATAAAACAGAGTAAACAACAAGGACCTACTGTATAGCACAGGGAACTATATTCAATATCTAATAATAAACTATAATGGAAAAGAATCAGAAAAAGAAGAAATATACATATAAAAGATTCAGAGTATAAAAGAAATCATAAGCACAGATGAGAAAGCCATTAAGATAATTATAAAACAATAGTACTTGCAATTCTACGGTAATTTTTCTAGTTACAATTACTGCATAACAAACTACCCCAAAATTAGTGGCTTAAAACAACAGTTATTTTATTATGCTCACAGATTTTATCAGTCAGGAAGTCAAGGAGGGCTCATCTAGGCTAGTGTCTCTCATGTGACGCACTGAGATGCCAGCTGGTTTGCAGTCCTCTGAAGGTTCAATTAGACTGTGTGTCCAGGATGGCTTACTTACCTGGCTGGCAATAGACGCTGGCTGATAGCTGGGAGCTTACACATGGCCTCTCCAGTATGGTAGGCTCAGAGCAATCAGACTTTTTACGTGGCAGCAGACTTCTCCCAGAGTGAGCATCCCTGAGAACTGGATAAAAGCTGCATGGCCTTTTCTGAACCAGCTTTGGAAGTTACCTAGTATCACTTCCACCATACTCTATTGGCTGAAGTAATCATAAGCCTGCCTAAATCCAAAGGGAGTGAACATAAATCCATGTCTTGATAGGAATGTCAAAAAAAATTGCAGAAATGTTTTAAAACCACCACAGCAACAAATCTGAATCCTAGAGGAAATCAATAAGTTTTGAGCAAAACATGAATTCCCAGTCATGACCCAAGAAGAAATAGAAAGCTTGAACAGATCAAATGCCATAGAAGAGATAGGAAAAGTGATTAAAGATCAGCCATTAATTAAATGCATCAGGTAGTTTCACACTTGAGTTATATGTAACTTTTAAAGAGAGAAGTGCCATGTTATTTAAACTTGAGGATCTCGAACTTTAGTGAGCACCAGAATCACCTTATCAACTGGTAAACATGCAGATGACTGGGCACCATCCCCAGAGATTCTGATTCACTTAAGTCTAGAGTATGGAACAAGGATCTGCATTTCTAACAGGTGATGTTGATACCATTTTTCCACAGATAAATTATGAGTAGCAGCGATTTAAACCAGTTAGCAAACTATGGCTTGTTGGCCAACTGTGGCCCACTGCCTGTTTTTATAAATAAAGTTTTACTGGAATACAGCCATGCTCACTCATTTACATATTGTTTATGCCTACTTTTGCACTACAATGAGAGCTGAGTAGGTGCAATAGAGACTGACCCACAAAGCCTAAAATACCTACCATCTGGCCCTTTGCCAAAAAAGTTTGCTAACCCTTGTCTAAACCACTGTATTATTATTCTACCTCATTATATTTTCCCTTTTCCAAACTTCAGCAGACTTTTGGTATCTTCTGTTGATACTAAAGGTTAAGGTGCAAAACAAATACAACAAATAGCTTTCATGTCACATGCATTCAGTTCACGACCTGGATCACCACGTTGAAGAGGATGTGAGACTGTCCAAGCTCAGTGAGGAAGAATATTGTGATTGATTAGAGATGTCTTCCATGGGCATCTACTTGCTGAGCCTGATTATAAAGTATACAAGTTTTAAGAATCTTCTAAAAAAACTGTTGGATAACAGCAACAAAATATGGATATAATGCACACATTTTTAACTACACCATTAACAATGTATCAGATTTTGTTCCAACTGCTGTGGAAGTTATTGTAATAGTATGTAAATATTTCACATTCATAAAAAAGTGAAGAAGAAAAAAAAAGTGAAGAAAATAAAATCATTTTGTGATTTTATTAGAGTGTAATACAGACCAATTTTGTCATTTTTGTACACAAGATTTCTGAGATTGATGTCTGCTCTTGAAAGAATACTAATACTGTTTCAAATGCTATGAGCCTATATTTTATCAGTTGAAAAATGTCCCCGTTATTAAGATATCTTTCAAAGATCCTCTCAACTTTGGGGGTGATTTTTGCACATTAACACCATTTTCCCATGATGTTATTTCTAAAATAGTGACCCAGAACATACGAATAAGGGAAATGACATTTTAAGATTTGCATATTTACATTATTATTTAAAAGGAAAATATGTATTTTTTTTGTTCTAGGCAAAAGAAAAACTGTACAAGAAAATATATGTGTATGCTTGTTGTTCTAGGCAGGAAAAAAAATTGCAGATGAAAATTTCCAATGTAGGCAAGAAACAGTTAAATACTAAACCCCAATAAAGCAGGAAGTAAGCAGCAGTGCTGCCATGAAGCCCAAGGACGGTGGCACAGGAGAACTAACCACAGAGCAGAGGTCCTAGAAGAACAAGGCAAGGGTAACCAGGCATACCCAGACGTGAGTTTTTCTTACCACTGTATTATTCCTTGCACTAACAAAGCGTGGCCGACAGAAAAAAACTCAATAAACTTTTGTGGCAGGAAGGACAGAACGCATGAAAGGTGAAAGGGAGAGAGGGCAGAAGTTCACACAACAAAGCTGTGGCTCCATTCGAATTACCAGATGGTGGTTATAAAGAACAGTTGGGGAAGGTAACTGGTAATAAATAAGTTTCTCCACTAAAAATGAAGACGGCCGGGTAATCAGCCTCCAGTTGCTAAGGGTCTGATGTGCTAAGGTCCTAGCAAAGGAGCAGCTCTGCAAAGGACACAATGGCTCCTGACATATCAGAAGCCAGTGTTTGTCTCTCCAGTTCCTGTGCACTGACTCTAAATACTATAAAGACAACTATATACCCAGGAAGAATAAGGATCCTCTGAGACTTTTAACCTCGATATGCAAGAGGAAGTTTTATTTATTATGTGGGTTCTCTGGTCTACAACACTGTATCAACAATACCTAGCAAGATAAAGGGAGGAAGGGCAGAAGATCTACTGTGCACTTGATGATATTTGGTATGCTGGGTGACATGTATCAGCAAAGCTAGATAACTCCAAATTTTATATGGCATAGAAGTTTTTAGAACTGGGAAGTCCATGTATATGCCTAAAGACTGTGAATCTCCTGAAAACGTATACAAAACATGTGTATGTGCATTTTTCTGAGAAGAGTCCAATACTTTCATCAGAGTGCCAAAAGGTCCACAATCTACCATACCCCCTTCCCAAAAATATTAAGAATCACAACTGCAATGATTCACAAACTAGATCATTTGTGGGACACAACATTCTAAAATTAAATATAAAAGAATATATGAGAGTATAACACTTGTCATAAAGGTATTATTTCTTCAAACTTGCTTCAGGTGTGTGTGTGTGTGTAGCAAGGTAAATTTTTTCACACTGAGGTCTGGGCCAAAATGTTCGAAAGCCACTGCTCTAAGGCATGAGAAATGTATATACACGACTCTGTAACATATTAAATCATCATCCATTGAAAACAATTAGGTTATTTGTGGTTCCAGTGGGTATTCTAGTGTTTTGAGTGACACATGATCCACCAAAACAAAATTGCTATTATTAGAGAACTGCAATCTGCAATACTCAGAAATGGAAGTATATCTTATACGGTCCTATTGATCTTAAGGAGACCAAGGACTACAAAGAGGTTGCCTTTGAAAGGACCCTGCACACTGGGTGTTTCTGAGAAAATGTGAAAAACTGAATTAAGTGTTTAGGAATGAGAAAAGTGCAAATATTTTTCCTGGGATGACAGAATCCTCTAAGCATCTCAGAAATATATCAGGGAAGGGAAGAGTATGGAAATTCATCCCTAAACATGGTACAGCAATGAGATTTAGAAAAATTATTATTCTTTTATACAAAAGAGACAAAAGAACATGGTAAATTTGCCATGACAGCTTGGGTTTGGGGGTGTCACTTTAGTCCCAATTACCAGTAACTGGTACTGTCCACTAGTCTCTTCTAAGCCTCAATACAAGAAACATAAATGGTCCAGGTATTGAATTACTTGGCTTATTGTCTGAAATACTACTAAAGCAATCTGTAGATTTGAGTTGTCCCAATCAATGCAAAAATTTCAAAAGTATCACTAGATTCTGCACAGCCAGACCACTACCTTCCTCAATCTACAAAAGACTAAAAGTTACCCCTCTCAGATAGGTTCTGGCTTGTGGTTCAAGTATACCTGAAATCAAAAGTGAAGTACCATACTGAAATACTCCATCCCTCTTCCCCTGCTTACCTCCCAGAATGCTTGGAGCCAGGCTTATATCTCCTGGGCAGGAGACTAGAGCCAGTGAGGAATCACTGGAGAAACTGCCTGATATACGCGAAAAGGTGCACAGGTACTGACATATTGGGATTCTTCCCCTAATCCCAGCAGCCCCCAGGAAAAGAGCTTAGATCATTACCAGGTCACCTTTACTAGTTGACACAGATCTTGTGATGCAATTTTAATACCTCATTCTCAAATAGGAAAACATACACAAGGATAGTTAGACATTTTATGAAAGTCTCAAATGTGAAAGAGAACAAAACAAATGGAGGAAAAGGAACTCAAAGAAAACAGAGAGAAGGCCAGGAGCAAAATTATACCATATATTAAAAAAAATCCTCTGAGAGTTAAAAGATACTGTATCCATGAAATAAGAAGCTACAATAAAAGAACATGCAGAAACCAGCAGGAGTCCTTCAAATCTAAAGAGTTTATTTTAAAAATTAAATAAAGGAGTTAGATGATAAATTTGGAAAATGTCTTAGAAAACAGACCAAAATGACAAAAAGATGGAAATGGGAGTGAATAGATGAGAAAATTAAGGATCAGTCCAGGAGGTCCAACATTTGAATAACAAGAGTTCAAGCAAAAAAGAATATAGAAAATGAAAGAGAAGAAATTGTCAAATAAATAATACACATAAACCTTCCTAGGAGTAAAGAACATCAATTTCCAAATTGAAAGAGCCCACAGATTTCATAGAAAAATTAATGAAAAATGATCCACATCAATAATCATAAAATTTCTTGGGGGCTTCCCTGGTGGCGCAGTGGTTAAGAATCCACCTGCCAGTGCAGGGGACATGGGTTCGAGCCCTGGTCCAGGAAGATCCCACATGCCGTGGAGCAACTAAGCCAGTGCACCACAACTACCGAGACTGTGCTCTAGAGCCCGCAAGCCACAACTACTGAGCCTGCGTGCTGCAAATAGTGAAGCCCGCGCACCTAGAGCCCATGCTTCACAACAAGAGAAGCCACCGCAATGAGAAGCCTGCGCACTGCAATGAAGAGTAGCCCCTGCTCGCCACAACTAGAGAAAGCCCGCATGCAGCAACGAAGACCCAACACAGCCAAAAATAAAAAATAAAATAAATAATTTTTTAAAAATAATAATAATCATAAAATTTCAGAAAACCAAGAAGAAAGATTGGTGAGGTACCTTCATAATGGCGGGGGGGGGTTGGTGAGGGGTCAGGCTGATACCACCTGAACCTATTGATTAGTAGATTAGTATTAGTCTCACTAAAAGTGGGAAAACCAGACACTACATGTCTGATGATGTGATGCAAAGCTTAAGATGTGAGACAATAGAAAATATACAGCACCACTAATAAAGTATTATTGTTTAATAATTGAACTAGAACTTAAGCATAAATCTAGTGAGTTTTTTAAATTTCAATTGTTGTATTTTTGAGTACTAAAATTTCATTTGGTTATTCTTATATCTTCTATTTCTATGCTGAGATGTTCTATCAAGGGAAACAAACAGTAAGGGTGAATCTTGTCATTTTAGCAGTCATAAGTATATTTTTATAGAGTACTTTGTTGCCACTAACTAAAGAAAAAAGCCAATAGCAAGAATTTTTGGAAAAACAAAGAGCTCAAGAACACAGGCAATTTCCCACAAATTTTGCAGAGTGACCCAAACCGACAAGATGTGTCCTGCACTAATGTCTGGTGTTCAACAAATGCTGAATAAATGAATGAATGAACACATATGTATGCACATCTCTACAGATGTTGAAAGAGGAGCAGAATGTCTACCCCTTTTAAAAGGTGCCACGTGGGCTTCCCTGGTGGCACAGTGGTTGAGAGTCTGCCTGCCAGTGCAGGGGACACGGGTTCGAGCGCTGGTCTGGGAAGATCCCACATGCCGCGGAGCAACTAAGCCCGTGTGCCACAACTACTGAGCCTGCGCGTCTGGAGGCTGTGCTCCGCAACAAGAGAGGCCGTGATAGTGAGAGGCCCGTGCACCGCGATGAAGAGTGGCCCCCGCTTGCCACAACTAGAGAAAGCCCTCGCACAGAAACAAAGACCCAACACAGCCAAAAATAAGTAAATAAATAAATAAAATTTGAAAAGTGAAATTCTAAAAAAAAAAAACATAAGGTGCTACGTATGGTCACCTTATGTTTGATAAAGGAGGCAAGAATATACAACGGAGAAAAGACAGCCTCTTCAATAAGTGGTGCTGGGAAAATTGGACAGCTACATGTAACAGAATGAAATTAGAACACTCCCTAACACCATACACAAAAATAAACTCAAAATGGATTAAAGATCTAAATGTAAGGCCAGACACTATAAAACTCTTAGAGGAAAACATAGGAAGAACACTGTGACATAAATGACAGCAAGATCCTTTTTGACCCACCTCCTAGAGAAATGGAAATAAAAACAAAAATAAACAAATGGGACCTAATGAAACTTAAGAGCTTTTGCACAGCAAAGGAAACCATAAACAAGATGAAAAGACAACCCTCAGAATGGGAGAAACTATTTGCAAATGAAGCAACTGACAACGGATTAATCTCCAAAATATACAAGCAGCTCATGCAGCTCAACATCAAAAAAACAAACAACCCAATCCAAAAATGGACAGAAGACCTAATTAGACATTTCTCCAAAGAAGATATACAGATTGCCAACAAACACATGAAAGGATGCTCAACATCACTAATCATTAGAGAAATGCAAATCAAAACTACCATGAGGTATCACCTCACACCAGTCAGAATGGCCATCATCAAAAAATCTACAAACAATAAATGCTGGAGAGGGTGTGGGGAAAAGGGACTGTTCACTGCACTGTTGGTGGGAATGTAAATTGATACTGTCACTATGCAGAACAGTATGGAGGTTCCTTAAAAAAACTAAAAATAGAACTACCATATGACCTAGCAATCCCACTACTGGGCATATACCCTGAGAAAACCATAATTCAAAAAGAGTCATGTACCAAAATGTTCATTGCAGCTCTATTTATAATAGCCAGGACATGGAAGCAACCTGAGTGTCCATCGACAGATGAATGGATAAAGAAGATGTGGCACATATATACAATGGAATGTTACTCAGCCATAAAAAGAAACAAAATTGAGTTATTTGTAGTGAGGTGGATGGACCTAGAGTCTGTCATACAGAGTGAAGTCAGTCAGAAAGAGAAAAACAAATACTGTATGCTAACACATATATATGGAATCTAAAAAAAAAAAAATGGTTCTGATGAACCTAGGGGTAGGACAGGAATAAAGACACAGACATAGAGAATGGACTTGAGGACACGGGGATGGGGGAGGGTAAGCTGGGACAAAGTGAGAGAGTGGCATTGACATATATACACTGTCAAATGTAAAACAGCTAGTGGGAAGCAGCTGCATCGCACGGGGAGATCAGCTCGGTGCTTTGTGACCACCGAGAGGGGTGGGATAGGGAGGGTGGGAGGGAGACGCAAGAGGGAGGGGATATGGGGATATATGTATACATATAGCTGATTCACTTTGTTATACAGCAGAAACTAACACAACATTGTAAAGTAATTATACTCCAGTAAAGATGTTAAAAAAAAAAAGAAAAGAAAAGATGCTAAAGAGGGGAGAAACTAAAGCTATAAACTCCTAACAGAGAGCCTCTAAAAGTTAGGGGTCAGGAACTGTTTCAGGTGATAATGATAGGACAATGAACCACTACTGGTCAATTAGTCATTCTGACAACAGGAAGGTATATAAAAGCTAAGAGAAATGTTTCCAAATATACTGATGATATAAACTGGTATGATTGAGTTTAAGAATTGTCCAGGGACTTTCCTGGTGGTGCAGTGGTTAAGAATCCGTCTGCCAATGCAGGGGACAGGGGTTCGAGCCCTGGTCTGGGAAGATCCCACATGCCGCGGAGCAACTAAGCCCACGTGCCACAACTACTGAGCCTGCGCTCTGGAGCCTGCGAGCCACAACTACTGAAGCGCAAGCACCGCAACGAAGAGTAGCCCCCGCTCACCGCAACTAGAGAAAGCTCGCGCGCAGCAATGAAGATCCAACGCAGCCAAAAATAAATAATAAATAAATAAAATAAATAAAAAAGGGTTGTCCAAAATCTGTTCTCCCTTTGATGTTCAGCCATATCCAAGAAACGTCAGATCTAGCCAGAAGGATTTCACTACTGAAAGATATGGCAAGTTCACAGAAAAGGCATTCTTATATTGATATCAAGCTCAGTCCTCCAGGGACTGAATGACAATCTCTGGACACTATGCTGCATCTCAAAAGTTTTTCTTTCAGTGGAGGTGATGGACCTCTCTGTCCCAGTCTGATGAGGACATTAATAATCATTTGGGAAACAGCGTATCAGTGAATAAGGTGGACTAAGACAGCTGGCCAACATGGTGGAGATTAAAAACTGACTTGGAGACTCACCAAACCAAACTCTCAGCAAAAACAGGTTACATTCCACAGGCAGGCGAGGATATTTTCACTTTTGCCTAAGCAATGGAGCACCTGTAAAACATCAATACCAGTAAGGGCAAACTACCCTAGGTTTGGATTACAACAGGACAGCAAAAGATTTGAAGAATCTACCTGCAGTTGTTTCTCAATGTTAAAGAATGCCCTAGCAACTCATGCAATAATTACTTGACATTAATACAGTCATGTGATTTATTTGGCACTTAACTAACATGAATATGTATAAAACAACTTGGGGAGGTTACCGTTTCTCTTTTATAGCTAACTCATAACTAAAGTAATACACAAACAGAGGCTAATATAAATTTTAAGCTTCTATAGATTAATAAAGAATATTTGATATATCATCCTTCAGTGAGCCATAAACTAAAGATTATATGATCAATGTAGGTTCTAAACAACGTTTTACAATGGAAAATAGACAAAGCAAATCAGGGCCCCTAAAGAATTCAATTCAGCTTTATACCTTTAAGATAGGAATGGGATTAAATTATATCAATTACTTGAGAAATGTGTACATTTTTCAATGAGCATATTATTTTAAAACTAACCTAATTTGCTAATGAAAGAACAAGAGGCTTTTCATCTCTCCTTTTCCACAGAGGGTTTTTTCTTAACTAGTTTTCAGTTTCTTGACTCAGTAGTGTAATACAATTTTACAATTCCTGCTTTATCTGCTGAAGCAAGATAACTCACTAGCTATTGTCCAGATAGATTTTCATTTCACCCAGTCCATAGTTTTATACAAAGTGAACTTCCTAACTTCAGAGAACTTAACTATTCCCAATGAGAAACTCTTTAGGCAATGCCAGGAACCCCATGCAACCCCATGAAAGAAATTCTGCTCAAGTACAGTATGAACAACTCCTTACTAAATAGCTTTTTTCACAAACTTCAGTGCATTAGGTATGTTCCATGCGTATCTTTCTATCATTGTATATTTTGAAATTTAAAAATATATAAAATGATACAGTCCTAAGTCAGTTGCTCTTTTACTTTCCATTTGTTTCAAATGTTTCACAACTTAAGTCTGTGATATTACAAGCCCCTCCAGAAGACTTAAATAGTATTAAAATACTGCTTTCAATTTAAAGGGCTAAATATCTGGAAAATTAAGGTCACAATGTTAGAGAGTCTAATGGAGTATGGATTTCTGCTTGAAGTACTTCAACCAGAAACCTCAGCAATCTCAAATCTGTCTCTCCTGGATATAATAAGTTTTAAAGCTTTGAATGAATTTTCGGAATATGTTTCACATCTCTCATAACTTTAGAAAAGGATGCTGCAGAGAAGCAAAGAGAACAGTTTCTACAATAATAGAATTTTTATGCAGGACCAATAAGTTATAGAGTCTTTAAAACAAAAGATGAATAGGATCATTTTTAAAGGAGGAAAATAAGCATTAGGTTTCTTTGTAAGAATTTGTTTGTAGGTACAAAGTACTTTTTAAAAGATCAAGAAATAGTAGATTATTTGATCCCAGGTGTCATAAATCCTATAGAATCATGATTAAATCAACTGTTAATTTTAAAATATATGGTTTTTATTTCAGTTATTTCTATAGGTAATACGGCTAGTTTCATATTCCATTATAAAACCAAGTCATTTTTCCAGATAGGGCACTACCTGGGAAGTATTAAAAGATCAAATCACATGAAACATGTACAATATTTGAAATAGGGAAACAATGCAAAATACATTTCAAAAAATTTGCTTTTAAAATGTTCATTTAGAATAGTGGTTCTCAACCAGAGGTGACTTTGCCTTCCTGGGGACACTTGGCAATACCTGGGGATATTTTTAGTTGTCACAACTAGGGGAGTGCTACTGGCATCTAGAGGTTAGAAGCCAAGGATGCTGCCAAACACCTGCAATGCATGGGACAGGCCCACAAAGAATTATCCAGCCCAAAATGGCATTAGTGCCAAGGTTGAGAAACCTTGATCTAAAACAATACCAAGGACACTATCAAATGTGCTTGAACAATGAACAAATATTTGCTGAATGAATGAATGAATCTTAATGAGCAAAATTACTTCATTTCTACTTTTTATAGCTTCTTATTATCTCTATCAATCTGATTCTGCCTAATACAGACTCTATTTCTATTCTCAAGATCTTTAGCTACTCATTCATCAGATTCCCCTGTGATGTCAAATATGACCAAATGAAACCACATGTCTATCAAGGATCTTGCCCTGTGATATGGTTCCAAGGGAATCCAAAAGAGGGACACTATACAGACCATTTAATTGTCATTAAAATTAGCAGATGAAAACATTTTCAAGTGCCTTCAGTGATTAAGAGCTCAAAAATACATAGTTTTTTAACTATGGGAATTAAAACACTTATTTTATTTGGCAACATTTGTTGATAAACCAAGGTATTTCAAATTTATATTTCAAGACTAAACAATTAAAACAAATAGTCTTCAGCAAAAACTCATCATGTGAACAATGTAACTAGGAAAGGTTAAAAGGCCCATATGATCTTCCTAAATAGTAATTCATAATTCCCAGGTCAAAACAATCTTAAAGAAATATTTTAAACTCTAGGGTCCCCAATTTAATCTAATATGAAAACTGCATCCAGAGAGGAAATCAGAGTTTTAAGTTTTTTAATCCAGATTTATATGTATCCTTAACTGGTATTTATTTAGAGATTTCTTTTTATTAACAAATACCTAGAATCATGATTGTCTCTGAAAAGAAGAATTACAGATATTTTATTTTTTCCTTATAACTTAAAAAATTTTTGTTTTACTACATACCTAATAATTTTGTAAGAAGAGTAAATGATACAGTCAAAGAAAAAGAGCCTTTGATAATTCACATATACTCCTCAATTTATACAGAATCTTATATTATTCAAGGGTTAAATTTTAAGAATAGAGTTAATCATAAAGACATGAAATTTCTAAATGATTTCTTTTTAAAGAACGTGCCACTTATATAAGGGGGAGAAGTGAAATAAAACTGAAAGAGACTTACAAAGAAATGCTTCTAGCCAAAACAATAATGTTAAATGAATTACAAATACTAAATCAATCATAAATATTTACACATTATTCTGCAACTATACTTTGTTTTACTTGTCCTTGGAGACAAATGTTTCTATGAGAAATCCTGTATATTTAAATATTGCCTGAGATAATGTTATTTCAAAAAAAAAAAAACCCAAGAATTACATCAACTAAAGCCATGACATGGTCCTATAGTCATAGATTGAAGAGCAATCTAAAAGCTGTTCAAATGTTTATTCAGACAGAAATAAAGGGCACAGCTTCTCAAAGGGAAATGGCTTTTAATAAAAGCTTATAAACAGAAAGTTGTCCACCAGAGGTATAGGTCCACATGAACCAATGAAAAAGGAAATTCTATGTGGGATTATTCCAAACTCATTTAAAGTCACACATACTTGGAAAACCCAAAACAATCAAAATAAGTACATTATCTAGACATGCTTTCAAATCTATTTCTCCCCGCTGGGTATCAACAACTGGAGAGGGTGTTGATTTGTTCTTTTCGTTCTTTTTTACAGCTAAATGAGCATGCAAACCTTCAAAAGAGTGGCAAAAATGGAAATGACAGCACCATTTCTGAATCTAAAGTAATCTCTGTGAATCAGTGTCAGTGAAATGGCCAAAAAGACATATAAACATCCCAAGTGAGTAGTATCTCTGTAAGAAAATCAGAATTTGGGATGACCAACATTACAAAGGATTTTTGTATATATCAATCCCTTGAAGCATTTGTTTAGAGGCCACTAACAACTGTCTAAGAGCAATCTAGCAACCAACAACTAACTCATAAATCCCTTCCAAAATTTTTTATTTAGACCCTACCATATGCAAGGGACTCTGTTAGGCACAGTGAGAGAAGCAAAGACTTGTCCATCACAGACTGGCCTCAAGAAGCTTACAAGCCTAGTGGGGAAGATAAGACATGACTAGAAATAACTTCAAAACAAAATAAAAAGGGTGAAGTGCTTAAAGAGCAGTAAAAATAAAGTGTCTTAAGAAGCAGAAGAAAAAGAAGTGACTTCCAGCTGGGGTGATCAGAGAAGACATTATGATTAGGTGCTAACATCTGTGATAGGTCTGGAAATATACGTGTGATTTGGACAATCTCAGAAGGAGGTAAACATTGGAAGGGAACAGAAACAATACAAGTGAAGGTGGACCTATGAGAAAGCATCCATGCTCATCCAGAAATTCTACTGGCTAACAGAGAGAACTGAAGAAAGAGGAGTAGTTAAAGATGCAGTAGGACATTGAGACTAGGACCAATTTGGGAGGGCTGAGAAGTCTGAACTTTGTTGGGTAACTGGGAAGCTGGTAAAGACTTCTGAGCAGGAAAAAGCATCATCAAAGTTGTGCTTTAGAAAAATCAATCTAGCTGTAATTGATGTAACTGAACATCAATCAAAGGCAGGCGATATAGCACGCTGAATATAATGTAAGCCTGCAGGAATTCAGGAATTCATTTATAAAAATGTAATTTATATGCATCTTTTCAGTAACACAGCCCTATAAACTGTCTTGCTCATAGACTAGTACCTAATTATGTAAGCATCTAAAAAGGTCATAAGTACTATAAAATGATATCACAAAACCTCCCTCTGCCTGGAAAGCCTTCCACCCCCTTTCCCTTCCGGTAAACTCCTTATCCTGTAGGTCTAGTTTAAATGTCACTTCCTCAGAAAGGCCTTTTTAAATCACTTATCCAAATTAGGTCTCCCTGTTTTTTCTCTTTCTAAGGAATTTGTACTTTTTCCACATAGCATTTATCACAATTTATATATTTTGGTCAGTAATTGATTAAAATCTCTCTCTCCCACTAGATTGTGAAAGGAAGGACAGTACTATTTTTGCTCATCATCATATTCTCCAGAGCCTAAAACAGGACAACACAAGGTAGGCATCTAACAGATATTTGGTCTATGAAGAATGAATGAATGAAAAAGAACAGATTTTAAGGTCACTGCTGTAATGCCCTTCTTTGCTAAATGTGCTATTGGCCAAGACACTTTCTTTCAAAGGGAAAATTTAAAGAAATCTTAAATTTCAACTTAGAAGAATGTGAAATTCCTATCTTCTAAAACCAGAATAAAATTTCTGACTTCTAAAATCAGAATAAAAGTCTATACTTCTATAAGGAAAACCTTAAACCAGTTATTCAAACCAGAATATACATTTCTACTTCTTATATTCTTACAGAAATAATTAATAAAGCAACTACTAAATGAACTGGAATAAGGAACAGAATCTGAGTACAAAGTAAGCATTATAAGTCACGTAAAAAAGGTGATCACATACTTGAGGTGACTCCTTGATCCATGCATATCACGTCAGAACCTCAAATAGAACTTCAGCATTCAACAGGAAAGATTTTATGCTAACCGAAATCATCACTGGAGTAGATAAAACCCTCAAAAAAAGATGGCTAAGCTTCTTCACAAATAATTCATTTCCACATTAATAAATACGTGGCTTTGAATCACATGCTACTTGTACCTTTGATCTCCAGGCCATACACGTGGTATAATGTTTTCTTCATATAATAATAAACTCATAGAAGATTAGCAATGTAATGAACCTTGAGTCACAGAGGTCTGGAGAAGTCCAAAGGAGTTCAACATGTGGCATTTGGGACCTTATGACAAGATGCAGCCCTTATAAAAATTTAGAAAAATCACCCAATTCATTCATATATGTGAACTAGGAAGGCCTAACCAACTATCAGTAAGGAACTAAAGAAGTTGGCTGAACTCTGGAAATGCTGAGCTAACTTGGTACAGTGGAGCACCTAGAACAAAGGGAAAGCATGATTTCCATCATTCTTTTGGGGCTCTTTGTGCAACTAAATTTTGCAAACCAGATGCACTATCCAAACTTAAAATGAAAAAAGATCAGCAGAGATTTGTTCAAGGAGGTAGTTAGTTTTGCTATAAAGAGACACCTGCATTCCCCAAAATCACTACAATATGTAAAAATCACAGAATAGAAAATATAGGCCTTACAGAGAAAATGCAGTTAGGGACACAACACTCAAAAATTTTGTCAGAGACACACACACACACACACACACAAGATAGGAACCCAATACAAATGGTAGCATAGTTTCACACATGTTAAATGGTTAGGAAAATACATAAATATGGCAACTTATCTTGAAAAAGACCTGAAGTTTGCTTGTGGATGTGAACATTTGAAAGGTTGTAGCTTGTGAATTAATTGTTAAGTGGTGGAAAGAAGGTTATCTGAGATCACAGGGAAAGGTGTAACACCAGCTGTGGGTGGGTGTGGCCCATAGCACACAGTGAACTGAGGGAGCTGGTAGATATTCCAGGTGTGTGTATATGTGTCCATTTTGTGTATTCCTATATGGCTCGGTTCAACTGGGTGCAATATTCTGTGTTCACCTGGTGCTTCTTGCTGACAAAATCATACATAAGCAAACATGAAATTTACTTATGCTCAAACTGCTTCCTAATATATCAATCGTGTTGCAACAAATTCAAGTTTTCAAAACAAGCATTAATAGCAGAACTGACTTTATGGATATTTAGAATCAAACAACCAATGCCAACTTGATACTGCAATCATTTCCCATTGCTCAAATGTCTTGAGCTCACAAGATTTTGAAGAATCACAGAGTCTCTAATAGAAAAAAGTCACAATTCCTAAATAGATCTGTATAAATCACATGGCCAAACTCTAGAAAACGTTGGAGTCTGCTTGGCTCCATGAAAGTACAGTCTTCTTCATAAAATCATTGCCTTTAAAGCAATAAGTATATAGTGACATAAAATCTTAACATCACTGGTAAATACAGCATTTGATCAAATCTAGTTTTTACTCAGAAATTAGGACCTTCTTTTCCTATCATCATCACTATTATCATTAGCACACCTTCTCACATTTTTCTCTTGGCCTTCAGCAGTCACTACTGTGATAACCAAGGCACAAAAGCCAACACATTGGCATAGTTCACAAACCTTAGCAACAGCATTGTTCTTGCCCCTGGTGCTAGTTTCTAGGTTGGTTATCATAACAATTGTCATGTAGTGAAAATAGTATCTGTGAACAGATACCATTTCACTTTGATTTAATTAGGAAAACCCAGCCTCTAGGAGAAATGTCTGAGCCTCTACTTTCAGCATTTATAAAGCATTACCTAGTCCACAGGCTTGTGAGCATCAGGAGCACTCAGGTCAGTGCTTTATAAAAATTAGGGGCTTACGTAATTTTCATTAAATAAATGTTAGTTGAGCTTACTTGATTTGTTTTGCTATTTATCCAAAATAATTTTAGTCCCAGAATATTAAATTCCATTTTCAAAAGCAACATAGTCACCAGTCACAACTAGTCAAAGATTATTTTTGTTTGTTTTTAATTACTATCAAATTAGAAGATAATTGCTGTAAAAAAAAATTGGAAGAGTCAAGAGTGTACCAAAAGTCCACAGCATCTCCATTCCTCACCTGAGAAAGAACTAATTTTAATGGTTCTCATGTAATATTCTAGAAATTTTCTATTCATATATGTAAGAATAAATTATGTATTATTTTTAGCAAATAAGACCATACTATATTCTCATATAACTTACTTTTCCCCTAAATATTATAGCCCAGCCATTTTTCCATGATCAGTAATATATATATATACAACTTTTGCTTTAGTGGCTATATAATATTCCAAGGTATATAAGCACCTTAAATTATTTAACAAACTCATATCAATAGTCAAGTAAATTGTTCCCACATTGTTTCTATTATAAGCAATGTTATAAAACAACATCTTATTACATATATCTTTGTACTCTAGGATAAATATATTTGTAGAATATATTCTTAGAAGAAGAACTGCAGAGATAAAATATATGAACATTTATAATTTTGATAAATGCCAAATTGTCTTCAAGAAAGGATATGAGAATGCCTATTTTATTACATCCTTTTCACCATTAGATATTTTCAGTTTTTCACCTTTGTCAAATCGATAAATGAAAAATCGCATCCCATTTTCATTTCTACCTCTTTAATTATAAGTGAGACTAAGTACCTTCTCAAATTTTTAATATTTTTATCTTTCTGTAAAATGTTTGTTCATATCGATTACCCACTTTTATACAGGGTTGCTTATATTTTCTTGTTGACTTAGCAGTGATCCCTGAATATTAACAACATCAATCCTTCTTCTGTCAAATATTTTGCAATTATTCTTCCCCACTTGTGTATTTGTTCATTGATTCTTATCATGGTGATTTTGCCATGCAAAGGCCTTTACTTTTTATGAAGTCAAATTATTAATCTTTTCCTTAATCGTCTCTGGGTTTAGAGTTATACTTAAGAAGACCTCTGTCCTAAGATTATAAAACTATTTTGCCCATATTTTCTCCTTAAAATAATTAATAATAATAAGTAATTTTTATTGAATGCTTACTCAGGGCCAGGCACTGTTCTAAGCACTTCGTATACATTATTGCATTTAATCCTCACAACAAGCTTAGTAGGTGGGTAGTGTCATTATCATCATGATACAGATGAAGATTCTATGACTACAGATGAGGTTTAAACTTATCTGAGGTTACACAGCTGGTATGTGGCAGTGTCAAGATTTCAACTCAGACCAGTAAATTCATCAACTTTAAGCTGTACCTACTGATTTTCTCTGTCTCTCCACTAAGAAAAATGAGTTCACATACTTATACATAACTTTATCTCTTTTCTTCCCCACCTTATATTTATTATTTAATTCCTTTTTTCATTAATAATTGTATAGCCTTTACATTTACTTCTGTTTTCATAATATGCAGTTAGATTTGACTTAGTTCCATATTTAAATGGATTCCACATACCCTGCCAATCCTTTAATATATCTGCTTCTCCACTCCCAAGTTCTTTTTCCTTATTTACCACTTAACAGACTAATTTTATTCATGAGGCAGTTTGTTGGGAACTAGATCCTTGAATGGTTGAAAATATCATTTGTTACCTTTATACATAAACCACTGCTTGACTAGGTATCAAGTCTGCCCACATGTATCCCACCAAGCTCTAGAGACACTGCTCCACTGCCTCCTGGCTTTAACTGCTACCATGATATCTGAGGCCAATCGGATTTTCCCCCTTTTAGGTAACTTGCTTTTTCTGCCTGTAAGCCTATAAGATCCTTTTCTTAACCTTGTAGTACACTAACTTTACTATTATATACTTACCTGGTATTGATCATCCTGTCTCAGTTTTTCTTGGAACTGTGTGCCCTTTTGATCTACAAATTACAAATTTCCTTCATCTGTGAAGGTTTTTTCCCTCCATTATATACCTAAATATTTTCTGTCCATTTGTTCTGCTCTCTTTATTAGGCACACCAATAATGCATATGTTGGATCCTCTCTGCCTATCTTTATTATTTGTATTATATTAGAAATTTTAGTTGCAAGCCTATGGGAGAAGCTTAACTTGAACTAGCCTAAATAAAAGGACTATACTGAAAGGACACTAGAGTACCTCATATAACTCCAAAGAGCAGCTGGCCCTCAGGGATAACTAGAACCACAGACTTGACCACCAACACCACCAGGCCTATTAATCTACCAGGAGTGTCTCTCTCATCTTTTATTTCTTCTACGTGTTAACTTGGTTCTTACCACCACAGACAGACTCGCTTCCTTCACGAGGCAGGAAACACGGCCAACAGCTCCAAAGTCTCACATCCCATGATTCTCACTAGTGAGTGACTGCCCTGCTTTCCTTAATCCCAAGTGTTAAAAATCTTATGTTCCCTTCAAATTATTTAAGTGACTATAGATGTATTTTTCCAGAATTTCTGTTTCCCAAAATAATTCTGAATCTGAAATGTATGCTTACAGTAAAGCAGTTTAGCCAACTTTGGTTTGTTAATTTATTGTTTATTCATTTCTGTTCATTTGATTCCGGTCAACTTCTACAAAGCTCATTGTCATTTCTTCCCCCTCACTTCATTATACATTAGAAGTCAAGCATAAAAAGGTACCATTCCCTCAGCCTTATTTCTCCCTCTATTCTAAGATATGGAACTGGCTCCCTTGAGGATTTTCCAATTTTTCACATGGCCTGCCCCAATGTGTAAACCTCAAAGGATGGGGCATTCAGGGCCCTCCACTGACTTTCGGAATTTTTAGAAGTAATAGTTACTATTAAAATTCTACTTTGGAAATTTTACAATCCATTCACTCATCAAACATGCATGGAATGTTAACTATGTGCAAGACACTTTGAGAGGCGCTAAAGATACATCAATGAAGAAAGCAGAAACAGTTCCTCACTGTAACTATTCCTTGTAAATAGTTACAGTGAGGAAGACAAACACCTAAGCAAATAATCACAAGGATAATAGATCAATAAGTGAGTAAAAAAGTGGTTGTTAAAGCAGAGATTAAATAGAGGGTCCAAGAGTTATGGATTAAGTTATTTAGTTAGAAATTCTCTGGGACTTCCCTGGTGGTCCAGTGGTTAAGAACCTGCCTTCCACATACAGATTGCCAACAAACACATGAAAGGATGCTCAACATCACTAATCAATAGAGAAATGCAAATCAAAACTACCATGAGGTATCACCTCACACCAGTCAGAATGGCCATCATCAAAAATTCTACAAACAATAAATGCTAGAGAGGGTGTGGAGAAAAGGGAACCCTCTTGCACTGTTGGTGGGAATGTAAATTGATACAGCCACTATGGAGAACAGTATGGAGGTTCCTCAAAAAACTAAAAATAGAACTACCATATGACCCAGCAATCCCACTACTGGGCATATACCCTGAGAAAACCATAATTCAAAAAGAGTCATGTACCACCACGTTCATTGCAGCACTATTTACAATAGCCAGGACATGGAAGCAACCTAAGTGCCCACTGACAGATGAATGGATAAAGAAGATGTGGCACATATATACAATGGAATATTACTCAGCCATAAAAAGAAATGAAATTGAGTTATTTGTAGTGAGGTGGATGGACCTAGAGTCTGTCATACAGAGTGAAGTCAGTCAGAAAGAGAAAAACAAATACTGTATGCTAACACATATATATGGAATCTAAAACAAAAACAAAAACAAAAAAGGTTCTGAAGAACCTAGAGGCAGGACAGGAATAAAGATGCAGACGTAGAGAATGGACTTGAGGACACGGGGAGTGGGAAGGGTAAGCTGGGATGAAGTGAGAGAGTGGCATGGACATATATACACTACCAAATGTAAAATAGATAGCTAGTGGGAAGCAGCCACATAGCACAGGGAGATCAGCTTTGCACTCTGTGACCACCTAGAGGGGTGGGATAAGGAGGGTGGGAGGGAGATGCAAGAGGGAGGAGATATGGGGATATATGTATATGTATAGCTGATTCACTTTGTTATAAAGCTGAAACTTACACACCATTGTAAAGCAATTATATTCCAATAAGATGTTAAAATAAAATCATAAAAAAAAAAAAGAAAGAATCCGCCTTCCAATGCAGGGGACGTGGGTTCGATCCCTGGTAGGGGAACTAAGATCCCACATGCCATGGGGCAACTAAGCCCGCGTGCTGCAACTACAGAGCCCACACACCCTGGAGCCCACGCACCACAACTAGAGAGAAGCCCGCACGCTGCAACGAAAGATCCCACGTGCTGCAACTAAGACCCAATGCAGCCATAAATAAATAAATATTTTTTAAAAAAAGAAAGAAAGAAAGAAAGAAACTCCCTGAGTTGCTTCTCAGTATGGGGAGAGTCAAAAGCCTCCTTGTGGCTAATTTTATTTATTTTGTGATGTCACGTAAGTTGCCTCCCTTAGTGACAGATTGCAAGATGAGGACGTACCCTATAACTGGGTATAATAGGACCTTTCCTGGGGAGGGTCCAACTTAAAAATAACTACCTTTTTTCTTGGTGTGCAAAGCCCACTGGCCTTCTGGGAGTATTCCTTGGTATTCAAAGTTAGGGAAAACTGTTGGGATAAACCTGACATGGCACTTACCAAAGTCTTCTGTCAAGAAGGGATGCAAATGTCACCAAAAGAGTACTTGCTAGGCAGGAGCTGTCTGAGTTGGTGACCCAAGCTCAAGCCAGCCTAAGGGTTTATGGAGGAAAGGTGACACTAGCCCAACCTATAATCACCATGATACAAGATTATGCTCAGAGGAACAATGGGTAAACGAATGTAAACTAATGATACATTCTACAACCTGAGCAGGTCATCACAATGCAATAGAGAATTGTGCAGGACCATCTTCAACATCAACAGTCTTTTTCAGCAACAGCTATATTGTACTTACCAGATTTCCAGTTCACTCCCCAACTGGTACATGAACCTTTAGGCTCTTAGACAACACACAAAGTGAAGGGAGAGTCCTCAAAAGGGAGATACTGACCTTTCTGGCAATAAAAGCATGTAGAAAATAATGCAATTAACTTGATAATTAAAAGAGATATGACTACATTGGGATTTCTCTAAAAGAGTGACACTTGAGCAGAGATCTGAAGAACAACAAGCAGCTATCTCGTTGTAAACAATGCATTCCAAAAGAAGGATCAGGAAGAAACTTGGAAGATTTGAGAAAATTAAAGAGGGTCAGTATGGCTGGACTGTGAAGAAGGGCTACGCTGTTGACAGTCAAAGATGGTGAGGTAGGCAAGGGGCTGTCTCCTATAGGGCTTTGTAATCTACCTTGAGTATTTGAGGCTTTATCCTAAGAGCAATGCGAGGTAATAATTAAGCTTTAAGAGTGACATGACCAGATTTGTATTTGTAAAATATGACTTTAGTTGTAGGATGTAAGAGAACAAGAGTGGAAACGAGTAGGAAAGCCAGTTGGGAAGTTATCTGAGGAAGAGTGGGTGGGTGCAGGTGCAAGTAGGTTTATAGATTTAGTTGTAGGGAATTCCCATCAAATGTCTTCCTTCTCTATGATATAGCAAGTAGAAGAGTAAGTTGACTTTGGGCATTCATAGGATTCAAGGTATGAGTAAATTCAATCCCAAAAGTCTCTTGGAAGAAAGCAGACACTTTGGCCTTACAGAATTCTGCTAAAGGCTTAGAAGGGAATTCTGGCACTTATGGATTTAGTGTTACATTATACTGCTAGGTTAAGGATTCTGTGTTATTTTGTCAAAATAAATCAAAGTTTTACCCAAGAGATTAAAAGCTATATAAAGAAAAGAACTTTCCATTTGCTTGCCCTTGTACAGCAAGTGGATGTACTCTTCTTAAGTATCACCTTCAAGCAACTTCAGATGAAAAAAGTGAGAGAACTTAGGAAATACTTTTACAGTTGACCATAGATAGACCCTGGCTAGACCATAAGAAAAGAGGGCCTTATTAAAAGCATTCTTAGCTAATGGCCCTTTCACCATTTACCAGTCACTTAGGTCAAAAAACAAAAGATAAATGCTATTCCCCAGGTCTAGTGCCACCATCAACATGGAGGAAATGATGAAAGCCCTAGATTATAGGGGAAATTCAGCAACGGGTGCCTTTGGGAGAAGAAAGCTGACATTCTGTCCTCATCCCTTCAAAAACATATCCCAAGCAGAAAGAGATCTAGGATCAAAGCTATCTTTAAAGGACTAAAAGGTCTCAGAAGCACTGCTGCCTGCAGGTGTAAAAATAAAGTGACAAAAGTATACTGACAGACCAAATTAGTGATCCCTAAACTTCCTTTTAGGTTGGCCCACTACTCTTCTTATTAAGACTCTAGAAAGTCCTTGAGAGGGCACCTCCAGGAGTGTCATTTATGAAAAACCAAGGCAACAGAAAGAACACCTAGTAAGATAATTAGTGGATTTTAGGAGAGGGAAAAAAAACAACAAAGTAGTGAGAAGTACAAAGGATAGATTCACCACCATCTAATCACTGCCACATAAAGAATATAGGTTTTACTGTGATTTATAGGCAAAGGTTAAAAAACTTCACATTTTTAACAAAAATATCCCCACCCCCATCTCCCTGGAAGTTATAACCCTCTACTTTTGTTGTAATTGGGGTTTACCTGTGGGGTTAATTTCCCACTGGAAGTAAGCCTATGAGCATCCCTATACTGCAGGCAGCATAAAACTGGGGCAGAAAAAAAAAAAAAAAAACCTTCTGCATCAGGAAGCAGAGTTTCATAGCTGGAGTCACAAAGCCCTGGGTTCAAATCCCAGTTCTACTATTTACAAGCTATATGTCTCCGGGCAGGTTACTGAAAGTCTTTGAGCCTCAGCCATCTTGTTTGTATAATAAGATTATTATAAAGAGAACATGAGACATAAAGTGTCTTAGCACAGTATCTGACACACAATAGTACACAATAAGGGAAAGGTACTGTTAGAATTAGAAATCATAAATCCTTACCTTCATGTTCTTTTGTTCTTCTCTGCTGCCTTTGAAGAAGTCTTTGGTCTCAGATGCAACTTGTCTACCTGGAACCCCAATATCCTGTCTGCTTCTGCCTATTTATCTCTATCTACAGGACTCTGTTGTTCCTCACTCTACCAACAATCCTTGGACTTAACTTATTACCTATCCAGACCTATAAACTCTGCTGACTCACCCCTGCTGTGTATTCCCTCCCCGGCCTCCTCTTCTGCATGTTGCCTTTCATTTCCACTGTGACAAATCTGAAGTCAAGTCAGGTTGTTTCCATTACTTTGAAGGCTGCCTGAAAGGCTTTATTTAACCTACAGTAGCCAGAACCATTAACTTACATATAACTAACATCATTGATCAACTGATAAATCACTCTGTACGCAGGACCACACTAAACTCCCAAAATAACTATATTTGATCCCTCCAAAATGTGACTCTCTCCTTTTACAATCACAGAAGTTGCCACAAAATGTTGCTTCTAAATGAAGACTCTTGGTTTCTGCATCTTAACTCAACACCTTAACTATTTTGAAAACTAGAAAGATGAGAAACAAAAGTCTCTAGGCTACTTTAAAAAAAAAATCTTAGACCTATACTGCTTTAAAATTACCAGAGAGTGTCTATTAGGGAACATTAAATAATTTCACTATCTCATTACTCTCAGGTTATAGTCTAAGTCCTTGATTGAATTAAGTGAATCAAGAAAGGGAATTTGGAGTACTAGTAATCCAAGTTTGGTTTAATGTTTAATGTGTGGTTAGTTTAGAGGCAATAAAGAAAGGTCAAGGTCATTAGCCTTTTCTATGCTGGATATCATCTCACAGGACATCTTGATTAAATTCTGCAAATACAATCTATTGCATCTACTGGGTCTTGTAATAGTCACGTATGCTTTTACTACTACAAAGATGACTCTTTGATTATATTTATAATTCAAAAATTACTCTATTGCCCAAGTCTCTTTCACAGCATAATTCTTTAACTTAGTATACTTGAAATTTTGTACTTCCAAGAACAGAAAGTATTGATAGATAATATACATAAAAAAACTAGGTGATAGACTGCCCTCTAGTGGAAAGTAAAGAAATTACTGAACAAGCTTCTTGGACAGAGTTCTAATACAGAGTTACAGCTGTCTAACTTATGACATTATTTAAATGATGTTTAAAACACTGAATAAAATTTACTTGGGATTTATTAATCAATTCAAGCTATGCAGAATAGAATAGAGTAAAAGCAGAGACTGGTTCATAGCTCATCTCTGTTACTTTCTAGCTGTGTAATGTTTGTCTCAGTTTCCTCACCTGTAAAATGGGAAAAATAATATTACCTACCTCATAGGGCTGACATGAGGAGTAAATGAGTCAATATATGAAAAGTATATAGAACATTGTGTTACAAAGTTAAGTGATATAAAATTATTGGTCATTATTATCTGTAGCTATTATAGGAGGGATTATGGCTGGAGGCAAATCATAATTTCAGAGGATATGAAGAAAAGTGAAAGAGTCCTGGTAGGAACACACTTCTTTAGGGATTAGGCTGTAACACACTAGTAGAGCATCAGCTCAGTTTGTCCTCCCATTTTCAGAAATGCATGAGCTATGCCTGTATATAACAGAACACAGGGGGAACTCAGAAGCAAGTGAACTGTATGTGGATAACACTTTGTGGGAAATACTGGGAAGTTTTTTTGTTGTCCCAATGCAAACACGATGAAGAATACCGCATACTCTTTTAAACCAAAAACACTTGCAGCTTCAGCCCACCTGGATCTTTCAGGCTTTGGACTCCTTTTGTACCTAATGTCTACAGCATATACAATCAGTACCTTGCTGCACACTAACCATTAATCTCAGATTCTCTGAATCACACATGTAGCACTTTCCTACAATCAACTTATTCACTGATTGGGCATATATTACAGAATTCTAACTTTTAAAAATAATATTCCGCTGCATCTAGAACAACATATCTAATTAACGACTAAAAGATGACTTCCTACAAAGTTAATAATATAATTTCTACCTCTTTTTCCAAGGAAAGCCCAAATCAGTAATTTTTTTCAGCTGAATATAATGCCCATAAAATTGAAAAATGATCTATAATTCCCAGGTACTTCTTTACCACAAATAATTGTCATCCAGAGCAAAATGGCTTGTTTTTCTCATAAAACAATATGATCACTCTAATAAAATCAATATAGTTCTTAGTTATTTCCATCACTGTCCTGAGGTGCCCTAATTCATTTAATTCAAATTTTTTAATCTGTGAACACTCCAAATTGAAATTAAAAGTTGCAATTCAGTTATTCAATACAAACACGAACCCATTAAAATGACATAAAAGTTCCTCTAAGATCTTATTCATAACATTTCCATGTATTTACTGCAAGCGAGTAAAAAGGACCAATTTATGTAATTGGAGTAATAAATTGCAGATAATGTCTTATATATGTAAAACTGCAACTCAGAAATAATTACAAAAATGAATACTACAATATGGTTAGGTAAATTCTAGAAAACTCCATACCTACTGTAATATAATTCTCTCTGTAATTCGAAGTCACTAAGAAATGTAACACTATTAAAGCATATAGTATTTGAAGATAATTGCAAAAAGTAGGCTGTTTGAAGTTTTTGGAAAATTCAAGTTTATTTGGAAATATAAAAGCAATAAAGCTACTCCATTACAGTATTTGATATTTCACTAAGCACAGTGCCATAAATATTGTGTCCCTGAATATGTCCCTGATACCTGTCTAGAATATATAATGTAGCAGAAGGAAGATCAATTCTGATACTACAGAGGAAAAAAGCTCATTCTGTTACATATCCTTTGTAGACGTACTTAATCAATGATGTGCCTGCTGTGTTGTCTTGTTTTTCTTGTACTAAGAAAAACACTTGTATTTCTTAAGACTGAAACAGTAACAATGCAGTTCTACCAAAGATGCCAAAATACACAAGGCACCTATGTACCCAAAGACCTAAAGAAAAGTATTTATTAGTATAAGTTTACTTTTTAGAAATTAAAAGATTTTAAAGTTCAAATAGAATAAAGCCCAGTTCTCCTAAAGAGTATTTTCTAGAGAAGGCTCACAGGATGACTTCTAAGAAACATTACAAGGCATAGATTTACCAAGGTCTGTTCTGTGATTCTCAACCTTGCTGCACATTCTATAGAAATTGGCAAACTGATTCCAGAATGTATTTGTAAAGACAAAGGTCCCAGAAAAGTCAAAACAATCTTGAAAAAGAAAAAAGCTGGTTTCAAGACTTGATATAAAGCTACAGTAGTCAAGACACTGCGGTACTGGGGTAAGGACAGACAAACTGATGGAACAGAACAGAGGTCAACTAATTTTCAACGAGGGTGGCAAAGTAACTCAATGAATTAGAAAAATCTTTTCAACAAATGGTGCTGAAACAACTGCATATCCATATGGAAAAAAAATTTTAACTTCAATTCCTATCTTCCACAACATACAAACATTAACTTGAAATGGATGATATGCATAAATGCGAAAGTTGAAACTAAAAAGCTTTTAGAAGAAAATATAGAATATTTTCATGACTTTCAGATAAGTTAAAGATTTCTTAGAACGAATATAGAAAACATTAATAATAAAAGAAAAATTGATAAATTAGACTTCATCAAAATTTAAAACTTCTGCTCTTCAAAAAACACCAATAAGAAAGTGAACACGCAAGCCACGGACTGGGAGAAAATATTTATAATACATATATTTAACAAAGGACTTATATCCAGAATTATAAAGAGCTCCTACAACTCAATTATAAAAAACATAAATAACCCATCACAAAAATGGACAAAAGAACAATACTTTACAAAGGATATATGAATGGCCAATAAGCATATGAAAAAATTCACAAAATCATTAGTCATTAGATGGATGAAAGTGAAAACCACAATGAGATATTCCTACACACCCTTCAGAAAAGTTAAAATTAAAAAGACTAACAAAACCAAATACTGGGGAGGATGTGGAACAACAATAACCTTCTCATGTTGCTGCTGAGAATATAAAATGGCATAATCACTTTAGGAAACAGTTTGACACTTTCTTATAAATTTAAACATACATCTATCCTATGAACAAGAAATTCAATTTGGTACATCCTAGGTATACACCAAAGAAAAATAAAAACATATGTCCACAAAAAGCCTTATACAAATATGTTCTCAGCAGTTCTATTTGTGATGGCCAAAGACTGCACACACCCAAATGTCCACCAGCAGGTGAATGGGTAAATAGATAGTGGTACATCCATACAATGGAACACTGCCCAGCAATAAGAAGGAATAAATGATTGATACAGACAACAACATGGATGAATATCAAAGTAAATACACTGAGCAAAAGAAGGCAGACCCAGAAAAAGCATACTACATGATTCCAATTACAAAAAGTTCCAGAAGATGCAAATTAATCTTTAGTGACAAAAAAATGATCAGGGGTTGCCTAGAAATGGGGAGTTGGCATACAGAGGCAGGAAGAAGGTATTAAAAGGGGCATGAGGGAACTTTTGAGGGTGATGGATATGTTTATTATCTTGATTGTGGTAATGGTTTCACACGTGTACACATATATCAAAATTAATCAAACTGTACACTTTAAGCACATACAATTTATTATATGTCACTTATATATCAATAAAGCTGTTAAAAATATACACACACATATGCACACACTGGAGATTTCTACTTCCAGTCAAGATGGAATAATGGGTGACATATTTACCCTTTTGCCTTAAACTGCAAGAAAACTGGACAAAATATGTGATACAACAGTTTTCAGATATCACACAACAGACAACACAGGGTTGTGTTAGCTGGGAGAAGGAAAACAAACACAGTGAGTTCTACAATTGTACCAGCTTACTGCCTAGAAGCGGTTTCCAGAATGCAGTACAAGGAGGAGGAACCTCCCCTGCCCCCCAACCAAAAAAAAAAAAAAAAAAGCCCAGCAGTCCAACTTAGTTGTAGGAGGAAATTCACAAAAAGAGAGCTCCAGAGATTTACAGAAAGGTCCATGTGAGTCTCTGGCTAAGAGCTGACATGCACATGTGTGAGACCCAAACTACGCAATATAGATAAAGCTGGAAGACATTATGCTATGTGAAATAAACCAGATACAAAAGGACAAACATTGTATGATTCTACTTACATGAAATACCTAAAACAGGCAAATTCATAGAGACAGAAAGTAGATTAGAGGTTAGCAGGGGCTGGGGGAGGAGAGAATGGGAAGTTATTTCTTAGTAGTTACAGAGTTTCTTTGGGGTGATAAAGCTTTGGAACCACATGGTGGTGACAGTTGCACAATATTGTAAATATAATTAATGCCATTTAATTGTACGCTTAAAATGGCAACTTCTATGTCGTATGTATTTTACCACAATAAAAAATTAATTTTTTTAAAACCCTACCCAAGGCTGAGGCGGTGGCTGGGGTTGGGGGATGGAGGGGAGAGGCAGCCTTGAGAAGAAAAAGCAGAACAACTTCCAGAGCTCATACAGGATTGGGAGCAGTTCTTGTTCACCCCAGGCAGAATGGAGAGACCTCAAAATACACAGAGCAGCAAAGAGAATTCTCAGAAGGGGCTCATCTTAGTAATAGAGACCAATCAGCCCTACACTAAAGGCTGCTCTGGACTTCCCTAATTAAGCTTAAACACAAGTCTCAAAAGGCTTCAGCTGACTCCAAGCAACTTAGCTGCATACCAGAACAAAACCCAACACCGTGCAAGGAAGTCAACTAAATCCATCAACCAACAGCATGAAAGTCACAATATCTCTCATCCAATTAAAAACTGGCAGGCATGCAAAGATTCAGGAAAATGTGGCCCCAAAATGCAGAGATCATAGAACTAGCAGACAAGGATGTTAAAATAACTGTTATAAATATGCTGTACATGTTTAAAAGGATAGAGAAATACATGAACGTGAGTAAGAGAGAAATGGAAGATACTGTTTAAATGATCCAAATGGAATCTCTACAGATAAAAAAAAAAGAAATAAAAAATAGAGTGGATAGGATTAACAGCAGATTAGATACTTACAAAGGAAAAATCAGTTAATTTGAAGACACAGAAAAAGGAACTACCCAAAATGAAGCACAGAGAGGAAAAAAAAAAGGCCACAAAAAAAAAAGCAACAAAAAAACAGAGCTTCAGTGATCTGTGGGACAATATCAAGCATCTAGTATACATATAAATGGAGTATCAAAAGGAGAAAAAGGAGGGCAGAAAAATAAATAATTGCTGAAATTTTTCCAAACATGATGAAAACTATACACCACAGAACCAAGAAATTCAACAAACTCCAAACTGAATGCCAGCTTTTTCAAAATAAAACAGATAAAAAGAAAAAACTGATATGTTAACTTCACCAAAATTTTTAAAATTTTGCTCTGTGAAAGACCCTGTTAAGGATTAAAAAGACAAATTACAGACTAGGAGAAACTATTTGCAAATCACATATCTGACAAGGACTTGTGTCTAGAATACATAAGAGCTCTCAAAACTCAACATTAAAAAAAATCCAACTAGAAAATAGGAGAAACACAAGTAGACATTTCACCAAAGAAGATACACAAATGGCAAATAAGAACATGAAAAGATGATCAGCATTATCAGCTGTTAGGGAAATACAAATTAAAATCATGAGATATCACCAATCAGAATGGCTAAAATAAAAAACAGTGACAATACCAAATGCTGGCGAGAATGTGGAAAAATTAGACCATTCATACAGTGCTGGTATACAGTGCTGGCTACAGATATAGCCACTCTGGAACATAGCTTGGCAGTTTTTTTAAAAACTAAAAATGGACTTACCATACAACACAGCAATTGAACTCTTGGGCATTTATCCCAAAGAAATGATAAATTATGTTCACATAGAAACTTGTACATGAATGTTCACAGCAGCTTTGTTAGTACCAGTCAAAAACTGGAAACGACCCAAATGCCCTTCAATGGGTGAACCATTAAACATCCATACCAGGGAATACAACTCAGCAATAAAAAGGAAACAAACCTCAAGGGAAATATGCTGAGTGAAAAAAGCCAGTCTCAAAATGTAACATACTTTATGATTCTATGTTTATAACATTCTTGAAATAACAAAATTTTAGAACAAATTAGTGGTTGTCAGGGGTTACAGAGTGGGAGAGGTGGGTATGGCTATAAAGGAGTAGCACAAGGGAGGCTTATGGTGGTGGTATAGTTCAGTATCTCGACTGTAGTGATGGTTACACAAAACTATACATGTGACAAAAAGGTCTACAGAACCATACACACACACACACACCCAATAAATGTACAGAAATTTCCTGGTATTGATACTACACTACAGTTATAAGATGTTAATGTTGTTAAAGTGCATAGGAATTCCCTGTACATTTCATTGCAACTTCCTATAACTATTATATGGGAGGGAGATATTACAGAGATTAACTCAATCTAAAGAGTTAGCCAATCAGTAACAAACCAACATTTGCAGATGGTGTAGAAAATGTTTGTAGGACGATGTGCCAGAAGGCAGCAAGCAGAAACCCGGCATCTGAGATGGAGAGGATGAAGAGAGAGCTCTAAGAGGAGGACTAAAGGGGAGCTAAAAACAAACAGCAGTAGCTTCCTAATCCTTCTCATTCTCTCACTATCGGCATTTAACCAATGCCTGGCAAATTCATACTAGTGATCATAATTTGCATGGACAACAAAAGAACAGTCTCTATTCTGAAGTGATCTCTCTCATTCAAAGCAAGAATTACAAGCAACAATCAAGAAAGTATATGTTCCTAGGCTTTTAAGCTTTCTTTTTTTTAGTACTTTCCAAACTATTTGATGTCCATGAAACCATCTGATGTTACAAGAGGAAATAAACCTGGAATCCATTTTCCAATTATAGATAAAACTCTTATGATACATTACTATATGACTAAATGTATGCCACAAATTGGTGTTATTTCAACTGCTTGATATGTGAATAAAACAGATATTAACTTTCTCATACTGAATAATAATAGCTAACATTTATTAAACATCTTTTATGTGACAGGAACTGGTCTAAATACTTTTGGAACACAGTCTCACTTAATTCTTATAACAATTCTATAAAATAAGCTCTAATGTTATCCCCATTTTACAGATTATGAAACCAAGATATAGAGAGGTTAGGTAATTTGCACAAAGCCACAGAGCTAATAAATGATAGAGACAGGCTTCAATCCCAGGAAATCTGCCGCCAGACCAAACTCTTAAGAGTAATTCGATAAAATGAAACCAGTGCTAGATGTTCTAGAATTCTATCAATTCACAGAAGACTACTGGATGGCTTTAGACAACCCTGAATAGGATTTGAAAAGAACTGTTCTACCTCCCTGAGATTTAATGTTCCAAACAAATCATTGGTGGACTAAATTATCATAAAATGATTCAGACATTTCAGCAATATACACCTAAACTCAGGCATAGTCAGGGCACCATAACAAATTAAAATTTATCATCAAAGTAAAAAAACAAAACAAAACATGGGCTTAGAATATATGTTTTCAGACTCATGAAATGCATTTCATACCGTAACAGCATTTTATGTATAGGTACCACTCTGGGCACTGGAAACATGAAGTGGAAAACACAAATAAGGTCCCTATTCTCATGGAGCTTATATTTTAAGAGGGTAAAAAGGGAGAGAAAGACAAATATATAAACAATAAAATGAAAATAAGAGGACAATGAGATCAAGAGTAACTTGGGGGCTACTTTAGTTTGAATAATCAAAATAGTCTCTCTGAAAAGGTGATAGTTAAGTGGAAAGCTGAATTAAAAGCATTTTTTAATGTGTCAACTACACAGATTTAGTAACTCAGCATTTTAGTATATGAAAACTATAATTTATGCCCAGGGAAAGTAATCTACCTAGAAAACATTCAAGTGATTATTTTCCTATCAAAGAGAACCTTAGTACATCTAACAATGTAGAAGCAAACATTAAGAATCCTTTGCCCTTTTTCTTGTAGCTGTTCTTATTTTCAGACATCATGCATATGTAGGGAGAAAAATAATAAGGGACTTGTATATAACATTCTTGAAGTGACAATATTATAGAGACTAGATTAGTGGTTGCCAGGGGTTGAGTGAGGAGAGAGGGAGGAGGTTGTGGCAGGAGGGATCCTATACACACACACACACACACACACACAGGCATGTAAAACTGGTGAAATCTGAACAAGGTACACAGATTGTATTTATGTCAATTTCCCAGTTGTAACATTGTACTATGATTATACAAGATGTTATCATTGGGCTTCCCTGGTGGCACAGAGGTTAAGAATCTGCCTGCCAATGCAGGAGACACGGGTTTGAGCCCTGGTCTGGGAAGATCCCACATGCCGCGGAGCAACTAAGCCCGTGCGCCACAACTACTGAGCCTGTGCTCTAGAGCCCACGAGCCAAACCTACTGAGCCCGTGTGCCACAACTACTGAAGCCCGCGTGCCTAGAGCCCATGCCCTGCAACAAGTGAAGCCACGGCAATGAGAAGCCAGTGCACCACAACGAAGATTAGCCCCCGCTTGCAGCAACTAGAGAAGGCTCGCGTGCAGCAACAAAGACCCGATGCAGCCAAAAATAAATAAAAATAAAAATAAATAAATTAAAAAAAAAATGTTACCATTGTGAGAAATTGGGTGAAGACTCCAAAAGAATCTCTGTATTACTTATTACAGCTGCATATGACTCTACTGTTATCTCAAAATAAAGTTTTTTTAAAAATATAAGGTGAATGTCAGATACACATTTAGGAAGCATCAGAATACTGCAAAGAAACAGCTTTCAACAAATTTCATGCACTAATCCATTGATCTAACTTAAGAACTAATCCTCACATCCATTCTCTACATCTGCCTTTCTATTCCTGCCCTGCAAATAGGTTCATCTGTACCATTTTTCTAGATTCCACATACATGTGTCCATCAAAAAGAGTAAATTAGACTTTGAGGTTTATAGACCAAAAGTTTAGAAAATATGCATTTTTTGTATGAGGCATCTGTAATCTCAAATTGTGACCTAACTGTAAATGTACTTTAACCTTCATCATTTTCAAACCAGGACTCAGAAAATAAACTTATACAGTTAAAAGTAAGCAAGTCAAATACACTAAGTAAATAGCAGCAACAAGAATTTCAAGTTTCCTGTATGTATTTTGAAATTAAATAATGCTAATAATACATTTTTGGGGGGGAATACATTCTTGAAACTAGAAATTAAAGAGGTTAATTTAATTTTAAAGTGAAAATGTTTCCCAATTTTCAAATGTAAAAGCTATTATTCTACATTTTTTTAACATCTTTATTGGAGTATAATTGCTTTACAGTGTTGTGTTAGTTTCTGCTGTATAACAAAGTGAATCATCTATAAGCATACGTATATCCCCATATCCCCTCCCTCTTGAGTCTGCCTCCCACTCTCCTTATCCCACCCCTCTAGGTGGTTGCAAAGCACCGAGCTGATCTCCCTGTGCCATGCAGCTGCTTCCCACTAGCTATCTATTTTACATTTGGTAGTGTATATATGTCAGTGCTACTCTCTCACTTCATCCCAACTTAATCTTCCCCCTCCCCGTGTCCTCAAGTCCATTCTCTACATCTGTGTCTTTATTCCTGTCCTGCCCCTAGGTTCATCAGAACCATTTTTTTTTTTTAGATTCCATATATATGTGTTAGCATAAGGTATTTGCTTTTCTTTCTGTGTTACTTCACTCTGTATGACAGGCTCTAGGTCCATCCACCTCACTACAAATAACTCAATTTCGTTTCTTTTTATGGCTGAGTAATATTCCATTGTATATATGTGCCACATCTTCTTTATCCATTCATCTGTCGATGGACACTTAGGTTGCTTCCATGTCCTGGCTATTGTAAATAGGGCTGCAATGAACACTGTGGTACATGACTCTTTTTGAATTATGGTTTTCTCAGGGTATGTGCCCAGTAGTGGGATTGCTGGGTCATATGGTAGTTCTATTTTTAGTTTTTTGAGGAACCTCCATACTGTTCTCCATAGTGGCTGTATCAATTTACATTCCCACCAACAGTGCAAGAGGGTTCCCTTTTCTCCACACCCTCTCCAGCATTTACTGTTTGTAGATTTTTTGATGATGGCCATTCTGACCATTGTGAGGTGATACCTCATTGTAGATTTGACTTGCATTTCTCTAATGATTAGTGATGTTGAGCATCTTTTCATGTGTTTGTTGGCAATCTGTATATCTTCTTTGGAGAAATGTCTATTTAGGTCTTCTGCCCATTTTTGGATTGGGTTGTTTGTTTTTTTGATATTGAGCTGCATGAGCTGCTTGTATATTTTGGAGATTAATCCTTTGTCAGTTGCTTCATTTGCAAATATTTGCTCCCAGTCTGAGGGTTGTCTCTTTGTCTTTTTTATGGTTTCCTTTGCTGTGCAAAAGCTGTTAAGTTTCATTAGGTCCCATTTGTTTATTTTTGGTTTTATTTCCATTTCTCTAGGAGGTGGGTCAAAAAGGATCTTGCTGTGATTTATGTCATAGAGTGTTCTGCCTATATTTTCCTCTAAGAGTTTTATACTGTCTGGCCTTACATTTAGGTCTTTAATCCATTTTGTGTTTATTTTTTGTTTATGGTGTTAAGAAGTGTTCTAATTTCATTCTTTTACATGTAAGCTGTCCAGTTTTCCCAGCAACACTTATTTAAGAGGCTGTCTTTTCTCCATTGTATACTCTTGCCTCCTTTATCAAAGATAAGGTGACCATATGTGCCTGGGTTTATCTCTGGGCTTTCTATCCTGTTCCATTGATCTATATTTCTGTTTTTGTGCCAGTACCATACTGTCTTGATTACTGTAGCTTTGTAGTATAGTCTGAAGTCCAGGAGCCTGATTCCTCCAGCTTCATTTTTCCTTCTCAAGATTGTTTCGGCTATTCAGGGGTCTTTTGTGTTTCCATACAAATTGTGAAATTTTTTGTTCTAGTTCTGTGAAAAATGCCATTGGTAGTTTGATAGGGATTGCATTGAATCTGTAGATTGCTTTGGGTAGTTTAGTCATTTTCACAATGTTGACTCTTCCAATCCAAGATCATAGTAAATCTCTCCATCTGTTTGTATCATCTTTAATTTCTTTCATCAGTGTCTTATAGTTTTCTGCATACAGGCCTTTTGTCTCCTTAGGTAGGCATATTCCTAGGTATTTTATTCTTTTCGTTGCAATGGTAAATGGGAGTGTTTCCTTAATTTCCCTTTCAGAATTTTCATCATTAGTGCATAGGAATGCAAGAGATTTCTGTGCATTAATTCTGTATCCTGCTACTCTACCAAATTAATTGATTAGCTCTAGTAGTTTCTGGTAGCATCTTTAGGATTTGCTACGTATAGTATCATGTCATCTGCAAACAGTGACAGTTTTACTTCTTCTTTTCCGATTTGGATTCCTTTTATTTCTTTTTCTTCTCTGATTGCTGTGGCTAAAACTTCCAAAACTACGTTAAGTAATAGTGGTGAAAGTGGGCAACCTTATCTTATTCCTGATCTTAGAGGAAATGGTTTCAGTTTTTCACCATTGAAAATGATGTTGGCTGTGGGTTTGTCAAATATGGTCTTCATTATGTTGAGGTAGGTCCCCTCTATGCCTACTTTCTGGAGAGTTTTTATCATAAATGGGTGTTGAATTTTGTCAAAAGCTTTTTCTGCATCTATTGGGATGATCATATGGTTTTTATTCTTCAATTTGTTAATACGGTGTATCACATTGATGATTTGCGTATATTGAAGAATCCTTGCATTCCTGGGATAAACCTCACTTGATCATGCTGTATGATCCTTTTAATGTGCTGTTGGATTCTGTTTGCTAGTATTTTGTTGAGGATTTTTGCATCTATGTTCGTCAGAGATATTAGCCTGTAGTTTTCTATTTTGTGATATCTTTGTCTGCTTTTGGTATCAGGGTGATGGTGGCCTCGTAGGATGATATGGGGAGTATTCCTCCCTCTGCTATATTTTGGAAGAGTTAGAGAAAGATAGGTGTTAGCCCTTCTTTAAATGTTTGATAGAATTCGCCTGTGACGCCATCTGGTCCTGGGCTTTTGTTTGCTGGAATATTTTTAATCACAGTTTCAATTTCAGTGCTTGTGATTTGTCTGTTATTATTTTCTATTTCTTCCTGGTTCAGTCTCAGAATGTTGTGCTTTTCTAAGAATTTGTCCATTTCTTCCACGTTGTCCATTTTATTGGCATATAGTTGCTTGTAGTAATCTCTCATGATCCTTTATATTTCTGCAGTGTCAGTTGTTACTTTTCCTTTTTCATTTCTAGTTCTGTTGATTTGATTTTTCTCTCTTTTTTTCTTGGTGAGTCTGGCTAATGGTTTATCAATTTTGTTTATCTTCTCAAAGAACCAGCTTTTAGTTTTATTGATCTTTGCTATTGTTTCCTTCATTTCTTTTTCATTTATTTCTGATCTGATTTTATGATTTCTTTCCTTCTGCTAACTTTTGGGGTTTTTTGTTCTACTTTCTCTAATTGCTTTAGGTGTAAGGTTAGGTTGTTTATTTGAGATTTTTCTTGTTTCTTGAGGTAGGATTGTATTGCTATAAACATCCCTCTTAGAATGGCTTTTGCTGCATCCCACAGGTTTTGGGTCATTGTGTTTTCATTGTCATTTGTTTCTAGGTATTTTTTGATTTATTCTTTGATTTCTTCAGTGATCTCTTGGTTATTTCATAGTGTTTTGTTTAGCCTCCATGTGTTTGTTTTACAGATTTTTTCCTGTAATTGATATCTAGTCTCATAGTGTTGTGGTCGGAAAAGATACTTGATATGATTTCAATTTTCTTAAATTTACCAAGGCTTGATTTGTGACCCAAGGTATGATCTATTTTGGAGAATGTTCCATGAGCACTTGAGAAGAAAGTGTATTCTGTTGTTTTTGGATGGAATGTCCTATAAATATCAATTAAGTCCATCTTGTTTAATGTGTCATTTAAAGCTTGTGTTTCCTTCTTTATTTTCATTTTGGATGATCTGTCCATTGGTGAAAGGGGGTGTTAAAGTCCCCTACTATTATCGTGTTACTGTCAACTTCCCCTTTTATGGCTGTTAGCATTTGCCTTATGTATTGAGGTGCTCCTATGTTGGGTGCATAAATATTTACAATTATTACATCTTCTTCTTGGATTGACCCCTTGATCATCATGTAGTGTCCTTCTTTGTCTCTTGTAATAGTCTTTATTTTAAAGTCTATTTTGTATGATATGAGAATTGCTACTCCAGCTTTCTTTTGATTTCCATTTGCATGGAATATCTTTTTCCATCCCCTCACTTTCAGTCTGTATGTGTCCCTAGGTCTGAAATGGGTCTCTTGTAGACAGCATATGTACAGGTCTTGTTTTTGCATCCATTCAGCCAGTCTGTGTCTTTTGGTTGGAGCATTTAATCCATTTACATTTAAGGTAATTACCAATATGTATGTTCCTATTACCATTTTCTGAATTGTTTTGGGTTTGTTTTTGTAGGTCTTTTCCTTCTCTTGTGTTTCCTGCCTAGAGAAGTTCCTTTAGCATTTGTTGTAAAGCTGGTTTGGTGGTGCTGAATTCTCTTAGCTTTTGCTTGTCTGTTAAGGTTTTAATTTCTCCATCAAATCTGAATGAGATCCTTGCTGGGTAGAGTAATCTTGGTTGTAGGTTTTTCCCTTTCATCACTTTAAATATGTCCTGACACTCCCTTCTGGCTTGCAGAGTTTCTGCTGAAAGATCAGCTGTTAACCTTATTGGGATTCCCTTGTATGTTATTTGTTGCTTTTCCCTTGCTGGTTTTAATATTTTTTCTCTGTATTTAATTTTTGATAGTTTGATTAATATGTGTCTCAGCATGTTTCTCTTTGGGTTTATCCTGTATGGTACTCTCTGCGCTTCCTGGACTTGATTGACTATTTCCTTTCCCATGTTAGGGAAGTTTTTGACTATAATATTTTCTCAGAACCTTTCTTTTTCTATTCTTCTTCTGGGACCCCTATAATTCGAATGTTGGTGTGTTTAATGTTGTCCCAGAGGTCTCTGAGACTGTCCTCAATTCTTTTCATTCTTTTTTCTTTATTCTGCTCCCTGGCAGTTATTTCCACCATTTTATCTTCCAGCTCACTTATCCGTTCTTCTGCCTAAGTTATTCTGTTATTGATTCCTTCTAGAGTATTTTTAATTTCAGTAATTGTGTTGTTCATCACTGTTTGCTCTTTGATTCTTCCAGCTCCTTGTTAAATGTTTCTTGTATTTTCTCCATTCTGTTTCCAAGATTTTGGATCATCTTTACTATTGTTACTCTGAATTTTTTTTCAGGTAGGGTGCCTATTTCATCTTCATTTATTTGGTCTTGTAGGTTTTTATCTTGCTCCTTCAACTGTAACATATTTTTTTGTCGTTTCATTTTTTTTTTTCCAACTTTGGGTTTTATTTATTTATTTATTTATTTATTTATTATTTATGGCTGTGTTGGGTCTTCGTTTCTGTGCGAGGGCTTTCTCTAGTTGTGGCAAGTGGGGGCCACTCTTCATCACGGTGTGCGGGCCTCTCATTATCGCAGCCTCTCTTGTTGCAGAGCACAGGCTCCAGACACGCAGGCTCAGTAATTGTGGCTCACGGGCCTAGTTGCTCCGCGGCATGTGGGATCTTCCCAGACCAGGGCTCGAACTCGTGTCCCCTGCATTGGCAGGCAGATTCTCAACCACTGCGCCACCAGGGAAGCCCCGTTTTTTTGTTTGTTTGTTTTTTTGTTTTTTGATGGATGGTGCTGTATTCCTGTCTTACTGGTTGTTTGGCCTGAGACGTCCAGCCCTGGAGTTTGCAGGCAGTTGGATAGAGCTGGGTCTTGCTGCTGAGATGAGGACCTCCAGGAGGCCTCACTCCAATTGATATTCCCTGGGGTCTGAGGTTCTTTGTTAGTCCAGCAGTTTGGACTCGGAGCTCCCACCACAGGAGCTCAGGCCCAACCTCTGGCCTGGGAACCAAGATCCTGCATGCTTTGTGGAGTGGTTAAAAAAAAAGAAAGAAAGAAAGGAGCCGTACAATATTAAAGAATAAAAAACAAAATAAAATTAGAAAGATAAAAAATATATTAGGAAAAATAAAACTATAATTGAAACAACTGCAACAAGGTAAAATAAAACCACAGCAGAAAAAAGAAAAAAAGGGGGGGGGGCAGGGCAACAAGCCAAAAGGAGAGATCACTAACAAAGTACAAAGAATAAAATAAAATTAGATCAGTGCTTTGTGACCACCTAGAGGGGTGGGATAGAGAGGGTGGGAGGGAGACACAAGAGGGAGGAGATATGGGAATGTATGTATATGTATAGCTGATTCACTTTGTTATACAGCAGAAACTAACACACCATTATAAAGCAATTATACTCCAATAAAGATGTTAAAAAAATAAAATAAAATAAAGTAAAATAAAATAAAATTAGAAAAATAAAAGATGTATTAGGAAAAATAAAAATATAAAAGAATCAACAACAATGAATCAGTAAGGTAAAACAGAACTCCAATCTAAAAGAGGAAAAAAGAAAAATAAAATAAAGCCTTGGCTATGGGGGCAGAGTTTAGGCAGGGATGGAACTTAGGCAGGGGGTGGGGTTTAGGGTGGGGCAGGACCTAGGCAGGTGGGGCGGGGCCTAGCCAGGGTGACATTCAAGAGTGGGGCAGAACCTCTGCTTACAACCTTCCCGGAAGGGAGAGGCAGTACTTGTTCCTGAGTTTGGAGGTAGGGCCCTGGGTTGGGGGGGGTGGGGGCAGGGCTTGGGCTCTGCATGGCAGGAGGGAGGCTCCGAGGGCCGAGGATTAGGTCTGGGAGCCTAAGTGGACAGGGAAAGCACTGGCCCCATTCCCTTCCATTCCTTCATGCCCCTGCCCGCCCCCCATCTCCCCCAGGGTCTCCCCCATCACTGCTGGACCCCTAACCATGGGTGGGTCCCGCTGGATGTAGGAGCTCCTCCCCTCCCCTGGCCACCCCTCAGGGGTGCCATCCCAGAGGTCCAGACTTTACTTTTGCTTCCCCTTCCCTCCCTCTGACTCCCTCAGGACCCGCCTGGCTGGAGGGGGCCTAGGTGGGCAGAGGATCAGGCCTGGGATCTCAACAGGTTCCCGGGGGTCCAAGTGGGCAGGGGAAACCTGGCCACGCTCCCTTTTGATCCTCTGCCCTCCCAAGGGTTCCTAATTTCCCCCTTTGGGCGTGGAATCCCTTCCCCTCCCCCAACCTCCCCTCAGGGGCACCAGTCCCATCCACCTCCACTTCTCCTCCCCCTTCACTCCCCCCACATCCCACGTCCTACCTGGTCGCTGGGGGTTCCTCCCGTCCCCTTAGGTGTCTGTGGTCCCCCACCAGTGCCTGGTAGGTGCCCTAGTTGTGAGGAGACACGAATTCCGCCTTTTAAAAAATTATTGGGAAAAAACAGAAATTAAATAAGCCTAGAATCTCCTTTAATAAAAGAGAAAAAATAATCCTACCACACCATTTTGGCAAATTTATGAGAAGCAATCAAAGCAGAATGTACCATGCAGGATAACTTTAAATAACTAATCAACTATTTTTATATAATACAAATCACTATCATCCATTACCACTCCTTGATTAATAATAAATGACCAAGAAAAGAACAGACTGCTGTAGCATCACCTGAAACTACTTAATCAGAGAGACTCAGAGAAGTATGATCCCATTGGTGGAATAATACTCAGATCCAACTCCTACTGTGCTATTGAACATTCAGTATTCCTGAGCAAGCTATTTAACCTCTGCACCTCAATCTTCTGAGCTGTAAAATGAGAACCATGATAGCTGCCAATTCATAAACAGGGATGCTGAAGCTTAATGTAAGATGCTGCATCTAAGCTACCACAACCCAATAGATTCCAGCAGTTCTTGCTCAAGTAAAACTTCCAAAAGTGCCAAAGTGAACCCCAAACTCTTATTGCTTTCCATTTTATCTCCAAATATGTGGACGAACATGAGAAGTTGAATATTATCACTAGAACATTTAAAAACCAATGCCTGACTCAGAGACATAGTAACTTTGTAACAGTAGCTGATTTAATGGTTATTTTATAAATGCATTAATTTGTTATATCAGACTAAATATAAATATAAGCATTCCACAGAAGTGTCACAACCCATAAAAGAATGAAATAGTAATAAGATATATCGTATCACATCATAAAATTTGTTAATTCTTATTTTGTTTCTTCCTTCTCTAGCAAAGAGAATGTACAGAACATACAAAGTGAGAGGTGAAGATGCAGACAGATACAAAAAAGGGTATAGCCACTCTAGGCCCCCCTGAACTATATGCTAAAGAAAAGCTGCAGGTGTAACCTCAGCGCCAATATTGACAGACTTTGAAAAAGTGTGGGAAATAAGAGAAGTCCTTAGATATTGACAGTCAAGTGTTATAAAAATGAGAATATCTGATCATTTCACCTTTACATACCAAGGAACACAGGTCATACACTGCTGGAAAACCTAAGTATCAAATCAGTTAGCCATCTCTGGTCTAATCACACTTTCAGGGAGGACAGTTGGCTATGCCAAGAACTCAGATGTGTCAGAACAGAGGTTGTGGGACAGGAAGATTCATTTAGAAAATGCAGGAGGACAGGAGCCCAAAAAATCTAGTACAGAGTTAACAGAGAGTACTATAATAGCTTATATGATACAACTATAAAAATATGATAGCATCACTCTGTTACATGCAATAATTATCTATGAAACACAATACAAATAAACTAAGTTATATTTCTGGATAAGAGATTTTAAATTTTTCAACAATTAAAGTGACTTTAGTTTGCATTCTAAAGTTCATTAACTATAGATTCTAGAGCTAATAGCTAAGAAACAGAAAATAGCCAGAAAGAAAAATCAACAAAGATATTCCAATGCATAATTAATAAATTAGAATATTACAGAGCAAATCAAACTCAGTCTTGCCTCTAATTTCAAAAGCCTATATGACTTTTCACAAACTTCATTTATTATTTACTATTTATCATGTGCTATAAGCAGAATAATCTTAGATATGTTTCCTGATTCTACCATGTTACCCTCCTTAAACTTGTTTATCTGGGCATATAAGTATATTTCTATACTCTTCATGATTATTTTAAAATATCTAGTACCACTCCTGAAAAATAGTAATTGCCTACTCAGTAACAGAAAAATAAAAGTACTGCGTAATATTATTGTTTATCTTCATAGTCACTTTTTTTTTTTTTTTTTGGCTGCTTTGGGTCTTTGTTGCTGCGCGCGGGCTTTCTCTAGTTGCGGCGAGCGGGGGCTACTCTTTGTTGCAGTGCGCAAGCTTCTCATTGCAGTGGCTGCTCTTGTTGCGGAGCACGGGCTCTAGGTGCACAGGCTTCAGTAGTTGTGGCACTCGGGCTCTGTAGTTGTGGCTTGCAGGCTCTAGAGTACAGGCTCAGTAGTTGTAGTGCACTGGCTTAGTTTCTCTGCAGCATGTGGGATCTTCCCGGACCAGGGCTTGAACCGGTGTCCCCTGCATTGGCAGGCGGATTCTTAACCACTGTGCCACCAGCGAAGTCCCCTAGTCACTTTCTATTCTACCAATGCAGAAGCTATGAAGATGTGAGTATGTATTCCACTCGCACACCTCTCCATCTGACAGCTCTGCAGGTCTTTCCACACAAGCTTACTTTAGTTCTCTTCATTTCACATATGGATCTTTAAAATTCCCTTTTGCCTATTTTCTGGATATACTCAATGGCAACAGAGCCATTACAGCCATTTTTATATGGCAAATTTCTTGAACAAGAATCATACCATAGGGCTTCCCTGGTGGCGCAGTGGTTGAGAATCTGCCTGCCAATGCAGGCGACGCGGGTTCGAGCCCTGGTCTGGGAGGATCCCACATGCCGCGGAGCAACTGGGCCCGTGAGCCACAGCTACTGAGCCTGCGCGTCTGGAGCCTGTGTTCCGCAACGGGAGAGGCCGCGACAGTGAGAGGCCCGCGCACCGCGATGAAGAGTGGCCCCCACTTGCCGCAACTGGAGAAAGCCCTCGCACAGAAACGAAGACCCAACACAGCCAAAAATAAATAAATAAAAACTAAAAAAAAAAAAAAAAAAAAGAATCATACCATAATCCTACCATAATCATAAAGGTCAAATGCATCAGTGCTTCTCCAGGGAAGTCTTTCCATGCAGTAATGAGCCATTTTTCTTTAGGAATCAAAATTTCACTCTGTTGAGTAAATGACTGCTCACATGCAGACGTTTCTCACTCTGAGTCAGTCAACTATGCCATAACCTTCTCTTTTCTCATTTTTTTTTGAAATCTGCAAGCTTTTACATATATATGATTGCAGTGCTTGATGTAGAGCCCTGCTGATGGAAAAGCACTCACATATTTGTTGACTTGTCATACATCTGTACTTGGAATTTTAAAAACTTCCATATTAGTAATAAATAGAGCTCTTCCTATAGTGAATTTCACCATATTCAGAGCAATCCCTTTGGTTCTTGTTTATCAGACACAGTGGACTCACACATGTACAAAATAACCTAAATTCAAATTTATTTATTATAGCATTGCTAGCAAAATATTGGAAACATTCAAATGCCCTTTGATAAAGGACTAGTGGTACATCCATACAGTGGAATACTATGCAACAATTGAAAAATGAAAAGACTTTTTTTTAACTGAAACAATCTCCTAGATATTGTTAGGCAAAAAAAATCAAGGTATAAAAGAGGAGTGAAATTATATTTATCTATAATATACCAAATGTTATACACTAAATATATTTATATATAATATACTAAATGTTATTATATATGTATATTTTATATATTTAATTTATACAGACTCATACATCTCTGAAAGGATACTCATTGTAGGGAAATAAGTGTCAAGAGGACAGGGACAAAAGGAAGACTTTTTCACTATATACCCTTCTATTTTTAAATTATGTACCAAACACAATCATTATCTATTCAAAAAATAATTAAACTTTAAAAGAATATATAGTGTGGTAGTTACATACAAAGGCTCTGTAGATAAAAAGACCTGAGTTTAAGTCCCAGCTCTACCATTTACTAGTGTGTGACCTTAGGCAAGTTCTCCAAGCCCCAGTTTCCTCATCTGTAAAATGGGGGTAATGATAGTTACTGTGAGAATCAGAGCAAATCAAGTATATAAATCACTTAGCACAGTTCCTGGAAACTATTATTATTCAATGTTCTATTTAAATGGTACTGTAGACTTGGAAGTCACAAAGTTACAGTCATCATGAATCATTTTTTCTCTTATTCTCAGTGAGCAAATTTTGTTAGTTCTTCTTTCAAAAAGATACAGCATCCAACCATTTATGTCCATTGTATAACCTCTAGAGATTGGCCCAGACCCTGAAGTATTAGCTAAAGACTTTGAATTTCATAAGAAAGTCAGTTAGAAGCCCCTGCACATTTGCCACTATATACAGACATATCTATATAATCTCTACTGTACTAAATACCAAATGCCATCAATTGATATCTGTATTCCCACTTTACTGTTTATAAAGTATTTTCAAACACTTTAGTTCAATTCCTGGAATTGCATCTTGGAAACAGAAGGTCCATTAAAGGACATTCTAATTTTTCAACCACTATGAAACAAGCAGAGCAGGCATTTTTGTTCCTCTTTTGTAGATAAACATTTTTAGTTTAAGAGTAACCTATTAAATATGAATTTAAATGATTTTTAAATAATAAATTAATTAAATGAAAGCCAAAGAAGAGGAGTGACGTGCCAAAGGCCACATGCTTTACAAGAAAAAAAAAATGCCTAGATTTCAGATCTTCTCATTTCAGCACTCATTTCACCTACAGTCTTGACAGGAAATGTCTCTCTTACCAGGACATCATCAAGCATACTGTTCTTCCCTTACCTAGAAGGCTCTTACCTATGCCAACCAAGACTTTGTTCACAGAAGCTTCCCTGGATCTGGTAGCCCCAGGTCTCTGAATTCTATCTACTGCCACAGCAAACAACTTAGGCCCACACTGATTATATCTACAAGGATGACCTACAAGCACCTCAAATTCAACATGTTCACAGCAGTAACATATTCACGGCAGTAACTACCTTGCCTCATTCCTCCACCCTCAACCCTTGCCTGGACTTGCTCTTCCACCTCCACCTCCACCTCCTGGGACCCCTACTTCAGTGAATTGTCCCACCATCACCCACATGGGAAACCATAAATCTAAGAGTGATGCTACTCTCCTCCCTCTCCCTAAATCCACCAATCCTGCTTCTACCTCTAACTATCTATAGAATGAATCCGCTTCTCTTCAGAATGGATGTAGAGCAGGAGAAGAGAGAGAACTGGAGAAGAGGGCCCATGCCTAGTCCCCCAGACTTCCAGGACTGGAGAGCAGTGACTGAGAGGTCTGACCCAGGCACCAAAATAGCATGGTTCAAATCCCAGCTTAGGCACTTACCAGCTCTCTGACCTTGGGCATATTACTGAACCTATGTCTCATTTTTCTCATCTGTCCAGTTGAGAAAATACTAGTAGCTATCTCATAGGATTATTGTAAAGTGCAAAAGAATTAATATAAAGTGCTCAGAATAATGTCTGGTATACTTTATAGTATACACTACTATTTCCAACAGAAGCATGTTTTATTTTTAATGTCATAAGATATTTGTTCCACAATGGTGTAAAATCCAAAAGTTTTTCATCAAGACAGAAAATCAAAACATAGTCCAATGTCCAATTAATCTGAGTCTCCATCTCACTTAAAGTTTTAGTCACGTTGTGCCTATGGCTATGTCCCTACTGTACAACTGCAATATCTCTTACCTAGATTACTATACCAGCCTCCAATTAATTGATCTCTTTATCTCTAGCCCTCTCCAATATATTCTCCAAACTGCAGCCAAAATGATTTTTCTAAAATGCGTATCTACGTATGCCGTTCTCCTACTTAAAGCCCTTCGATCACTCCCTATTACTTTGAATTAAAGTCTAGATTTTTTTTAACATGGCTTAAAGAGCCCAATATGATATGTGTGATATGGTCTCAAGCTTCATCCTTATCTACCTTCCCACCCCGCCATCTAGGCTCCTGTCATCACTCTTTCCATTCCTAAAATTCTTTCAGGTCCCACACCTCTCAGGTCTAGGCTTTTATATATATTATGTCCTCTGCTTGAAACACCATGCCCCATCACTCTTCCTCTTACCTGCATAATTGCTACCTACCCTTCAGTCTTAATTTAGATGCCGCTTCATCCAAAAAACACATCTCCTGGCCCCCAAATCTGGATTAGGTGCCCTTCCTATGATTCAAGCAGTACCATATACTTCCCCTATCAGAGCACTTTTCTCAACTGCCTATTTGCTTATCTATATTCCCCCATCAAACTATAAGCTGTACAAAGGTAGAGACCACACCTTTCTTTCATCCCAATGCTCACCACAATGCCTGCCACGTGGCAGGTGCTTTATTAAATATCTGTTGAATAAATTAATATCACAAATGGGGCTCCAGAAGGTTCATGAATATTTTGCAAACAACATTAAGTGTAAGGATTTTTTTAAACTAAAGTAAATCAAGTAAATTTATTAGTAATTAATACAGAAGTTGAAAGTCTTACAGAGACACTCAATATGACATAGAATCTAATCATTATGACTGTCCAGTGACCAGGTCAGAATATTTGGGAAACAGCAAAAGAGGCCTCTATGAAGAATATAGGTAGAAATAGTTTCCAGTAATACAGAGGTAAGAAATCATGAGCAACAATGTATCTCCTGCTAAGCCTCTGGAAACCAAAAAAAAAAAAAAGAAATCTATCATAGGAAATCTTTTAAAAATATAAAATACATGCTTTAATCTCCTGGCCAACTGTAAGTTCTACCACACTGAACTGAAAAATCAACGCCTAAAATCCATGCAGATTAAACACACTGACAAGTAAAAAATTAATAAATATTCAATCTCACCTCTACCTTAACAGGCAATTTTCAATTCTCTTATTTTCCCCACCTCCATACACAAAGTAAGCTTCTCCATCCTCTATACCTGGTAGCAATTTATACACAGCTCTGGTATTACTTTCTTTTTTTTTTTTTGGTATTACTTTTATCACACTCGATCGTTATTACTTAAGTACCTCTCCACCACCAGACTCTCAGGAAGACAGAGGTGGTGTCATTAATTCATCATTGTATCTTTAAGGCTATCACTGCACATAGTAGGTTTTTGGTGTTTGTGGAAAGGAGAAAAAGGAAGAAAGAGACAGGGAGAGAAAGAGCAATCTATTTATACAAGTATGTCAAAAGGTAGTAGTTGAAGTGGTAGAGAACTCCCACAGATGTAAGGAAAAGAAGCCTGAAAGAAGTTAAATTTCTAAAAGTTAACATGCAGATAATTCAGTGAACTTTAATATTAATTAATAATAGAAATAAGGACTACTCATTCTCATCCAATGGCAGTCTACAAGAAAGCTTACAGAGTAAGGAGCTCCATGTAGACTTCTTTATGTAGCCTATGTAGAAGCACAGAGCGCCGCTCCCAAAAAAAAGGAGGAAGAGGAGAGGGGAAGAGCAGAAATGGGAAAGAGAAAAATAAAAAAATTGTTCCATGCCCCACTCGGTGTCTAAGAAGTCAAAGTGATTCAAACACTTCAAAAATGGTTGTCCATGGCCAATGTTATTAACATTTTGAGAAAGATGCATGAGGATGTTTTACTATTGGGGGAGAGAAAAATGTTGGATATTCTCAACAGAAATTCATTGTCATATTTTCACTTAGCAACATGACTCTAAAATGTTCAAACATGAAGTGAAAAATTCATTTGTTCAGTGTTTGTAACAGATACTCAAATATTTGAAAAATCATTATTTCAACATTAAATATCACAATTTACACTACACAGTATGCAGGCTGGAGTTAGAAGAAAAGACTATCATGTGGAAGATTTGCTTTTAGCAGAGTCAGACAATCTGTTCATTCTCCAAGATGCCAAGAATTTACCTCGCTCCCCAATAAACTTAAGGACATTCCCCATATACTCTAATACCAATAGCCCAGGCTGTGTAAGAGTTCGTGGAAAAGAGATGTAATCTGCTATCAACACATATGCAATGAAAAGTATAAAAGAATTCTAAAAGTCCTATAAAACTTGTATCTTTCCCACCAGGGAAATTCTCCCAGCACAGTGACTTCCTTTTTCATAATACCAAATCAAAGCTTTAATAGCATCCACGTTGTGCTTAGGTTCAGCCCAGAAAACAGACTTCTCTAAAGACTTTGGAAAAGAGACCCAACACTTAGATGGAGCCTTATCACTTCAGAAGAAGGTCTATTCCAAAAGAGAACCATCTGTCCCTGAAGGCTGAGCTCATTCCAAAGAGAAGATATGTAACTTCCCCCTTTTTATTAATTTACTGGCATCATAACTCACATCAATTTAAAGGCATTTCATCCACAATGAGCAAACTGTTTGAAAGCTAAATGCACTAAATCTTCTTTCACGGGGCCTGTAAGTATTTTTTGAACTCTTAGTGGTTTGCACTTAATGTTTTATTTTAAAATCAGTTTAATCATTTCCTAAAACCAGTATTTCTTCAGGAAGATGGATTTCATTTTACCTCCATATCTATTACCCCAGGTCAGAATTGCAATGAATTGTGATTCCATTTGAAACCACTAATACTGCACTCAAAAATCCAATCAGTAAGGGAGTCTGAAAACACAATTTTCCAAAACGACTATAGTGCTCCTACTTCCTATTCTTAAATATCTAAGACACTAATTGAATGTCCATACTATTTTATTTATAGATCTTTCTCAAATACTCTCACAATAAAATCACCAGTTTTTAATTCCCACTTCCACAAAAGCTCTTTTTTTTGGCTTTATTTCGAAGACTTAACAACTGTATTTTTTAAATCAGTTTGATAAATAAATGTTCAAAAAAAAATGTTCTTATGAGACTCAGAAGTCTCTGCAGCATATAGCTTGATATGTTTTATAACAGCAGGAAGAGAGGACAAAACTATGAAAGTATAGTAACACTCAATCATACAAAACAGATGTATGAATATGTGTATAAGTATACATGTGCATGGGATATATATCCACTTGTGAATTATCTACGAAAACAATTTAATGTCAGGCAGCTTTTATCCACCATGTCTTCTTGGCTATGGTATGATCATGAATATAAAATCAATCATATAAATCACTAAAGCAAAACCTAGAATGGAGAAGTAGCCACGTCATAGTATCAGGCAATCACAGAATCCTGGAATTGGAAACAACATCAAAGGACATCTGATACAGCACGGAATTTCTTTCATAGATCTAATGAATGCTGACATGGACATTGTTAAAAGTTTTCCAACGACAGGGAGCCCATTCTTTACTTTCCCCAAGAAGCTCATTTCATCAGACTCCAGTGACAGGATGTTTCTCCTCATATCAAGCCAAAATTATCTCCCTATAAATTCTCCTGTCAGGTAGTACCTAGTCTGTTCTTACAGATATTCCTAGTCCATCTTTAACAGGTCTCTGTGTTCTAGATATGAAGGAAATGAACATGTTCCCCCTGGTCATATTTCCTAGAGGCTAGCCATCTTTTCTACATCCCCAATACCCTCAGCTGTCCTTCATATCATTTAAAGACCCTTAACCATCCCAGGCACTTCAGTCTCCTCTTGGTGAAATTCAATTTGCCAGTATCTCTATTAAAAAACGGCATCTAGAACTAAAAATCATACTCCACAAATTATTACCAACATTTATTCACTAAGAAATAGATATTTGGGAAAGTGTCAAACCAAAGAACCCTCTGCTTCCTAGGGAGCAAGTTTTAACGTATACAATGGAAATGGCTAGATAAACAGAAAATATAAATCAATGCTATCCAAAGACAGTGATGAGAAAAATGGGGGTGGGAGGGGAGTTTAAAATACAGTGTCATTAAGCTATTCATTCTGAAAGAAATTAAACCACACTATGTGCTAGTCCACAACCTAAATTACCTGAGAACTGGTAATGCTAAAGTAATATGACCAAAACTTTCTAAATTTGCAATAAGCACGGTTATATATAGTCATAGCCTTTAAAATAAATTACTTTTAATCTCATCTAAAGAATCAAATGAAATCAAAATACTGGATGTAATTAAGACTGTTTAGTTTCCCTGGAGATTATACGAATCAGACATGTTAAGCATTCTAGGAATGAAACATTTGATACAATTAAGAAAATCCTATTGAAAAAAATTAGTCTGTAAAACAGAGATAATATGGGGCTAAGGAATGGCTTATTAATTACTCATTCAATTCTGAGTATAATAAATACAGCCATTACCATTTCAATTCACTAGTGGCTGAGCTCAGAAAGCTAAAACACTGCCACTCAATCTGCCTCCAGAATCTATTGATCTAATCAGTATAGTCACTGCCTGCCTCATTTATTGAATCACAGAATTCTTTTAGGCTGAAAGGAACTTAGATGAAAAAAAAATGTAAGAAGGAGGACCAAAATTAAAGACCAAAATCTGGTACCTTGTCTCCTATACTTGAACAACCCTTCAAATACTTGAAAGCAGCTGTCATACCCTTCCTTCCCGCCCTAACCAATCTTCTTTCCAAGGCCAGTTCCTTCAATGACTTATACTATAGGGAGGATCTCAGAACAAAGTCCTATATAAGTGACCTCTGGAAATTCAGACATGTTCTTTCATGTCTGACAGGCCAGCTTAGACTGTGTCTTGAGGGGATAAATGAGTGGCTATCGGGAGGAGGCTGCCCCCAACAAGATGAAGCCTCTTGAGCCCCACTCTTCAACCCCTCAGTTACTCTGCATAAGGCAAGCAAGAGGGACCTGAGATACACAGCCCTGGAGCAGAGCCAATCAGTAAGTGACTATGGAAGAAGATCAGAAGAGACGCTATGACTATGCCAACATCAGAAACACCAGGGGACAGCACCTCCAGTTCAGGGGCCTTCCCCTATACCTGGCCTTTCTCCAATAGCGCTCTCTCCACTAGGTCTCAGCCAACCTAATGGGTCTTTCCTGTTTCTGACTAAGCCCTGGGGCAAACAGGACAGAGACTCCTCCAGAGAGTATATAGCCACAGAGGGAGCTCTCCATGAGGATAAGGTCATAATCCCAAAGTAGACAGGCAAGTAACCTAGGATGATATTAAAGTGGCAGGATGCTATAACAAGAGAAGCAGGATGGCAAAAGCCCAAAATATTAGATGCTTGGGGGAAATGCTAAAGACAAAGAAAAGCATTTTTTTAAGCTAGGCTTAAAATAAGAAGAATAAAACCAAGACAGTTGTTAGTTCTTAACTACAAATTATGCTTCTGTCTTCTCCATCCAAACTGACCTCAAATCTCAGCCCAGCATAACAGGCTCTTTGTAAAGCTGGGCACTGCTGGCCTGTCAGTCATTGTCTTCTATTATTCCCCTGGATATCAGCTTCCTTAACGACCTACACTCTTCCCCACCTCCAGGCTTTTGGGTCTGCTGCTCATCCTGCCTCAGATTCCTTTCCCCTTCAGCTCATCCTCCCCTGACTGCCCCAAGCAGACTAGGGAGTACTCTCCTCCAGCTCCGATAGCACCGATCCATGTGTCTCTTCCAGCACCTCCCACGGGATATGATCATTTCTTGGTTTGCTTCCCTCCAAAACAGACTGTAAGCTCTCAAAGACTGTATCTTCATATTCCAAGAATCTAGCATAGTGTCTGGCTCTTAATTTAGTAAGTGAATGAATCAAATGAGGGAAGTAGGATAAGTAAGGTGACAATCATGTGCCAGGCTTTGTCTCATGTATGTCTTTTATCTCTTCTCTACTGACTAATGACAGACATACAGCGAACAGTGCCTGAAACACATTAAGTGATCAGTAAAAACCGACTGAATAAATCAAGTGAATAAACATGAAAAGAGCTTTGACAGATTCAGCAAAGTGATATAGTCATGAGTATGAAGGTCCCTTCCAGTGCTAAGATTCTATGGAGTTTTAAAAAACTGTACTTATACAAATTTCCCAGAAGATTTGGAAAAGAAAAAAGGGAAACTAGCATTTATTGAGGAGCTATAAATTTGTTAGGCACTTTATATATGATATTTGATCTGTTTTTCATGATAATCCTGGGAAGTTGGGATTATAATCCCCATTTTACAGATAAAGAAACCAAAGATAGAGATGCAGAGACAAAATTTGAAATCAGGTGAGCCTGACCCCAATCCTAATACTTTCCCACACTGCACACATGAATCCCTGGGAGAAACACAATTCTCCCTTCCCTATGACTCCATTCCAAGGAAAAGGAGCTCTGAAACAAGCCAAGGCTCAATCAGGTCATGATTCCAGAGGGTAGAGCTTTCAATGGGAAGTATGAAGAGGTGAAAAAGCTCTACCTTCCCTTAAGAATACCCCTCTTTTCCTTGTCGAAAGGTTCACAACTCTTCCCATGTTCCTCCCATGAGTCTGGAAGGAAAATTTTAGGACCTCTCCAGCTTATAAAGGGCCTCTCCAACGCCTCTTTTACTCTTCCCAGTCCCCAAAAGGTCAAGTGGCAATCAAGTTATAATTCAGAGGAATGATGGCAAGGAGAGAGCTATGGGTCTACTTGAGAGGCCTTAGATTAGAGGGGAAAGCAGCCCTGAAGCTTACACATCCCCTGCAAGCCTCTTCACCAAGTTATAAGCCTACATACAAATGGTAACCAAAGTCCTAACTAGCAATACAGATATTTCTTTGCCTAGGATGTCTTCTGTGTAGGATGGTGGCATCTAATTGAGGTGACAAGGAATCAACCAAATTTTGTTTCCCCAAAACATGACTCACAAGTTGACTTAAACAAATAACGTGAGGTGTACAACAAATGGCCCTGGGACAACTGGTTATCCTCATACAAAAGAATTAATTTGGACACCTACATCACACATATACAAAAATTAACTCAAAATGGATCAAGGCCTAAATACTAGAGCTAAAACCACAAAACTCTTAGGAAAAAAACATACGAGTAAATCTGACCTTGAATTAGGCAACAGTTTTTTAGATATGTCATCTAAAGCCAAATGACCAAAGTAAAAACAGATAAATTGAACTTCATAAAATTAAAACTTTTGTTCCTCAAAGGACACTACCAGGGACTTCCCTAGCAGTCCAGTGGTTAAGACTCCGTGCTTCCATCACAAGGAGCATGGGTTCAAACTAAGATCCCACATGCCACAGGGCGAGGAGGCCAAAAAAAAAAAAAAAGACCCTATCAAGCAAGCAAAAAGACAACCTACAGAATGGGAGGAAATGTCTGCAAATCATATGTCTGATAAGGGTCTAATATCCAGAATATATAAAGAACTCCTCCAACTCAAGAATAAAAAGAGAATCCAAATTAAAAAAATAAAGAAGTTAAATAGATACTTCTCCAAAGAAGATATACAAATGGCCAAAGATGTTCAACATCATTAGTCATCAGGAAAATGCAAATCAAAAGTATAATGAGGTAACACTCCACACCTACTCAGATGGCTATAATCAAAATGATAGACAATAACAAAGCGTTGGGGATGGTATGGAAAAATGAGACGACTCATACATTACTGATGGGAATGCAACATGGTGCAACCACTTTGGAGAGCAGTTTGGCAGTCTTCAAAACGTCACACATAGAGTTACTGTATGACCAGCAAGCCTACTCCTAGATATATACTCAAGAGAAATGAAAAGATATGTTCACACAAAAACTTACACACAAATATTCATAGCGGCATAATTCATAACAGCAAAAAAGAAAAAGAAGAATCAACCAAATTGCCATCTACTGAGGAATGGATAAAAACAATGTGGTATAACCATATGATGGAATTTTATTTCTTTATAGAAAAGAATGAAGGACTAATACATACTACAACAGAAACGATTCTTGAAAACATCATGCTATGTGAAAGAAGCCAAATGCAAAAGGGCCCATACTGTATGATTCCATTTATATAAAATGTCCATAATAATAGGCAAATCCATAGCGAGAGAAAGTAGATTAGTGTTTGCCAGGGGCTGGGGGAGGGGAGAATGAAGAATGACTGCTAACAGATGTGGGGTTTCTTTTTTGGGGCAATGAAACATTCTAGAATTAGATAGTGGTGATGATTGCAAAACCTTGTGATATACTAAAAACTTAATTTTACACTTTAAAAGGATGAATTATATGGTATGTTAATTATATCTCAATAAAAAAAGGTGAACTGCAAGTATAAAAATGAGCTAAGTGTACACATTATAACATATGTACCATCAAAGAGATAAAACAGAAAAGCAATTAGGTTAACTTGAAAATCACTGCTGGACATTGGTGTTTACTTTCATAATAACAAATATGAGAAGTATTACATTTTATTGCCATAAACTGAACACCAACATCAAGAAGATTGATAGCAAAAATTAATTTGATTCCATGAAAAACGTCCAAGGATAAATATTTGCTTTCTTCCCAATATCTCAGCTGGTTGGAAGCTGAGCTCCCTGGAGCAGATATAAGAGCCTCTATGTTAGATTTGCTGACAGCAAACAGACTTGAAAGAATTCAAGTATAAGAAACTGAGCCTCAGACACGCTGCCTTTGGTAAATGGTAAATGGATTCTCTCCCAGCAAGCTCTGTCACTGCAGACAAGCATTCCACCATGATAACGACAAAGTAACAGAGTAGAACTTTCAATTACCAGCACCTCAACCTTAGAGACTGGATGAACATCTTCCATAAGGCTTTTCTCAGATTCTCTGAATGAATATGTGTGAGTCCAAATGACCAGTTTTTCCAGGTGAACACAGTTCATGTTAAGAATACTGAATCACAAGCACACTTTGTACACATACAATGTAAAAGTAAAAACATAAGACAGTATTCTAGAACTATGCCTGGAACATAGTAGGCACCCAATAAATACTTGTTGAATAACGTTTATATAGTTAATAATATCTACTACATAATTTAGATCAAATACTAAGGCAAACAGTAGCAGTATTTCTAAATCAACTTATCTTCATCAATAAAGCTGTTTTTTTCTTGCTTTATTCCTGATGTTATACCACACCCTTATTGAGAGTCAAACTGAAAAGTCAATGGTTCTTAAGAAAGATAATTAGTCTATCATAAGTAGAAAGGATATTCTGATTAATTCTAAAAGTTACTGCCCCTCATCTTACAAACCTTCCTGAAATAAAACAACTTTGGGTTAATAAAACTGCAGGAATTTGTGAGGTGGTTAGTCTTTCATGTACCCTAAGATTTATTTTAGTTAATAAACTAAGAAAAAGATATATTGATACAGTTCAATAATAAGTTGTTTACTCTTCACATTCTGGAACCCTAAGACAGGTCCAAGCAAAACACAATTCACCTCATTGATCCCTATTGGAGCTCAGTAGGAAGGGAAATTCTTTCTGAAGCACATATTAAAGCACACTAACTTACCAATGCCTAGAAGGTCAGCAATTAATTCTACATTACATTTTCCCTTTTTAAAGCCTCTTTTAAAAACAGGGAAATAATTTCTCAGAATCTAACTACTGTGGGTGCTTGAAATACTATATAGAATCATCAGATGGATAAAAGAAGTAGAAAATGTCTTCAGAGGTCACATCTTTTCCTCTTTCAGGACACTTCTAAAAGTCTCTAAGGATACCATTCTACAAGTTCACGATCTATGACAGACTGTCAGAAAAAGTCTTCGTCAGTTTCTTTTATAGCAGTATAAGCTCTTATCTTCTATCTTCAAGGAGACATGAAGATGACATGAGTATCACCCTTTACATCATCATCTTCTAGGTTTTTTATTGGAAATCACAATGCTCAATTCTCTTTCACTTTCATTAACTCTTCCTTGATTTGCTGACATCACAAAATAACATTTTTAAAGAAACTGTAGTTTGTTAACTGGTCTCTGCATGAAAAAGACTTTCTAAGCATAAAAAGCAATGAATCAAAAAAGAAAAGGTTAACAAGTGAACAACATAAAATTGTTTTAATTTCTATAAATCAAAAGCCATCATAAATTAAAAGAAAAGGCAACTGTAGGAGAAATGCCCCAATATGACAAGCAAGGGATAATATCCTTACTCTATAAAAAGTTCACACAAATCAGCGTCTGGCCAAGACAAGTGCCCCCTACCCTGTCCCGCATTCCCCTCCTCATCCATACAAGAAATTGCTAGGCCCCTACAAAAAAAAAAGAGGTTACAGCTTCTTTCTCCCAACTTTCAGAATCACTGTGCCTTTCTTCTGCCTTAGTCCTTTGCCTCCTACCCGGATGCCCTTTTTCTTCTCAGCCCTGTTAGCCAGGAGATTCAGATAAACAGCCTGATCTTGATTTCAGATTTTCCCCAAGATCCAGCCTCTGAAACACTGCTTTCTACATTGCTCTGTAACCAGTAGGCAAGTAACAACTCACCCCAGGCTCCAGGGATACCTTATCCAACTAATTGCAGCCAAAGCCCAACATACTGGCTCCTGCCTGGGCTGGGGAGGCAGAAATCAAACAATTAAACAATTAAGAAAAAAACTGAGACTCCAATATAAAAACCATCAAAGAGCTTGTGCAGGCAATCTAATAGCTAATAAGATTTTTAATGCTTTAACACATTAATAATGGAAGATGTGAGTTACAATGAGGTACTATTTTTAATCTGTGAAATGTGCAAAGATTTTTAAAAAATAATAATGCTAACACAGGTGTCATAAAACTGATAGCAGGATGGTAAACTGGTATACTCTTTATAAAAGTGGCAGCATGTGTGAAGAGCATTCATCTGTCCTTTGACCCTGTAATGTCATTTTTAGGAATTGATCTTCAGTAATCAAAAATCTAGTCAAAAGATTTAAGTATAAAGATATTCATCTCTACATTTTTGTACGTGAATTGTAACTATCCAACAGTAAGTAAATTGCAAATAAATTATGCTTTATCCACAGTGTGGATTATTATGGAGCCAATAAAAATGATATAGTAAGAGCTGACTATTCTATAGCACTGATTAAGGACCACTGACTGTCCTAAGCAGTTAACATGTATTCACTCATTCACTCCTCCAACAACATAAATGGAAACTGTGAGGTAGGTAGGTGCTAGTATCATCTCCATTTCACAGGTGAGAAATCGGAGGCACAGAGAAGTTACGTAATTGGTTCAAGGTTACACTGGCACAGACTCACATGCCCTTTTCTGAAATTCTAAAACCCAAAAAGCTCTGAACACCACGTGTTCTCATAAATTTGTGGCAAATTCATTTGTTGGCAAAACCTGACCTGAACTGAAGCAAAAGTATGTATAGTCTTTACTTACCCCACTTCGAGTGAAGTTATCTTGCTAAAGAAAACAATGTGTTTGATTACAGAGTGCTGCCCCAAACCCCACGAGAAGGGATGCAGTTTATACACCATGTTGTCTTTCTATAATCTGAAAAATTCTGAATTTTAAAGCACAGATAGCCCCATGAGTTTCATATAAGGAATTGTGGCAGAGCTGAAATTCAAATCTATGCATCTGCTTGGCTCTGGAGTCTATGCTCTTAACCACGATGGTTATTTTAAGAGCCCGTTTAATGGCATGGGAAAATTCTTATAATTAAAATATTTAAGTATTTATTAACTACATATGATGTGTCAGACACACAGACAAAATTAAAATTGGGACAATGCTACTAAGGACAGATAACTGGTGTCAGAAGAGCCTATACCCTAAGGGGGCTTGTCCTAGACAGACTGGTTGGTCAGTGGCAGTTTTCCTGAGGAACCATCTGATCTGAGAAGTGAAGAATGAGCAAGAGTTAACGAGAAGAGGGAAGAGCATACCTGGAAGGAGAAGAGCATATGCAAAGCCCCTGTAGTAGGAGGGAAAACGGAGACAAAGGACTCAGAGTCAGTGTAACTGGAACACAGAGAACCAAGAGAGCCTAGAGTAAGATAAGGCTATAGAGGAGGTAGATGCTACAGGACCTTATAGGTGGAGTAACCATTTGCCCCAGTTTGCCTGAGGGACAGTCCCAGTGTAAATAATAGCACTCTCTTTTACTCTCAAAGGTATCTTGGTCTATATGATAAAATATATGGCCATCCAAATTATCGGCCACATTAAAGAGTTGTACTTTTATCCTAAGAGCAATAAGAAATCCTGATGGATTTTAAGCGGCAGGGGGGCAGAAGAGGGGTATCGTAATGAAATTTTAATTTTCAAAAGATTAGTCTTGCTACAGGGCAAAGAATAGACAAGAATACTGAAAGGACAGGGTGAATACCTTTAGACCAGTTTGGAGGCTACAACAGGAGACCAGGCAAGAGACAATGGCAGCTTGGTCTAGGGTGACAGTGGTAGAGACAGAAAGAAGTGGATGGAATTGAGTTTGGTTTGAACATAAACAGACCTTGATGATGATTTGCACATGGAAAGAGAGTCCAAGACTTCTGGCTTGCAAACTAAATGGATGGTGTTATGATTCACTAGAGATTTACATGAGCTAGAAATTTAAATATGTGAGGCATCTGCATAGCAGCTGTAATTTGAAGCGGGGGAGCCTGGAAGAGTGTCTAAAACAAGAAAAGTTTAGGTTCAAAACTTGCTGATGCTTCTTTCCATTGGCAGAGCTCTCTTCCGATGCATGACGCTATTTTCTGGTTGAATATTGGAGCTGTTTGGTGGTTAGACAAAAGAGAAGGTCCCCCTTGCCTGGTGATACGGGACAGGGGGAATCAAACCACGTGCAGCATGTAAACACCCGTTACAACTAAACCCCAAGTGCTTGATATTTACTGTTCACAACGCAGTCTCACATACAGGCTCCTTGGAGCCCACAACACTTTGTGAGAAAATGTGGTCTGCAATTACGGATGAGGAAACTGAGGTAGAGCGCTTAAATTACCTGTCTACACAGAGGCTGCTCTTATGCCATACTATCTCCTCAAATGTGCCATCCACTGTGTGCAAGCAACTACACTAAGTGCTGTAAGAACTACCAAATAATGAGGTCCTACTAGGTGCCAGGCTCTAGGAGATTAAAAAGAGAAAGAGAAAGGAAAAAAAAAAACAACGCAACTTCAGAACTTTTAAGGATGTGTTACACTTACCCTAGAGTAAATTCGCTTTAAATTTCAAAAAGGTTCACGTCCCAAGCTGGGGTTGAGGTGAGAAGGTGGAGATGAACCGGGACAGCCAGGGACCACCCCAAACACCGACCCAGGGGGAAATGAGGTCCCAACGTCTGGGCCCCGGGAAACACTAGGAAGGGACGGCGGGGGCCACCAGCCGACTGAGCGGCGGAGGCCCAGCTGCCCGTTTGCCAGCGCGTTGCCACAGCAACGGCCAGGTCGGCTTTAGCCCGGGGCCTCCCGCCCACTTCCGCGGGGTCCGCCGTACACCGCAACGCCAGGGGGCCACTCACCCGGGCCGTCGAGCGGGCTGGCTCCCAACTGGCGCGCACACTCCGCGCTGGTGGTCGCCAAGTCCGGAATTCCGCACCTGAAGAAACTTTTCGGCCGGCGGGGCAGCCGCAGGGAGGTGGACGGGGGCCGCGTCGGGACAAAGCGCGTCGGCTTGGCGCGAAGCCCTTCTCCTCGCGGCGGGGCTGGCGAGGAGGGTGCTCCCAGGTGCGTTCGGAGGCGTTCCCGCGAGCAGCTCCTCTTAGCGGTGGACCTGAGAAGCCTGTCTCGGGGACAGAGAAGCAGACACATGTTACACTTTGTAACAGTGATATCACAGTGCGGAGGTGATGTCCAGGCTAATATTCTCGCTCAGGGCTCGAGGCCTTGTGGTCCAGCCGGTTGGAGCTGGGGCTGTAAGCCTCGCACTGCAGTGGGTTCCGAGCTGGCCTAAAAGTCAGGGAAATGAATACCAGTGCTGGGGGGACAGACCCCGGAGTGCAGGGTGTTTGTCCCCACGGAGGCGCTGAGAAGGCTCTTGAGAGATCAAATGACAATTACCAGGAATATGTTTTAGCCACAGAGCTCTGTGGAACCATCTGAATGCGTGCCCCCCTTGCAATAGAGGCTAGAAATGCGGGCTCCAGCTGTATGCTAATGTATTTCTGACCTGAACTAGGAATGGCTTCTGTGGACACGGGTCTTGTTCTGTAGCAGCTGCCGCGGGGGTGGGGGGACGAGGGGTGGGCTCAACTCTCCAGATACTAGCCTAATTATTCAGGCAGATGTCCTCTAAAATTTATTTGATTAATAGCCAAGAACTTGGTACAGCAGGTCGATTCATTTTATTGCTTAGAGGTAGAAGTCCACCTTTGGCAACGGGTTCCTCCCGTCAGCTTCATGTGAAAACTCATAATGGCCGTGGTAAGCAAATGGTAACTTCAGTTTTGCAAATTTTCCGAACACAAAAATAATCCCCACCATGTCCTGTACTCTAGAACTTTGGGGTATTGGCCAGACTTTGTTCTGAAGAAGTACAGAACTGTTGTCTAACAAGGGTCTGGAACAGCCTGCAAGAATTTTCTCTCTGTCTCTCTCCCCGAACCCTGCCTCTATCCAAGCATGAGTGTTAGTGCCACAATGTCCAACAAAAGAAGATAAACTCTACCATCTGCTTCACTGAGCTGTGAAGTGTGTGGATCTGCCTTTAGTCAGCAGCTGTGTAGTCTTACACTCCACAGCCTTACCAAGAAATAACTTTGAACTGTCCACTTTCTCATGGCTGTGAAAAGCCTGTTGGAGAGAAACTACAGTTACGGAGAATTGTTTGAAAGGCATGCAGATGACCCCCTCCTCTACATAGTCTCTGGGTCAAGTGAGCTCCAAACCTGCTACATATCAGAGACATCCGGGGAGTTCTGTTTGTTTTGCTTTGTGTTTAAATACAGATTCACAGGACACGCTTCCAGAAATTCTGATTAAGTAAATCTCATGAAACCATTTTTAAAAGATCTTCATATGAGCTTGATACAAAGCTAGATTGGGAACCACTGGGCTATGTTTTATCCTGAATTAAGCCAGACCATCAAAAAGCTGTTTGTACCACTTTTTCTTCACCCTTACAAAATTGTCTCTACCAAGTCATGCTTTACCCTTATGCCATCTGCTTATATTGAGATGCTATTAAAAAAAGATACGCATGACACCTCTGAATTTACTGGAGGGATTATTTTAAGAATGATGTTTATTACATCCCAGTAGCAGAATCCTACCATATTGCCCAGCCCAGGGTTTTTCAAGTTTTTTGGACGATAATCCACCAAAAGAAATATGTTTTACATTATCACCCAGTACACAGGTACCTACGCATTTAATAACTAAAACAAGTTTTATAAAATATTACCCATTCCACATGCATTTTATCGCTTTTTAATGCTGGTTTCCACCCGTTAAATGATTTATTGACCCCTAGATGAGTTGCAAGTTGCATTTTAAAATCAGCAGTATAGGGACTTCCCTGGCGGTCTAGCGGTTAAGACCTCACCTTCCAGTGCAGGGGGTGCGGGTTTGCTCTCTGGTCGGGGAGATAAGATCCCACATGCCTTGCGGCCAAAAAAAACCAAAACATAAAACAGAAGCAATATTGTAACAAAGTCAATAAAGACTTTAAAAATGGTCCACATCAAAAAAAATCTAAAAAATTAAAATACAAAAATAAAATCAGCAGTATAGCCAGATATCTTTTTCTGGAAACTAGCCCTGATCCTCAGACAAACCAGGCCACCTGTCCACAGTCTATTGCTCCAACAGCAATACCAGAGCCAACCCAATCACATCTTTCTCCCAGGCATTTGGAATTAGGACTGAGAGATTTTAATTTTTCTAAATCTAGGTAGCTGACATAGAAACATAGAATGCTGTAATATTGAAAGTCAGAAGCTATCCACAGACATGCCTTCCCATAATGTGGCCTGGAGAAATGCAGAAAACCAAGTTGCAGGAAAAATGTGAAAAGAACAGGAAGTATGAAAGAGATTCACAAAGAGGAGAGAAGAGACCAAAAGAGTTGTGACAGCTTTCCATCCCTGATCATTTTATTTCTTGAAATGAGCTGCATTCCTGCCTTTGAATTCCACGTAATATTCCAAATCTTTATAATAAGATGCACTCTTTTGCTTAAGCTAGTTCAAATGGCTGAGTTTCTGTTATTGCAACCAAGATGAATCTACTTATATTGGTTTTATATGGCTTTTGTAACAAATTACCACATACTTGGTGATTAAACAATGTAAGTGTATTATCTGGCAGTTCTATAAGTCAGAAGCTCACTGGACTAAAATCAGTGTCAGCAGGGACTTGTTCTTTTCTGGAGGTTCCAGGGGAGAATCTGTTTCCTTGCCTTTTCCAGTTTCTAGAGGTTACCTACATCCCTTGGGTTCATGGCCCTTTTCCTCCATCTTCAAAGGCAGCAATATTGCATCTTTCTGACCGTGCTTCTGAGGTTACATCTCCCTCTGATTCTAGCTAGGAAGGTTCTTAGCTTTTAAGGACCCAAATGATTAGATTGGGTCCACCCAGAAATTCCAGAATAATCTCCCCATCCCAAGGTCCTTAGCTTAATCACCTCTGCAAAGTGCTTTTTGCACGGAAAGTAACATTCACAGCTTCCAGGAATTAGGACATGGACATCTAGAGGGAAGGCGGGGGTGGATGCACACTAACATACGATCACTCTGTGCCTTAATGTATTTCAATCCTGAGTGCCAGGGAAAAAAATCTTTTTCTCCTTGAAAAACTGATTTCCTTATAAAGAAAGCAAACCATGGAATTGATCACTTTTCCCTTTTCACCTTCACTTCTAGGAAGACAGGAACCAAATTTGCAGCTCAACATTAGTAATTTTGTCAAACTCTACTGCTTGCATATCAGTGTTACAACTTTCTTCTGTTCTCTCTCTCTTCCATTTTCCCTCATTTCTACCTTTTTTTTTTTCATTGTATTGACTGTATTATTTTAAGCTGCTTCAGATATTTTGACTTGTTGTTTCCTCTGCCTATAAGTCTCTGCCCCCATACCTCCACAAGGCTGGTTCCTTTTAATCATCTATATCTCAGCTCACATGCCACCTCCTCAGAGAAGCCTTCCCTGATCCCCCTATCTAAAGTAGTCCCTCCCACAGTCTATCACATTACTTTACTTTGTTGTCCTAGAGCACTGAACACCATCTAAGACCATCTGATTTATTTTCTTTCTTCCCTCACTGGAAGTTAAGCTTCAAGACAGTAGGGACCCAGCCTCTTTGTTTATTGCTTGCTCCCAGTACCTGGAACAGTGGCTGGCAGTTAGTAGCTATTTAATAAAAAATCATGGCATTAGTAAATGAAAGAATGAATAAAGGAAGCGCAGGAAGAAGGAAAGAAGAGACTTTGTAGAACATGTTGATATATAGATGGATAGATAAATAGGTAAATAGGCTGACAGATAGACAAATATTCATTTCTAATGTGCAAATGTCACCAATATTTATAGGGAAGAATCAGAGAAACCACACAAGGAAGTAAAACATAACTCCCTACAATATGTTCATAGAGCTACTGGGTTTTCTTGGGGAACCCTTTATGTAAATGCCTTAGACAGAAAGTTTCTTGAAGTTTTCCAGTGGCTCAAGGCAGCTATGTTAAATATCCCGGCTGGTTACCATGTCTGAAGTCATCAGTTCTCAGTGAGGTGATGGATTGCAACACCATGACCCCTAACAGCAACAAACTGTTGACACTGCCAAGGGGAGCTCAGTCTATTCCAGGGGTCATTACTGCACAGCAATCGGCTCTCATCCTAGTCCAGTAATTATCAAAGTCACCACTGCCAACAAGTGTTATATGCTGTTTACTTAAACACTCTATGGTAACATCATTGTTACAATGCAATATCAAATTGCTTGACATTTAAGAAGAGAGATCAGAATCCAAGTTTGTCAATGTAACAAAACATAGAAGCAATTAGTATAGTTTGTTCCAGGGTTTGTTGACCCTGTTAGTAAAAATACCAAAGTCTTGGAGGGAAGAGATGGACTTCAGTTTTCGTAAGTCAAGAAGCAGTTGATTTACACATTAATTACAATTTATCTCTGTTATTCAAAAGACTCTATATCACAAAAACATCACTCCATAATTTTTCTGTTCTATAAGATAAATTATGATATTTTAAAATCATTATGTGTTATATTAAGATTTCTTAAATTGGGGGACATGTCTTTGAAAAATGTATAATGCAAAATGTAACTTTATCCTAATGATAGCTCTTTGATTATTGGTAGGCTCTACCACTTTTCTCTTCTTTCCACTTTTCTCTTCTCCTACCTTGACAAAAGTAAAACTGTACCTTATCCCCACAGCTCAAAAGGAAATAAACATTTAGCAATTAACTCAGTTTTTCTGATCAACTGTGGATGTCTGACACAGCCCCCTTGTCAGATAAAACTAATAGAGTTCAGGTTAGTGCAAGCCAAAACTAAATTAATGGTTCATAGAGTGGAAGACTTGATATTGTTTAGATGGAAATACTCCCCACATTGATCTACAAATTCAATGCAATCCTTACCTAAATTTCAGCTGCCTTTTTTGTAGAAATTCACCATCTGATCCTAAAATTCATATGGAGATGCAAGAAACTCAGAGGAGGCAAAACAATCTTAAAAAGAAGAACAAAGTTGGAGGACTCACACTTCCGGATTTCAAAACTTACTACAAAGCTTTAGTAATCAAGACTGTCATATTGGCATAAGGATAGACATATAAAACAACAGAATAGAAATGAGAGTCCAGAAATAAATCCATGCATCATTGAACAACTGACAAGGGTGCCATGGCAATTCAATGGGTGACAGGATAATCTTCAACAAATGATGCTAGGAAAACTGCAAGAGAGTATATTTGAACCTGTACCTCACACCATATACAAAAGTTAACTCAAAATGGATCAAAGACCTAAACATAGGAGCTAAAACAATAAAACTCTTAGAAAAAACACAGTTATAAATCTTCAAGATGGATTAGGCAATGGTTTCTTAGATATGGCATCTAAAGCAAAAGCAACCAAAGAAAAAATAGATAAATTGGACTTCATCAAACTAAAACTTGTGCTTCAAAAGACTATCAAGAAAATAAAAGACACCCACAAAATGGGAGAAAAATATGTGCAAGTCTTACAAGTGACAAGAGTCTAGTATCTAAAATATATTAAGAATTCCTACAACTCAACAGTAAAAAAACAAATAACTCAATGTAAAAGTGGGCAAAGAATTTGAAGACATTTTTCCAAAGTAGATATACATAAAGCCAATAAGCACATAAAAAGATGTTCAATATCATTTGTCATTGGGGAAATGCAAATCAAAACCATAATGGGATACCACTTAATACCCACCAGGATGGCTAGAATCAAAAAGACAGACAATAATATATGCTGGTGATGATGTGGAAAAATTGGAACCTTCATACATTACTGGTGGGAATATAAAATGTATAGCTGCTTTGGAAAATAGTCTGGCAGTTTATTAAACAATTAAGCATAGGGTTTCCCTTGTGGCGCAGTGGTTAAGAATCCGCCTGCCAATGCAGGGGACATGGGTTCGAGCCCTGGTCCGGGAAGACCCCACATGCTGCAGAGCAACTAAGCCCGTGTGCCACAACTACTGAGCCTACGCTCCAGAGCCCATGCGCCACAACTCCTGAAGCCCGGCGCCTGGAACCCGTGCTCTGCAACAAGAGAAGCCACTGAAAAGAGAAGCCCGCGTACCACAACGAAGAGTAGCCCCCACTCACCGCAGCTAGAAAAAGCCCGCGCACAGCAGCAAAGACCCAACGCAGCCAAAAATAAATAAATAAAATAAATAATAATAAAATTAAAAAAAAAATTAAGCATAGAGTTATCATATGACCAGTACCCAAGAGAATTGAAATTACATGTCCACACAAAAAACTTACAAATGTTCATAGAAGCATTATTCATAATAGCCAAAAGTGGAAACAACCCAAAATGGCCATTAAATGATGAATAGATAAACAATAAATGGTATATCCATACAATGGAATTGTATTTGGCTACAAACAGGAATGAAGTACTGATACATGCTACAACATGGATAAACCTTGAAAACATTATGCTAACTGAAAGAAGCCAGATGCAAAAAGCCATATCTTGTATGATTCCATTTATATGAAATGTCCCAAATAGGCAAGTCTGTATAGAGAAAAAGTAAATTAGTGGTTGCCAGGAACTGGGAAGAGGGAATGGGGAGAGACTGTTAACAGGTATAGAATTTCTTTTGGAGGTGATAAAAATGTTCTAAAATTAGACGGTGGTGATGGTTGAACAACCTTGTGAATATACTAAAAACCATTAAATTGTACACTTTTAAAAAGTGAATATTAGGTATATGAATTATGTCTCAAAGAGTAAAGTAAAAACAACTAAATAATACTTTATATTTCATGGATTCTAAAACCCACGTATTTTTCACTTTTTAAACTTCTTTGAAATTGGGTTGCATAATTGATTACATATTACTATTGCTGTCAGCCAGGTAGCAGTCCTGACATGTGTAAAAGTCTCCCTGAAGGACCAAGAAAGTGCCAGCATCTTGGTGTCTTAGTTTTCACAAAATACAGGTGATATTCACTCACCTAATATCATCAACTCTGTTCCAGGCACTGTCCCAAATGCTTTCTGTATTTTAACTTATTCAATCCTCACAACAGCTCCATGAGATAAGTACTGTTATTATCCTTATTTTACAGACAAAGAAACAAAAGTACAGTGATTTGTCCAAGATCACACAGCTGGTACGTGTGAGTCCCATCCAGGCTGTTCTGGTCCAGAGTCTGTGCTCCTAACCATTAGGCTTCACTGCCTCACTTACCTGTGAGTGCAAGACAGCCATTACTGTCAACGGTCTTCAAGGTTTCCTACCAAAGTTGGCCAAAAGAGTAACGAAAGCTAATAATGAGTCTTGCAATGGTTCAGTGATTAAAAACACCATTCATTTGGAAGTTTGACTGGTTCATTCAAACATCTTTTGGCTATGTCTAAGGGAGTTCACAGCCCGGAACTTCATTTACAGAGCTCAGATAAGAGGGAGTAACCGCTTCCTGCTTGACTTACAAGGTGAGTAAAGGGAGCTGGAGCTTTAGTCCAGACCCTCCTCATTTTTCCCAGCTGACTGCAGAGACTGACCTCCTTCTCCTATGAGCCTGACTGGGTAAGGCACAGGGCAGACCAGGTCCCAGCATGGGGATGGAGGGATGAAGTCTCTTTTACTCATACGTGAAGAGTGTGGAGCCAGAGGAAACACCACCAGAAGCCATCTCAGGAAGAAGTGCAGGATCAAACCTGAGGCAAATATTCCACCTCCCTATTACCTGACATCCAACCTTGCTGATTTAATGCAAAGTCAATCGTTGGAAGATTGGAAGGACTCCTGAGAATTCAAGGGTGTATAGCATTCCAGGCTCAGGGGAGAAGATGGATTGTATCACTTCCAAGAAACTACAGGCAGAAAGAAAGGATAGCTAAGCCCTCCCTGTCCCCCATTCTGCCAAGGCTCTTGCCACACCCACCCCAGCTGAGCCCCTTGGATACCAGATGCCTCTTTAAGATGACTGGGGAAACCTAGCCGAAGCCAGATTGCTTCCAACAAGCTGACCCCACAGACACCCTCAGTTCCTGGAGGCCAGAGTGAGGATGGAGACTAAACTCAGAGCCCTTCACTGCCTCTCCACATCCCCTTACAGAGGCTAGCAGTAGCATTTTCCAGCCATGAGGTAATTTCACCTCCTCCAGCTTAGGCCTCTGCCTCAGAGTCCAGAAGCCAAACACAATCCTTTCGGTAGAGAAAAGACGGAAGCAAAGAGGACAGCAGAAGACACACCCAAATAAGGCAGGGTACCAAGCTCTGAACTGTTGCATAATGGAAAGAGGAATGGGTGGGCAGAGGAGGTGCCTGGAATCACCATCCTTTAATTCATATTTTTCTCTTCTTAAATTTCATTTGGTAACAATTTCAAACTTACAGAAAAGTTGTGAAAATAAAAATAGTAGAAAGAATACCCATATACCCTCTAAACCCAGATTCACCTATTAACATTTTATCCCATTTGCTTTATTTGTATCCTGTATATATTTTTCTAATTTTTTCTAATTAGGTATTTTTCTAATTAAATATATAAATATATTGAAAAGTACAATATAGATAAATTATATTAAAATATATTTTTACATATTTAAATTATAAAAAAAATATTTTTTGCACCATTTGAAGGTAAGTTACATACACTATGGCCTTTTACTCCTAAATACTCCAGTGCATATTTCCTTAAAAAAAGGGTAATTTATTATATAACCACAGCACAGTTATCAACTGTAGTGTAGTTAGCATTGATACAATACTGTAATCTACTATCCATATTCCAATTTTGTCAGTTGACCCAATGATGTCCTTTAAGCATTTCCCCCCTTCCACTACAGGACCCAGTTTAGTCCTGGATATTGCATTTAGTTGTCTGGTGTCTTTAGCCTTTTTTAATGTGGAACATTTTCATAGCTTTTCTTTGTCATTAGTGACATAGACATTTTTCTAAAATCCAGCCCCCTATCCCCTGACTTTAACATAACATTCCTCATTTTGGGTTTGTCTGATGTTTCTCCATAATTAGGTTCAGAGTATGCATTCTAGGCTGCGATATTGGATGGGTGATGTTGTGTCCTTCTCAGGGCATCACTTCCGGATGCACAATGTGTCCACCTGTCCCTCACTGGTGACGTTATTTTGATCACACAGTCAAGGAGTTGTCTTCTTTCTCCACTGTTTAATTACTGTGTATTTTTTTCTCCCTCACAACTAATGAGCCGTCGGTAGAGAGGCAATTTAAGGCTGTGCAAATATCCCGCTCCTTATCAAAATGTCTCCCTAGCACACACTTTCCTGACTTTGCCAGAGAGCTAAATGAGCACCGCTGGCGCCACCTAGGGGGCTTCTGGCACACTGCAACAAAGGGAATGGGCTGTGGATCCTCCCTCACTCCTGCCACTTGTCTGGTGCCCAGGAGCTGTTTTGGCCTTAGACATTTTGAAAGAAGAGCTTTTTGAGACTTAAGTCACAAGGCTTGAGTTCTAGCTCTGACATCGCCACCAACTCATGAGGAAACTGGGACAAGTCCTTCCCCTTCTCAAGACTTCAGTGTTCCCAGTAAAATGGGAGGTTGGATGACAAAGACCTGATTTCATTCATTCATTCAACAAATATTTGTTGAGCAACTACAGGCACTGTTCTAGGGTCTGGGCAAGATTTCTGCTTTCAGGGAGCTTACACCATATGAGGGGCGACCTAGACAATGTACAAGAAAACAAATTAAGGAAATGGATAAATACACATAGTAGTAAGTGCTATGCTGACAATAAAACAAGATTGTGAGAGCGAGTGCCTGGGGTCCACTTTAGACTGGGCAGTTAGGAAAAACTCTCGGAAGAGGGGTTTTGGCTAAGACATAAAAGATGATATTTGAAATATACCATGATAAAAGTTTAAAAATACATATAAAAGTATTTGTATAAAAGCAGTACAGCATTTTAACACCAAAGTTTGGGAAAAAGACAGAAAAATTATGCATAATGCTACCACCCTAATATATTTTAGGATAATAACATTTTATATATTTGTATTTGTATCTTTTTTCTTTTATTTTACATATAATTCTGTTTTGCTTTTTTCAGTTTAGCATCATCTCCTAATTATTTTCCATGTTGTTATTCTAGATGCAAACATGGCATGCCTCATATTCCATTTGTTAAAATTATTTGCCCTTTTCCCTCCCAAGAACAGTGTAATAAACATCCATGTCCCCTTCATCTAGATTTACCAGTTGTTAACTTTTTGCCACATCTGTTTTACTTCTAATAATGTAATATGTAGTTTTTCTACCCCTGAGAGTTAGTTGCAGACATCATGATCCTTTGTCCCTAAACACTTTAGCATGTACCACCTAAAAACAAGGCCTTTTTCCTCTGTAACCACAGCTCAAAGTATCGCTCTCAGGAAGCTTAATATTAATACAAGTTATCAGCCCGTATTAAAATTTCCCCACTTGTCCCAATAATGTCCTTTCAAATGAGCTCGATAATTATTTTAACTGATATCTCTGCTTTCTGAAATACTTGAGAGGTTTCTCAAGCCAGAAGAAGTTTAGAATTTCTTTCTCCCTTTATGTATCTTCTGACTCTGTTGGATTCCTAATTCAAACAAAGACTTTGAGAGTCTTTGTCTCAGTTCAAGTATGCCTATAGACTCTTTAAATATCATTTTAAATTATATCATATTAATTATTTAACCATCTTCTATAGGCTTTTCATTGTTTCTAATATTCTACTGTTACAAATCTTGATCACACCTAAAAAGTAACATAAAAATTAAAGATAATATAAAGTAATAATAACACTAAAAATAATAAATCCTAATATCATCAAATATCCTGAGTTTTCATCTATTCCCAATCGTCTCATAATATTCTTTAAACCAGGATGCAAATAAGTTCCATACTTTGCAATTGTTTTATATGCTTTTTTAAGTCTCTTTAGTCTGTAGGTTTCCCCCCCATCTCTTTTTTTTTTCCTTGCAATACATTTGTTGAAGAAACCAGGTCATTTGTTCTGTCATTGCTCACAGACTGGATTTTACTGATTGTATCCTTGTGATGTCATTTTAAATGTTCCTCTGTTCTTTGTTTTTCCTCTCAATTGGGAACTACATCTGTAAATTGGTAGTTAAATCTAGAGACTTGATTAGATTCAGATTCTATTTATTTGGAAACACTTCATAGATGATGTTGTGTATCAGGAGACATGTAATGTCCGGATGTCTCTGTGATATGGGTAACCTTGGATGGTCACTGTCTAGATCCATTCATTCACTGGGGGTTGAAAAATGGTGATATTCCAGTTTACCAACCCTTCCATTATTAGCTAGAAAACTTCTGAAAGAGATACTTCCCCTTGCAAACAAAGAAGAACAAAGTGCATCGCTCACCACCCAGTTGGACAAGGATTAAGCTATCAGTCACAGCAGGCACTGACTGACATGTACCCTGAGAGGAATTCAGGATGAAAAACAGGATGAGGCACTCTGTGCTTTGGAAAAACAGGGCCTACCTAGGTAGTTAGGTCAAAATGAATGACAAATATTCATTACAGTGTCCTTAACCCCCACAATGGCTAGAAACCATTGGGCAGAGAGGAGCACTAAGGTTAGGTAACTGGGGGATATCACTATATAAAGGATATTCCTAAAGTGTTTAACGTCCAGAAGTGGTGGGCATTCTTAAGATGCTTTTCCCCCTAACTCTCCTTCAGACTTGCTGCCTGTATTTTAAAGAACAGGATGTGTTCGTGCAATAAGAAGCAGAGAGCTGAGTTCTTCCCTAGAGAGGAAGCTCCCCAGTCTACTCTTCCTCACCTTGTGTCTTAATGATGTTGGAGTCTGAGGGTGAGAAGACCATGAAGCATGTTCAACCATCTCCACTCAAAAAACACTCCAGGACACAATTACTGGTAAAGAAAAGTGCTATCTTTTAATTTGTTCTAGAATGTGTAGGTCCTATTAAGATCAGTGACACTTCCCCTTATCATGTTCTTCCCTCATGCCCCCAACCACTTGGGATCCAACGTCCACTTCTAGAAAAGGCCTAGGAGGAACTCACCCTACATAGCCAACGAAGGGGTGCAGTTTGAGGAATGGGTATATGACTCCAGAAGCAGCACCAGCTACTAAAGACTTTCCTCAAAGCAGCTCATTTTGGCCTGTGAGTCCCTTTGCCCTGCCTTGGTCAAGACTCCCTAGCTGTGAACTGCTCCAGTGTTCCCTTGCTCCCTGTGTGGCCTGAGCTTTAGAATTAGAATCACCATTACCATCTTTAGAGCTGGAGAGCCTCTGAGAGAGCACTGTTTTCACCATCCTTCCTCCCCACAACTTTATAGATGGGGAAACTGTACCCAAGGTCACACAGTTCACAACTGGCAGAGCCAAAATTTTGGTGTTTAGCATCTCAAGTCAGATATCTTTCTACCATACCCTCCTGCCTCCAAGAAAACAACCGGCATCTGCTTCTAGCTCCAGGAACAACTGGAGCAAGCAGGTGGTGGTGACCAGAACAGACGGGAAAGACCCAGCTAAAGGGGCCAGGCTGACCCCAGCTGAACCCCAAGCAAGTGATGAATCACAGCACTGCCCAGTTTCCTTCCGTCAGAATGTTACCAGTGGCAGACACCCCCCCCCGCCCCCCCCCAGGATTCTCCCCCTGGCTAGCAGAACTGAACCATGCATGGAAACATGCTTACCATGATTCCAAGACCTTACCGACCAAGGCAGGCGCTAACTGGTATGAGGATCCTGGTGAAGAGCTGCCCACCAGCTGGGTAATCCAGCTTACCAAGTTCCTTCTTGGTAAGATCCAGTCCACGTTCTTGGGCTGATTTATATGGGGCCTCTTAGCAAACACGGCTAAAATCTGTCTCTGTGCTGCACTGGGAGAGACAGGCAGAGACAATCACAGATGGTGTCCTCCCAGCAGAGCTCATACACATGCTTGGCATGAGGAGAACTGAGTCCAGGAGAAGAAATGAACTCAAAGAGAACAGGCAGACACAGAGGGTAGGGAGCAGGAGCAGCTGTGCTTCCTCCTGACTATCCTACCCCTAAAGAGGAGAGACCACAGAAAGCTACAGATGTGTCCCCCTGTCAATATTTCAAGGAAGGCTCAGCCTGTGTGGCTGAAAGGTAAGAGGATAATCCAGAGAATTGTGCTGTCATGAAAGCCAAGTGAAGAGGGTTTTTCAAACAGGAAGTGGCAGATGATGTGAAATGCTGTAGAGAGTTCAAGACTGTTGAGGACCGAAAGGTATTCGCTTGATTTGGCAACTGGGTGGTCACTGGTGACTTTTATGAAAATCTATAGAGGATTGGAAAGTGATGAAGAAGAAATCAATGGAAAGATTTTTTTTAAAGAAACTTGGCTATTGAGGAAAAATCTGTAAGTGCGACAGACTCTAAGAAATTTTGTTTTAATCTTGGGGAGAACTTTGTTTGTTTGTAAGCTATGTGGAGGTAATCAATGGAGAGGGAGGTTGAAGACCCTGGAAAATGGGAGCAGTGGGATATACAATGGAGCAAAGTCTTGGAAGACATATAGCAGGATTCAAGAACAGAGCACCAAATAGGAGCAACTGGAAAGGACCTGAGGAGGGATACAGACACAGAGGGATGGGAGGGGGAGAGGAGCACACGGACAGGAAAGTTTTTGCTTTAGGGCCTCTCTTCTGTGAAGTAGGCAATGAGGCCAGTCATTTGCTGACAGCAAAGATGAAGGGCATGGATAGAAAGCAGAGTAGTAACAAGTCAAAGACACACCAATCAATACTGAGAGCCCAACTGAGACTGTCAACTCTGAATTTTTCATGCTTAGGGGCCCAGAGAGAGGGAGCAAAAAATAGGTTGATGCAGAAAATGGAGAATGGTTGATAGTTTCAGCAGAAGTTGGAGGAGATGAGGAAGTTCAGGATGCTGACAAAACCGTCAGTGTGTCATGGGCCATGGGTTTAGGCTCAGGAGAGGAAGAAGTCCAGGAGAAAGCTGAAAGACTGGGAGAACAGAAAGCTAAGGTCTTGGAACTGGGCTAAAGGAGCAGGCAATTTATTTAATAGCAGTGTTGGAGTGGGAGAAGAGGAAGCATAGGGGATGGTAATCCAAAAGGAACAAAGTCTCAGTTCAGGAGTTCAGAAGAGAAGACTATAGGTGACACCATGGAGTGAGAGAGAAAGCAGAGCAGAGCCCAGGAACAAACAAGAAAAGGTCTAAGTCTTAGAGGCAAGGCAAAGACCTGTTGCCAGAAATGGGTACAGAGAGCCAGAGTCCGCCAGGGTTGATGGTAGGGTCTTCTGTGGAGCAGAGCCTGCAGAGGATCTGGTGGCTGCTGCCAGGGAGGGGGTACCTGCAAAGACAGGCAGGGTGTGTAGCTGGCAATCGCTGGAAGTTAGGCAAGGCCAACCTACCCATTTCTAGAAGAGTGCACTAAAATCTCCTTTGCATCAACCGAAGCCACTCCATTCTTCTGTTTCTCAGTATACCCAAGAAACCCAATTTCTCTTCTAGGACTGCATTCTATACCATAAGAATCCAGAACTCATTGTATTTCCATTTCCTGACTTTGTCAATGACCAAAGGACTTAACTGACTCCAAAATGGGGCCATTATGGGAATAAGTCAAAAACAGGATTAGCTCAAATGTTAGCAAAGAGCCAGTGAAGTCAGTCACTCAGCTAGTAGCCTTTTGTTCAACTTCTGAAACATCATGTTGTTTTCTGCATGCAAAAACAAAACAAAACCATCAGTTAAAACACTGGTGCTAGGTACACAGGAAAAGCCAGGGAGAGGGCACTGTTGTGGGGTAACCAACGTAGGGATGGTGGGCCAGGGCCTCGCACCCTTGGAGGAAAGGACACCCTACCTCCCACCCCTCCCCCACTGCTCAGGTGCCTAAAGGGAGCTTCTCAGCATGCAGGGTCTCTGCAGTGGGAAGGGAATATGTGACTCTCTACCACATTACTAAGGTCCACTGGCCCAGCAGGCTACACCCAAGCTGGGAACTTCACTGATAGAAGTGAAGCCAAGCACTTAACTAGGTATTTTGCTTCATATTTGTGGTTTCTAGCTGGTCTTGGGGAAAGATGTCAATTGGGTTTGAGCCTGTCATAGCCCTCACCCAGCTGCCCAACACAAAACACTGGTGAAGCTCATTCAGAGAAGGTGTGAAGGTGGGCCACACAAAGGAAAGATGACCAAGAGGAGGAATTAATGAGGTAATTACAGAGAGAACCTTGCCAAGCCAACTAAACAGAGAAAAAGATTTGAAAATTGAAAGGGAAGTGGTCAGAGCCCAAACCATAAAGTCAGGTGAGCTCCAAAGAGTAGAGGGTTACATGCAAAGATTGCCTGGCTACTGGATTATTCAAGACTTAGTTACCCCAAACTAGAAAATAGGATTATGGAAGTTCATCTGCTTAGGAGAGCTTGGCATGTGCTGGTGAAAGAATGGCAAGTCAGTGGGCACAGTCTGCTTTGAAGTGAAGATGCTCTCTCAGCCTGGGTGGAAAAGAAACGAGCAGTCCCATCCACTCACAAGGAGAGAAGAAATGTTTTCTCTGATCAAAATTATCCCACTAACAAGGGCCCTACAAATAAGAACTTCCTTAAACTGCATCTCTTAGCAAAAGTAAAGCCATGACCTACAGCCCCCTTGAAATTAGCTAAGCCATGACAGGACCAGGGAGAGCTGTCCCCAGGCCAAGCCAACATCAGCAATAGGTTCCTTCTCAACCAAGCCCTTGCTCGTGAGGTGGCCTGACCCCCAGCATCATCTGCCTATGCCTTTTCCTCCCAAACACCTTGCACAGACCACAACAATCCAGCCGAGATGCAGCCTGGAGCTCCGCTCCTGTGCCTGTGACCTCCAGAACACTTCTCTCTGCATTCTAGGAGAAATAAAGTCCTGAAGTTGCTTCAGGGTCACCAAAGGACACCAAAGAGGCTTCTCGCCTCTCAGTTTTCCCCTTTTCCACCCCAGATAGAACTTCCACGAATGCTTAGGTCTGGCTCCTGCTGGTCCCTCTGGCCTTCTCCAACCTCCAACAAAAAAAGGGCTGCCAGCAGAGTCTTGGCTTTTTCTGGGCTGTGGACAGCCTGAGGGCAGGTGAGTCAGAGGACTCACTTCTGATCTTTGGCTCTGTGAAGTGGAGAAGTTGAGAACTAGGATCTCTAAGCAGGAGGAGAGACCCAGCAGAGTGAGCTGGTTGTGGGTCATTCTCCTTGGCCTGGAACCTCTGTATGTGAAGCAGACAGCAGCTTCCTCATAGTTTTCCCAAGCAGAACTCAGGGTCTGGACCTCTGAATGGACATAATGAAGGGGTGGCCACCAACAATCACTTCTAAGAAGCAGGTTCTGACACCAAAGTAGTGGCACAGATGGCACGCTCTGAAGTTAACATCTTCTTAAGCCTGCCAGTGAAATCTGAGCCTAAAGATGTAAGTGGTCTCTGCACAGCCACCCAGCCCCATCAAGAATGCCATACTATCCAGAGCTTCACAGAGGCCACCTAAGTCAGCATCAGGAAAGGGGGCATGAAAAACAAATACCCTGAAAACCGTTAGAACCCGAATAGGCACCAGTTGAGACCTATGGCCTCTAGAAGCCTCATTGCCCTGTCCAGGGCAGGTGCCTCTGTCCGAGCAGGCCAAACAAAGGCAAACAGTGACAGTCTTTGGCTGTGCTGGGCCAGGGATCACAGGCCTGCCATATGTCAGAACCTCTCTCCCTTCTTTTACCCTCTTCTGGGCCCAGGAGGAGTTCAGATATATACATTGCTCCTGAGCCCTGCACACTGAAAGGTGAGAAATGTCTGCCTTCCTCAGCAGAAAGAATTCACCAAGGAAGTTTGGTCCTCCCAAGCCTAACTGGGCTTGGTCTTGTCAAGTGGACCCTACACATCTGATGGTTCTGGTAATAGGGAACACCCCCCTCTTTGCTGTTTATTCTCCGTAGTGGATGCACTATGGCTCCAAAATAAATGCTGTAAGATGCAAACGGCAAAGAAGGGCACTATGAGCTCAACAAGACTTGTCTCACATCCACAATCCAAAGAGAATGAGCTGAAAGGTGGGGAGGAGTGGTCAACAGGATGGGGCACCAGCCGCCAGAGCACTTGGTCTCCTTCCAGCCCTCACACCTGGGAGATGCTGTTGGCCAGGCGGAACGACACTCTTTTTGCTCTTTCATTCTCCTGAAAGAAGAAAAAAATATTTGGAATCAGAATGGCCCAGTGTAGGGTTTATCAATGTGAAAAGGCCAACTGTCCAGACTGGGATTCCCCAGAGCCAAAGTGTTTTATTCTACCCCAGGAATGCAACAGCAAAACGCACTGAAGCCACTGAACACTGTGTGCCAAGTGCTGCAAACAACCGGGGATGGCTAGTCAGACCCTGGCACACAGTGGGCAGGCAATACATTTCAGCGGAATTAAATAGCACTGAATTGATGTTTCAGGTCTGCACAGGTGAGACCAAAGGTCAGATTAGATGTCTTTCCTGCAAGCAAAACCTCTCCTTCCTTCTCTACACCAAGGGGCTGAAAAGACTCTCCCTTTCTGCCAAACCCAAGTTGAGATCAGGCACTGAGACCAGGTCCTTCTCTTCTTATGGGCGTCACAGTGTGGAGTAACCAGCACTGAGCTGGGAGTCAGGAGGCCTGGTCCTGCTGCTAATTTTCTGGGTGGCCCTGGGCAGGTACACCCATGTCTCAGGGCTCTGAGCCTCAGTGGTCCTTGGAGCTGATGAGCCCTGCACTGCCTTGCCTTTGTCTTAGGCTAAGGGGTTGCAAGTGAGGGCTCATTGTCACCACTCTCTTGTGCCACCTGAGCAGCTTCACTTCCGGTTACTCTGTACATGCTGCGTGGGTGCCCCCTGCCAGCCCGATCACCCACCCACCTGCCTGCCAGCTGGCAGCACCTCCTTACCATATGTCGCCGCCGCCTCTTGGGTTGGATGCCCTCCTGCATGTAGTGGGGCCATGGAAAGCCCTGGGGAGTGGAATTCCCACGCTCACTAGACTCCTCCTCAGAGTCTGAGTCCTCCTGCCTTGGCTGAGCAAACCGTTTCTCCGGGTAGATCTCCTTCAACCAGCCCTCAAAGAACACCTCCAGGCAGCGGCCTGCCTCTGCAACCTCGGAGTCGGGCTGAAGCGGGAGGAGAGCAGTGAGGGTCTGGCCCCCTTCCACCAGCCCATCTCTTCCAGGCCCCTCAAGAGCTATACAGAGAGCGCAAAGCCTGGCTGGGTCTCCTGGATGTCTGGAACTTTACATTTTCTCCTCAGGGCCCAGGATAACCAGTTTAGTATCAGCTCTTAAAGCAGACGTGACCCTGACAGTTACCCACAGATGGCCAGTCTCTAGCAGCCCCCATATTCCTCCTGAGTCCATGCTGAGGCCCAAATGTGGGAAAGAGCTTATAAACATTCACTACGGTAGGCCCCAGGAGGCCTGCTCCCAGTTCCTCATGGCAGCCCAGGCCCAAACCAGACACTTCTGCCCAGCCATGACAGTCTTGGGGTCACTGGAAATAGGGGAGAGGGAAAACAGGGAAGACATACATAATTGAACTTAGCACAGTTCCAGAACATGAGGCGGACGTCTGATACCACCTCCTCTGGGGTGGTGTAGTGAGCTGGGTCCTTCTTTTGCAGCTTCCTCCGGATGATCGACAGGTCCATGGGTCTCTTGATAATCTGGTAGTAATGCCGGGCCTTGTGGGAGGAGAGAAGAGGAAGCAAATAGGAAGAGAGAAGTAGAGGAAAGAGCGAAGGATAAGAAGGAAGGAGAGAGAGAGAATGAGTTGGAATGGAAATAGTAGAACATAAGACAAAGGCAGCAAGAAGAAACGTGTGGAGGGAAAAGACAAAGAGAAAGGGAAAAGGAGGAGTGGTTTACATGTCAAGTCAGGTCTGACACAGCAGCAGCTGTTGGCTGGGGGACTGTAGTGGCCATGGCCCCCGGGTCCCCTACGCCATGCACAAATTACTCCTGCTTCCAGTGGCCATGCTCTGAGCCCACCCTGGGCACCGCCACGATCTGCTCCAGGCCCAGGGCGCTCTGAGCAGAAAGTCCAGTAGCCGGCAGAAGCGGTGAGGCTTTCCTTACCAGCGGGCTGACAGGCTCGTGGAAGGGCAGGCTGAGGCTGTTGCAGCACAAGGACAGTACCAGCTTCTCACACTTCTGCAGAAAGCAGAGTTGGCAACCGTGTTACTTTGTTCTGGCCCCACCTCAGTAAGGACTAACGATAGTGACCCTGATGGCTCTGTCCCACAGGGTATGAGTCACTATACTAAGGCACAGTTCAGCCGCCCAGGCCAGAGGGAAACAGCTGGCAGAAGAAAAATCATAGTCAACCCCCATAGGCATAGCCCAAAAGAGAGGGATCCAGAGAGGCCTCTCACCCCCTCAGAAAAGACTCAGCCCCCATGGGCACAGGCAGGCTGCCCCAGAGACCCCTCCCTACCTTCTGGTCACACGCGCTCAGGCCAGGAGGCGCCCGCACTCCAGGCTGGTCATAGCGGGCATTCTCGCAGTCGTACTCCATCTCAGGCTGGGTCAGGCTGCGGCACAAGGTACACACCCAATCCCCCCTGCAGAGACAAGTGAGGCCCAGTTAGCCCTCAGCACATTGCCCAGAGCCCCCTCCCTTGTCCCACTACCCCAAGACAAGCTTGGGGGGTGGTGACATGAGAAACTGAGTCCCTAGCCCTGCCCTGCCCTGTAGAGAATGGCTTCCTAGCCACAAGCTTGAAAGAAATTTAGTAACTCAGGATTTAGTGAATCCAGAAAACTAGGGGTTAGCAAGGGTCTGGGAGAGGGGTATAGTGACAAATCTGGACAGGAGGAAGCTGGGAACAGAGGAGGAAGGGAAGCATCCACCTGTCTGTGTGCAGAAGACACACAGCTATAGCGCCACGAAGTCACAGACCTGTAATTCATGCAGGCCCAGAGAGGGCAGGAAGTCCACCTGAGGGAGCTCTGTGGGCCTGGCCTGGAATAATCTCCCTTGGAAGATCACCATGCTATCCTGGCCAGGGCCTGGGGTTGGCATGACTCACCCTGGGAAGCTGAGCAAGGCTGGCAAGTGGCAGGAAAGGTGGTACACTTTGGGGCAGCGGTCACAGCACAGCAACTCTCCCCCGTTGAGGCACACAGCACAGAAATCCTCATTCTCTATCGGTACTGGGGGCCCCTTCTTGGCTCCAGGGGTTCGAGGAATGAGCCTGTGTTCTTCAGGAGATGCACTCTCCACTTCTGGTGGCCGCTGCCCAGCCAGAGATGTGACAGTGACCTTTCTTCCCCCCAGGTTTGGGGCCTGGATGGCATCAGACAGGTGGTTCTGGCTGACCTTGGGGAAGAAGTGAGTCTGAGTAGTCAGAGCACGGCACCAAGTGGTGGAGGGAGGGAGAGGAAAGATGACAAGCCCTGGGCACTGACTTACTCCAGGACGCCAAGACAGCCAAGCCCCAGGAACACTAGGACAGCTCACTCCTAGTGCGCATCTCACAGACTACTTGTAGCAGGGTACAAGGTCTGGCCAAGCTACAGCCCCATTCAGAGACTCAGAACAACGCCAGAGCCAGAATTCTCCCAGTAGCAGAGAGGAAAGAGAGGCTCCTAGGCTGGGCCAAGGTTCAAGGAGAAGGCAGAGAAAAGTGGTACCTTAATGGACATGCTGGAGGACTCAGCACCACATTCAATGATCAGCAGGAAGCTCCCATCCTGCTCATTCTTCTGTGGCTTCAGCTTGAACACAGGCATCTCTCCTGAGGAGGCAGCACAGATCTTGAGCCGCTCCAGTCGCACATAGGGAATCTTGGGCTCACTACTGAAGGGTCTAGGGCAAGAATGACATCACTGGGTCTCGGTGGGAGCCTCCTCTGGCCCCAACCTCTAAGTCAGGCTCATCCATGATCCCACAACTGAATTGCTGCTCAAGATCTCCTCAGTCCAACCCTCTACAGGCCCCTATTCCACCCTGCTACCAGCTCTGCCTGGCCAGGTCCTGCCAGCCTCTGGGAGCCCTTTGATCAGAGAAAGGGGGGTCCCTGAAGAGGCAGGACGGCGCACAGACTGCATGCCTCACGGTGCAGGAGCCAGGACATCCTCCCACAACCATCCCAGATGCCCAACCACACACCCGACTCCAGGGTCTGGGGGTTGAAGAAGACAGTTGCAGGCAAACTTCTGCTTCTAGTTAAGTCATCAAGGATGCTCACTTCCTGTGCCAACCTCCCAGGACATGAGGTTGGAGGGTGAGAGAGGGAGGGTGGGCCCAGCGTCTGTTACCTGATGCTCTGGTTCCCTTTTGTACCCAGGCCTAGGGTTCCTTGTTCAAAATTCTCACACTCTAAGGCAAAAGACAAACAAATACACTTATGATAACACACCCTGTCACCCACACCTTCTACTCATATCTGCTACTCATACTTTGGCCACACACCTGTCACACCATTGTTACCAACATTGTAAGCACTCATAGTGGTGACAATCCTACCATATCTCCCCCTCCTGAGGGGGGAAGAAGGCCACTTTCTTTTAAAAAGATAAACAAAGGTAACACTCAGAGGCTGCCTGGGGGTGAGGGTTTGGTCAGGTGCCAAGGGTCCAGCTTCTCACCCTCAAAATGAGCTCAGAAATCACTTGTTCCCCATACATGCACTGGTGTCACCTGCTCTTAGGAGTCATTCTGTCCAACCCCTGCCTTTTCAGCCAAGTGCTGGGATTTCAGCACAGCCTGAGAATCCAGCTCACCCTCCAGGGGCAAGAGGCTCCCAGGAACCCTCCCCTGAGAAGTGCAGTCTGTGCAGATGGGCAGGGAGCAGTGTGGGGAAAGAGGAGGACACTAGCATTTACTGAGCGCCCACTCAGCACCAGACACTGTCCTGAGCACTTTCTATGGGCAAGCAGGGTTCAAAAATTTAATTGCTTAAAATTCGGGGTTACATTATTGTGTAGTTAAGAAGAACCAGTGTGAGGAAAAAAAGAGAAAGATTGTTTCATTTTCATCTATTAAATATGTAGGAAATAGACTGATCATTACACACTAAACATTTATGAATCATACACTGAAATGAGAAGGCCCCCAGTGCTCACTAGGCAGTTGCTAACTTCCCAACTCCCTCACTTTCTCCAGAAGGAAGGAGCCTTAGCCTAGCCACATTTGAGAAAGGGTGTGGGTAGCTGAGAAGAGAATCAGAGCCAACCTCCACCAGTCCAAATTCCCTTTACTATGAGGCACAAATCTACATTAATGCCAGGTGCAAGGCAAATTCTTGTTACTACAGAGTAAGTCATCAAGTGATTTCACTGTAGTTATTTGTCCCAATAGACTATGAAGTAGCTATGATTAGCCCCATTTACAGAGAAAGAAACTAACTCAGAAAGGTTAGGTATCTTGCCCAGGTTCAAACATAAAGAGATAGAGCAGGTCTGCTAACTTAGATCTATCACACTCCGAAGTCAGACATGCTCTTTCCCCTAAAATATTTTGCCAAGGCTAGCCCTTCTGGGATGTGCTCTTCCTGTTTCCCCCTACCTATAACCCAGACCCCCGAAATTTTGCATGGGGAATTTTACAAGGAGGCTAATTTCTGGCCATGCCTGGATCAGTCATGGCCACAGTGAGGGAAACAGAACAGGAATCAGTAAGTCAGTTCTGGGGGGAGAAGTGAATTTAGCCCGAGAGAAACACTGCTCCCTCAGGCTCAGAGCAGCTCTGCTGACCTCTTTCTCACGGCAGTGCTGAGCCCATCTGCTCAAGTGTGTGGTCAGCACGAAAGGCAGGCTGCTGAGTCTCACCTTCTGGGCTCTGGTACTGCTGCAGGGCCACGGATTTGTTGACCACTGGGACCAGTGCAGGTTTTTTCACAGAGAGGTTAATTGGCTCCTCCAGTTCTGAGGGGATAGCCAAATCCTTGGAAGTGTCTGGACCAGGGGCTGTGGGGCCTTGTCCCAGAGAGTCAGTGAAGCGGGTAGAATCCTCATTTTCCATCTTTCAAAAGTGAAAGGCCAACAAGAATCAAAGAAATCAGACGTTTTTCCTGTCGGTGGTCACAGAGCTGTTAAGCTAAGGCCAGAATAAGGCCTTCAGGGGCTACCCTTTTGCCCAGCGACGAGCAGAGGAAGTTGAATGGCATTTCCCCAAGACCTACCTTACACAGGGCATTCCCCAGGGAGGGGTCAGCCCCATCCCCAGGGCACAGGCTCCCTGAAGTTCGGCCAGAGCCAGGACTGCAGCTGGATCCGGTTTCCGACTGCATGTTAGAAGCCGGAGACATGCTCTGCAGAGGACAAGCTGCCAGGCTTGGTACAGTGTGGGTGGGACCAGACATCAGGTTGGGCCCAGTCTGAGAGTGATCACTTGCCAGGCTTGTGATGGCCTGGGAGGGATCACTCGTCAGGCTGGGCATGGAGTGGGGTGTGCCACGCACAAGGCTGGGCATGGTCGGCAGGTGACTGGCTGTCAGGCTGGGCATAGCCTGGTTCTGACCGCCCACCAGGCTGGACACGGTTGGTGGGGGGCCACTCAGCAGGCTTGGTACCACCTGGGGTGGGGCAGCTGTCAGGCTGCTCGCACTCTGGATCTGTGGCTCTAAGGTCCTCGCCAGCCTGGTAGACGACAGTTCCATCTCCAGTGTGTTGGAAAAGCCCATGACGCTCACAGAAGTGGAGTGCTGCAGGAGCAAAGACAGGGGACAGTCAGGCTGTTAGCTAGGAATGGTGGGAGGGAGAGGACAGATGCAGCCCACAAGAGTTCCATGCTCAGATTTCACTCTGCCTCAGAGTCTGGTAGCTGCAGGGAACTCAGACAGCACATGAAGTCCTATTTCCATTCCCTTACACCAAGGAGGCTGGCGGGCTATGACACAGAGAGGCAGGCACGGCTGAGGATATTGGTGTGCATGCATGTGTGCATGTGTGTATGTGTGTGTGAGAGGGAGAGAGAGACAGACTGACAGATGAAGAGAGGGAGAGAGAGAGGGACAGCCTACCACCTGACCTGAGGGTGGTACACACTCACACACACACACACACACACACAATCAGCCACATCCCTCACCCCCTTTCCAGTACCTAAGCAAAGGGTCAGACTGTAGGACTACCCTCCCACTTCACATTCCCCTCTGACTACAGCACTAGTGGCCTCTCTTCCCTTCTGGGGGTCCTACAGGATAGTTTCTGCTACATAAAAATGGGAGGAAGTTCAGAAGGCTCAAACCCTGATCTGCTGCAGACATTCTCTGAGATAATGCCAAGGCTTGGGGAGCCCCAGTCAGTCCTGGGTAACCTGGGTCAAACTCCAGAGCCTTCTCACAGCCTTGTTCAGATCAACTCCAGCACCACCAGCATCAGATTGAAGACTTTGATCAAGAGATGTGAAGGTCTTTTCTAGCCCTGCTATACCTGCCAAAGACATTCTAATCCAGGGGCAGAGAACATCAGAGCAGTTAAATCTTAATATGGACAATCTAGACAATCATTGGATGAGGCAATAATATTCCAACCCCCATAATTCCTTTCTCATTTCTAACTGCTTGGTGACCTAGGCAGAAGAGACTTAAAAGCTTGATAAAAAGAAGTTAAAGACATAGATACTGCACTGAATCCATTTCAGTTTTTCAGGTTGGAGAAAGAGATTTGATGGAAGGGAGACGGTGGGAAGACTGGTTCTAAATGCAACCTTCAGGAATTTATAAGTTTGATATCCTTGCCTTTTTTTAAGACAAAAGATATAATAAGTTGACATCTTCTGAAAATCGAAGGGGAAACAAGGAGTAAATATCTCTAAGTTTCCAATATCAGTGTCATAAACCTGTCATTCTTTTTCCCATGAATAAGACATTCAGATTTCCACAGGAAAAGAAATACTTCAAATACCCTCTCAGGTTTCCATATTAAGTTAGTAAAGCTAATTAACAGTGAAGAAAAGACTCCTCACCTCAGTGAATGTCACCCTAGTCACCCAGTTCTTCCAGCTGAATCCCAGGAGGAAGACATCAGTGGAGCATCCTTCCTCCCTCACCCAAGCTGATACCAGACCTCATCAATTCCACCCCTTAAACATCTCTCAGATATTCCCACTATTCCTCTCTGCTGCTGGTGTCCTAGCCTGGGTTACACATTCATATTTTCCCAGACTACAGTAGTGGTTTCCTCAGTGGAGAGTTTCAAAACACAAATCTGACCACATCAGTCCTCTGCATAAAACTGTACTGTGCTCCACTGAGAAAATGCTCAACAAGGCTCCTAAGGCCTTGATGCCCTCTTCCCTGTCCTGCTTTGCAGCCACAGTCCATACAACAGCTCTCTCCTCATTCTCTGAACTCCACCACTCAGACAATTTTTCAGTTCCTGAAACATGCCAACCTCTCTCTTCAGACAGACTGCTTCTTCTGCATGGAACATTCTCCTAGCCCTGCCCCTGTTCCACTTACCTTCTGAATTCAGCTCACCTGTGAATTTTCGCTCTAACCCAGACCAGCTCCCCCCTTTTATGTTCTCATAACTCCTGGACCTTATTCTCATAGCACAATCTGTGATACCATTTGGTTAATATCTATTTCTCCTACTAAACTGTAAACTCCATTAGAGTGTGGATTTTGTCTGTTTTGCTTATCCACTGTATTTCTAGACGCAAGAGCAGTGCTTGGCTGAATAAATGAATTAATGAGCTATTCACAATTTTTTTAAAACAACAACAATGCATGACTGTTTATTCCACAAATTGTAAGCCAAATGAATAGCAGCTTAGTTCTACTAACAACTAAGTCTATGAGTTTCTCTAAAATAATGCCTATTTTTTTAAAATTAATTAATTAATTAATTAATTTTTGGCTGCGTTGGGTCTTCGTCGCTGGTCGTGGGCTTTCTCTTGTTGCGGCGAGTGGGGGCTACTCTTCGTTGCGGTGCACGGGCTTCTCATTGCGGTGGCTTCTCTTGTTGCAGAGCACGGGCTCTAGGCACGTGGGCTTCAGTAGTTGTGGCGCACGGGCTCTAGAACACAGGCTCAGTAGTTGTAGCGCACAGGGTCAGCTGCTCCGCGGCATGTGTGGTCCTCCGGGACCAGGGCTGGACCCTGTGTCCCCTGCATTGGCAGGCGGACTCCCAACCACTGCGCCACCAGGGAAGTACCTGCCTATTTTTATATAGCTAAAATTTATTGAGAATTTATTATACACAGGCAATTTGCTAAGTGTTTTACATATATTTCCTCACTTAATTCTCACAGCAAACATTAAAAGGTTGTGAAGGTTAAAAGAAATAATCCACGTAAACATTTAGAGCAATGTCTGGCAGTAGGTACTCAATAAATCCCAGCTGCTGTTGCTGCTATTATTGTTATTGTTATTTTTGTCGTAGCCCTAATTTTACACCTGAGAAAAAATGAAGCTCAGAAAGGCATCTGAAGTTTTTTATGTTATTGAAAACATAATTTTATAAGTCTCCATTTCTCTTTGTTTGTGTTCATGAACTTGCATCCAGGGACCTTATTAAAGTCACTTTGGGATTTTCTGTGCATACAAATCATGTTGCCTATGACTACTGAGTTTTATTTCTCCCTTTGCTTACATTTGTTTTTCTTGCCTTACTCCACTAGCTAAGACCTCCAGTATGAGGTTGAATAGAAGTAGTGACAGTAGCCATCCTACTCTCATTCCTAATCTCAGGGGGATCCTTTCACTATTCACCACTAAGTATGATATTTGACATAGGATTTTTATAGATTTAGAATCCAGATCTCTGGCACCAAAGCCACACTCTTCATTCTGGCCTGCTTGCCTCTGCCCTTCTCTGTGCTCACCCCCTTTCCTGATCTCTCCCACATTCTGTTCTTCCATCTCTTTGTCCTTCCTTCACCTGCTCTTTGTCTCTCTTGACCTTTTCTCTCTTCTTCTCCTCTCTTTTTCTTTCTTCTCTTTTTCTTCTCCCTCCAACACTTTTCCCTTATTATTTGTTTAACTGCTTTAGTAAAGCTTATATTTTCTATTCTTAATTTTCAGTTTTAAAAGTAGATGAGCTAAATAACCTTTATTTCTCCAAAGAAAAGTTTGCTTTTTATATGTTTCTTGGTATTTCAATGGTCTTCAATAAAAAGCCTTCAATTTGCTGTATAGTCTAAATCCCAAGATAAAAAAGGTGAGGAAAAAGAGCAATGGGAGGGAATGCTCAAACCAAATGGGATAAAGTAGGCATAGAGCCCAGCTTAAGGGACCGAGGCCAGAGGCCAAGGGCTATCTCAAACATGCCCTGGCCTGCATCCCTTGGCGTCCTCTTGTTGTCCTGGTAATGCACTAACATAGCTCTCTAATATTCTGTATTTCCTTATCTTTGGATAAGAATAACCAAAGATAATTGCATTCCCTTTTGTAATATATGACTGTCTAATCCTTTGAGCTGGACTCTTTCACCCTTTCCCTATTTTACATGTATATTTAATGCAGTCATCTCATGTACATAGATGACTCTCAGTGAGGTCCTTGGTGCCAAGCATTAAGCGCACCAAAATCCCTCTGGGACCATTCTGGGTAATAATGGTCATGTGCTGTATGTCACAAGATATGCACAAGATTAAATCCCCAAACACAAAACTTTCCAGATTAGGGGTAGAGATCACATTTGTATGATACCGACTCCCCTTTCCTGATCACTTATTGCACATCATGAAATGTGAGTTAGTATAATGATGGAAGAGAGGGCATGCAGACTGAGCCATGGAAGAATGTGGAAACTCTGTTGCAGCTTATTCTGAGCTGGGCCTGCTGGACCTGCTCCCACAACACCTAGCAGACAGCATGAGGTCGGTAACATGTCCTAAGATACTGAAGAGTAGACTGGTCTCTTTCCTGTCCATATCTACAGCCAACCTCAAGGAGGCCAAGGCTATCAGTAAGTGGTGCAAAGGTCTGGTAACAGTAACAAGAACCTGGGAAACATCTATAGGGAAATTCTGAGAAGGGACTCAGAGAGAGTACTATGAGGAAGCTGGCCCCAGTCCCATATCTATAGGCTATGCAAATACAGTGGCATTTCTGGAACCTATTATGCTGTGTGTTAGTTATTTTTGATACTTCATCTGGCTCTCTGGAGTGAAGAGCTACAAAATACTAAAACAAAAGGTCCTTATTTCACGTACAGGAAGAAAGAGAGGAGTTGAGACCCTCCATTCTACCCTGCTACAAGGTGAGTAGGGGCAAGGGGAGGGCCAACTTTCAGGGCCAGGAAAGCAGGCTGAGTCTCTAGGGCCTGGAAGGAAGGAAAGGTCTTCTTTAGAACATACTAGGGTTGGAGAAGGACTTGGGAATGTGACCAAGTTGTCTGACAGTTGGTGCCTCACACACAGGAGGAGCTCGTATGTCAATGGAGATGACGCCACCTGCCCTCTCCAACACCCAGGATTGTTCAGAGGTCAAATGAGAGAAGGTGAAAGGGTATGGCCAGCTGGAAAGTCTGTATAGGGCAATCACTGACACCGCCAAGCTTAACTGGCACCTTGACTTCATCTTCACATATAAAACCTTCAGATTTCATGAGGGAAAATAAGTATTTTGAGGTTTCCAAGTAAAAATAAACTATTTTCTAGTTCAGGGAGGAAGAAAAGTCAAAAATGCAAAAAACATACTCTGGTAATCAGCTCAGGTCATCTTTGACGTATGAAGGGAGCTCCCTCTTACCTCCGTGACCTAGTGTCTCCTTACTTGCCCCTAATTTTCTCTCCTCCCAAATTGTATGTCCCTGTGCCTTTGTTCTCCTTGTCTCTTATCTCTTTATCTCTGTCTCTTTATCTGTTTGCCACCTGCCTGACCTGTGACCTGTCTGAATTGTATGACCTTCAACCTCTTCTCCTAGTCACCTATGTAGTCCTTTACCCATCTAATCCTGTTGATCTGTGCTCTGTTACCTGCTGCCTTTCCTCTCCCCATTCTCACCACCCAGATCTTTTGCTGTAGTTCAATGTGCCTATATTGCCATTCTAGTGATTGCCACAAGATGTTGTCAAAATTCAGAGAAAACATTGTTCTTTCATTTTAACAGGAAGGGAAACTGAGACACAGAGTGATTACCCAAATTTTCCAAGCTTATAAAGGAATCCAAGACTGGGCCCAGCCTTAGAAATCTGCTGGCTGGTCTTGGTTTTGTGCCATTAGGTAGAAAGCTAGTGCCCTAGTATGATGTGATTAAGAAGTCAATAAACAGACACTTGGTGCACATACCCTGAGTTTAATACAAATTTCAGGTTGTTACAGCAAGATAATATTGCTGGGGATAAAGTAGCACAGATAGGGTGGTGTTCCACAGAAGTCAATTTTCCAGATATCTGAAACATACCTCTTTCGATAACAAAATGCAGTTAGCTTTAAAATATTATTTTGAAGGGGAGTATTTCTAAAATGCTTTGCACACTACCCTGTCTTACTAAACAGAGCACATGATGCCTAACGAGACCATTTCTTTGTGATGTAAAAGAACTTTGATGGGGGCTTCCCTGGTGGCGCAGTGGTTGAGAATCTGCCTGCCAATGCAGGGGACACGGGTTCGAGCCCTGGTCTGGGAAGATCCCACATGCCGCGGAGCAACTGGGCCCGTGAGCCACAATTACTGAGCCTGCGCGTCTGGAGCCTGTGCTCCGCAACAAGAGAGGCCACAATAGTGAGAGGCCCGTGCACCGTGATGAAGAGTGGTCCCCACTTGCCACAACTAGAGAAAGCCCTTGCACAGAAACGAAGACCCAACGTAGCCATAAGTAAATAAATAAATAAATAAATTTAAAAAAAGAAAACAGCAGGTACAAAAAAAAAAAAAAAAGAACTTCGATGAAACTCTATTGCTGGGGTGTTCTGTAGTTCATTGGTGCTTTAGGGAACTTCTAGGAATGTAGGGCTTATTAGCTTGTCCTTTCAGTGAATGACTTCACATCGTGGCACATTTCCAGGTGAAGTTTCTTGTCTTCTCCCCTGTTGTTAGCTGCCATTATAGAAGTCCTGACTTCCTGCTTTTACTCTGCTTACTGCTATAATATAGGAAAACTAAAAATTTCCAAAGAAAACCATATAACTAAGCTTGCTAGATCAAGAATGCTGACTAGATCAGGCTTATAGTCTCATATAGAATATAATGAGTGAGGTTTGTGACATCTGTTCTTGCTGCTGCTCTGAAGCCTTGCCTGCTCACTTCTGCTTTCAGGTTTTTGTTCTAGAAGTTAAACTTGTCAAAAACTCATCACCATGTAAATGTACAGTAGAAGAAGAGACCAATGTGCCATGTTTTGGAAACATACTGAAGGCCTTCACCCTGGCTGAAGGAAACAGATAAGGAGACAAGGATGGAGGTAAATAGATTTGTGAATTAAATCCTTGGGATATTTGAGAATTTCAACAGCTTCAGATTAAGTAGACTGGTTTAACAGCAGCAGATCTTGACACAGGTGAATCAGATAGCTGAGGGGAGAACTAACTTTTCTTGCAAGTGGTTTCACAAGTTGATTTTTAATAGGAAAGTTGCTCTTGCTGATGGTGAGTGCCCCTCCAGCTCAACAAAAAACTCTTGTATGAAGTAAGGCTATTGCTATAGATGTAACTATGTTGATATCTGTTAACTGACCAAAGTCAAATGGGAAAACAATCATGGCTGGTGAAGAGAGAAGAAATGAAGACTGCCCAGTGCCCTGATGATACAAGAAGATGGAAAAAGCAAAGAGGATCCCAGAGTCTGAGGTGGAAGGAAGAGGAAAAGAATAAGTGGATTCCAGTAAATCTGAAGTGAAAGCCAGAATGAGTAGAATCCTCAAAACCCAAATTTTGGAGACTAGGAAAAATTAGGCCAGAGGTATTTTTCCCAGTCTGGGTTAAGGAAATTTAAGGCCTAGGAACAAGAACCTGTTTTCACATGAACCAGGAGACCTAGACAAAGATCTTGGGTTTGGTCTGTGAATAAAATCAGGTTAGAATGAAGGAGACAGGCTTCCTAGAGAGTACAAAATTCAGGGAGCCAGACCTGGGGAGTGTTAGCTCTGTAGGACAGAGCACATCTCTGTACAGTTCTGCACATGCTAACTGGGACACAGGCTATGCCCTAAGAAAGCCTCACCAAGCCCTGGGAACATTCTGAGAAAAGCTGCTGTCAGTGGCAGACTATGAGGAAAAGACGGTTGCTAAGGTTGAGAACCCATGACCTGGTCCGTAGCAGTGTATTTAGAGACTGTGAAGGCGGGATGCCTAGTATTCACTTATGTCAAGGTTTGGAATATGTATTTAAGCAAATCACTTTCCATCTCTGGGCTTTAATTTCCTCCTCTAGAGGTTAATGTAAATCTCACTGAGTTTTAAGAATTAAATCAAGAGCTCAGGCATCAAAATGCTTTGATAATGGCATAAACGCTATTCATCTGAGTCATTATCCTTGACTCTTCTGCATCACTCTTAATAATCGGGACCACAGGAGTGCCTACTACTTCTGTATCATTTGCTGAAAATACATCGAAGGCTCCTCTCAAGCCATGAGCAGCATCTTGGTGGCCTCAAAGTCCTTTGTTGAAGATCTGGGGCCCCATTATGAGCAGAAAAGAGGTCCCTCTTGCAAGTGAACTGGGGTTCAGATAGGGCTCTCTGTGATGTGTACAGCCTTGACTCCATGATTGTTTTGAGGAAAGGAATGTGTGTGTTTTTCAGCAGTTGACTAGTTAAGAAGTATGAAATGAAGCCATCGAAATGGCTTCCAGTTTCACTTGGGATTTAAAGGGGTTCTGTTCCAGAGTTGTCTTTCTTCATCATCTTTCTTCAGAGTGGCTGAACCAAGATTAGGAAGCTTAGGCAACAGCTAGTGCCAAACAAATGTCCAAGTTCATACAAAAACATCCTGCTGGAGGCAGCGAAGGTGGTGGGATAAAATGCTCCCGAGACTGCAGAGCTCAAGCCGCTAGAAAACCCATTCTAGAACTTTCACTTCTCATTTTCAGCAGCAATCTGTTTTCACCATCAGCTTATTTAGTACCAGCTCCTAGGTACTTGTGCACAGCTGCTCAGCTGTAACAAAAGTCCTCCATGTGGTGACACAAAGCAGCTCCGAGCATGAATAGGTCCCTGTGGAACACACAGAGCAGTGCCTGGAGCCGCAGGTTCCTCTCGTCTGTGGCCTCAGATAGACTTCTGACGTCCCCTGGCACTCACAGGCCAGTACAGGCTGAGGAGTGGGCTGGGAGCTAAATGCCTTTACCAGGTAAAGATAGCCAAGACCAAACCAGCCTGGGTCCTAAGACCTCTCCCCAGCAAGGCCTCAGGCTACTTCAGAGAGTATAAAGATAGGAAAATCCAGCAGGTGAGAGGCCACGTGGAGTCCTACTTCTCCCACTGCAGTGCACAGAGAGAGGCAATTTAACCTAATCATTGAACACAGGGCTGAGGCAGGAACCTGTGCTCTGGTCCTAACACTGCCAATAGTTGGCTGTGTAACTCTTAGGTGATCACTGAACCTTTCTGTGTCTCAGTTTCCACATCTTTCAAAGGGGAGTAAGAAAGTGGCTTCCTCATAGTATTGCTAGGATAAACAAAGAGATAAAATGGAATAATCCATGTAAAAACCTATGAAAAAAGTAGAAAATGCTATACAAAGTATTATCAATCAATGATAAGATGCTCAAAATGTTGTTTGGTAACCTTGACCTTCATACCCCCACCCTGCCCGATCCCAGATTCAAGGCAATGAATTCCCTCAAAAAGAAAGCCCTTTTTCTTATTTCAGGAGCTTTGTGTATAAGCAGTACCTCTCTCAGTCAAGACCCAAAGGTTCCTCTGGGCCAGGATAGCAACCTTGAGGTTCCTTTTTCTGGGAGTCCAAGCCACAAAGAAGCCTACAAAACATCTGAAAAATGTCAGGCCACTTGCCCCTCCACACCTCTGCATGAACCCAGGTTAACGGCCAGGGGCAGCTCAGAATGAGAAGTTAGAGCTCTTAGGATCTTCATTAACCCCACTGCCGCCCTGCAGCCACACAGGAGGGCAGCATCCCCTCTCCTCACTGCTCAGAGCGCCCTGTGGGCCACCCACACAGACAGCACAGACTCCATGCTTGCATGTGGCTCACCTCCTTTCCTCTGTACTGGGTGGAGGAGCAGAACTGAGACTCATTAAATAGGCAGAAGCATTTTCAGCATGGCTCCCACTACCAGTTGAGCGCTGGCAATGCCCATGCTTCCTACTGACCTCTAAAGCTAGCTGCCTTCCATTCATCCTATAATGTAACTTCCACAGGAGAACACCAACAATTCAAAACTTAACTTTTTCCTCCCCCGCAAATATGCTTTTCTTCCCATGCTCCCATCTCAGGTGAATGGCAACTCAGTGAGCTAAGACACACCTTGGACTGTCTTTCCCTCACTTCCCATTGCCAATCAGACTCCAAGTCCAAAAGCTCCTGTGATCTGATCTCTTGAAGTCCTTGCTGCTTCTTCATTCCCATCATTACCTGATTTCATTCAACTTCTCCTATTTCTCCTCTGTACTATTTTGGTCTCTCTTACTACAACTAAAGTGACCTTTCTAAAATTTAATTCAAACCATGTCCCTCCTTACTAGAAATCCTTCATTCACGCCTCACAACCCCCAAGACTGAATCCCAACTCCAGAGCATAATTTACAAGGCCTTCCAACCACTCTGGTTTCAATCACTCCCATTCCCCAGTACATCTCATGTTCCTACTGAGCCAAATCATCTGAAACCCCCTAAGTACCCCAGGCTTTCTCTCACTTCTGGACCTTCCTACTTGCCATTCCCTTTGACTATTTATTCTAGCCTTTCCCCCATCCCTCCTTCACCAGCCTAACTTCTCCTCCTTCAAATCTCAGCTTAAAACCATGTCCTCTAGGAAGTCTGTGAACAGTTCCTTCTCCCAGAGTTAGGCGCTCCTTCTATACACCCCAATGACTATCACAGCACTTTATCATACTTTACTGTTGTTGCTTGTTTAACTATCTCTCCCACTAGAATATAAGCTCCAGTGTGGGACTCTTATTCACCAATGTGTGTCCGACACCTAGAAAAACATTTGGCATATAATAGGAGGTTAACATATATTTTTTAAACATTGAGTGAACACATAAATGGGTGGATAGATGGATGGCTGGATGGATAGGTATCTATCCCAGGTGTAAGAATGTAAACCACTACGAGCCACAAAGGACCAATTTACAGCATCTCTGTGGCCTCTAGGCCAGACAATTTTCAAAAGGATAGGGCAGGAAGGGCATAGACAAAAAGCCATTAGTACCAGAGGCCTGCCCAGACTTCAAGGGATTTCCAAGTTAACATTTCATTTTTGCCATCTCTTACTTTTTAAAATTCTCTTCTCAAGTATCACTGAGTTAGACTGATCTAAGACATATATGGCAATGGTGCTGCTGGGAGAAACATGATGAAGGGTAGGTACACAGAACAACTAGTGGAACTGGAGTTGTATAGCCTAAGGGATGCTGCAGGACCGAGGGTGCAGGCTGGAAGGATACAGAATAGCTGACTGAGCTTCAGGTACAGGGCTGAGTGGAAGTACCAGGAAGGTTGAGGGGACTAGACCAGAAAAGGCAATTGGATAAGTGGAACAGGGCCAAGGAACACATGGAGGGCTGATGGGAAGGCATGGCACAGCACTGAGGTTCCAGCTAGGAGGATGACCAGGGTAGGGATGAAGGGCAGGGGTGAGAGTAGGACAGCTGAGGAGTCGTGGGATTCTGGGTTATTGCCATGAACGCTTCCACCAGCAGGTAAGTAGATGGACAGGAAGGGCTCCAATAGCTTGTCTCCAAGAGATCCCAGTGCCCCTAGATGCTCAGCTACCTCTGCAGGATATCCCTGTAGAGCACTCACCCAATAAATTCCATTAATCCAAATTCTAAGGCCAACAAACTTTGGATTGTGGGACCACATAAAACATTTTCCCCATTTTCATTCATTGCAGAAAGGAGAAAGTTCAGGCTTTGGACTCTCATTTTAAATAAACCTTAGCCCTCTTATGTACTAGCTGTAGGACCCTGGATCTCAGTTTCCTTAGCTATAAAATTGGGGTGCCCACCTCACAGTACTGTTGGGAAGGTTAAGTGAAATCACCCTGTGAAGCACCATGCACAGTTCTAGGTACAGAGTGAGAGTTCAGTAAGTTGGCTTTCTTTCCCTTTCTCCTTCCTCTCTAAATGAAGCTCAGTTGCTCCCATTTTTAGTGTATGTGGGTGGAAATGGGGTAGAGGAGGACCTTGCAGACTCATTAGGACAGAAGGCATGAGTCAGGGCTGTGCAACATCCAGGGATGGAACAGGGACACTCCTCCCCCCACCCAATCATCCTCATCCAGGTCCCTGGGGTCTTGACTGGCAGTGGGTCCCGTATGGTCAGCGATAGCAGGCTCCGTTAGTACCTTTCTCACCACATTCGGAGAGGAGTGCTGGATGGCGCTGTCCAGTGGAGGAACACTGTGAGGAGTTTCTTCCCCAGATGCCTGGGGCAAGTTAGCAGCAGTATTCTTGTCAAGAGGGAGAATTGGCTTTGGGCCTTCAGATGCTGGGGACTCATCTGTAGCCTGGAGAAGAAAATAAGAACTTGGGTGGGTTTTACCGCAAAGAGTAGCAGCAGCAGCAAAGGCTAATGCCCACCCTGCACTGCCCATTGTTACCACCTACACATTGTGAACTGCTTGAAATTTTTTTAGAAAGAAAGTTAGTCTTATCTAAATTCTTCCTAATATCACAATCTTAGGATAGAACACAAACCAAGAATTATGAGCTAACTCTGTCATAGTCACCTTAGCAATCATAACAGTTTTGACTTATATTTAAAGAGTTTATGGTCCTCTATAAACCCTAGACCCTTCTCTGCCATCATAAGGATTATTCCCTATCCCCTCAAAGGAACTGAGCCTCAGAGGAAGACATTTGAAGCATGATCTGAAGCTGTCAGTGCTGAAGCATAAATGTGAGGCCTTGTATTTTGTAATAAAGTAAAAGTCTGTAGAGCTGCTTTGAAGATATAAATGTGGTTACATGTTTAAAGGAGACACCACTATGAAAAAAGTGAGAGGGGAGGAGGAAGGGGCTGGAACAGGAAGCTCTGGGAACAAAGAAAAGCAAGAGTTAGGGATGAAGATGTGGAGTGCTGCAAAAATCCCAGAGACACAAACTGCACCTCTTCAACTGTCTTTTAGCTGAGAAAAGAGAGGAGCAGCCTTCATAATCCCCCTAGGGAGAGAACAAGGCCTCCTCTGTGGCATTTCAGTCAGCAGGCCTGGATCCAAGTCTTGGCTCTACCACTCAACGATTTATGATCTCTAGGCAAACTGCTTGCCCTCTCTGACCTCCACTTCTGCACCTAGAAAAACAGATGGTAATGCCTACATAACATTGTTTTTTTTTTATTTTTTTTTTTATTTTTATTTATTTATGGCTGTGTTGGGTCGTCGTTTCTGTGCGAGGGCTTTCTCTAGTTGTGGCAAGCGGAGGCCACTCTTCATCGCGGTGCGCGGGCCTCTCACTATTGCGGCCTCTCTTGTTGCGGAGCACAGGCTCCAGACGCGCAGGCTCAGTAGTTGCGGCTCACGGGCCTAGTTGCTCCGCGGCATGTGGGATCTTCCCAGACCAGGGCTCGAACCCGTGTCCCCTGCATTGGCAGGCAGATTCTCAACCACTGCGCCACCAGGGAAGCCCCATAACATTGTTGATAGGACAAATGACATAGTGTATATAAAACATTCCTAGCTTAGTAGGCTTGGAATAAACTCTAAGTCTCTATCTGTTCAGTGTTATGAAGTTGCTGCCCACTAGCATGTAGGGCACATCCTCACTGCCCTTCCCCCCGTCTGGGATACACAAGTTACAGCAAGGCAAGTGAGGTTACAAAGGTAAGAGACAGCCTCCCTTCTGCCCTGGCACTAGCTAGAATCCAGCACAGCTCAGGAAGTTCCATTCATGGACAAGGTCCCTAGTGTCACCCAGGAGGACAGGACTAAGCCAGGCCACTGGACAGTATCAAGCCCAGATCTATGTTGGGGCTAAGTACTCTGTTCTCTGGAGCTTTCCGGAGATGGGAGGTGGAGCCCGGCGCAGTCTTGAATTGTGAGGGCTGAGTTCAAGGCCACCCTAAAATGAAGAAACTGTGCTGTTGTGCCACCCTGTGATTGGGAGGCTGTGTTTCCTGCACTGTCCTAGGGAGAATATGTGTTCCAGGCCACCCTGAGGCTCACCTGCACTGTGTCCTCCTGGCTCTGGGACTGGACGGGCGCCGGCTGCCTCACAATGTAGTTGATCTGCCCCACGATGGTTTGCTGAAGATGCTGAGGCGATTTGGTCTGACTCAGCTGCAGGCTGGGCTGTTGAGCCTGAAGGAGAAGCTCCAGGTCCTTCTGCATTTCCTCCAGCTCAAACTTGTGGTGCATTATGTCCACATTCTGGGAACAGGCAGGCCCAGGAGGGCTCTCGTGCTGACTAGAAGCCAGATGCTGGGATGGAGGGAGAGGTGGGGGTGGCTGCTGCTGGGGCGGAGCGGGCGGCGGCGGCGGCTGCTGCTGGAAGTGGCTGAGCTTCAGCTTCTGGTGGTGGCCCAACTGCACCTGGACAGAGGGTGTCTGAAAGGCGGGCGGGGCGTGGGCTCCTTGCTGAACATCCTGCGGGGGGACGATGCACACGGGCTGGGAAGTCAGCTGCTGCCCCAGCCGCTGGGATGTGCTCTCTTGCTCTGCAGGGGGCTGGGTTTCCAGCCAGGGTTGAAGTAGCTTTGGTGGATGAGGACGGCAGGGCAGTTCTTTTTCCCTGGGCAGCAGCGGGGAGCACTGCAGTGACCTCAGCTGTTGGGGCACCATCTCAGAGGGCTGCCTAAAGCTGTGGGCTGGGTGTATGCTGGGTGGCGGGACCTGGCCTTTGAGGGAGGGCGAGACTGGGGAGCAATGGGAGCAGCACACAGATGAGGAACACAGTGCTGGAGACTGGAACCTGTGTGAGGGACGGCTGAGAGTCTCCTGCTGAGCCCCTGGGGACTGGTGGCTTTGATAGAAAGATGACGGTCCCTGTAAGCTTCCATAAGCAGGAGTATCTGCCGGGGACAGCTGTCCACCCTCAGTAGTTATACAGCCTAAAAATTCAGAATAGAGAGTGTTTCCAAAGGTAATCTGCAGCTGTTCCCCCTCTACTACCTCCCACTCCTGGGACCGAAGGATAGCATTCAAAAAAACTTGTACCAGACGCAGAGATTAAGAAATTCAACCCCTGATCCCCAAGACTCAGTCTAGAATGCTTCCAGCAATAGGACCTATATAGACCTGCTTTTGGGGCCTGGGACACTTAGAAATTAGCTCAGCTTTTACCAGATGCTTAGTCCTGACTCTGTTTGTATCCCACTAGAGAAACCATGGGCTCCCTCAAAGAGCACCTACTTCTTTTTTAACAGAATAGCCCAAGAGAGACTCAGACCAAAAAATATCAACACTGGGGGAGAAGAAGGAGTGTGCTGGAAAGTGGCAAAGGAGATTCATCCCCAGGACAAATGAGCAAGTCTTCAAATATGGTTCTGGGGAACTGTGTGTTGGGCCAGTAGGATGGAAGAGAGTGGGGAAGCTCTAACACCAGGGTCAATGCCAGGCGCCAGTGCTGCTGACTGAGGCCCCTGGGCCCTCATGCATGAATAGATGATATCTATTGCTGTTTCAGGCTAACGGCTCCTTCAGCTCATCTGAGGCTTATTTAGGGGAAGACCAATTGTCTTGAGGGCAGGAGGTGTGTTTTATTCACCTTTGGTCACTTGGTGGCCAGGGTGGGGCCTGACTCAGAGCAGGTGCTCACCAAAGGTCTGTTGAATTAAATCAAAATGGTAAGGGAAGCAAAAAATAAACCTAAATATATCATTTATCACTCTGTTAAGTTCAAAACACTTTCACTGAGAATAACAGCCCAGATGAAGGTAGCAGTTGGCCATTAGTTTAACAAACCTACCATTAGGTTGTCAACACAGGTACAACTTCAAGTTGTCTACATTCTGCCTAAAGACTGAATACCAGCAAGTTATTGCAGCAGGGAAGAAAAATGCACAAGGTCATGAATTATCTGCTTATATCTCAACTCCAAAGGACACGTGTGACATTGTCTGTCTGTCTCCTCTCTGTGTCACTGAAATATCTCTGTTTGTGCCCACACACACGTGCACTGCCATACAGCATTCTGGAGAGTAGGGCCACTGTCTTGTCTCCTCTTCTAGCAATGAAAACAAGGGAACAGGGACATTCATGCAGAATAGGAAGCTCAGATTTCAACTGGTCCTGTTACAAAAGTCCGGTATTGCCATTGCTATTTAAGCTACCAACTGTCCCCAACCACACCCCAACCCTACCCTCATCACCCCCAGAAAAAGGTTTGCTGAATGACTCCATGACCACTGGCAGTCTCAGGGAATGCTTTCTCTTGGGCATATGCTGATCTACCCAGTAAGCTAAGCAGATGGTCTATATGTGTTCTTAGCAATCATGCACAGGCCCACAGAGTAGGCCCTGGGCTCACCAAGGGAAGCCAGCTGCTTGGTCCAGAAGTTAGGCTCCCAAGTGAATCTGATACTCCAAGGGGAACCAGGGTCTGTGTTACAGTTGGTCTCCAGCAATCGCTGCATCTGAAACACAATCTGACAGCAGCACCAAAGGTCATTTCTTTGGGCATCTTGTGCCTGAATGACAACACCCTCTCCCTCACTCTCTGGACAGGTTGAAGGGCCAAAGCCATGGCTGTTTAGCCTGTGGTCCTCCCCCATATGCTTGCTTATTTCCTTACACCTTAGTATCTTCACATTCCTCTGCTTTCCCCCAACCCTACTGATCCCCTTCTTCTTACTGAGGCTTATGGAAAGCCTACATTCTTCTCTCTTCCAGGCCTCAAATGATTCTAATTCTCCCTCAGAATATCACTTGCCTGGCAGCCTCTCAAGAGTGTTCCTTTCATTCTACCATAATCTCACATGAAAAGCCAATGGGGGCAGACATTCTCTGAGTTCCCCATAGCTGTCCTTCCATCCACTTGTAAAACTCCATTACATCCTAGTCAACTGCCCTCTTCCTCCCTCATCCCTTTCATCTATCTCCTACCACCAACTCTCCCATTTATCTAGGACTTTGGCAAGTATCCAACTACCCTGCCAACATCTAGTTAACCAATGTCCTAATCAACATCTTGGCCTCTTACTTCCTTGATCTCTTTAATGTAAATCATCTTCACCTCTCTTTTCAGTTCAGTCACCATATCTAGACCATTTTCATCATCTAGAACCATTCTACCGATGAGACCTTAAACTCCAACAACCTACCCCCTGATCATAACCAGCTCTCACTCTTTCTGAGCATGCTCTTCAGCCTCACTGAACTCCCCAAGCCCTGCTCCCGCAGTCCATAGGGCCGTCCCAGCATCCCATCATTTTCAGTAACAATGTCACTAGTGCCCTAGTTCCCTTCCCATCCCCAGTGTCTGCCCTTGGGTCAATCCAGCCATCCCAAAGCCATGTTATCGGGGGTCGCTACACTGATCGTTCCCCTCAGGGGTACCCTTCAGTCCTTCTTCTTGTCACTTCCTATCTTGTCAGCTTCCTCTTCCATGGTCCTTAATGACTATCTAAAATTTTTACTTCTCTCTTCAATGTCATTTACCCAATGCCTAACCCTCTCATTATCACCTCCTACTTCACAGAGGGTGAAAAAAACCATAAAAGACAAATTCCCTCAAACTTGTATCCCTCCTATCTCCAAACTTAACTACATTATATTGACACCTTCCTGTCCTCCCATCTCAGAGAAAAGGAGTGCCTCTTGTTTAAGGTCAACAAGTTCACTCTAGATCCCACTTCTTTCTGCCCTTCCAGTATGCTTCCTCTACCACACATCTCTTCTACCTTCAACCACTTCTCCCAAATAAACATGTGCAAATGTCTTCCTTACTTTAAAAAAGTATCCCAACCCTGTCTCCTTCTCAAGCTTCTTATTTCCCTTCTTTTCACTTCTGTCTCTACTTCCTCACCTCCCATCCTCAGCTTCCTCATTCTAGCTTTTGACCCTTCTACTTTGCGGGAATGTCTTTCAGAAGATTACCAGGGACCTCCTGATTCCCAGATCTCAAGGCTTCGCTTCACTACTCATGACCTTTCACCTATGTAGCAATGATAACACTGATTACTTAAAATTTGAAACTCTGTTAATTTCTGTGCACCACACTCTCCTATTTCTCCTCTCACTTCTGATGCTTGCTTTTCATCTCTTTCACTCATCTTCTTCCTGTATGTGAAAATGACGGCATTTCCCTGGGCTCCAGATTTGTTCTTCTCTTCTTCCTTCACACACTCTTCCAATATCACTGATATCCCAGTGACTCCCACATCTCTCTCTCTCTCTAACCCTGACTCTTCTTCTGACTTCCGGACCCATCTATCAAAACAGATTTGGGACAGCTCCCTTTAGATGCCCTATAGGCACCTTCGCTTCAACATATCCAAATATAAACCCCATCAACATCCTTCAAAATTCTTGCTTCTTTTCCTGGGGATCACCACCCTCCCAAGCCCAACACTTCAATGTCATCCTCAACTCCTCCTTTCCTCTTAGGCCCCATTTAAACCCAATAACTTCCTATGGAATGTTCAGTACACTGCTAGTATTAATGCCTGGATCCATGACCTAAGACAGAACTACAGAACTTCCCAGCTGAGTTGCTTGGAGGAAGGCAGGTCTATTCCAGCACCTGGGTCCTTTGCACTGTGGGGTTTGGTCAAAGATGGTTTTCACTTACTAACCCAAAGCCAGTGATTGAGGAGTGGGAGTTCTTCTTACCAGCTCTTTGCTGAAAAGGAAAGGGATGCTGGTTTTGCTGCAGACAGCCCAATTAATGAAATTCTGCACATGCTCAAACTGACGGTTGAGAACCATGATGCTCTGTAACTGCTGCTCCAGCTTCCGCTTCCTTTCGTTAGTAATGCCCTGGTTACGAAGAGAGAAGACAGAGTCCCTGATCCTGTTCTTGGACTGCAGGCCACATGCCTGGGAAGTCTGGTGGTCTGTGTGTATCAGTGTAAACACAGATGGAATCAGATGACACTGCACCCCTGAGAGGAGGACATGGGCTGCTGAGGGATGGAGGGAGGGAGGGAGGGTAGGTAGATTTTATACTACAAACATGGAATGGCTAATAAATGAATGAGGAAATGAATGAATGTCTGCATCTCTTGGGCATAGCTTGTTTCATGTCTCTTTCAACACTATAACCCTGCATAGTAGTCCAGGAAGGCAGTTGCCTTACTGCCACAGCATTAATGGGAGTTGGATCTGATTCTCTAGCCCTTAATGAGCCAACTTCCCAAAATTAGACTGGACATTTTAGGATACAGGGAGCAGCAGAGAGCTATGGAAACCACACATCTGAATTGTAGCCCAGGCACCTCTGAGCCCTGAGACAAGGTTGCTATGTGCCTGGTTTCTGCCCCAGGGAGAGAACAGAACCCATCCATCTGCTCACATATACCTCCAGCTCCTCTAGAAGCCCATTGGCCTGTTTGTTCAGCTCGTTCATCAGAACCATCTTGGCCATTTTGATCTGGTTTTCCACCTTCCTGTGCTGATGCTTCACTTCAAAAATCCTGCAAACAACAGGATGAGACAGAGCATGGTGAGCCCTTCCCCCCAGGCCTATGAGGGCCTACAGAGAGCAAACGTAAGAGCCTACAGTGTGGAGGCTGCCTACTGAGATCAGGGCCCACCAGGTACCAAATGTAAAGAAACAAGAACCTTCCTCCACCACCCATCCCACTCTTTGTACAACCCAGCCCACTTGATCTAAGTGGGACAATGGCCCAAAGTTCAGCGCAGTTTTCTCTAGGTAAACTGCAGGGCCACGCCCAGGTCAACCCAGTAGCTCACCAGTTCACACAGCACTAGAGGCAGGACAGAGGGAGTGAGTACAGATATGACTTCATGTAATCTGTTGTTTTATTAAAAGGGGGAATACTCCACTAAACAGCATCATGCAGTAAAAAGAGCATAGGTAGAGACAGAAAGTAGACTAATGGCTGCCAAGGGCTGGGGATGTTGCAGGGTGAATGGGGAGTGACTACTAATGTGTATGGGGTTTCTTTTTAGGGTGATAAAAAGGGTCTTTCAAAAGTAGACAGTAGGGGACTTCCCTGGTGGCGCAGTGGTTAAGAATCCACCTGCCAATGCAGGGGACAAGGGTTTGAGCCCTGGCCCGGGAAGATCCCACATGCCACGGAGCAACTAAGCCCATGCACCACAACTACTGAGCCCGTGCACCTAGAGCCTGTGCTCTGCAAAAAGAGAAGCCACCGCAGTGAGAAGCCCACGCACCACAACAAAGAGTAGCCCCTGCTCCCCGCAACTAGAGAAAGCCCATGCGCAGCAATGAAGACCCAACACAGCTAAAAATAAATAAATAAATACATTTATATATTTAAAAAAAAAAGTAGACAGTAATAATGGTTGTATAACTCTATCAATATGCAAAAAAAACCTCACTGAATTGTACATTTTAAAAGGGCAATTTTATGGTATATAAATTATATATAAAGTCATTAAAGACATTTTAAAAAGCCATTAAAAAACAAACAAACATGGGCTTTGAAGCCACATAGACCTAGCTTCCAAACCCAGCTCAGTCTCTGACTAGCTGTGTGATCTCAGACAAGTCACCTAACCTCTCTGAACCTTAGGCTCCTCATCAGTAGAATGGAGATAACCCCAACTCAAAGAATTATAAGAATTGATCAAAATGATGCACGCATGATGCCCAACGCAGTGCCTGTCGTGATGATCTCTCAGTACATACTTATTTCTCTTTCCACAGAAAATACTGACGATTTCATGTCATGTGTAGGTTTATATGGAAAACACTGGGAAAGGGGTGATAAAGGGTAGATTGCCACTGACTTGTACCCACATGATAAGCAGCACTCTCTTCCCCAATATCTACTCTATGCCCTTGTTCTTAAGCACCTACCTTTGGCTAGTTCATGGCCACTTTCAGAAGGCATGTACTTTAGCCCAGGCTCACTGTGATCATCCTGACCTAGCTTGGCCCCATTCACACAGTGATGACCCAAAACCCCCTTCCTGGCCCTGAGACCTCTAAGGCCAGGACATATGCCAATGTCTACATGTCTTCCTCATAAGTACTCCATCCTAGTACTGTGACCCAGGATGAGAGGGAACAGGGCATTTCCAGGGCTGGCAAGGGGCTAGCCGATGTTACCTGTCCTCAATTTGCTTTGCAGATGTCTGTAGACTAGATTTCTTATGCGCCACCTGTGTAGTCACACTTTCCAGAAGCATCCTCTGGTTTTGCAAAACTTCTTCAAGATGTCTACACCTAGAGTAGGAGGCAGAGAAAAAGCTGAGGAGGACTGAGTCTTACCCTGAGCCTGCCAGCCAAGCGAGAATCCCCACAGTGCACTGTCTCAGCCAGGTCCACGGAGGCTGGGGTTACATGTAGTGAGTCAGAGACTCTTGGCCCTTCAGGCCTTCTCCAGAGAAAGCCCACAACAGGAACAGGGAAAAACTTCAGCCCAGGGGCTGAAGGTTGGCTTGAGCAGGGAGAGGATTTTGATGTACTGGGAGCCCAGCGCTCTCATAGGTAGAGAGTCCAGAGCCCTCCCAGTTCCCCTTTGGGCAGCCAGCCAGCCCCACCTGTGTTCTTTGTGTTCCACCATGAGGCAGCTATGGCATGTGAGCACATCACAGGTCTCGCAGAATAGCTTGAGCACTTCCTGTTTGTGTAGAGGACAGTACAAGGCGAAGTCTCCAGAACCACCATTCACTCCTGCCAGAGAAGATGGAGAAAGTGGGCTTCTCTTGCTCAGGAAGACCTCTTAGTTAAGTTCCACTGAGCAGCCCTCAGCCCTCTATGGACACAGGGAAGACACAGAGCTTGGAGGGAAGGTGGTGCAAAGTAAGAGAGGCCTCTCTCTGGGCCAGTGAGGTTCCAGGAACACAAGGAGGAAGGCAGGCTTAGACTGGCTGGATTTGCCCAGCTGTCCAGAAATAACTGGCCATCAAGCCCCAGGCATCCCACCCCCTGGTGAGCCTGAGGAAGGTGCTTGCTACCTGCTGCACATGGGTCTCCTGCAGAATAGTGAGTCCTCTAAAACTCAACCTAAACCTCCTCATTAACCAGGATTCTGTTATGGTGAGGCTGAAACAAGCTACCCAGCCTTGCCAGGCTCCAGACCAGATCACATGGGTCATGAACTTTGGTTCCTGTCTGACGAAGGTAAAACCTTTCTCACAGTTCAAGGGCCTTGAGAAAAGACTTTCAAGAAGACTGTCACTTAAAACAGATGGTGCTGGATGGATAAATGGACAAACCCTGATCCAGGCTGTTGAATTAATCAAGTAACTAAACAGAAGTGAGGGCTGCTTGCTTGAAACAGAGGTAAAAGATAGGGAACTCAATTAGCTTCCGTGGTAATTCAAGATTATTCCTCCCTGCACCACCTCACCCACCCTCACCCACTCCCCCTCCGCCCCCCCAGCAGGGAGAGCCTAGAGTGAGCTTACATTGTGATGTGACTCTGCAGGGGACAGCTTTCCTTCAGGAAAGGCTCTGAGACCACCCCTACCCTCACCCCCAGCAGGGAAACGAGGTCAGAGAGCTATTCTCCAAAGATTCTATGGTTCGGTACAACTTAAGGGCATGTGAGCTAGTGGAGAGGGTGAGGAGTGATACCTGGAGATCCCTTCTGGGTCCGGGGAAAGACTGGGCCCCCAGGGGCAGGGCCATGCCGGTGCTCCTCCGTGCAGGAGCTGCACAGCCAGCGGTTGCAGTAGGTACAAAGGATGTGTGCCGCCCTCTTCTCCTTGCACTCGGAGCAGTTCTAGAGGTGGAGAGTTCTGGAATTACTGACAGTATCTTCATCATTTCGGCCTGCTTCTATGAGTGGTAAATACTCTAGGGACTGGGGTCCTGCAGGGCTGTTCCTCCACTATTTTGGAGTGCAGTCAATTCTGGAGAGCTGCCTGGGAGTGACATGCAGGGGCGTGTGAAGGAAAGCACCCTTTGTGACTAAGAGTACTGCCCTCAGGAGCTATTCACACAAGTCCTGTGCTGAAGCTGAGGATACGCAGATGAATAAGGCAAGGATCTGCTCTCAAGGTACACACAGCCTGGACGGGGTGGCAGACATTCAGTGGGTAATGCTGTGATGAAAGAATGCACCAAGTGCTAAGGAAGCAAAGCGAGGTTTCCAGGAGTTCCATCTAGGAGTGGCCAGGACAGGTTCCATAAAGAGGTGACATTTGAGTTGGATACTGAATGACAAGTAGAAGTTCACCAGGCAGACAAGGGAGGAAAATGGAAAGCACAGGCGAAAGCAAAAACTTCAACGTGCCTATGGAGAGGAAGAAGCTGCAGCTGTATGAGTACACAAAAAGATGATCATATACAGCCAGGAAAAAGTAAGATGGACCAACTCTCAGAGCTGTGTTTCCACTGCTGCGGCTTGCCAGGACCAAGAGTCCCTAGCCTTCTTCTAGTACAAATGTTCATTCATTTGGTCAGCAAATATCATGCAGGGCTGATATAAAAGGTGGAGAAGAAGAAAAATTAGTCTGTCTGTGCCTGAATAATACAGGCCACCAAACTGATGTGGATTCTGACAGCTTTGTCCTCACACTGGAATCTGACAAACCCACAGCAAGAAAAAGAAAAAAGAGGAGAAATACAAGTTTTACTAAACAAACTATGAATTTCTTGAGGGTAGAGACATGGGTCTCTGTCTTCCTAGCACCCAGAACGGGCCCTGGCATATCAGACATTCAGTAAGAATTTAATACAGGTGCAAGTAAGTAAAATGGCAAATGAATAAAATGTAGTGGCAAGGATACCCCAGTGGAGAAAGGAACAGAAGGGATACCAGTCAGTAAGTGATGTGAAATTTCAGAAACTCAGGCATTAGTCGTTAAATATAAGCATAATTGATGAACCCATTTAACCCAGGCTGGTGCATGAGTTTCAACTCAGTGCGCCGGGGTGGGTGGAGGGTGGGGAATAAAAGCTCAGTACCCATAGTTTTCAGTAAGAGCTATAAGAGAGAGAAAACACCCCAATTTTGCTTCCCCAACTGAAACATTTTGATTCTCTTCTGGATAGAAGTATGGATGGTTGGATGGATGGATGGATGGATGGATGGTTGGATGGATGGATGGATGGATGGATGGATGGATGGATGGATGGATGGATGATTAGGCAAACTGGTGGAAGGTAACAAGTCAGATGGAGTGATGGGTGGACAGACTTATGGACAGGGGTCCCATAGATTTCTGAACAGGATCAGCTGTTTCTTTGCTTGTCCTGACTTACCCTGGCCATCTTGGATTGCTCAGAAGAAAAGTACTGCAGCAAAAAAATGTTCAGTTACATCCTTGGTAAGGTATACTCGCTTACACCCAGGACAGGAGATGAGCTCTGGGAGAAGGTGGGAAAGATAGCAAAGTCAGGGCAACATTGCAGATTATACATAACACAGGACCTAGACACAAGGCTTTCTAATACACAACACCAAGGTATGTACCAATACCACTTGTGCCAAAATGAAATATGTTTGATGCCATAGCCTGCACTTACCGTCTAGGTACTCTGGACATGACGATCCTATTAGCGGCCTGCCCTACAGAACTTCCCACATCCTCATCTTTGCCTGATGCTACATTCCTTTCCTCCCTACAAGCCATGTTACTACAGGCCCAACCCTGCTCCAGTTCTGATAATCAGGTGCCTTCCTGCTGCTCCCACTCTGCATTCCACAGTCCTGAGAGCCTAGTTCCCACTACTGGCTAAGTTCAAAGGGGTCAGTTTAGCCCAGGGCACAGCTCCAGCCATTTACATTACTGTGTAGTAGAATCACTTTAAAGAACTCAAAGCTAGAGCTTCCAAGAAGGTTCTAGCCAGAGAAAGGCAAGGACTCCCTGCCTGCTCATCTAGGAGGTATTTTTCTCTTGTTACAACCAATACCAATTGGTCTGCCTCTGGGGCTCAAAGAGGTTTTGCTGGGCCTTCTCCACACAGTCCATGTTGGGTGCACCACATATATGTATGTTTCACCCATGAACATGAACATCTTGTCCTACTCCCCTCTCCCCAGAGAAATGCAGCAGTCTCCAACACATTCAGCAGCATGGTGGACTCCTGAACTATATAAGCAGCATGACACTGCCACCCTGGAGATTGTAGTACTTCAGGTCCACCCCAGTGGCACTCAGCCCACTGGGTACAAGGAGATGAGCTTCCTGAGGAGGGCCAGATGCCTGCGCCCAGGGATGAGGACAACTTGAAAAGGGGCTGGCTATGCCAGTGCATGCAGCAATACCACCACAGTCTTCTCTGCCCCATATCACCAAAATGATACAATGGCAGTTGCTCTAGACTTGCAGGCAGACAAACTTAAGCCCAAACACCAGGTCTACCACTCAGAGACCTTGGTTGGGCAAGCCACTTAATCTCACTTAACTCCTCTGTGCCCCAGTTTCTTCATATGTAAAATAGAAAGGAAAAACAAGAGTTGCTATGAGGACTGAATTAAACAATACTTGAGAATTCACATGCTCCTCCATGAATGTTGACTTTGAATTCAAAAGATTTCTCATATCCCATTCATGGTAGGGCAATAACCTCAATTATCAACTCTCCCAGGTGATGAAAGTCAGATAGTCTGAGAAAGAGACTGAAAAAGTGGTCACAAATTCTTCTCCTCCCTGTGTCCATGCCTTGCAATCCTATCCATTAAAAGTGGAGTCTTCTCTATCCTTTGAAGCTAGGCTGCCCTCATGACCTGCTTTGGCCAACAGAATGCATCAAAAATGACACTGAATAAGTTCTAAGCCTAGACCTCAAGTGGCTTTATATGACTCTGCTCTCGCTCTCAGAACTCTAAGACTGTCACGTGAACAACCCCAGGTTAGACTGCTGGAAGATGAGAAAACATGTGGAGAGAGGCCTCAGTTGTCTCAGGTGTCCCACCTGCAGCCGTCACAAACCAGGTAGCCCCAACTGACCCACCAGCTGAACACAGACATGGGTAAGCACAGCAGAGATTAGCCCAGCCCAGCCCAGCCCAGAAGAACTACCCAGAGCATCCCAGCCCAAACCCTCAACCTGTAGAATCATAAATAAAGCTTGGTTGTTGTTTTAACCACTAAGTTTTGGAGTGGCTTTTTATGCAGCAAAAGCTAACTGATATATTCTGGAAAAATCAAAATCTACAAAATCATGCAAAATAATATTTTAATACTCTTCTTTCCCCCACCTACCACTCCGCTCCCCTGCCCCCCAAAAAAACCCTCCCCTAGCCTCCAAGAGTCATGGACTTTAATGACAGAACTGGATCTGCAATCTCCTAGATACTCTCCTGCCTGTCAAGAACAGTGCCCACGATTACTGAGCCTGCGCATCTGGAGCCTGTGCTCTGCAACAAGAGAGGCCGCGATAGTGAGAGGCCTGCGCACCGCGATGAAGAGTGGCCCCCGCTTGCCGCAACTAGAGAAAGCCCTCGCACAGAAACGAAGACCCAACACAGCCATAAATAAATAAATAAATAAACAAACAAATAAACAAACAGTGGCCAGAGGTGGAGAAGGATGCTCTCTACAGGTGGCATCATCCAGGGGCATCACGTGACTGTCCCTCCCTACCACCTGGCTGCCCAGGTAAGATCCTCCTCATCTACTCCCAGGTCAGAAATGCTGTTCTAATTGGTGAAAATAATTTCCACAAGGCTTCCGACTCCCTGGTACCAGATGCTCAAACATTTGTCATAGTCACACAGCCTCATTATCATCATGAGAAAAAGAGAAATAACTGAATAGATCAGACAAGGCCCCATCACACACCCTGTATCTCCCCTGGCCTTAAGGACCAAAACCCTCAGCCTGTCACTCAAGGCCCTTTCCAAGTTGGCCTTAACTCTCTCTAGTCTCATCTCTAGCTTCACCTGCCACACACCCTATGTCCTCGCCATGCCAAATACCTCTGCTATCCCTAAATGCACCAAACCTTTGCATAACTCTATGTTTGTGAAAGTACTGTTCCCTCTCCCTAAAATACTCTGTCTTGCTGCCCCACTCCTTTTCAGATAAACTCCTATTCATCCTTCCAAACTTGTTCAAATGTCTACCTTTGAGAAGCAGGGTTGATTTCCCTTAGGAAAAGTTAATTATTCCCTCTTTGGGGTTCCCACAGCATCCTGAACATCCTTCTAGTAAAACAAATATCACATTGCATTTTAACTATCTGTTCATATGCCTACATACAAAAATAATCCACAATTGATACTAAAAGATATTGCATGATTTTTATGTTTCTTGTGGGTTTGAGTATTCCACGTGTGTTCCTTGCACTCACAGCCAATGAAAGTAGTCAAAAGCCATTTGGAAGTTTTCAGGGTGGTGGAAAAAACCAGCCCAGGAAAATAAAGGAATCAGGTCTGATCCAGAGCAGAGGCGTGCGGCTTGGGAAAGGCTGTGAACTGGGAGATGTGGGCTCCAGGCCCAGGACTGTCACTAACTGTGCAACCTTAGGTAAGTGACCCCTTTTCTCTGAACTGTACTTTCTACATCCTTAAATGAGGGGAATGGGAATAGAAGGGAAGTATGGATTATCCAACCCTCCTCCTCTGCCTACTGCAACCAGGCTTCAGAAATATTCCCCTGGGCAAGCTGGGAAGGGACAGACAACCACCTTTGTCAGCAAGTCAGGGACAGGCTTGTGGCTGAGGGCAGCCTGGATCTAAGACCTCCTCCAGTCTGAACAGGGGCTGCTGCAGCAGACAGCAGGGCTGGAGAACCATGGCGGTGATACACACAGGTACCAGGGCAACTGTGGGGACCAGAGTGGACACAGAGGACATGGGCTCTCTTTGTGTCACAACTTTTGCCCAGAAATTCTTATCTTCCCTCAGAAGGTCCCTAACCCCCATCGAGCTGTGTCAGCCTTGAGCTCTTTGTTTTTTAAAGAGGGTTCCCCATTTTTCAATGAGGATACCAAAACAAAGTTTTTTTAGACAACTAGAATACATGAACTCTTAGGGCTGTGGATATATATAAAATGACCAAACATCAACTTACAATATTTAACATTAATTTAGTTTTTAATACATATTTAAATCACATATTACATAAAATATTATTTAGATATATTGCTTTTTTCTTTCTACTTGAATTATTCAAGCAACAGCATTGAGCTTCTATTTCATACAGAGGAACATCAGTTCTGAGAAATGTAGGACCAGGGCCCAGAGGCCACACAACCATCCCCAAACGGGGTGGGCTTCTGCTTCCAGAATGAAGAACACACAGGCACCAGAGGTTCTCTGAAAACTGAAGATGTTCAGTCCATCTGTCACAAGAGTGAGCACTTCTGGTCCCTGGGAGGTATGGGGCAAATTATTCTTTTACCACCACTCCCTATATTAGGCCTGTCTTATATAATCATCAAACCATCTCTTAGAGGTAGGCATTGTCCCCATTTCATAGTTGGATAGACCGAGGCTCCAAGAAGTTGTCACCTACCAAAGATCATAGAAAGCAGAAGCAGAACTACAATTGGAGCCCAAGTCTGTCCACTTCTAAAACTCAGCCCTGTCCACTACGCTATACTCCTCTCTAATTCAAGTGTAAATAAACAAGGTAATTTTATTTTAATTAACTACATGATTTGATTTTAAGTAAAATATTCCATAATAATGATCAGACTCTAATGATGACCTGGACCCAGCTTTGAACTTGGAATTGAGAAGGAGCTGGAAGCCAGCCCCAGCTATGCTTAAAGTTTTAAGAAATATGATCTTTGAGAAAAGGCAAATGAAGCAAGAGTTCTTCTGCCTAGAAAAAATAAATCTGGGGGCAGTTTCATTCTACAGATCAGTGGTTCTCAAACTTTGTTACATATTTGAATCATATGAGGTATTTTTAAACATCCTGATGTCTAGTCCACATCCCATTATCAATTAAATCAGAGTTTCAGGAGGTAGGAGCCAGGCATCAGTATTTTTTAAAATTCCCCAGGTGAGGGGACTCCCTGGTGGCGCAGTGGTTGAGAGTCCGCCTGCCGGTGCAGGGGACACGGGTTCAGGCCCTGGCCCGGGAGTACCCCACATGCTGCGGAGCGGCTGAGCCCATGTGCCGCAGCTGCTGAGCCCGCACGCCTAGAGTCTGGGCTTTACAAGAGAAGCCACCGCAATGAGGGGCCCCCGTACCGCAACGAAGAGTGGGCCCTGTTCGCTGCAACTAGAGAAAGCCCACGCCCAGCAATGAGGACCCAACGCAGCCATAAATAAATAAATAAATAAATAAATAAATAAATAAATTTATTATCAAAAAAAATTTCCCCAGGTGATTACAATGTACAACCAAGTTTGAGGACCAGTGCCAAAGAGAGAGTACCCCTTTCCCCTGTGGCTGAGCCAGACAGATCTGCCCCCTGTATCATGCAGCTGAGAAAGACAAGCTCACCCAATTTTAAAGAGGCTCCAACAAGTTAAGAAAGACTCTGAATGCAGCCGTCATGTATTTCCCCTCTGGCAGAGAAGAGAAAAGGGCAGATGCCCAACAGACAGAAGGGCGTCCTGATACCTAGGTACCCTGGGGGTTGGTGGGGAATTGGAGGACACCTTTTGCGTCCCCTAACTCCCAGCTTCACTGAAGGACCCAGGAGCAGGCTTAGGGTGCAGCCTGAGGTTTGGCACTACAATGACTGCTGCTGGGGCCTAGAGAGTGTGCTGAGCCCAGGACTTAGTGAGGCAGCAAGGGAGGTGGGCCAAGACTAGGTAGTCCACCCTTAGACATGAATGGCAGTGCCAAGGCAACCTGGGCATAGGGCTGGGGTGGGAGAGAAATCCCAAGGAGGTCTCAGAAAACTAGCATGGGTCAGCTCAGCCCACCAGGTAGGGACACATGCACATAAGCCTGAGCTCAGTACTAAGCAACACTCTGAGGGTTAAAAAGCCCTTCATTCTAGAGCTCTTGCCCAGGGCTCCGTGAAACTTTGCCGCAGGGGCCCAAGCTCTGACTCCAATAGAGCAGTGGCACCATCTGGAGAAGACTGATGCTCCACTGCCGGCTCTCACCTGTAGGACCGAAGCTGGGCAAACCTAGTTTCCAGACCTAGCTTTTTCCACTGTTCATCGACCAGTTCCCTCATCATAAAGATGGTGACACAGAGGCCCAGAGAGAGGGAGGGACATAGCTAAAAACCACAGATCCTTGTAAATCACAGGTGGCACCTTGAACCACTGAGCAGTCCCTGATTACCTCTGTCAGGGGTATGCCTCTATCAGACATTATGCAAGGAGAAAAAACACTCCAGTTATATTCTCTGGCAGGCTGGCCATCCTCACTAACCGTTCCTGCCCTCCCACCCAAGGCAGCCCCAGGGTACTGGGCATCAGCTGAGGCCCCCACCACACAAGCCCCCGAAGCCTTCCTCTAGCCCATAGCTCAGAGCAGCACCACCTTGGAGAAACATGTTGCACCCACTCCCCAGATGCCCAGTCCCTGCTAGAAAGACAGATTTCGATCCTAAGGTGATTCTGCTCCTGCCCCTGGCTGCCAGCAGGCTTACCTGTGGGGCCTGCTGCCCTGTGATTAGAGCAACACCTGGGGGAGAAGTCAGAAGAGCGACAGGTGAGACCACCACAGGTCCCAGAGGATGGTGCTTACCAAGTGCCCAGGAACACCCACCCTGCACTCTGCAGCCAGTTGGGCTGCAGGGCCTAAGCCTCAGGGAGCTGGGTATGGGGTGGGGAAGGGGGAGCAGCCTGGGTCCTCTCCTCCTTTCCCTGATGCATCCTCAGCCAGGGCTGCATTTCTCCAGCTCACCTGAGACGCTTCTGCAAGAAAGGGCTTGGTTGACTCCTCCTGTTCCTGTTTATCTCGAAGGCTCTGCAGTATTTTTCCCAAACTGAACAGCAAGAGGGAGACCTCAAAGAGGCGACTTTCTTCCTAGCTGCATCTCCTTCCTAATCCTCTGGGTGCCTTGGAACAGAAGCTCAGAAGGAAGAAAACGAGATTTTCAACTTTCAGGAACTAGCTCTGTCGCCCTCTGCATAGCTCAGGAGGCCATCACTCTCAGCCTTTTAGGACTCGATCCAAAAATCCTTCAGCCCTCCATGTTCCCCAAAATGACAGTGCTCATGTGTGGCTGGAACCTGCCCCGATCCGGCAGCTCATTTAAATAGAGCTCATCACAACAACAGTGTTGGTAGAGAAGTGAGTAGCTGCAGGGCCCTGGGGACCCCCTGTTTATACGTAGGGAGAATGATGCAATCTGGGTATCAAAATAGCAATCCAGAATGGAATAACAGGCTCACGCAGCAGCGGTGCCTGCACAGCCAGAGCTCAACTTGACACACTCTGTCAGCCCCACACTACTGCAGCACGCAGATGCCAGGCACACACTCTCACCACAGCATTTTAAAAATCAGCAGGAGCCCGAGATAGCCCTCCATGCCCCCGGCACTGAAGGAGGGTGGGGGTGAGGGGGCTTCGACAGACATTAAAGTCTGTCTCCTACACACTCACCTGCTCCTGCCACTTCACCTGAAGTCTTTATCCTGTGATGTCACAGTCAGTTGCCATAGTGACCAATTGTCCGTCACAGCGGAGGATTAGGACTTCAGATGGAGAAGACACACATTTATAATGCACAAAGGTCCTGAGAGGTGTCCCTCGGCAGCTAACTCTACCCCTCCCCCCAGGGAGATACAGTCACACACAAACTGGGAGAGAAAGAGGCAGGAAAAACAGGGTCAGGTTAGAGGAAAGATATTAGGATGGGGCAAGATTACGAGTCCAGGATAATTGCAAAAGCCCAGAGTACAGGCTAATTTCAAGAGCACAGAGGGGAAGTGACAGGGAATGAACTTGGAAAGACTGGCAGTAGAGTAAGTGCCTGAAGAGCCCTGGATGCTAAGCCAAGGAGCTTGACATTTATCCTAAAAGCAAAGGCCACCCAAAAAGGTTCTGGCTTTATGACTATCTTGATGGACTGGAGATTGGGGGTGGGGGGCAGGGAGGAGGCTTGTCCAGTTAAGGATTAATGGGATCCTGAATGAGGGTAGAAATGGAAAAAAAAAAAAGGGACAGAAGAGTTGTTTCAAAGAGAACCAAGAGGACATGACCAAAGTAGGATGCTGAGGGGAGTGGTGGTGTGTGAAGGAAAAAGGGTCACGTGGATGGGCTGCCATGAACAGAGGTAGGTAACAGGAGGAGGAAGAGGGCAGTTGCCAAATCTTATCGTACCTGTATCCTACTTTCTCTGGCATCCATACCTTCTTAAAAGGATCAGGCCTCATTCTGCCTTGCTGGACCAATGATTCACAAATCTGGAGGGTTTGTTAGAAATCCCAAATCTACCAAATCCAAATCTCTTGGGTGTGGGTATGGGACCAGGAATCTATATTTTCAGCAAGTTTCCCAAATAATTCTTAGGCATCCAGACCAGCACCGGTTCAAGGACCAGTAATCAGAAACCAGTGGCCTGGACAACTACAGTAGCTTCCTAGCAGGTCTTACTGCATCCAGTCTTGTCTCCTCCAATCATTCTTCTCAGGAAGCCAGAATGACTTTTCAGAAATACAGATCTGATTATATTCCACTGACCCAAAACTTTCAGTGGCTCCCCACTGTCTACTGAATAGCCTAAATTGGTCAAGACCCTTCTGTTTGGAAAGGAAATTTGGCTCTAAATTTCCTTTCCAAACAGAGTTCCTACTTCTCTCCTTCAAGCAATCCTATATTCCAACCAAAGTTAACGCCCTTCTGTTCCTCCTGCCCTCTCCTCCCTGTGCCTCATGCTAACACTATCCCCTACCTGTGATTCCCTTCCATATTTTTCTGGCCCTGCCTGGCTCCTACACAGCTATTCCTACTTGATGCCACCCACGGGTTCAAATCCACCAATTTCCCCAGGCAGAGCCTAAAACAGGGGTCAGAAAACTACAGCTCACCTGTTTTTGTAAATAAACTTTTATTAGAACACAGTCATGCCCATTCATTTCCATATTGTCTATGACTGCTTTTGTGCTGCAGTGGCAGAGTTGAGTAGTTGTAACAGAGCCTCTATGACCTGCAAAGCCCAAAATACTTTCTATCTAGTCCTTTACAGAAAAGGTTTGCTGACCCCCGAACTAAAGCAACAGCTCCTTTGTTTTAGTCTCTCCCTTTGAGGTTCCATTCTGGTAATGGGGATCCTGCTTATTCCCAAGTCAACTCCCATCCCTGTGTGCTCCAGTTCTGCTAACTGGCTCACATTTGAGCTAGAACTTCAGTTTGGGGTAGGATGTAACAAACAAGGAAAGGACATTTCAGAAGGGGGGAACACCATAAACAGAGGATTACAGGTGACAAAATACGAGGCCCCTCAGGGAATGAGTGATAAAGCTAGCTCATGCAGAGGAATGACAGATGAGGCTCTGAAATTAGCATGGGGTCAGACTGGGAAGAGCCTTAAAGGCCATGCTAAGCTTCTGTTCTGAACTGCAAGCAATTAGGAGCCCTTTAGGTAGCTAGAAATTCAGGCCCAGGATAGGAGAGAGTGATCAGAGTTGAAGCTAGAGGATTTCGGAGCATAATCCACAAAGGCAATAGGTGGAGTAAGGTCAGGCAGGGGGATCCAGGGACTGTGGGGCAGGGCCAGGTAGCAGATCTAAGCCAAGAGTCAGACTCTGGGCATAAGAGCCAGGTGACAGATTGAAGCTGGAGATGGATGATCCACAGCCTTCAGAGCCCATGCTCCTAGGAACCACCTGACTGTGAAATAAGCTTTCTGTGTCAAGAAAGTACCCATAGTGGGATGCAGAAGGTATGGGTAGGATGACCCTGGATTCACCTCATCTGATAGAGTGGTACCTTTATCTCTTTTCACTTCCTATCTCAACAGTCAATCCAAGGGCTGATGCATTGACATACTCCATGCAAAGCCACTGTCTCCATTTCCAACTGGGCCTGGACAGAGGACCAGTGGGGGAACCAAGGGCAGCACCCTACTCTAGGTCTGTGGTTCCTACTGTCCCTGAAGCCCAGACAAGCCCCAGATTGGCAGGCAAGGGAGCTGGATTTTTTTTCTGGCTCTCTGTGACCAATTACGTGACATTCAGCAGAATTCTAGAACTTTCTGGAATCCTGATGTCCCATTTATTCAATGAGGGGTTAGAGATATACTCTAAGGGCCTTTCCTGCTCTCCAGCCATCATAGCAGTTAACCAGTGACTGGTCCCTCTTGAATGAGAGTTCCCGCAGACAAGAGGCCCCTCCAAGACCCTGTCCATCAATCACATCTACCTTGAACTCCCTCCCTAGCTATAGCTTTCCAAGTAGTGCCAGCAGCAGCAAGCACATCCCCCAAAACACTGCCTGCCTCCTTCCCATCACCAGGGGAATTGCTCTCCCAGTAACGGTTCTGAAGTACCAGTGCTACTCCCAGGGCCCTAGAGGGCCAATTAAGGTGGGGAAACTGTTCATGAACTAAAAAACCATCCTGCTGATAGGGCTCTGGAGCTCCAGCTTCTGCACCTGCTGCACACCCAGCTCAGCCCAGCTCAGCAACCTGCCCTCCACCTGGGAAACTTGGGTCACTGCCCACAACAGATCCCACAATAGTTGCACACACTGTTCATCACCTGGAGCGAGCAAATAGCAGTCACCTCGCCTGCCAAGCTCCTGGTGCTGAGATCTCATCCCCTCTGCCTCCCGCTCTCACCCCAGGCCATTAGAGCCCCTCCAGCTGAGCTGCTCATTAAGATAAGTATCATTTCCCTCTCTGACTCTGAGGTTGTAGCATCTTGCATCAGGTCCCTCTCTTTGGATCCTCCCAAAGCCCCAAAGCCTGCCCACTGAGGAACAGAGATTGTTCCCCCTTTCAGCATTTGTAGTTTTCAAGAGATATGCTGTTACCCATCACTAGCTTCAGGAAGCAGGAGGCTATGGTGGTTATTTGGTGTTATTAGAGCTCTTCAAGTCCAGTCCCAGAGAATACCCAGGATCACCCAGTCAGTTAGTGCTAGAGTCCAGACCGAGCTCCAGGGCCCATGACCTCCAGACCAGGGCTCTGCCCGGATGTAGACTGCATCATCCACACTGAGATTGGGAAAATTAAGATACTAAACAAAGAGATTCTGGAATCTGGACCTCAGAGTCAAGGTCTCCCATCTAGGATATGTCTTTTAGTAGATTTGAAGAGAAAGAATAATGTTCCTTTTATTCACATGGGGAAGGAAATATTCAAGTAATGGCCTTCCTCCCCTAAAACAACACATAAAACCATAGGAGTCCTGAGAATTTTGAAGACAGATCCAGCACAGAGTAAACAGTTTCAGGCATGCCAGCTTCCTTCAGAGCTTGCTACATTTATTTAAAGTATCACTTGGGGACTCAATGGCCAACTTTCCAGGTAGAATTTGACCTGGGACCATTTTCAAATAGGCTTAAAAGCAAACAGTCCCAAGTAGATATTCTCATTGGTTGAGTAGATCCGTTTCCAATATCCAGCCTTTCTGGAGCCTTCCACTCCAGTCATCACATAGCACAGCTAAGACATTGTGTGCTCAGCATACTACTGCCTTTGCTTTGGTCCCCATCATCAGCTTTCAAAGACCTGGTCCAGCTGGTCCCCTCAGAGCCTAAGACCTAATGCAGACCTACTTCCTAGTGTGATGGAGTTGCTGGGGAGAATCTCAGTTAGGCTGTGGCTGCATTAATGGAAGATCTGCACCTGATGGCTCGGGCTGAAGGGTTGGTCCTCTCGTCAAAGATTCTCCATGGAGTCTCCCCATCAGTTCAGTGATTCCAGGTGAGCGTGGAATCTCCTCCTGAGCAAAGTGCTACAGTGCAAATCACAAGCTTTAAAGATGGGTGAACTTGAGTTTGACTTGACCTGACCTTACACTTAGACCTTACACTTAGACCTTAGACCTTACATAATCACAATTCCCAGGGTTTTTTATCTGTAAAACGGGGATAATACCTACCTTATAGGGTTGTTGTGAAGTTTAGAAAAGATAATACAGGCATAAGCACTCGGTACAGCATCTGCCAACCAGAAGGTGCTTGATAAACGTGTTTCGCACCTCACAACTTGAGGACTAGAAAGGGGCAGTGTCATAAGTGAAAAAAGTTTTCCTTCCAGGCAAGAGCCATGGAAGATCTTTGTGGATCCACTGATTAAATCATTTCTTCAATAAATATTCACTTAGGCCCTCGTCCTGTGTCAGGTTCTACGCTGGGCTGTGGCATTGTAGAGATGAAAGGCACAGCCCAGTTGAATGAGAAGATGCCCACCTCACACCCTCCCCCAGTGCTGAGCCCCACTGCAAACATGCAGGCCTGGGGAGGCTCCACTGAGGGATCAGAGTTGAAAACCAGCTGGACAGACACTGAGCTCAGGCACAGCCCCTCTTCCATTCAACTCAGCAACTTCTCAGTTCTGCCCAGCAACCAACAGGAACAGATTTATGGAAATGGACTCATCCCCATGCAATGTGGCCGCAACTGGCTGGAAGCGTTTTTGCTAAGGACCTATTTAATTCTTCAGCCTCTATCCATCTCCCCTGCCAACCCTCTACCTATTCCCATATTTAACTTTTGAAAGCTTCGGACTGGCAGAAATAGGATAAGCCTTTTAGCAAGTCTGTACTCCTATTCTGCTGGATACAGTGGCAGTGCTAAAAGCTCTTTCCAAAGAACCAAACTCCCAAAGCATGGCTTCTCAAATTACAACAGGAATCTAAGTTCAGGTATTGGGTATCTCACTGGACTTGCCAGAGATAGGTGACATCTCTGCTTTTCATCAGTCAGCTCATTTGAGTGACATTCTTTTAGTCCTTCAGAAAACATTCAGTGAGCAACTGATATCCACCAGTCCTTGTGCATGGAGAATCTCCCAAAGGTATTGCTCCTTTGCCTAAACTTTAAACAGTCTTCTCTTCACATTCTTACCACACTGTATTATTATCATCTGTTTAGTTATCTGCCCTTCAATAGAATACGAGTTCCTTGAAGGCAAGGGCCCTGTCTTTTCATCTCTGCACCCTAAATTCCATAGGGCCTGGTACATAAAAGTCAATAACTACCTGTGAAGGAGATAGACATACAAACCAACAAATACCACACAGCATAGAATCCTAAAACCTCCAAGTAGCAGAGGAAGCTTATTCCACTCTGATTCACAAATGCAAATATGGAAGGTAACAATAGCCTGGCCAGACCGCAGGACATACTAAATAATGTAAGATGCCACATATTCAAGAAATTGCCTCTCTGGTTCCAAGTCAAGCATGTTTGCATCTAACAGATTTTTTTCCACTTCAGTTTCACAAGTTCTAAATAATGGTATTTTTTCACATTTCTTGGTCTCTTACTATATCCTAAGCACAGTACAGAATGTTTTATGTGTATGTTCTCATTTAATCTTCATAACAATCCTATAAGTTAATTACTACTATCATCATCCCCATTTTACAGGGAGGAAAACTTACCAAGCTATACAACTACTGTATTAAGTGGCAGGTAGATTAGGACTCACACTCAGATGCCCAGATATACTGACATCAAAGCTTATGTTTTCATTCTCCCTTGCACTTAGAATAACTTGGCAACAAACACTATGATTCTAATAATTGTCACTAGTATGAATTTAGTTTTCTGACTTTAGAGTCAAACATATCCTTGAGACATGCATAATTAGTTCACGTTAAAAACCTTTTTTTTTTTTAAAGCATTATGTTGTGTTTTTTTTAATGTATTTTATTTGTTTATTTATTTGTTTAGGCTGCACCAGGTCTTAGTTGCGGCATGCATGCGGGATCTAGTTCCCAGACCAGGGATCGAACCCGGGCCCCTGCATTGGGAGCACGGAGTCTTACCCACTGGACCACCAGGGAAGTCCCTAGTTCATGTTAAAAATCTTAAGTGAGATCAAAGACCTAAACATAAGAGTCAAAACTATAAAACTCTTAGAAGAAAACATAGGGGAAAAGCTTTATGACAATGGATTTGGCAATAATTTTCTGGATCTGACACCAAAAGCACAGGCTTTTGGAAAAAATAGGTACGTTGGACTTCTTTAAGATTTAAAACTTTCACTATGTTAACAGGACACTATCAACAAAACAAAAGGCAACCCATGGAATGGGAGAAAATATTTGCAAATCATTTATCTGATAAGGGTCTAGTACTGAGAATACCTAAAGAACTCAACAACAACAACAAAAACCTGATTAAAAAATGGGAAAAACTTGAAACTAACAACACTGTAAATCAACTATACTCCAATAGAAAAATAAAAATTAAAAAAAAGGCAAAACTGAAACTCTATATCATTAAACAACTCCCCATTCCCTTCTCCCCCCACCCCTTTGCAACCACCATTCTACTTTCTATCTCTATAAATTTGGCTACTTTAGGTACCTCATGTAAGTAGAATCATAGAGTATTTGTCTTTTTATGACTGGCTTATTTCATTTAACATACTGTTCTCAAAGGTCATTCATGTTGTAGCATGTGTCAGAATTTCCTTCCTTATTAAGGCTGAATAATATTCCATTATATGTGTATACCACAATTGTTTATCCATTCATCTGTCCATGGACTCTCAGGTTTCTTCCACCTTTTGGCTATTGCAAATAAGGCTGCTATGAACACAGGCATAAAAATATCTCTTCTAGTCCCTGCTTTTAATTACTTTGGGTATATATCCAGAAGTGGAATTGCTGGTAATTCTATATTTAAATTTTTTGAGGAATCAGTTTACTGTTATCCATGGAGTCTGCACCATTTTATATGCCCACCAATAGTGCACAGGATTCCAATTTCTCCACATCCTCACAAACACTTATTTTCTGTTCTTTTTTTTTAATAGTAGCCATCCTAACAGATGTGAGGTGGTATCTCATTATGGTTTTGATTTGTATTTCCCTAAATATTAGTGATAGTAAACAATTTTTCATGTGCTTGCCGGGCATTTGGATATCTTGTTTGGAGAAATGTCTATTCAAGTTCTTTGCCCAGTTTTTAATTGGGTTGTTTGTTTGTTTGTTTTTATTGTTGAGTTGTAAGAGTTCTTTACATATTCTGGATAATAACCCAACAGTGCTGGAACTTTTAAGACATATTTAAGATTCACCTTATTTATACATTTAACTTACTGTATTTCCAATAGTTCTTTAAGTAATTTAGAATGCTTATTTGCTGGACAATGGAATTATTTTTAAAAATTTAGTTTATAAAAGCAAATATTAACTGTAAATATGTTTAAATATTAATGAAAGGCCCTTTAAAAGTGATTGTTAAATTTGCTATATTTATAAATAGAACAAGATTTGCAAGTTAAAATTAAAAGCTTAAGGAAGAACTAAGTCTAAGTAGTAAGTTTAAAAATCACGTATTAATTAAAAAAATCAAAGTATACAATACCTATTCTGTACTCTGAACTCTCAACAGAGACTCAGAGAGCTTAGGTAGCTTGCCCAAGGGTTTAGAGGCCTCGAAATTCAGATCTAAAGACAACTGCAGTGCTATAATGCCTCAAAGATAGCCTAGACTTGTGCTACAAATCACTTTGAAAATACTGCAGACAACAAAACAAACAACAATGATGATGTTTCTGAATGCTGTCAACTTATTTGGCTTTTTCATCCCACGAGTTCATTCAGCAGATACTCACTGCATCTCTGTTACATGCCCTGTGCTAGAATACTGAAACGAAGGGACTTGGCTCTTGTCTCCAAGGACTACACAGTTCTCAGTGAGACTGTTTCCTAGGAAACCTGATGTTCAGAAGAAAGACAGAAGCTCCTCCCTGCTGGAGGAGGGAGCAGCTTAGATGGTGAATGGTTCATTAGTCAGTGCGAGTCTGTTCAAAATCTGTTCCTGACTGACCCTAGGAGCCCAGCCATTCTCCCCCTGCCTTGGAAGTTCAGTGGGTCAGGACATGTCCTCTCCTTCTGGGGAGTCAGCCAAACCTTGAATCAAAATCTTCCCAGGTTTCTTAGCCTGCCACCAATTTAAGGAAATCCCAAACATGAAAAATCCCAGCTTACAAAACATATATTAAGCATCAAGAGGATTTGCTTTGTCTCACAGATTCCCCAAAGAGTTGCTTTCAGCAATGAGTATCCCTTGGGCTCTTACATTCTGATTCTTTCTACACCTGAAATTCAGTACCTATGAAATGGGAAGAGACCTGTTATACAGAAGGAGGTGAACCTGTGGTGTTTTTGTATTTACCATCTGGGACAGTCCCATGAGCCCCAGCAACCTGCCCTAGCTCCTGGATCAAGCCCTGGAAGCAGTCCTTACAGAGCAAATGCTGACAGGGTAGGAGCCAGGCACCTATATCTTGCAGGTCCTGTTGGCATAATGAGCAGATCAGTACAGCCTCTATCTGTCCACTTCTGTGTTTCTGGTCAGCTAGTGGTCGCCCCATAAAGCTCACACCTATATCCATGCCCATGCATGTGCCCAGAACCGGGGCTTTTCCATTAATATCCTCAAGCATGAAGCAGTGTGTACAGCGAGCAAGCTTCACTCCCTGTAAGTGAAGCACAAAGCAGAGTGATTTGCTTCTTTGGGGAGACAGATATTCCTGGACAGGCCAGAAAGGACTCAGAGACCAAGGCCTCAGAAGTCCAGGCTATGTCCCTCTCCAGAACTGGAGGCTCATGCCCTACAACAGGGCACAGACTCAACCTCTCACTTGGGCCCAAAAGACAGTCCAGCATCTTTGCTGTGGAAAACAAAGCCTGGAGGGGTCTGCTAGGTTGTGTGTTTATTACAGGGTTTGTTTGCCTTCAAGTGTCCCAGATCTACCTGTGCCTCTCTTTATTAGTGGACAAGCTTGATCCAAGAGTTCATTTTGGAAAAGAGAAGGAAATTTATTAAATGCCAAGTTTATGCCAGGTGCTTTATATACTTTATCTCCATCCTCACAATTACCCTTGGAGATAGGGATTATGATATTTTTTTTTTTTTTTTATAAATTTATTTATTTATTTTTATTTATTTATGGCTGTGTTGGGTCTTCGTTTCTGTGCGAGGGCTTTCTCTAGTTGTGGCAAGCGGGGGCCGCTCTTCATCGCGCTGCGCGGGCCTCTGACTATCGCGGCCTCTCTTGTTGCGGAGCACAGGCTCCAGACGCGCAGGCTCAGTAATTGTGGCTCACGGGCCCAGTTGCTCCACGGCATGTGGGATCTTCCCAGACCAGGGCTCGAACCCATGTCCCCTGCATTGGCAGGCAGATTCTCAACCACTGCGCCACCAGGGAAGCCCGGGATTATGATATTTTTAAAAATTAAATAAAACCATCAGAGACAGGATGAGGAAACTGAGGTTCAGAGAGGTTGGGTAATTGCACAAAGACAGACAGTAAACAGCAGAGTTCAAATTCAAATTCAAATCCAGGTCAGTCTGATTTCAGACTCCATACTCTAAACTGAAATGATTCTCAAGCTGAGGTCCACACACATGTCCTCAGGAGCTCTCTCTGCCAACATTTTTAAATTAGTGTTTCATTCTGATGAGTTTTTTAAAGTATAAATATTCCGGATCATCTATATATTCATCATGATGAGATTTTAGAGGCAGTGTTAAGAGTTAGGATCTAGTTCTTACCAAGCAGTATTACTTTGCCTCAGGCTAATGAGAAGAGGAAGGAGCAGACAATATGTAAATGATGCACTCCTGCCACATGAAGCTAAAATGAGATTATGGCACACAATGATGAATGCTTCACAGTACTTGGAATAGACAAAGGTGGTGGGGAAAGTGGGGCACCATCATTGTGGCACAAGTTTGCTAAACTTAGCCACAACAGGGTCCACCACACTTAAGCTGTAGTGACAGTTTCGTTTAGCAACACATCATCTGCAAATGAAATTAACATTGTTAATTTGATTGTTTTGGTTTTTTATAATTTATAAACTGTATTAGGTTTTGTCATTGTATAAGAGCAGAAAGAGTGCACCTAGTTTTATATTTGTACTTATTTAAGAAAAAAACCAAAGATCATTTAATTCAAATCCGGAGCTCTGTAATTATGCAAATTTGAGAGAACTTTCACCTTCAATCCACAGTCTTTCAGAGCCAAGCCCATTAAGGACAAAGGACGAGGGGGTTGGGGGAGACCAGGCTTCTTGCGGGCCCAGCAAGATGCCACTAAATAAAGTAATAGGGGGGCTTTCACCGCTAATTCATTCTGAGGCTCAAAGGGCAGTTATTTCCCAGAGAGCAGCCATAGTAGGCGAGGTGAGGGCAATCTCTCTTAGAAGGTTTAAACGTGGTTGAGTTTATTTCATTAGACTTTGAGAATATCAGACCTTTTAGTCTTAGAACTGCTTTACATATTTTAATTATTGAGCACCCCAAAGAGATTTTGTTTATGTGGTTATATCTACTGCCATTTACTATATTATAAATTAAAACTGAGATAATTTAAAAATATTAATTCATTAAAAAACAATAAACCTATTACAAGTCAACATGAATAACATACTTTTCAGGAAAAATTAACTACTTTCAAATAATAAATTTAGTGAGAAGAGTGACATTGTTTTTCCCTTTTTGCAAATTTCATTAATGTCTGGCTTAACAGAAGACTTAATAGAAGCTGGCTTTCCATACCTGCTTCTGCAGTCAATCTGTTACATGTTGTTTTGTTTACAGTATATGAAGAAAATCCAGCCTCACACAGCTATACAGTTGGAAAAGATAGGAGTATTTTAGTAGCCTTATCAGATAATTGTGGATATTCTTTGATACTACTGCAAAATTTAACAAGCGGTAGTTTCTTAAAGGTTAGTTGTAATGTGGAATCTGAAACTACATCAGTGAACTTTTCTTACTCTGTTATATTAACATCCACTGGTCTGTTTTACACTTTGAACTGCTCTTTTACCCAGGCATAATTTTTATAACACCAAGCATTGGTGATTTGGAAAATACTGGTTCAATGATTTACACAGATGCTGCAAATATTGACATGTTTCATTATAGAAAAAAATCACACTCTTTAATATCACCTCTAATTGCATCAGAAAATTCTGTAACTATTATGAAGTTGTCAAACTCATGGAGGCAGCTATAACTTCACCCGAATTCTAATTCTTGCTTGCAAACTCAAATTTTATCATTGGCAACAAATATTGTCAGTTTTCTTCCTTGAAGTGACAGGCTCACTTCACTGAGAAAATATCTGCCAAATTCCCAAGCCTGAATAATCACAGTTTGTCTGTCAGTTGTTCTTTCAAATAAAACTATTGTTCTACAATAATAATAATAAGGCTAGTGCAGCGTGCAACTCAAATAGTAGCACAAGTGCAGTTCCTCACTTTGGTAAGTAGCAGAGGCGTTTTTTGCATACTTCCAATTTCTTCACATAGAATATTAAAAAGAGGGGGCTTCCCTGGTGGCGCAGTGGTTGAGAATCTGCCTGCCAATGCAGGGGACACGGGTTCGAGCCCTGGTCTGGGACGATCCCACATGCCACGGAGCAACTGGGCCCGTGAGCCACAATTACTGAGCCTGCGCGTCTGGAGCCTGTGCTCCGCAACAAGAGAGCTGCGACAGTGAGAGGCCCGCGCAACGCGATGAAGAGTGGTCCCCGCTTGCCGCAACTAGAGAAAGCCCTCGCACAGAAACGAAGACCCAACACAGCAATCAATCAATCAATCAATCAAATAAATAAATAAATAAGAACGTGAATTTCTAAAAAAATAAAAATTAAAAAAAAAATAAATAAAAAATAAAAAAATAAAAAAAAATAAAAAAAGAATATTAAAAAGACTTGTATTCAAGAATTGAAATTTAGGAACTTCCCTGGTGGCGCAGTGGTTAAGAATCTGCCTGCCGGGCTTCCCTGGTGGTGCAGTGGTTGAGAATCTGCCTGCCAATGCAGAGGATACGGGTTCGAGCCCTGGTCTGAGAAGATCCCACATGCCGCGGGGCGACTGAGCCCGTGAGCCACAACTACTGAGCCTGCGCATCTGGAGCCTGTGCTCCGCAACAAGAGAGGCCGCGACAGTGAGAGGCCCATGCACGGCGATGAAGAGTGACCCCCGCTCGCAGCAACTAGAGAAAGCCCTCACACAGAAACGAAGACCCAACACAGCCAAAAATAAATAAATAAAAATAAATAAATTTATAAAAAGAATCCGCCTGCCAATGCAGGGGACATGTGTTCGAACCCTGGTCCGGGAAGATCCCACATGATGCGGAGCAACTAAGCCCCTGCGCCACAACTACTGAGCCTGCGCTCTAGAGCCCGCAGGCCACAACTACTGAGCCCGCGTGCCACAACTACTGAAGCCTACGCGCCTAGAGCCTGTGCCCGCAACAAGAGAAGCCACCACAATGAGAAGCCAGCGCACCGCAACAAAGAGTAGCCCCCGCTCAATGCAACTAGAGAAAGCCCGCGCACAGCAACGAAGACCCAACGCAGCCAAAAAATAAATAAATAAATAAATAAATTTATTTTTAAAAAAAAAGAAAGAATTGAAATTTAATAAAAATGGACATTCTTCAGTGAAACTGGCTCTTTTCTTTTTCTTTTCTTTTCTTTACAAGCAAATGCCTGGCAGTGAAGAACACACAGACTCGTCTTTGGCTTTGGCTTTAGCATCATCAGTGCAAATGTCAACCCAGTGAAAAGGGCAAATAACATCTTAGTATTACTATGAAAATTGTTTTGACCTTGTGGAACCCCTGAAAGGGTCTCAGGGACCCCTGATGGGCCCTCAGACCACACTTTGAGAACTGCTGCACTAGACTCTGAAAAACAATTCTGGGCATTTGGGGGGGGTGGCACAGCTTTCCAAACCAGTGGGTACTACCCAGGGTAAGAATATAAAGAAATAAGTATTTCATTTCTGTCTTAGAAGAGCAATTGAATTAACTCTATCAGGGTAAAGGTTAAATTAAAGGCACAGCAATGGGTCTCTGATTTGAGGAGAAGGGGGGAAGGTCAAATGATCTCTTTTTTATCCCCTTCCTCCTTTTCACCATAACTTAGCTCTTCCCTCTCCTTCCTATCTCCCCTGACCTGGGAAAGTGAAGGGGATAGTTTGACAGAATGTACTTAAGCCAGGAGTAGCCAATTCAAATGCCTCCAGGGGACAGCCATATAAAGAGTGTGGGTCCAGTGTTGCCAAGTCTTAGTTTTTTCAAAACACCAGAAATCCGGATTTTTATTTAAATTTTTAAACGTTGGCAACCAATTAAATTTTTAAAAACATAAGAAAACAGCATGAGTCAAACAGAATATACCAGCAATCAGTTCTGCTTTAAGTCATGAAGAGACCTGAACTAAATGAAACATCAAGTGAAAGACTGGAAGGACGGACAGGAAACCTCACCTATATTACCTTGCTTACAAACCACCTCCTTTAATATCCCACACCCAGATGTGAGAGAAGGGAGATATTAACTGGGTTTCTGTAACCTTGCCAAGGAATAACAGAGCAGGTCATTGCATGCCACATTGGGAGTTAGAATTTCAAAGATTGTTTGCATGGGTAGTACAGAACAAATTATCATCAAAATTGTACACATTTTAGGGGAAAAAATGGGAGGGAGAAACACCAAGTAATGGGAGAGCACCTACTCTAATGCTAGACTGTGTTGAATGTGATATATTATTTGTTTGTTTACTTGTTCACTGCCTGTTTTAGACACAGTCCTAGGTCAGGACTTTGTCTTTCTTGTTCACCATGGTACCTTCCCCTCTTTGCCTGGCACCTATATATAGTGCCTGAACATAGCACGCACTCAATAAATATTTCTAAAATGAACAAATGAATCTCAGTATTTTTTCACTATACAGACAAGAAAACTAAGACTCAAAGAGAATATGCTACTTGTTCAAAATCATTCAGCTAGTGAAAACAGAGGTAGGAAATGAACCAAAATTTTTGTGTTCTTTCCATGAATTTTATCATCTAAAATTAAATTAAAACCGAGGAGCAGTTGAATTTGTTGTGCTATTGGATGAACTGCCCTCAAAGATCCTGGCATTCCTCCCTTCACATTCTGCTATTCTGAGTTTAATGGCAGCGGGGTTTTCCATCCTAGCTTCCAACAAAGCTGTTAGGAATGCATTTGCCACGTAGTACAATGAGACTTTTGAAAATCTATCCAACACAGAAAGGAAGGACTCTTAGTCCTCGAGTTATATTTATTTTTACTTTGTAATGAAGAAAATCTTGTGTGGTCCTATGAATTTTCCCCTAAATGCCATATTGCCGTATATCAAAAACTACTGATAAAAGCAAAAACAAAACAAAACAAACAAACAAAAACCCTGAACCTGGTGTAGTTTAAATTGGAAACTATACATGCTGCTGGTGCATAAATTGGTACAGGTACAATCCATTTGGAAAAAAAAAAAAAAAAAAAAAATATATATATATATATATATATAGCAACATAAAATGAATCATAAAAATGTTTATACCCTATAATACAGCAATCTCACTCCTGGGAATTTATCCTAGACAAGTTATTCAACAGAAGAAGAAAAAAGCCACAGATACACAAATGTTCACTGCATCATTTTCTCCAATAGCAAAGAACACAATGAGAACAAGAAAAAAAAATACATGAGAAAATGGCTTAGTAAATTACAGTACGTGGGACTTCCCTGGTGGCGCAGTGGTTAAGAACCCGCCTGCCGATGCAGGGGACACGGGTTCGAGCCCTGGTCTGGGAAGATCCCACATGCCGCGGAGCAACTAAGCCCGTGCGCCACAACTGCGCTCTAGAGCCTGTGAGCCACAACTACTGAGCCCACGTGCCACAACTACTGAAGCCCCCGCGCCTGGAGCCAGTTCTCCACAATGAGAAGCCCACACGCCGCAACGAAGAGTAGCTCCTGCTCGCTGCAACTAGAGAAAGCCCGCGCGCAGCAACAAAGACCCAATGCAGCCAGAAATAAATAAATAAATGAATAAATTAAAAAAAAAAAAAAAATTACAGTACGTGCTGAAGATAAATTAACTCTTCAGCTGTTAAAAATAATAATCATGGATACTGGGTAGTGATACAGAAAAAATGTAATAGTATTAAACAAAAAGCAGAATACAAAAGGATTTGCATACTATGATCATCAGCTTTGAAGATAGCTACGTCTAGATGTAAATAAAAACTGAAAGGTAATATTCAGACATGAAAACAGCATTGTAAGGTATTATAATTTGAGATGTTTACACTTATTTTTTTCAAAATTTTCTTTAATGTTTTACTGTCTTTTCTATTACATATAAGTTTTAAAATTCCTTCTGAAGTAAATTTGGATTTCTGAGTTTTTCTCAAATTCTCACTTAGAAAAGACATCCTGACTCTTCCCATCTTAAATTAACAATCTTCTACTTGAAAAAGGAAAGCAACATAATATTTCCAAATGTCCAAGTCTAAAGGTGGAGAGCAAGAAAACAAGGCTGGGTGCACCCATGCTGTTGTTGCTGTCTGAAGGACTGCTGATGAAGTCAGGCACCCAGAGAGGAGAGGAAGAGAGAGGGACCACCAGGGCCCTCTTCAGGGTGGCAGTATGTTTACAAGGCCACCTGGAGAGAGGGCTGAGGGAGCAAAAAGGTCAGCACTGCATATACCTGCCTCACCAGGCTGCTGCCTGGCATCCTCTCCCTTCTGCTCATTTCACAGGCATTTTTCTGAGGCCCTGACCCTCTGGGGGAGCCCAGATGTCTGAGATTTCACAAGGCCATGCTTTACTTTAGAAGAGATGCCACAGAGAAAGAGGCCTCTTACGGGTCATGTCCACCATCACGTCCCGTGTGCCTGGCGAGGAGGGACAGATCACCTAGTGCCTCATGTCTGGCTGCTACTTAACTTTGTATATACAGAATTCAGCTTTGTTTGCTCTCTCAGAGCTAGCTGGCTGACCCACAGTGACAAACCCCACAGGAGCCTTACGTTAAAGCTACATGATTTCCTCGGGAAGAAGAGGGAGCTGGCTAGAAAACCAAAACCAGACAACTGTCCAGGGCACTCCCCCTACCCTGGAGATCAAACCACCAATGAGGAGAATGTTCGGTGAGCACAGAACCCAACACAGAGTGCTAGTCCGCTCAGGGAGGCCTTCCATTCAGAAGGATGGCCTGAAGGATAGGATGTAGCCCCTCTGTAACCAAGGAACCTGACAAAACTATCCAGAAGCAGTGTCCCATCAACCAGGCTCTACCTCCATGCCCTGGGCAGTCTTGGTCCTTACTTCAGTCCCTATTTACTAGACACCTGAAGGTAACCTTTCATTCCCAAAACTCTGCCCAGCTTACCTCCATTCACAGACCATCTTCCCAAGGGTAGTTTCTAGGTAGCTCAGTTCATCACTTGTGCACTTACTGGCCAGTTTTGATGTCAAATAGAGGACGATCTCTTCCTAGGCCTTGCCCCCAACTCTCAAGGCCTCTCTTTCTGCTGGTAACAGACAATATGTGATTAAGGACTGAAGGAGTGATGAAGCCCATAATGCTGTGAGGTCAGAGGGGGAGGAGTCGCTAAGGTAAAAGCAGGAGATCCGGAGAAAAAAGACTAAAGGCTAGGCCCAGGCTCTATATCTTAGCAGCTCTATAGCCTCTGGCAAGTCAGTCAACCTTCTGTGCCTCAACTCTCTCATCCATAAAATGGGGCTAGTAGAGTTGACCTCTCAGGCAGACACATTTTGTAAACTGCAAGGTGTATTTGGTTATTCTCACTGTGGGCTGGAGTGTTCTGGGAACACTCCAGAAGAAGAAGAATATAAGGTAGGGCTTAAAGGTTGAGGAAGCTTCGGGACATCTGGTCAGAAAGAAGATGAGTACTCCAGGCATGAGAAATGGCACTAGCACAGGAAAAAAGGTAGAAGGTATGTACCAAGTTTGGCTGCAGTAGAAAGCTTGTGTAGGGAAGAAGCCGAGGTTAGTTTGGAAAGGCAAGTGGGCTGTATTCTGTTGGTAATAGGGAGCTATCAGACTTTTTGATCAAGTAAGTGAAAGGATGAGAGTCATGTTTTAGGAAGATCAACCTGACAGAGGTGTGAAGGACAGAGGGATGGGAGGAGGGTTAGAATACAGGCAGGTTGATCACAGGAGGGTGTTGAACTCCAGATAAGAGATAAGATGAGGGCTTTAATAAAGGCTATGGCATGAGGGCTAAAAAGGAGAAAGCAGATTTGAGAGATAGGTATAGAAAAACACGGTGACAGCGTATTAGAGGAAAAGAATGCTTGGGGACAATTTTCAAGTCTCCCTGACATCACTATCTGGGTGGACAAGGCTGCTCACCAAGCTACAGAATAAAGAAGGCACCAGAGGGCTTCCCTGGTGGCGCAGTGGTTGAGAATCCGCCTGCCAATGCAGGGGACACGGGTTCGAGCCCTGTTCTGGGAGGATCCCACATGCCGCGGAGCAACTGGGCCCGTGAGCCACAACTACTGAGCCTGCGCGTCTGGAGCCTGTGCTCCGCAACAAGAGAGGCCGTGATAGTGAGAGGCCCGCGCACCGCGATGAAGAGTGGCCCCCGCTTACCACAACTGGAGAAAGCCCTCGCACAGAAACGAAGACCCAACACAGCCATAAATAAATTAATTTAAAAAAATAAATAAATAAATAAATAAATAAATAAAAAAGAAGGCACCAGAGAACTGGGAAGATCAAAGTCTTTGGATATGTCTATCTAGGATGTCTTAGAATGTCCAAGGAATACTAACCAGAAATTAGGTGAATATACGAGTCTGGAGCTCAGCAACAGAGATGTGAATTGAAGTCACCCAAGATGAGTTCACCCAAGAACACTGCGTACTAGGAAAAGTTAAGAGAGGCAAGGACAGAAGGTTGAAGAACACCAACACTTAAATGGTGGACAAATTTAGAAGAACCTGAAAGGAAGACAGAGAAGTAGCCAGAAAGACAGCAGGAAGGCAAGAGATTAGCTAGAAAAAGAAGTCAAATGGGTAAAGTACAACAGAGGATAAGTGGTATGAAGAGTACATTCAATTCGGTGTTTAGTTAATTGATGACCTCGGTAAGAGCAATTTCATTGAAATAACGAGGCTGAGAGCTAGACTGCAGTGCATTAAACAATGAATGGGAAGCTAGCAAATGGACAGGATTTGTTGACTATTCTTTTGGGGAGCTTGGCTGAAAAGGAAAGAGCAAGGGTAATAAATAGAAACAGGGAGAATTTAGGATATTTTAGCTAAAATGTATTTTAGCTGAAGGGAACAAGGCACAGAAAATACACCCAAACACACACTGAGTAACTGAGGGAATGTGATCTTGAACACTGGTTGAGACTTAAGACGGAAAGGATGTCTCTTGCACTTTAGTTTAGAAAGGGAGGTGAGGGTAGGTGCATTCATTCACTTAACGATCAACTGTTGAACATGTACTACATGCCAGGAGCTAGGAGTCCATGGATAAAAGAAAGTAATCCTCCAGCCTTTAAGAAATTTGGTCTAGTAGGAAAGACAAATGTGGATCAACAATTACATAAGAGCTCTGTACTAGATTTTGAGGTGGGACAGTGGGGGAAGGTGAGCAACTATGGCTGAATGGGTCAGAGAAGTATTACAAGAGGAGACCCTTGCATAGGGTCCAGAATGAGCGGGGGTTCTCTGGTCCAGGAGAGGAGGGGGTCACGGGCATGCCAAGTAGGTTGCAGTGAAAATTAAAACGTGGCGGGTAGAAGATTTACAGGGTCTGGAGAATAAAGAATCCTAAAGCGACCAGGCGTAGAGGTCCCTGAACTGAGATTGTTCAAACTGAGGACGCCCGGGACGATGGCACAAGGGCAAAGGAGAAAGGAAGACATTGAGCCCACTCAGTAGTGTGGGTGAGCAGGTCCCAGAAGGTGGTAGAGACATCTAGAAAGACTTTAAAGGGAGCAGGAAGAGACATCGGGTGGGCACACAGGGTCAAATAGGGCCTTGCGGTTTCTCACTGCGGCCAGGGGACAAGCAAGCAACCGCTACCGCCCGGGCCGAGCCGACCACCAAAAACAGGGAGACGCATGGGGCTGCTCAGCATGCGGCAGTTGGTGAGCAGCAGAGGAATACAGCGTCCCCGGCAAACTCCTGGGCCGTGGCCCCTGGAAAACCGCCCGGCCCACCTGGACCGCAGCTGCCTGCACTACAGCGTCCCAAGCCCCGCCTTCCGCGCCAGCGCTCCGCCTCCGAGCCCGAGCGCACGCTGGACAGCACGGAGAAGGCTCTCGGCCCCCGCAGCCTCCGGAACAACGCTATGACGGAGAGTTCACCCCACAGGAAGAGGAAACAGCAAATTCTGCAGCCGCTCAAGACCCGCGACGCCAAAAAAGCTCCGCCCGCGGCCCGGCCTCCGGACCGGAAGTGAGGCGATTGGCTCCGCCCCCGAGCTCGATAGCTCGCGAGACTTTGCAGAGACGTTCCTTTTTCGTATCGGTCGCTGACATGGTAGGTGATTTTTCTAATGCGTCCGCATAGTTGCTGGCCTAGGCCGCGAGCTTTACTCACCTTGCACCCCAGCCACCTACTCCCGAGCTTGGCCCGGTTCTCCAGGCCGCGCATGGCCAGCCGCAGGGCGGGGTAGCCGGCGTGGGTCCGGGGCGGGGCGAGGAGCCTGGGGCCGCGTGTTCATCCTGGGGTTCGGTTTCTCGAGACACGCGGTCCGGGGTGTCCGGGCGCCTCCCTGATGAGGCCGCACGGCCCCGGTACAAGCCGTAACCTCGACTTTGCTGAAGGCGCAACAAAGCACATCCTTGACCCCTAGGCCTACAGGCCACTCACAGACTGGCACGCTTCGCCCCCTGCCCTTCTTCCCTTAGGCCTTATCACCAAGCATCTTTTCCCACACAGCCATCCAGACTAAGGAAGACCCGGAAACTTAGGGGCCACGTGAGCCACGGCCACGGCCGCATCGGTAAGTGCTGTCTCCCCATCCTGGTCGGCCTTGGGCTATCTGCACGGCGCTAGCTTGTCAGGAAGTAGGTAGCTTAGAGAAGTGGGTTAGTCAGAGCTCTGTGCAGTCGAGTTGGATTGAATTTGATCATTAGCTGTTGGCTTTTTCTTTGAGAATTCTCTAGTGTTCCAGTTTTAGAGAATTTCACATCAGTTGGGGGTTTGGAAATTGAGCGGGGTCCAGTATTGAATTGGTTGAAGGCATGGAGTACTGTGTTAGTGTTGTGATGTGGAACACTGTAAAGTGATGATTATCCCAGAGTCTTGAAGGAACAGCATTGCTGGAAGAGGTATGAAGCAAAGGCACAGAAGTATGGGGAAATGCTTTTGCGAGAAGTAACATCGAGGGGTTGGAGAAGGCTGTTTTAGACGTGTAGCTTTGTGTTCCTGCAGGCAAACACCGGAAGCACCCGGGAGGCCGCGGTAATGCTGGTGGCATGCATCACCACAGGATCAACTTCGACAAATAGTGAGTGTTTTTTGGACTCTGCCTTTACTAACACTGACAGCTTTGGATTTAGGGGTAGAGGGTAGTTAACATCTTCAACGGGAAGCAAGCCTCTTACCACTCAGAAACCTTGCCTGTGGCTGGGTTTTGTCAAGTTAATATTTGATGTGAACTGAGAACTTGTCACCGAGGCTAGAGTCACGCTTGGGTATCGGCTATTGCCTTAGTGTGCTAGAGTCCTCGAAGAGAAACTGCTGACCTTATTCACTGGCTGTGGCCCTCATGGCATAGTCAGTCACCGGGTTAGTGACATGCATCATATTGACTTACACAACTGTTAGATCCATTTAACGCCCACAAATTAGGGGGGGTTGTATTTTAACTATTTGTTTAGGAGACCTGTGTTATAGGAGTGTGGAGAAGCTGTCAAGTGACCTGAATCCTAGTCTTGGCACTGCCTCTGACCTTCTCAGTGACTTACTCTGGTTTCATGGAATAAGGCTAGTCTTTTCCACCTGATAGTCTTTGGTGGCTTTTTAAAGATTTGTTTTATTCGAGAAGTGGAGTACCTGCTGTGTCACTCTTCTGCATGAGTGAACAACGTACACTGTAATGGGGGGAGATGGTAAACATAGCTTCTTAGTTGGAGTGAGTTAATGGAAATGGTTGCCTTCTTTTCCCAGTCACCCAGGATACTTTGGGAAAGTTGGTATGAGGCATTACCACTTAAAGAGGAACCAGAGCTTCTGCCCAACTGTCAACCTTGATAAATTGTGGACCTTGGTCAGTGAGCAGACACGGGTAAATGCTGCCAAGAACAAGACTGGAGCTGCTCCTATCATTGATGTGGTGCGATCGGTGAGTGAATTGAATATTTTTTGCCTTTATGTGGACCCTTGCCTCTCAAAATTCTGGATAATATACTTGCACCTGAAGTCTGTACCCAGCTGCCTACTAGACAATTCCACTTTCCGTAGCATTTCCACGGGTACTTACTGACCAAAATTGAACTCTTGTTCAATTGTGATTCATGCAAAACATTTGAAGAGTAATTCTTCCACTCCCTCGTTCATTTACTTCGTTTTTCACTTGAACATTTTCCAATCAGTTATCTTATTCCTAGTGTTAGTGCCCTGATTTGTATGGGTTTCTCACCTGAACTATTGGTAGTAATTTAGGTCAGCTAGCTCTGGTCTGTTTTACACAAGACTGCATGAGGCACAGCCCTTGACCCTTTATGTTTCTTACAGAATAAAATCTTAATATGTTCAGTTGTTATTTAAGGCCTGACATTATCTGAAGAGAACCCCCCCCCCCAAAAAAGGCATTTTGTTTATCATTAGGAGTTCTGGTCCTTGTGTCAGCCTTACCCCCTGTGGGTATGGAGGTGGTGGGAATCCTGAGGGGGCTTTCAGTAAAGTTTTAAAATTCCCTTTCTCAGCCTCTTCTTTGAGCATTTCTGATGACCATGACTTCTTGGAGCATTGCTGGAAATGTGATTTTCCTTTTTTGCTTATCAAGTCGTAACTGAATAGGAGAAAGGGATTTGAGCTCTGCCCGAGACTAGAGTCACATCCTGACAGCTCTTGTCCTGGTGTGCTAGAGTCCTCGGAGAGAATCTGCTGGTCTTGATTCACTGGCGAGGGCAGTCAGTGCCCCCGGGAGTGCCCAGATCAGAAACATGCCCTCCCTGGCTCCTAGATGGAGTGGCTTGGTAGGCATCTTTCTTCCTACCCATCACGGAGTTGGTGACTGCCACGGTGCATTATAAACCCTTTTCTCTGTTCTTCTAGGGTTACTACAAAGTTCTGGGGAAGGGAAAGCTCCCAAAGCAGCCTGTCATCGTGAAGGCCAAATTCTTCAGCAGAAGAGCTGAGGAGAAGATTAAGGGTGTCGGTGGGGCTTGTGTCCTGGTAGCTTGAAGCCACATGGTGGGATTCATTAAATGATAAGCGCTTTTCTCTTCTGGTCTGAGTGAGGGTTCTTTGGCACTTCTACCTCCCTACCTGTACAGAAACCCACCTAACAGGTTCTAGGAGTAAGGGTGTGAGGACCTGGGCTCTGCTACCAACTCCCCTCAAAGTATGGAAGAAATGGCACCAACACTTAGAATAAGGCCTTGGCTGGTTACCTAATTTGAGGCTTCTCACTCACAAAGTGAGAATGATACCTGTTGATAATGTATATATCGTATCATTGAAAGGCCTATTGGCATTGTATGCTCTGAATTTATGAAGGAGTGGGAGAATGTGCCCTTAATTGTTCCATGGGGCTCAAGGGGGGGAAACTCATGATCTTTACAAGATTTTGATGAGTCGTATTGGCAAGATGAGTCAGTGGTAGGATAGAAGTGGTTCTTTGGAACTTACTTCCTCAGTCTAAGGTTCTTCCACCTGGCTTCCTCATCTCAGACCAAACCATTCTGGTCATAATCAAAATGTTGGAATGGGGCCCAACAGGCTGAATTTTAAACACACCAGGGCTTTTATACATCAGAGTGGTTTGGATTCTAGAAAGCAGTTGTCAGGATTTATGTGTCCCTGTGCATAGGAGTCTTAATGTTCAAAGAAATAACGTCATGAAATGCTAATGATTTTCCTTCCAGTGTGAAATGTATCTAATAGAGAAATTTGGGGAATGCTAAAGGCCAGAAACCAGAATCAGGTTTTCTAGGATTTGTTACCTCCTGCAAAACCAAGATGAGCAATGCTTGTGTGCAGATAGGACTCTCTTAGGTCTTGGTAAATTGTAATTTGCTATAGTTTTCCAAGCTTTTGAAAGTTTTTTGACCCATAATAGAACTTGCAGGCTAGAACCCTGACCAAAGAATAGTTAAGATGGCACTTACTTAAGCCTACTGAAACTCTACTTACGTGTTTAGTTTGGTAGAGGGTGGTTTCTGTATTGCTTTGTGGGATCATAAATGGACTGGGAACTATGACTTTCTGTGAGACTAATTTGTCATGACAGCCTTCAGAAGATACTGGGGATGGTCAAATGTAAGGAAGCACAGGGGAGGAAATGTAATTGATTTGTATAATGGAGAGTTAAAGATGTCAGGAAGGCACTCAGTTGGATAAGCGAATAACTGGATCATTTACATCTTCTGTTGATACTGGTGAAGAAAGGTAAAAATCGGTTTTTCCTTAATGTCTTTTGAAGGACTTATAATAGGGAAGCTTTGATGCCTTCTAGACACTGAAGATACAGAAATATGTAAATACAGTGTCTTAAGATTCAGGCCGGATTTGAAATTTATATCTAAACCTAATAGCTGTGTGACTTAGGCTTAGTCCAGTTTTCTCATCTTTAAATTTAGGTAAACGTACCTACTTGAGGATTGTGTGGATTAAGTGAAATGGAAAGCATTTACTAAATTTTTGTGTTTAGCTCTTAGTAACTAGCATGTAAGTGAACCATTATTACCCGAGCAGACAAGTCAGTTAACCTTGGTGTGATTCAGTCAATGGGAAAGTGGTCTTAAACACAGGAAAGAGCAAACATGCATTTAGGAAACCCAGTTTGGAAAGGTTAGGCAAGTTGGGAGGTGTTTTATGGGAGATGAGCCTGGAGCGAACAGGTAAACTATCCTGAAACTGGATGGGATAATGCTCATCCCAATCCTATATGGAGGTGCTGCTGTTGGACATGCATGCTAAATATGAAAGTCACTAGTACAGCCATTCTGAATAGGGAGGATACCTCAAATACCATCTCCAAGCCTGGAGAGTATAGCTACTGATCTGTGTGAGCTGCCATGTTCCAGCTTGCTCACTCACCATTATCTACAGGTAATAACTGGGCAGATGCTCTGATTACTCCCAGGTAATACTGTTGCCAAAGGAAGCTGGGTTACTGGTGAAAAGCCAAACATGTTCCAAGATAATGGAGGACACGGACCTAGAGCAAGCGCTTATCTTTCATAGGACCTAAGGCAAACCTTACGCTTTGATTTTATATCTATCATCTGAGAGTGAAACGTGCCAATGCTGAAATACAAAATATAGCCGATGCATAGGAAAAGCTCATGCATGAGACTGTCAAGCTTTGATTAGCTTGTCCGGTAGGCACAGACCCATACTGCCACTGCCTCTGATAAGTGCACGGTGTTGATGAGATTCTCCCATGTAGGGGGAGCAGGTGCCCCCTAACTCAGGTTAACGGCTAAATTTTCTATAAGCTTGAGTTGCTAAGGATATTTCTAGCCTAATAATATAGCCTAATAATGTATGTGCTTTAAATACATTGTTACTCAAACCTCGGAGCTGCCGCTGTAACTTCCAATTTATGGGAAATGTCCGCCACATAATTAATTTGCAAAAGCCCTCATTGTCAAAACCAGCTAAATAGGATTTTAACTTTTCAATTCAAATGAACATTACTATTCGATGGCTAACTAGCCCAGTAGCAGCCAGCCCGGGATGAAAAGCAGCCAAAGGCGTGCGCCACCGGCGGGAGGCAGGCAGCACTCGCCTACCTGCGCTGCGGGGCGGGAGGTTACCGGGATACCGGCGGCTGGAGCCCTGCGGAGGCTGGCGCCCCAGCGGCCGCTCTCGTTGGTCCCTGCCGCCTGACGTCCTTGGCGCCCTCAAACCGTCCGCACCGCACAGCCGCTCTCCTCTTCCCCGCCCCTGAGCCACTTCCGGAGGGTGTGAGGTTCTGGTTCCGGCGTCACTTTGATCTCTGTCCCACCCGACGGCCGGAAGCATGATCGGCGCCGGTCCACCATTTCCGGTATGGGCGGGGCCGGGCCCGTGGCACGCGGACGAGGCGGGAGGTTTAACCCGGCCAGGGTCCAAGTGCGGCGTGGTGGGCGGAAAGCCCAGGTCGCCAGCCTCGCCGCACTTAATTTCCGCCTTGGCCGCGCGGAAGAAGAGATGTGGCCTTTCGATGCACTTTCAAGATGGGAATTTCCATATCAGATTACGTTGCCGTTAAAAGATAATGAGTGTTTGAGGTACTTTGGAATTAAAAAAAAAAAAAGAAAAGCTTGTACGTGCATGGGAAGGTTCTGGAAGAACAACGCAGAAGGGATTTCCTCATGAGTTTTGGGAGGTGAGGAAGATGATGTATGCTTTGGTACAGTTTGAGTTTCTTCCTTAACCAAATGCATATTACTTTCACGTTAAAAAGCAATCTAAATAGACAACTTTAATAGTTATGGTGGGGGATTCCCTGGTGGCGCAGTGGTTGAGAGTCTGCCTGCCAATGCAGGGCACACGGGTTCGAGCCCTGGTCTGGGAAGATCCCACATGCCGCGGAGCAACTAGGCCCGTGAGCCACAACTACTGAGCCTGCGCGTCTGGAGCCTGTGCGCCGCGACAGTGAGAGGCCCGCGCACTGCGATGAAGGGTGGCCCCCGCTCGCCACAACTAGAGAAGACCCTCGCACAGAAACGAAGACCCAACACAGCCAAAAATAAATAAAATAAATTTTAAAAAAATAGTTATGGTGGCTTGTCAGTGCTGCAAAGTAATATTTTCTCTTATTCTAGAACTTCATGACCTTTTAAAATTACACCCACCCCCATAGGCAAGTAAATTCAAGATGTTTTGGAATGCCACATTGTGTGGCTCTAGAAACTAATTTTGTGTGTCGCCCCTAGGAAGAATATAGGTTAAATGTATGTTTCATTTCTGGCTCTGTTTTGCAGTCCAGTTTTTGTGTTACTTTCATTTCCACTTAAAGTTGGTTTAAAAAGAAAAATACCCTACTTATGTATCCTTATAAATCAGACCTTTGGGGTACAAGGTGAGTTATAAGTCTATTTGCAAAATGAAGGGTATTATTTTTAACAAAATTTAAACTGATCTGTGATATAATTAGAATAATTTTCTTGGGGTCCTAATTCCACATACCATCCAATGTGAACCACAGTTGCTTTCCAAGAGCATTCCAAAATATTGCCTTTAAAAAGCCCATACTTCTCATTTCAACATTGTGTTTACCAGAGCATGGTAATTTACTGAAAAGAGCATTTAGAAAGATGTAATGGCGCAATCTGCCCTGCTCTAAAAGTTACCAGACTGATTACTGGAGAAAACCCCAGGGCCTTTCTTAACCCCAAAATGGAGGAGGGCTGACAGTTCATAGGCACTGGGACTTCTGGTAGAGGAGACAGCATTGCGCTGCCCCTGAGCAATTTCCCAGAAAGGCACTGTCTAAGCACCGTTATTTTCGGTAGTGGCGACACCATCCTCGGGGGGCTGGGGCGCATTTTGTAAAGGTACGGGAGCATTTTTGGTCACAATTATGGAAGGGAAGCAACCAGATATGCTTGATGTCCTGCAATGTATGGGTTGATTCTAAACCAGGGGTCCGCGGTCTGTTAGGAACTGGGCCGTACAGCAGGAGGGGAGCAGTGGGCTAGTGAGTGAAGCTGCCTCTGCTGCTCCCCATCACTCACGTTACTGCCCGGACAACCCCCCAGCCCCACCCCTTGCCTGGAAAAACTGTCTTCCGTGACATCGGTCCCTGGTGCCAAAAAGGCTGGCGACCACTGCTCTAAACAGCAAAGGAAAACCTAGCTTACAACCTACCTTCATTTTACACACAATCAAAATCAAAAAGATGTGTTATTGGTTTTTTGTGTTTGTTTTTGTTTTTTTTGTAGTTTTCATAATACTTCTCAGTTTTCCAGGATTCCAACTATTGTTTAAATCAGGGGAAGCTCAAAATGTGTTTTGTTTAGAATATTGCCCAAAATTGTTCATTTCAGAAAACTCTCTTACCAAGTGGTTAACACCCACTTAGTAGAATCTGAGTTGCTAATTCAACACACCTTTTCTGCATGTGTAGCTGTTGCATTCACAGTAATTGTGTACAGGTGTAAGCATCTGACTTAATTATATCTTCTAATACAGTTGTGCCCAAGCATTCACATATTTAAGTACATGTTATTTTATGACAAAATACTTTTCCTTTTATTTCTCCCCTTTTATATTATGGTTAAGACTATATTACAGTTAAGATGTGTTTAGGTACGTTACATTATCTATGAATTTCATTTCAGGATAGTAAAAGGGGGAGTTAACAGTATTTGCTATAGAGGAAGAGTGTTGCATCTGCTAGGATTGAGAACCATCAGTTTAGGTGTCCAGAGATCACGTGAAAGCAGAACTTGGAAAGAAGCCCTAAATACTTTTTGTCAACCCCAAACCAGGCCCCCTGGACACACCCTCCTCTACCTTCCAGATGAGACTTCTGTGCCTCGCCCACAGCAGTCACTGTATGGGCCCTTGCAGCCCATTCCAAGCCATTGTGTGCCAGTATCAGTTTTCTAGATTGGGATGAGAGCTGTGGCCATGGGAGGAGGTGGGAACCCCTAGGGTTAAAATGCAGTGTATTTTAAAGCTACATAAAAGTTACAGATTTTTAAAAGTAATAATTTACACCTATATATCTTGTGATCTGATCACATGTCTGAGGATTCTGTGGAGCCACATTAAAAAAGAGAGGGAGGGCTTCCCTGGTGGCGCAGTGGTTGAGAATCTGCCTGCCAATGCAGGGGACACGGGTTCGAGCCCTGTTCTGGGAGGATCCCACATGCCGCGGAGCAACTGGGCCCGTGAGCCACAACTACTGAGCCTGCGCGTCTGGAGCCTGTGCTCCGCAACAAGAGAGGCCGCGACACTGAGAGGCCCGCACACCGCGATGAAGAGTGGCCCCCGCTCGCCGCAACTAGAGAAAGCCCTCGCACAGAAACGAAGACCCAACACAGCCAAAAATAAATAAATTAATTAATTAATTAAAAAAAAAAAAAAGAGAGGGAGAGGAAAGGAGAAAGAAATAGCACCTTTTGTAAACTATTATTTTATTAAGGAATCCACTTCTATGACTCATGAAGCCCAGGCTGAGTTAACAGTGACAAGTTCTGGAGGTAACGATACCCTACTCTGGACTTTCCAGTTATAACCACTGTCTTCTCTCTCTACCTCAGCTGAAAACCCAGACTCATGAGGCCTCAATCCCTGCCCTCCTATTCCTGGAAGATGCCAAACCCAACTATGTAAGAGGCTTTCTCAGAGAAGAAGACGAATTTGTCTTCCCAGAAGACAAACCCTCTACTTTGCTTTATGAGACAGACAGCAACCCCAAACCACGGACAGGTTGGGACCTGTGCAGGGCTCAGTGGAGATGGGGAAAAGAAGGAAAGGGGATTCAGGAAGGGATCATCTCCTGTTTAACAAGCAGGCTAGGGTAGAAGGACAGGAAAACTTCACTCTATGATTCAAATCCACCAAACTCAAAGCCAATACCAATGAAGAGACTTCCAGCTTAATGCCTCATCCTGGGAATTTTCAAGGTCTCAGCTCTGTGAAGGCCTTGGGAGAGTGGAAACCCTAAGCCACCCATATTCCCCACCTTGCTTCTCTCCTTGCTTTTCCAAGGAATATAGCAGAATTTTCTATATGCACACCTACACTTCCAATGGTAAAAAAACTTCACAGAGTGACATGGAAGAGCCACAGACAATGGGCCAGGGCTATAAGCAAGCCCTGGATTGGCTTTAGCTGGGCTTGACTCCACCAGTGTTAGGATACCCAATGATGTCTTAAGGGCTTCATACTGAATAGGAGAATGTCAAGATTCACCTAATAGTGGAGCCAAGGGGCAATGAACATTCTCTCCATCACTGGAAACACATAGAATCTGAACAGTTAGCTGTTGGAGAGGGAAGCTGAGCTAGAGCAATGATTAGGTATCTTCTAAGAGCAGTCATACAGCTCAGGCCAGAGAACTCAATTTCAGGGGAGGTCAGTGACCCACACTAAAGCTAAACTCTTAATTAAATCAAGTACTCAGTTCCCTGCATGAAGGTGTTTCATCCCTGATTGGCCTGCCTCAGCCCATCCCCCTGGAGAGAGAACTCTAGATAATAAAGCCAAGAAACACATGGGGCTCTGGGCCCAAACAACTATACACTGTTTATTGAGAACACCCGTAGATGATGGGAAGGAGGGATGCCCTGTACCGCATCATGGCCACCACTGAGTGGGAGCCGGGCCCAGAGAACACTAGCAGAGCTGGGGGGTGGGCTTCCCATGACTCACTGACCATCACAAAGGTGGGAGGAATAGGAGAAGGCCAGGCCCAAGAGCCTGGTACCATGCTGCAAATGGGGGTTGATTGGCCTTTGCCTTTCAAAAACAGAGGATTAGGGGAGGGGGACTACTAGAAAAAAATAGAAACTCTAAGATTTAAAAAAAATAGTCCTGTACATAACAAGACAGCATCTGCTCTCCAGGGCCCGAGACTGGCAGCAGGGGCCTTAGGCAGGCAGGCCAGGAGCCTCCAGGGGAAGATCAGTGGTTCGGCTGAGACAGTCAGCTGCACATAATTGGCCAGTCACCAGCACCCAGCAAAACTTCATCCATGCTCGGGCAGGGCAGGAAAGCACCCGGCCTCTTGGGAATATACAAATATTTACCGGATTCTCTTTGCTTGTTACAAAAACAGATAAGAAAGCTTACAGCAGATTATTTACAAACAGTATCCTGGGATATTGTGAAGGCAGAGGTGGGCTGGCTTGGAGGGTGGGGTCTGTGGGGGCAGAGCAGCCATAGCAGCCCAGAGGGTCCAAGGCTGGGCCCCTCCCCAGGCTCCAGGCTCTGCAAGGCACTGGACTCTGTTACTGGGAAAGGGGCTTAATTCTTCTTGTGGAGGAACTTCATTTTGTTGCCTGTGGGCCAGAGGAGGGCAAGAGTGAGAACATTTCAGTATCATCTCTTCCAACAGCCCTGACCCTCTCAGTGGGAGAGAAGGATTAGAAAGACTGGATTACAGCTAGATATGATCCAGGATGGTGAAAACACTCTAGAGCTCTAATTAGAGCACTGGTATTAATCATGTATGGCTTTGGGCAAGCCATTTAACTTCTTCAGTCTCAATTTTCCTTTTAAAGTGAGACATGCTATGATTCTGTGATTTAGTTGGCTGAGCTCTTCGAAGGGCACTCTGGTGCTGCCACTTTTGTAGTAGACCCCTTATAGCCTCGAGGAGAGCTCACTGGTCCTAATGGCCCTTGTGCTCACTCAGGAAGAAATGCACCCAGAAAGACCTGACCTAGGTGAGGCTTTATGAGATCTCTTCCTGTTCTGTCTACAGCCCCGATATAAATACCCACTGGCATTGGTTTAGAGTAGTTTGGGGTACAGATTCCCCCAGTCCCTCCCTTCTTGCTGAATATGTCTCATTAGTGACAAAGCTACTTACCCAAACCGCGGAGAAACTTGTTCATTCCACTCTGCTCAGTGTCTGGCAGTTCCTCTAAATACTGCTCCACTCGCTGCTCAAAGAGGCCTGGGGAAGAGAAGAAACGGGAACAGGGAAGAGAACAGTCATAGGAGGGAGGGAAGGGGAGGCCTCCTGGAGGGGGACCAAAGGGCACAGATCCCAAAAAGGGGGAAACCAAAGATCTGCAATTATAACTTATAAGAGCATCCTACCAGAATTCAGACTGGCTCATCAAAACTATTATTAATGACATCTCACTGTGTTCACTGCTGATGGCAAGAGCCCCTTGCCTCCCAGTGCACGTTCCTGAGCCGCATTATGGCGAGGATGCCACTCCTCGTATCAGAGCTGCCCCCAAGTGGACACCTTCTCCAGCTCCTTTTAGACCACTCTACCATGTTGTTTCAAAAGGTCTGTTACACTAAATGGACAGTATCAGTGGGCAGAAGAAATAATAACCCTGAGGTTAGAAAGGTCTTGATGAGATGAAAAAGCCCTAGAGTGAGCAGAGCTGATGAAATAACAGAGATAAGATAACCTTTGTGCTCTGAGGGCAGACTGTCACCAACCTAAGACAGAGAGCTAGCTCAGTTCTCTTCAAGGGCTTTCTCAACCCTGGATTCTCAGGACTCCCTAAACTGCACAGTCTGGTCTTTTTCTCTGAGTAAGGAAGGACCTGTGAATGCGGGGATAGGTGGGGATAAGCCCCACTCTTGCCACGTGGCTCCAGCCTGTGCCCAGCCTTGTGAATGCACGTACTGGGGCAGGAGGAGAAAGTGCCCTTGGCAGTCTCTCTCAGAAGAAAAGGGATGTTAGGAGGCCTGCCCTGGCTAATAACTCAAGAGCTTCCTGATGGGAGCTCACCAGTGCCTGGCTACTCAGCCCTGCGGGTAGCAGAAACGTTGGAGGACGCCTGACATCCCCCCAGAACCCCCCACCCCAGGCTCTTCTGGCCTTACCCTTTGCCCGACACTTTCTTAGCTCCCTGTCTTGGATGAAGCCAGCAAACATCTGAGACTCCATAAAAACTTCAAGAAAACGGCGGATGCTTTTGGAGGCCACAGACTTGCGGAAGGCCTCTCGCTGAAAGGCCCTCTCCCCCTTCTCACTCTGGGTCAGGAAGAGGGAGTAGTGCCCAACAGTCTCCACAAAGAACCGGATAAACACCTCTGACACCAGCCCATTGAGGGTATTACATTCTGGAAGAGAAGAGAAAATCTTTGAGGTTCAGGTCAAGAGCCTGCATCCCCAGCCTCCAGCTGGTGGTGTCTCCCTCTCCTCGACGGAACTCCAGCCAGAACCACTTCTCTGTTCTTGAAACCTTAGCTCTTGTGCTCCCAGGCTTGTAACTAGCTCCTGAGCCAGGAGGTCGGAAACTGTGCTCTGAACACGGAAGCTGGGGAATACTTGCTGGATGAATGAGAATGGAGATTAGAGACCAGAGCGCCACTCCCCACACACCCTCACGCTCGGTGGTTTCCCTGGCTTCACAGGAAGAGGAAGTTCCCTCCATCTCCTGCAGCGGCTCAAGGCAGGTCCTGAGAGGGAGGAATAACTAGTGTCCTGTCAGCGAGAAGAGTCTTTGCGGTTGCCAACTGTCTTTAGGGTTTTTCTCCCCAAACTTCCTGAGGTAGAGAATTAGAGGCAAGAGGTAGCTCTGTAGCCTGGGCCACCCTAGAAGCAGCCCCGATGTTGTCTAAGTTTCTGAACCCCCTCTGATAAAATACTACACTACTTCTCTCCCCTCAGACCCAGTCAAGCCACAACTCCTAGAACCACACTAGTGGGGCTAGAGAATTCTAGGCTAAAGTGAGACCAAGGTCCTATACCTGAGCTTCACTAGCCAGAAGGGTCTGGTGCATAGAATCAGGGTCCAAGCCCCATGAGGCCCAGGCCCAGAGCAGAGGGAGTCTGGGACCAGAACTGATTCTGCCTGGGGCAAGCCTCACTCACCATCATCGGAGTCGCTGTCAGAGTCCTGGGAGATCAGTTCATTCTTCCTCTCTAGAGCCTGCTCCAGAGCCGCCTGCAACTTCCTAGGTAACAACGTGTCCTCGTCATCCATCTGCAGGAGAAGGAAACCGCACAGTGACACTGACTGAGCACTTAACTTTGTGCCAGCCCTGTTTGAAGAGCTTGAATATATCATCTCATTTCATTCTCCCAAGAACCCTGATACTATTATCAACCTCATTTTAAGATGAGAAGCTGAGGCTCAGAGAGAGGTTAAGAAACTTGTCCAAGGTCACAAAGATAAAAAGCGGTGGAGCGGGTGGCATTCACTGCCCAGGACCAACAGGGGCTCCTACCCCAGCACCACGATGAAGTCTCCCCAGTTCCTCCATCTTCGGCTCCAGGGGGGGAAGCATGGTTGGCTGGGGGAGGGGAGACTGTGGCCCAGCCTGTGTCTCAGGCGTGAGGCGAGGCTGTTGTGCCTGTCTCTGTATTCTGGTTCAGTGTCTGCATCGTGACGCTTCGTACCCAGGAGTCGTAGCTCTGTCAGTGGTGTGTAAGAGACTACATTCCCAAAGGCTACGGCATTGGGTTGTGTTCCTTTATAGAGAGCCAGGAGGATTTCCACCACTAACAGAGGCTTTTTGAAGTTGACAATGATTGCAAACCTTTACATTCCGCCGCATTCTGTGTGTCATGTATAATCCTCCAGCAACATTTCAAGGCAGGTGTTATCACCATGCGTGTTTTAGAGATGAGAATTCTGGTTCAGAGAAGTTCAGAGGCCTGTTCAAGATCATGTGTCTCAAAGGGGGCAGAGGGCAGAGGTCAAGCCTTTGGATCCAGGCCATGTTCTTCACACACCCACACTGCCTTCCAGAAGCTGATGATGCCGACCAGAACAGCAGATCCTGCTGAGGTCAAGACTTCTCAGACCAGCTTCTTTCTACCCTTGTCTGTCCTGTGAATGTGGAACCCAGAGGGCTCAACAATCAGGCTGTGAAGGTGGAGTCGTGTGTGTGACAGTGCTGGGTGCTCTGCATCAAACAAGCACCCACCCTGGGTCAGGCCATGCTCTGCAGCGTCCCACTCTTACCTGTCGGATGAATCGGTCAGACCCCAGATTCACCATCAGTGCCTGAGAAAGAGTCACGAGGGACAGTGATTCAGGATACGAATCCCTGCGGTGCCCTTCCCAGGCCTCCAGCCCTCCTGGATTCCCAGGGTCAGATAACAGGAATAACTCCAGCCAGGGAAAGACCTCCCAAGGAGAAAGGATAAGAGCTGGGTACACAAAGGAGAAGATCCCAGCAGCCTCCGCGCCACCCCCATCCCTCCTGGGGGTTTCTGTTCCTTCTGTCCCTTCCTTCCTCCACACCAACCCCCCCCCTCCCCACCGCTGGCTCCCCAGGTGGCCCACCTCCTCCACAGGCAGCTCCTTCAGTTTGGGGAGGGAGCTGGAGAGCAGACCAACCAGGAAGGGGGTGGGACAGCAGACGATGTCAATCATGGAGGCCGGGAGGACAGGAATGAAGGTGTGCTGCCAGGAGAAGGGGTAGAGCAAGGCCACCACCGCATGGGAGCAGCTGGATAGGGTACTGGCAGACAGACAGACAGACAAAGCACTGAGCCCAGGCCCAGCACCTTCAGGGAAGGGGCGTTACAGCCTGCTGGGCCAGGCTCAGGACATCCTTTCATGTTAAAACTCCCAGTGCCACAAAAATGCTAAGGAGACCCTTGGGCCTGGGTCTGACCTTGCAGACTGGTAAAGTTCCCACATTCCCACTGCTCGGGACCTCAGGGACAATGGCGCTACCCTCTTTGGTGGCTCTACCTAGGAACAGTCATAAAGGTACATAGCAACACTTGAACACACATACACACCCCCAAGAGCCACCCAAATGCACAGGTGGGCCTGACCTAGTGTGGGAGTATCAGCTCAGGCCAGGGAGTACAAAGGTAACCTGAGCAAGGGTTGATCACAAATTCATAGTAAGAGCTGGAAGGTCATCTTATCAGGTCCACATGTTACAGCTGGGGCCATTGATACCCAGGGTCAGTCTGGTCATAAGTGGCACACCTGGGACACAACCAGTTTTCCTGTCTCCCAGCCCAGTGTTACTTCTACCATTCTTCCTCTCTATCTGTTCCTCCCTCTCCTAATTGGAAAAAGCGGTCTGACTGAGGACCACTGACTGAGGTGAGGCTGGCACCATTCTTAACCACTCCCATCTGTCCTCTCATGCTCCAAAAAATAGCCAGAGGTCTCAGTGGGGTCACCCTTCTCTTGGCCTAGAGGGGGGCTCCAGGCCTCCAGCACCACAGGGCTGGTTGGCCAAGCAGAACGACCAACGGGAGACTGGAAGGAGAATCTCCCCGACGCTAAGCAGAAGGCACAGAAGTGAGTGCTGAGGGAGAGTGTGGGTCACCGGTCAACACAGGAGACACACCTGGCTTTAACCATCCATCCGTCAGGAGAGGGGTCAAAGGCACTCCCCTAAGGGCCACATTACACATGAGGAGACAGAGGCCCAGAGTCAAGTTCATTCTCAAGCCTGCCTTTCCCACCCTGTCTCTCCGCATCTATTGGTCTCACGTGTTAGCTATGAAAGCCCTGGGCTCCACTTGATCAGCTCCAGCAGGGACTCTCACCCTTTCATGACTAATGCCCACCAGTCAGAGAACATGGTTCCAACCCATGACAGAAACAACCCCTCTTTTCCAGAAGGACCTCGGTGGACATTCGCAAGCGTTTTGGCAGCCAGTGCCTTGCTTGGCTGTCCTACCACCCCATGGATGACTAAAATACCGCTGGGCCTTGAGGCAGAGACACAGGTATGCTGGCCCTGAGAGCCCTTCCCCTAGGGACAGCAGCTCCCCATACCCCAAGGAGAGCCATCTGAAAAAGATCTGGAAAGGGGCTGTCCAGGGTCAAAGGAAACACAGCTCCACAATGCCTTCCAGTGGGCCTGGGGCTCAGGAGGCAGAAGGCTTGTACAACCCTTAGGGCTGATCACTGCAGAGCCTGTGTATGCGTGCGTGGACGCGCGTGCACCCACACACACACACACACACACACCCTCCCACTTACACAGACATCAGAACTAGGCCAGAGGGACCAAGGACTTGTGGAAAACCTAAAATGTGAGCAACGGAAAAAGAAGTGGCTGGGCTTACTGAGCCTTGACCCCAGTCCAGGCCTGTGTGCCCTCACTGGGCTGCCTATTCTGCCCCTCTTCAGTCAGAGGCAGACCCCAAGCAGGGAAGACATCTTTTCTAAGACCCAAGATTGGCAGGACTTGAATGCTGAGCCAGGCCAGATCAGGGCCCTGGGGTATTTTCCTCCCCAAATGGTCCAGGAGTGTGTTCAGAGGCAGCTGAAGCCACGGGAAACAATCACTGTATTCACAGCCCTGTCGGAGCCAGGCTGAGGGCCATGGGGGTGGCCAAGAGGAGGCTCTGTCCTGGGTAAGGGAGTGGAACCTTCAAGAAAAGAAACCTCGGGGTCCAGGCTCTGCTAGGGGCATCAAGGTCTGACCAGACCAGAGCCTCACAGCTGGGTAGCGGGGGCTTTGCTGGTAGACAGTGAACACGGATGGCAGAAAGGCACAGACGGGGCCCCAGGAGGCTGCCATACCTGGCTAGTTCCGGTTGCCGGCTCGGTCCCTTCACAAGGCCTGACGGGCCCATGACGTACATAGAACTGTGGTGTACAGAAGCACTGAGGCTGTGACGGGAAGTGGGAGACAATCTTCTTTTCTAAACCTGGCTCTCTCTGGAAAAGCCAGAAGCTCTGGGTTTTCCTCCTCTTTACTTCTCCTGGGCTGAGGGTGGCCCTGAGTTCCTGCGCCAATGCCCTATGAGGGCATTTGGGAGTCCATTTCCTCATGACCCTCTCACGCACACAAAAGAAAGACCCCCGGGATCCTGGGCTTATTGGGGGACAAACCAGGAAGAGGATTCTTCTTTTCTGCCTCTCATATCAGCGCCTAGCGTATGTTATGGCACATAGCAGATAGCTTAATAAACGTCTAAATGACTAAATTAATTCCACCACTCTAAAGAAACTACTGCCCCCCGTGATGGGTTCTTTGACGAAAAATCATACAATGTGTTGCCGAGATCTCATCCTCTCCCTGCCTGTCCCATCCCCTACATATACCCTTTGCTATGGTCTGAATGTTTGTGTCCCCTCAAATTCTTTGTTGAAATCCTAACCCCCAAATATGATGATATTAGGACATAGGGTCTTTGGGAGGTGCTTAGGTCATGAGAGTGCAGACCTCATGAATGGGATCAGTGTTCTTATAAAAAAAGAACCCCCCCTTCCACCATGTGAGGACACAGTGAGACGCCGACAGCTATGAACTAGGATGAGGGCCCTGACCAGAACGTGACCATGCTGACACCCTGATCTTGGACTTCCAGCCTCCAGAACTGTGAGAGATAAATTTCTGTTGTTTATAAGCTACCCAGTCTGTGGTATTTTGTTATAGCAGCCTGAATGGACTAAGATGCTCTTTTAAAGAGGAAAAAAACCCTTGGCTGCCTAGAAGAGCTCGGCCTCTTCCAGAACACCTCATGTCCAGTGACATTTCTGCTGCCCCCTCCCATGGCCACAACCATCTGGAACTCCTCTGCCTCTAAAATCATAAATGCCAACATTTCAGACTAAGACTTGAGATCTAGTCAGCTCTTTTCTTATTCTTCTTAATCCAGCTCCCCTGCCTCAATGACACCTCCAGTCCCTGGGCTTCTTTCTCCCTTTCCTAGTTTGGCCAACCTTCCTACAACCACTCTCCTCCCCAGCACTCTCAAGACCCTCACCTGGTCCTTCTCTGCAAATCCCCACATGCCTGGCCCTGGGTCACTCCATTCAGTTGCCTTCTCCAGGTGACACCCTCACTGGCCCCCTCACTGGATGGCTCAGCACTCCTCATACTATCCCTAGTCAGTGCCCTTGCCCCTTCCTCACTGTGGCTCTTCCTAAAGTTCATCGCTCTCTTAAAATTCAGCATCCCACAGAGGTGGCCTTGCCTCCGCCTCCAGAGGAAGTGTGGCCCTCAGCTAGAAATCTTACTTTCTTACCTTTCTCCATGTAGATAGATTTGTACCTCTACAATCTTGGCTGTTGCAAAAGCAGCAGCGTTTGTCTTTTTCCCTCCAGCCAAGTCCTCCATTGGGTTCTCAACCCTGCCATCTTGTGTGCTCGCAAGCCCTGCTCCCTCAGTCATCCTCTCTGCCAAGGTTTGCTAACCTTTCCTCTGCATTTGATCTTTCTCTCACCACACACAGACGCACACATACACATACACACACACTCCATGCACTAATACGACAGTGGCTGGCATATACTAGGGCTCGTAAATCACATTGGATCAATAGTGGATGTGCCTTCCCCCCTTCTTCACCTCACCTGCTGGGCCCTACCTGAGCTTATCTGCTACAAAAATGACGCGGCGCTCCAGCAGCAGTGAGGCGAAGATTCGGATAAGCTGGCGCACACTGAGGCAGGTAAAAAGGCACTCGAAGTCCACATGCTCCAGCCGGGAATCCATGGGCCGCCGCAGCTCTAACACCTGCAGGAGAGCAGTGGGGCAAGTGGGTCAAGGCAGATCAGGTGGGTGCCACTCCTGGGTCCTACACAAAGCGACCGGAAGCTGGCTCCCCTTCCCACCTGCTTTCCCAAGGCCTCTAATCCACCCCACTGTGTAGTAAGACCCAGTCTCCTCCTCCACTCAGACCACAGCTCTGCTCCCACAGTACTCAGACGCCCAGCCTGTGGGCAACAGGGCTAACTGAATATGGGGGAGGCTCCGGAAGGAAGGAGCTGGGGAGCCATATGCCAGGCTCTCAGCAAAGGGGGGAGGAGAGCTGACTGCTCTTACAGATGAGGGCGGGAGGGAGCCACACAACTTCATCTGCACTGCCCTCCCTGCCCTCCTGCCCGTCTCCCCAAGGAAAGGCCTTGGCTCTGCGCTGCCCAGCCCCACAGCTGATCGCTGCCCCTCCGCGCGGCTCTGCTCACCCACCTCTGGACAGACAGTGCTAGTGTCCTTGTTGCCATGCCCCCTCCCTTTCCTGCTAGGAAGAGTTTCCTTCCAGAGGCTCTGTCCTGGCCTCTATCTCTACTGGCTTGTCTAATCCCTGTGCCAGGGACAAGGGAAACACAGGGCAACGGCTGGCTATTCCACAACCTTGCCAGGAAGCAGGCCTCTCTTTATCAGGGCCAGACCTAGCAATCTTCCCTCCGGAGAGGTTGCAAGGCCACTCCTAAGGTCGGTGCTGTGGCGCAGAGACCACTTCCCTGGGGGCAGTCATGAGGGTGGAGGGTGGCAACTGACCCTAGCAATGAGAGCAGGAGGAACTGCTGACCCAGGCCAGGCCAAAGCAGCTCTCACCAGGGCCTGCCTAGTCTTCCCCTTGGTTCCTCAGCATATGTAGGCAGCACAGATGTGTAGATCTCCTGAGAACCAGGAGGGAAAATGAACGCCCTCTTTTAGCCCTATGGTATCAGAGCTCTCCTCAAGGGGCTTTACCCTGCCTTATCTCATTTGTTCCTCAGAGTCTAAACAAGTGAAGTTCTACCTCCTAGCTCAGCAGTCATCCCTCTGGGCCCAAGGGAAGCAGCAAAAAGGGCACAAGTTGCCCTAAGGATGTGTCTCTTTTATAGGGATCTGTTTACACTCTGTCTCTCCCACCAGAAGGTGAAGCCCCAGAAGGCCCAGTGACTGGCAGGATGTGGGGTACACCCAAAGTGCTCAGTGAATGTGCGCTGAAGGGATCCCTTACCACAATCACGCCAGAGGCCTCTGCGCCCCTCCTGCCCTTGCCCCACGCGGAAGAAGTCACAGTGAAGCTCCCCCAAGCCTCCCTCCTGAGAGCCTGCATGCAGCCAGCGCCCCACTCCTACTACCCCGAGGGTCCGGGCTCCTCCAGGGAGTGAGAGTTCACACAGGAAGCTCACAGGACCTGGGCCTCTCTTCATCCACCTGCCCTCAAGGAGATCATAGCCCAGTGAGGCTGAATGAGCCCAAACGATCACAGCCCACCAGCTTGGTGTCAGGACAGGGGAAAGGTGTAATTAACATCTGCACAGGGCGCTGAGAGGGCTGAGAGGTCAGGGCAGCAGCTCAGAGCACAAGACGCTTAACTTGGTTGTCCAAGGAGAGAAGAAGGGAAGTGTCTACTAGGCAAAAGGAAGCAGGGTTCAGGGACAGTAAGCAAGTCAAGTCAGAGCGTTGAGACGAGGCTGCTGAGCGGGCTGGGCCCCATCCTGAAGGACTGACTCCCAGGCATGCTACTGGGCTCTCAGGGTAGGGTCGGTGGTCCTGCCCCCAGGTCATGCATGAAGCAGAAAGTCCCTCCAAAAGAGTGTGGGAGAAAAGATGCTACAAGAAAGGCCTTAAATGGCATTCGCCACTCCCAGCAAACCCAATGTTTCTTTAGTCAGACCCTCTCCACTCCCTGCAGCAACTAAGTTATTTCTTCTTCCCTCTCCTCAAACCCAACATCCACCTCTCACTCTCAGAGGATGACCTTCTTTTCCATTTTGAGAAAACTGAAGCCATCAGATGAGAATCCAGAATCTACAAGCCATGGCCCTTCCTTGCCATTACACAAGGAAGTACCCTTCTCTCCTAAAAAGCCAGTCTCTCCCTGGATCCCACCGCCCTGCCTTCTCACTGACAGTCTGACTGTCCCCTCCCTCTGCTGCTGCTTTAACCTCTTCCTCTGATGGGCCACTGCCACCAGCACCCAGACAACCACCTTCAACTGACTCTCCCCTGGCTCCACATTACTGTTCAACCACTGCCCCTTCCCCATTTCTCCCCACAGCCAAGCCTCTTAAAAGCTGTCTCTACAGGCTATTCCCCCTTCTCAACCCCATTCACTTCTCAAGTCTCTCTACTCAAGCTTCTCGGCCCCCTGAACCCCCACGTTTCTGAAACTCAAGGCATCCCGCCACGCCTCATCCTGACCTCACCTGATCACTCCTTCCTTTCTGAGAGGCCCCCTTCCTTGGCTTCCTGGCACTCCTCCTGTCTTGGTTTTCAGGGCTGCTGCTCCTCTGCTGCAGGCCCTCTAAATGCTGGAGGCCCTTGGGACTATCTTTTCTTCCCTGTCTACACTGTTTGCTACTAAACGTCTTCTCTGGGGTGTCTCACAGGCATCGTAGACGTAACGTGTACAAAATCAAACTCTTCCCCCTCACAAGCCTCCCCCTCCTTCAGGTGCTCCATCCGCTGACCTGCTGCTCAAGCCAGAAAACTGGGAATTCACCTTCAAGTCTCCCTAACACTATTCCCTACTTCCAATCAAACACAATGTGCTATTGACCCTAATTCTAAAGCACATCTCAAATCCATCTATTCTCTCCATCTTTTCCTCCACACCTTAATCCAAACTCCGATCATCTCTTGCCTGTACTACCGCAACATATCCAAGCTGGTCTCCCTGTTTTCACTCCAGTCCATAATCTACATAGCAGCCAGAGGGAGCTTTGAACATCATATCTCGGATCTTATAACCCTGCTTTAGAGACATTCCAAAACCCTGAACTTGGCCTACAGGTACATTGTGATTTGGCCCTGCTGTCTATCCCCCCTGCTCACTCCCCTTTTCAACCATCCTGGCCTTTTTTTCCATTCCTTGGCAAGCATCCACGCTTTCCCAACTTTTGCCTTTGCATGCTGTCCCTCTACCTGGAATAGTCCTCTCCTGCCCATACCCTTCTCTTTCAGTCTCCCTCCTCCCACTTCATCTGGTTGACTCTACTCACCTTGGGTCCCCAGTAAAATGTCACTTCCTCAGAGGAGGCCTTTCCTGGCCCCTAATCTAAAGCACATCCCCTGTTACACACTCTCACTCTGTGCTTTCACTTGGCACCTAACACTTTTAGGAGTTATCTGTTTCTATGTACAAGTATTTATTTAATGTCAGTCTCTCCCACTAGACTATGAACTCCACAAGGGCCGAGCTGTGCCCCTCTTTAACTATATGACTCTGCCTCAAGGTCTGCAGGAACCCTGACTGTGAGAGAGCACATATTCTGTAAACATTTGATGAATGAATAAAAGGTGACCTGCAGTTTAGTCCAAACAGGTCAGGGAAGGCCCCTAGAAGCTGCAGAGAGTTGAGCAACAATTACAGTTCTGTCATTCACTTTTTTTAGCCCCTGTTGGTGAGGTATACAAATGTGTTGAGCAAGGAAGGGGCTGTGCTCTGCACCCCCAGAGACTGAGCCTTGGCTCAGCAGGTCCCACTCCAGCCCCAGTCCACGTTCTGAGAGAAGAGGCAGCAGAAATCCCTACCTCATTGCCAGCCCCCGGCAGGAATGTCTTCACTTTGATGGTCTTCCCTGGGGCAGGGAAGGGTGATTCCATGAGACTTCTCATGAAGGGATAGACCAGAGCGGCGGAGATCCCACGCCGGCGCTCCACCTCATCTAGGACCTGTGCCCACCGCCAGCAGCCCAAAGAGGAAGGGTGTCAGGGCGCCACCCTCCCCTACCTCCTGGGCAGAGAAGAGGGCAGCCCGGCATCTGACCAGCCCGGGCCGAAAGCTGGGAGATGGCGGACTATCTCGCCAGGAGCTTCGCACCCTACCCTTCCCATCTCCCTGGCCACTCGGTGTCAGCTCTGCTCCCTAACTAGTCCTTGCCTCAGACTCCAAGATCTGAGTAGTTGGGCAAAGGAAATACCACTTGAGGTCGGGTTCCTGGGCACTTGGCTTCCCGCAGGGTCTCTGTCCCCAAGGACCCAGCTCCGCCCATGGGCCAGGGTGAGCTGTGACATTAGCAGACACTGCCGGTGCAGGAGCTGGTAGATGGGGAGGGAGTCAGAGAGCTCCTTTGCACTTGCCCTTGCATTCTCGCCTTCTCTCACCCTCTCACACACACAGGTGGTTTTCTCATCTAAGCCGCATGCAGATACTCCTATGGGAGCTGTCAGCTCGGGGAAGGGGGAGGGAAGTAAGCCAGAGCCCTCTTACCTTGGAAAACAAGCCGAAGCAGCCAAGGCGGCTGATGACACAGTATACCTCTGGCAACCGAGGCCCTTTCCCACTTGGCTGGGCCAGGACAAGGAGGAGAGAGACACAGACACAGAGAATGCATGATTACTATATCTGACTCCTTTTCCTCGGGAACTGAGGACTAAGCACCTCTGTTCTAGTGAAGACTCCGGGCCTCTTCTAAACCTCTACTCAACCAGGCCCCCAAGGAAAAGGCTGCCACTCTTTGGGGGCAGGCTTCAGCCTCTGCTGGGCCTTCCAGCCCAAGGTGCCAGACTCCTGCCAAGCTCTACACAGGCTCCACCCTTCTCCCCCAGGAGGACACTGATGGGGGCTGGCAAAGGACGAAGAGGTTTGGCAGAGGCTATAGGGTGATGTGTGGATTTATATCCCTAAATCCCCAGGCCCCCAGTGGTAAGGGAGGGACTTGTGTACATCCTTAGGAGCAAGCCAGGCGGTCTTCTGCCTCCCAGAGGGGATTCTGCAAAACATTCCTTTTCTCAGTTGCTCTTTTCTCCCTTCCTTGATCCATCCCCATTCTAGGAAAGCAAACTGACACCAGATAAGAGAAGCAAACTACTATTTATTGAATATTTGCCATATCTGAGTCCTGGGCTTGGAACTTTCCAAGAACTTGTTAGATAGGCATTATTATCTCCCTTTTATTGATGAGGAAACTGAGTTCAAAATTATTAAGCCATTGTCCAAGGTCATGTATTTAGAAGTCATGGAACCAGGAGTCTGTTTCTGCCTCTGATTTGCTGTATTACCTCTAAAGTATGCTGCCTTCTGACAGAAAGGAAGGGAAAGAAACACAAAGAGACTGGACAGAGGCATGTACAGAGTAGAGGAGAACAAAGTAAAAGGGGGATTTAAAAGGTAGGCAGCTGAAGGAGATGTGCACTGAGAGCTCCCCAGGCCTGGAGCCCCCAAATGCAGGCTGGAGTGAGTCCACAGGAGTTGACTTCTCCAGCCAGGGGCTGGCAGGGCTCTGTGGCTGCCTCTGGCTCAGAGGCCTGGAGTGCCCAGCAAGGCCGAGCGGGGAGGGAGCAGAGCAGCAGGTGCTGGCCCCTCATGCAGGCTGCTAAGCAAATGCAGATGGGCTATTTCAGTCTCCAAACCTGCTGGCCACACGTCACAGATCTAAAGAGAAGGCAGAATCTGTTTTTGTCCATATTAGGCCTGAAACTCACTCCTCTCTTCTTCCCTCTCCCCCGCCTCCCCTAAAGCCCCAAGTGATTAAAACAAGTATGTGGGATTTGGGTTAGAATCATTGTGTCCAATCTGTAGGAATGCCGAGCCAGTGCCAGCCCCCTTGGCAGGGACCCAGCCCAGGCCCTCTCTGAGCAGCCAGGACAAACATGCTCTTCCCTGGGGGCAGCAGGCCCGCGGCAAAGGAGCAGCTCTGCTCCATCTCTGCTCCTGCAAAGGCAGCCTTTGGCACGCTACCCCCCCCCCCAGGCCCAGGTGAACCTGCCCGGCTCCCCACCTGGCATCTGTACTGCTCTACCTTCCCTTAGCCCCACTCACCAGGCATTCTATCTCCAAGTACTCCTTCTCCCCAGACTACCCTTTGGGGTGATCCAGGACTACCAGATTTGGTGTTAAAGGACTTGGAGTCAACCTGGCTCTGGCCCTGATTGGCTGTATGACCCTGGGCAAGTCATTCCACCTCTGAGTCTCGGTTTCTTAATCTAAAGAACATATATAATAATACTGGGTTGGCCAAAAAGTTGGTTCGGGTTTTTCCATACGATGCTATGGAAAAACCCGAACCAACTTTTTGGCCAACCCAATACCTCATGGGCTATTATGAGTAATAAAGAAAATGACATACTTAAAGCATCTAGCCTGGAACATAAACAGATCCCAAATCACAGTTCATTCTCTTTGCCCTGCCTTCTACATTGAAAGTCCTACCTCCTCTACTGGACTATCTAAAGTTCCTTAAAGATAGGAGCCATGTCTAACTCATCTTTATGTGCCTTTAGCGTATGCTGCCTAACCCTCAGCAGATGTATGCTATATGTTTCTGAATGAATGAATGAACAGCCCAGAATCCTTCACCTGGAGTCCCTGCTATACATCACCTTTGCCAAAGATCCCCCTCATCTGCCCCTTCTCCCACTAAAGCCTGGGAACCCTGAAACTCTGTCAACAACCCAAGCCAACAATACCCCTGGTGAGCCCCAGGGGAGTGTGTGACAGGACTCTCTTTATCTTTACCTCAATCTATTTCCCAGGACTAATGAGAAGAGGGATGGTGTAGTGCTTCTCTCTCTACAACATGGCTTATATTTTCAAAACCCTCCCTTTCCCTTGAGTTCAAGGCATCTCTCCCAGAATCCCATAGAAGGTACTGCTCTGTCCCTGCTCAGCCTCCAGCCCTACCAGACCATGGACAGGAGGCACATCAGGTTGGCCAGGTATGGGGGCAAGGAAGGTTTGTCCTCCACCCCAATCTGATGCACACACACATACTGCTGGGTTGATGTGATCCTGCAATCAGGATCAGCAATCTGAGCCTGTAAGCCCGAAGTAAATGAACAAAAAGAAAAAGTACAGAAGAGCTAAAAACATATGACAGCCCAGTAGAAAGTGATCCAATCTCTTCCCTTATTGTAGATTATCTTAGATCCTGGGGCCCAATCAGAGGGGCCACTTTAAGTCCTGCCATCCCAGGGAGTGCTTCATGGTGTGTGTGTGGGGGGGGGTGGGGGGTGGGGGGGTGGGGGTGTGGGTGTGGGTGTGTGTGTGTGTGTGTGTGTCCTGCAGAACATAGAACAACTTAAGTTTCTACAAGCTCAAGTTAAAGAAGAGCATACACACATACAAACACTGCGGCCCAGTCCCTGAGGACCGAATGGCCCTACTTACTAGTAAGCGCCTGCAGTAGCCAAAGCGTCTGCTGCCATCTTCCCCAGTCAGCATGAAAGAGAACGTCTCACTGGAACACGGAGAAGTCTGGCATCAGGGAAATATCAGAGGACCCAGGAAACAGCCCCCAAGAAGAGGGACCGCCCAGGGAGGGGGTGAAGGACCAGGCTGCGGTAGGAGAGGAGGCTGGGACTAGGGTGGGCCAGACTCAGCTGCCCACTGTTATGGGGGTAAAGGAGGCTATGCCAGGCCGGGCCTCACCTGCTGTACTCTGACACAGGAAGCCAGTCTTTGGCATCAGGGAAGCAAAACTGGGGAATGGCCTTGAGCCTCTCCTCTGCCTCCCGCATCTGCTTGGTGGGTCGGTCCAGCTGCAAGGAAGAGGAATGTGGGGAGAGACAGATAAGAGAAGACATGGAACTTGGGGCCGGTGGGGGGTAGCTGACAAATATCTCCTCCCCCGAGAGTCCTAGGTGGCGTTTGCCCAACTGGCATGCTTCTCAGCAACCGTACCCTGACCCCACTCCCATTTCTCACAGAGAGGTCCGGGTGTGGGCTGAGTCATCATTTATTCATTCAATATATGCCAAACTAGCACTTTCTATGTGGCACCTGGCATGTGCTGGGCTACCAATAGAAAACCAAGTGGACAAGGTCCCCGTCCCTGTGCATTCTGGTCAGCAGAGTGAGATAATCAACAACAAAATTTCAGAGGGTGCCACAAAGGAAATAAACAGGGCGATATGACAGAGATAAGTGGGTGGGTGGGGCTACTTTAGAGTATCTAGAAAGATCTCCTATTTGAGCGGAGAATGAAGAATGAGAAAGAGCCAACAGCCAAGTGAAGAGCTAGGGAAAGAAGGTTCCCCGCAGAGGCAATGGCAGAGAGAAAGGGCCCGAGTGTTACAGGAAGAGAAAGGAGGCCGGGTAGGCTGGCTGGGGAGAGCAGGGAAGGAGTGGCAGGAGCTCCGGTAGGTGGGGGAAATGGGGAGTGAGTGCTAATGGGTACAGGGTTTCTTTTGGGGGTGATGAAAATGTTCTAAAATTGATCACATAACTGTGACTATACTAAAAGTTATTGAATCGTACGTTTTAAACAGGTGAATTATATAGTATGTGAATTGTATCTCAATGAAGCGGTTAAAAAAGAGAAAGGAAAAGTAATAAGGTAGGAGAAGTAGCTGGGGGCCCTTCCTCAGGACCCTTGAAGTCCTGTAAACAACGTGGATCTCATTCTAGGCACGCTGGGGGGCGTTCTCTCCGCCCTCATCCTCCGAATACTCACTGGCCCAAACCCACCCCCTCTCCTCCCTCCTGGCTACAGGCAGCCATGCTCAGGGCTAGCGCAGTGAGGTGAGTTGCTAAGGCAGGAACAGGATCTCTCTTCTTCCCCAGATGGGCCAGGCAGAAAGGAGGAGGCAGAGGAGGGGGCAGGGAAGGAGGGAGGGGGCCTCACCTTGGGAAACTGGTAGGAGACCTCAGGGAGGTAAGTGTTTCGGGATGGCTTCCTCTTGAGGGACACCACCACAAAGTACTCAAACAGCTCCCGCTCCTGCCACTCGAGCAGCTCCAGCTCCAGGGTCCGGTAGCTGGGTGCGCGCTTCAGCATGGACTGGATGTGGACCAGGCGCTGCGTGTGGGCTGGGGGCAGGTCACACGTCAGGGACAAGGCCCCCACGTTAGCCCCCTCCACCCCATGCTCAGGGCTCCATCCCCGTGGGTCACCTCTAAGTGCAGGAGCCTAGTCTGACGGCCTGACCCAACGAGGTCCGGGGGAGAAGTGGCAGGAGCAAGGTGTGTAGCCTGTCTGCCCTGACACAGTCAGGGCCTCCTGGAGCCTCTGGAGGCTGAGCTGGGGCCAACAGACTGCCTGAGCCAGGCAAATCCAGGGATGCATCAACGGCACCCAGCCACCCCTGCCCCTGTGCCAGCAGGACTAGAAGATATGAACATCCACGAAGCCTTCATCCTAGGGCCCCTAACAGTCCTTGGGCTTGGACCCTTTTTCCCTGTCCCCAGGCCCAAAGTCCACTTGCCCACGTGCCTGGGGGACCAGCAGAGGAGGGGAGGAGCAAGCTAGCTCCCACATACTTTAATCATCCAGAAAGGTCTAGGCAGGGCTTCCCAGTAGAGAAAGAACAGAGATTTGCCCAAGGCCCTGTGGAACATGAAGGTCCCAGAACCTTTCCAGGGAGGTGGCAGTTCTCCTTTCTAGGGAGAGGGAAGATGAGTGGCCTCAGAGCCTCCAGAGTACCAGTTTCCTCAGACTTTGGTACATTTCTTCCAACCAGAAGAGGTACTTGTAACCTACTGAACCCACCTCTGACCCTCCAGATTCACATCACTTACCAGGCAAACCTAGCACCCAATTTTCATGGACAACGGCTTGGGAAAGTAAGGCAGGGTCACCAGCCTTAAATTTGGGAAAAGGGAGATGGTTGCATTTAACCTCTCAGGGCTGAGCTCCATGACTGTAGGAATGGACTCCCCTAGAGCTCCTTGCTCTGTTGGCCTCGTATCCTGCCTGCCATCGCCTCTCCAAATGGGGCCACTCTGGGATATTGGAACTGTATGTGCAGAGAAGGGAAGGCTGATTCCCCACAGCCAGGGCAGGAGAGGGTTCCATGCTCTTGGGGAGCCATGCCTCACCTTTGAACCTGTCGTCGGAGTCGCTCTCACTCTCACTATTCTCATCTGGAAAAGTTAAGAGCAGAGTGCATGCTTGCTGAGCCATTGCCCCACAGCAAATGTTTTCTGTGCCCCCCCCCCACCCAACTCTTCTCATGAGGGATGTTCCTCGTCCGGGCTCCAAAGGGCCCCTGGCCAGGTGCTGCGTGGCCTGGGGCCAGGGTCCCTCAGAGCTCAAACTGCAGGTGCTAATCTATATACAAACCCCTATCCATCCAGTCCTGATTCGGGGCAAGCTGAGGGCCGAAGTTGGAGGCTGAGCCAGCAGAGAGGCCTATCAGCCTGGAACACAAGGGTCTTGCCTCCAGGAGGCCAAGATTTGAAATGGGAAACAGACCACAGTGCTCAGTAAGTCTGGCCTTTCCTTTTGCCAGATGCAGATTCCCACACCCACTTTCCTATTCAGGGCCTCACAGCCCAAAGTCTGCACTAACCCTTCCCAAGGCTTTCTTCCCTCTTTGGCCCTCCCCTCCTATGTGGCCACTTTTTCGCAGGGCTCTACCCTCCTAGAAGACAGGAGGATCCTACGATTGCCCCATGGAAGGGTAAACTGAGGCTACTCCATGCCTCTCCCCACTTCTAATGCCCAAGGGCCCCAGAAACCTGAGCCAGCTCGGGCATCCAGGCCTACCTCTCAGTGATGATGTCTCAATGCTGGACATGGACAGCTTTTTTAACCTCTTCTTTCCCCGCTTGGCATTGTAGATGGAGTTAATTCTTTGGACAAGCTGGGTGAGAAAAGCAGGGAGGGTGAGGCAACCCTAACACCAACTGCCCCTGCTCCTCAGAAGGCTGATTTACAGAGGCCGTCCGTTCCCTTACTGGTACAAGCCTTCTGCCCTCCCTGCACTGGGCCCAGTACTGGTCTCCCTGCTGCACTGGTCCCAAGGGCAGACTGGTGGCTCCCCATCTCCTTGTCCCCTTAGTGGTCTCCTGCCCCTAAGACAAGGACTTTACACTTAGCTCCCCAGAGGAAGGAACTGTGATCAAACTAGACAGGATGGGAGCTCCTGGGTCTCAAGAGTCCCTGAACCAAGTGAGACAAAGAGCTGCTCAGAGGCAATAACAGGAACAAGGACTGAGCCTTTCCCCTCTGGGCTACAACCTGGGGCCCTGGCAGGAAGGAGCTAAATTCCCAATATACCCAAGCATTGTTTGTAGGCTAAAAATACCACTTGGCTAAATCCTGCTGCTTTGGGCTGGGGATTTGGGCCTGGCTGCCTATGTGTGCAAATCATTGCTGAACACTCTCAATTCTGAGAGTTATAGAAAGGAAGACCCATGTTTGAATCCTAGGTCCTTCAAAGCCTGGAGATGTTTCTGTGTACACAGAGACTTCGCGCACCCCACACTCACTAATGGGGAGCTTCTTAAGGACTGTTTCCATCCTCCCAGTGGCGTGGAGCACTCCCTGGGGGCCAGGCTAGCCTGTTTTCCCCTAACATCTGCACAGCATTAATCACTTAGTGCATCTTTATTGATAAGAGAAGGAAATTAGCCAGATGAAAAAGAAAGGCCAGTGCCTGGACCTGAAATTGATTTCAGGAGAATTGAGGAAGCAGGCCCAGATTAGGGAGGGAGGGAGGGAGGGGGAGAGAGAGAAGAGCCACCGCCTGCCTGCCCACCTGCCCAGCCCCAGCCAGCTCCAGCTGGGGAGGCTACCTTGGGAATGCGGCGGGCCCGGCGGCTGGACAGCAGTTCACTCGTGGTGCTGAGGCTGTCCTCATTGAGGCTGGAGGGTGAAGATGGCAGGCTCAACTGAGCCAGCAGCAGCATGTCGTCATGGCTGTGCCTCTTGGGTAATCGTGGCAGCCGGTGGCTCTTCCTTTCTGACCAGTTCCCACTGCGTAGGGACTGGCTGCCGGGTTTCAGGGAGAGCTGGCATGGGAGAGGGGACATGGGAGAAGGACTCAGCACAGATGCCTTGGCCGGCACCTGTCTGCTGGGACCTGGACAGAGCAGCCACAGGCTGGCATCCCAGACTCCTCCAAATCCCACCTGGAGTTTCCATCTACCAGGGTTTCCTCTTCTAAGAGCTCAGCTGCTGAGCAGCAGGTCAGGGCTAGATTAGATACTTGCTTCCACAAAGGAAGCTTAACTACTTCTTCCAGAAAAAAGAAAGCAGAGACCAAGAAAACTGGGCTGTCATCTGAGTGGAAAAAGAAGGCCAAGCGAGAATTCTGCGGGCCCCTCCTGAGCTCTGGGACAAGGCTTAGACTCTGCTCATTACTGGGTGTGGTCGACGGAGCCAGTCTTCCCCACTCAGCCCCTGAGTTAGTCCTAAAAGGCTTCTCTAGCAGAGGCCAGAATCTACATGTCAAGTGAGCATGCCAGCCCTGCTCACTTCTTCCAGGGAGAATACAGGGCTCTGACCACCAAAGCCTGGCAAGGCAGGCCTCGGAGCCAGTGGCTCCCTCACCTACATGGTCCTGGGCTGCTCCCATCCCTGCCCGGATCTACTTTCTGCCTCCCTCTGGCTAGACTGACACCCTTCAGCACAGGGCACCTTACTCTCGGCGGATCCTGCTCACCACCAAAAAGGCAGCACCCCTGCAAACTTGGCATGCCTTCCACCTGCCGTCTGGATCTGGCATTGCCTCTCATCACTCTTCAGCAAGTCCTCCTTCCCCCCCATCCCCCAATTTCCCATTCCCACCCAATCAGTCTGGAAATACAAATTCAATGGAAGCTTATTTGAACAGAGCATATTAGAAAGGTAAATCTTTTATAAAAAGTCACATCATTCCAAAGCCAGAAGAAATAATTTTTATATTCTCTAGCCAGTGTTATAAAATATCTAGGAGAGGGGCTTCCCTGGTGGCACAGTGGTTAAGAATCCACCTGCCAATGTAGGGGACACGGGTTCGAGCCCTGGTCCGGGAAGATCCCACATGCCGCGGAGCAACGAAGCCCATGTGCCACAACTACTGAGCCTGCGTGCCACAACTACTGAGCCCACGTGCCACAACTACTGAAGCCCGCGCACCTAGAGCCCGTGCCCCGCAGCAAGAGAAGCCACCGCGATGAGAAGCCTGTGCACTGCAATGGAGAATAGCCCCCACTCGCCGCAACTAGAGAAAGTCCACGCGCAGCAACGAAGAACCAACGCAGCCAAAAATAAATAAATAAATAAATATATAAATAAAATTTATTAAAAAAAAAAAGATCTAGGAGAGTTAGAGTTGCTTGGGTAGGTCCAAGATAGGATCTCCATCCTCCTGCCCACCATGGACAAGGCCAGAATGAGCTACAGTCTAAGAGCTTCCTTTGACTCTTCACCTTTCTTCTCATTCTGCCTCTATCAGTCCATTCCTTGGAGATTCATCCATTCAACCATTAGTACTCAGTGGGAGTGGTTCCAGGTCCTGGAGACACCTGTCTAGTTCTCCAAATCAGGTTCTTAGGCCTACGCCTGTCCCCTAAGTGCCAGTGCTGAGGTCAGTTCTGCCAGAGCTGCAGAATACCAAGACTCCAACCTGGGCCCTGTCTTCCTGTTTCCAGGAAGGGGAGGAGAAATAATGATTAGACAGGAGACTACAGGGGCTCCTGCCTTAGTTTTGCAGCTCAGAGCTCAAGCAGTGAAGGGAAGAAGGTGGGACAGGGTGCCCCTAAGAGCACATCTCGATTGTCCACAAGCATATCGACACGGCAGAAGTCCCTGAGTGCAGAGCTCTTCCCTGACGTCATCTTCGCCTAGCACTAGTGAGGCAAAACGCCTGAGCGGAAGCTGGCCCACACCTCGTGCTGACCCTACAGACCCAAGTCAGGGCTGCTGTTACCTGAGTGGGTGGGTTGTTGTACTTCCTGTCCTGAGGACTCCACATCCTGTGCAAAGAGTCCAAGGAGTTCTCAGACAGTTGCTGGGATTTTCGTCCTGCTCTTCGGCTCTTTAAGTCCACATCCTCATATGGATTCTCCTTGGGCAGATCTCCTGCAGAGGAGGAAAAGTTAGAGAAGGGGGCGAAGGGAAGAAGGAAACACACACACACACACACACACATAAACAAGCAGAATTCCTGTGAGCCAAAGAGAGTGGCTTCTGCCTGGCCCTTCAGCTCATGAGTCATGCAGCTGCCCGTCTGCAGTGGGGAGGCTACAAACAGATCCTGGCTCCGAGTCCAGAAGCTGAACCCCCCACCTCCAGTTCAGCTCAGCCTTGCCTGGCCTCTGCTTTGTAAATTCAGGGATTGCACAAGACTGGCTCAGCCACCCATGCCTGTGCCCAGCCAGAGGACAAAGCCAACACCAGGCGTCTCTCCTTGGCTCCAGTCCCTTTGCTGCGAAAGCCCCAGAGATATACAGTTCAAGGTAGGAAAGGCTTTCAGAGGTCACACGGCTGTCCCTTCACCCGCTGCTCCCTGAGGACCACTTCTGGAGATGGGCATGGAGGGAACTCTGCGAACGCTAGGGAGCCGGGCTTCACCAGGCCTCCCTCCTGCCTGTACACTGTGCCACAGCTCTCTCAGGACAGGGCTTTTGTCTGGTCCACTGAAGTAGTGAGCCCTCAGTATTATTTGTTCAATGAACCGCTCTGACTACAGCGTCTCTCCGCTTCCTCCACCACAGACCTCAGCAAAAAGACAATGGTCATCAATCCCCTTTTGGAATAAACTCTCCTGCTATGACACATGGGAGATGTGAAAGGCCTGAAAGGAGTTTGGGCTGGAGGGGTGGGGTTGGTGGGGAGTTCTTGTTTCTCTTCTCAGGACTCAATTCTAAAATCCCTGGCAGTAGGCACTGTATTGGCACTACGAGAAAATCACAGAAAGTCCAAAGTATAGTCCCTGCCCTTGAAGAGCAACCCCTTCCCACAAGCCATGCCCTCCTGCCTCTTTCCTGCCAACACACACCTGGACTTTTCTAAAATACAATACTATCATGAGCAGGGTCAGTCCTGGAACCACAGTCGTGCAGCAGAATCACAGTGGTGACAAGGTCCACGGGGACAGTGAGTAAATACTGCCCTCTACTGCCCTTCATCTTGTCTTTCCTTAGCCTCCCCTCGGTATCAAGGCCACTGTTTGGGACGCAGGTACCAGTGGCCAGAACACGGCTTTGCTGGAGGTGGCACACAGGAAGCTGCTAGCAGGGCTCACTCCAGCTTCTCCGATCAGCAGCGGGATTGAGCTTGGGTGATCACTGAGCCCCAGGGATGCCTGCCCGTGCCTCCCACCATAGAGGAGTTCAGACGTCACTTCTCAGGGAGCAGACAGAAGAAAGAGCCATAGACTAGCCACAAAGGCCACTGGGTGTGTAAGCTTTCCCAGGATAGGACACAGCAGAAAAACCAAATCCCTACATGCTTCTTCCAGATTTTTCCATTTCCAAAACCAAGATCTCCCCCAGTTGTGGTATCTACTTATTACTATCATGGAAAACCACCATGAACTTAGGAAATGCCTTTACAGAGGTGTAGGGGGGAGGGATAGGGGGGGCTGTGAAGGGGGGATTTCGGTCACAGCTAATTAGACTGCCATGGGAGCAATACAAATCTCTGTAAACTTATGAGTCAAAGATGGGTCAAGGAAGGATTTGGGACTGAATTAAGTGATTCCCAACACCAGCAGAGTCCCCAGCAATTGAACAGACGTTTTCCTGTAACACAGTCATGCTATGAAAATGACTTGTCTCCATTCCAGAGCCCTGACTAAGCAGAGCTGGCCCAGCAACCCTGCCTCCAGAAGCCAAATATGAAACCTGGCATCCCCTGCATGTTTTCTCCAGCCTACCCAACTGTGGGCACTTAGAGAGGAATCAGGATAGACTCTGTATGTCTTGGTCCCTCTCCAACATATATCCTACAGCAGTGAGGTTGGGGGACCAAAGACTGGAGAAAGCCAGGACATAGTCTTCCTGATCCTGTGAAACAGGACAGAGCAGAAGGGGTCAGGAAGAACATCTATTCCAGGCTCATCAAATCCAAACTGCTTTGGGCTGGATGACCAGCCAGAGTCCTTATCATCATCCCCCAACCTATAGGACGACTCTGTCTCAACTCCTTTAGAAGAGTTGCTCCAAACTACTGACACTTGGGGCTGGATAATTCTTGTGGTGGTGGACTATCCTGTGCATCTGAGGGACGTTTAGTAACAACCCTGGCCTCAATCCACTAGACAGATGACAGTAGCATCCCCAGTTGTAACAACCAAAAAAAAGTCTCCAGACACTGTCAAATGTCCCCTGAGCAGATGGGTGGATAAATGGATGATGGGTGGATGGGTGGACAGATGGACGATGGAAGGAAGGAAGGAAGGAAAAGGGAAGGAAGGAAGGAAAAGGAAAGGAAGGGAGGAAGAAAGGAAAGGTGGATGAGTGGATGGGTGGATGAAACTGTACCCCCATCCCCACCCACCCCATTAAGAACCACTGCTTTAGATAGATGTTTCTAAACTTCCTAATAGCTTCTGAGTGCCATGATGTGAGTCCCAAGGCAAACCCTCTTTTCCTCCCTCCTTCACTCTTTCTCCTCTCTCCCTTCTTTCTTTCCCCAGAATCAAAGCTGTGAACATTAATATAAAATCCAAAGCTCCAGACTTCCCTGGTGGCACAGTGGTTAGGAGTCTACCTGCCAATGCAGGGGACACGGGTTCGATCCCTGGTCCGGGAAGATTCCACACGCCATGGAGCAACTAAGCCCGTGCGCCACAACTACCGAGCCTGCGCTCTAGAGCCCGCGCGCCACAACTACTGAAGCCCTCACGCCTAGAACCTGTGTTCCGCAACAAGAGAAGCCACCACGATGAGAAGCCCGCGCACTGCAATGAAGAGTAGCCCCCGCTCGTCTCAACTAGAGAAAGCCCGTGCGCAGCAGCGAACACCCAACACAGCCAAAAAATAAATAAGAATTTTTTTTTAAAAGTTAAAAAAAAAAAAAATCCAAAGCTCCAAGAAATAGATGCAGGAGACTGAGGCCCAGGGAAGTAACAGATGCACATCAGTGATAACCTGGGAACTGAAAACAGTTGGGAACACCAGGCTCTCAAGCCCAGTGTTGCCTCTGGAAACTAAATTTCAGGAAAGCCTTAAATGCCTGCTCCTCCCGACTGCCCAGCCCTAACGTCAGCCTCTTTCTTCTCCAGCAAGGTTAACATCCTCTCTGATATAACCAGGCCACTAATCATTTCTCCAGGAAATGACGGCTGGCCCTGGCCCAAGCCCTGCCTCCCAGCCTTAGCTTGGGCCCTTCACAGCCCCCGTTCACCTATTACTCTCAGCTTCCTGGGCTGTTCTGACTACCCTTCTGGAGCTGCCTCACGGAGACACCCCCAGCCATCTGTCCAGGTGGTAAGGGTGCCCAGGGGATGGGGATGTGCAGAGACCAAGCAGTCCCCGAGGCCTAGAGCCACTAAATGGAATCTGCTGAGAGCAAATCAATCCCAAAGCAATGGCTCAGAGCTGGGAGAGGAGGAGGGCTGGAGAGCCGGGCTCGGAACCTTCTCTGGAGGAGCAGAGACACAGCGAAGCAGAAGAAGCTGGAGCCGAGGGGAGAAACCTGGGGAAGCTTTGGCAGGGACATGGATGGGAGACCGGAAGCCTGGCAGACCTCAAGACTTTCACCTGCATTCTTGCCCACGCAGCTTCCTCGAGGGCGCTCCACGCTGCCCTTGGAGAGAGAGAAGAGGTAGGCCCTCCTCCCCCGAGGCCTGGCCTGAGCAGCTCCATCTCATCAAGCCCAGCTGTGGAAGCCAGAGGTCTCAACCTTTCCCAGCTTTGCTGATGAGACAAGGGACAGGGGCATCGCCAAGAATTTCTGCTTTGCACTCTTTTAAAGGCGCTGGTCAGAGCCCAGACTTAGCATACGGATCCTCTTGAAGGAAGAACCCAGTCCCACCTAGCCCTGCCCCCACTCCTCCCCACGTCTCCTTTGGTCACTAACCACAGGTGCCAAGCACCCCACCCCCCAACAAACGCACAACTGGAAGAACCAGTTAGAGAAGGGGTGTGTGTCTGTGCACAAGCACTGAGAATTTCCCCAAACGGAATCTTTAGCTTCCCAGACCACACCCATGGCTAGGGCCATGGGTCTGCAGCTTCCCTCCCCAGCCCTCTCCTGCTTCCAACCAGCTGTTTCTCCTGGTTCTCAGCCTCTTCCCCTCCCTCGCACAGTGGAGACAGGGCCAGATTAGGGGCCCAACTCCCCCGACAATACATAGCACATCAGATGGGGAGCTCTAAGGGGCCAGTTGTTACCACCCTCCGAGGTTGGACAACATTTACCAACTGCCCGGGCACCGTTCCCTGGACTGCACCTCTGGGCGGCAGCCTCTATGCTGTTAGATGTCTCTGTCTCCCAGCCTTGGGACAAATGAGAGAAGAAGGCAGAAAGAGCAGAGGCTCAAAAAGCTTTGCAGTAAGGCTGACTGGCTCCGTCCCCAGCTCCCACCCCGCTCAAGTTCCTGGAAACTCTCCCTCAGCCCCAGCTAGCTGATGGGAGTGGGAATCTCTGCAGGAATGCAGCCCAGGCTCCTTGGTCAGGCGCCGAGGCCACTCCACATAACTCTCTAATAAGCTGCTTCCTTGGGTGCATTTTTAACTGTCAGGCTCAGAACGCAAACGATTATAAGGCTTTGTAGGATAGCAGCATCTTCCAGAGGCAGATGTCAAATTGGACAGGCGAGAATTAACCAGCCCCACAAAGCAACATGGCAGTAACTTTATTTCTGAACCACTCGATTGCAAATTAGCAAGATAACCTCAGCCTGCTTTGGAGTATCTCACCCCAGTTCCCAAGGTGTCGTGCCTGGCATGGGAAGGAGGCTAGCACACTCCCCAGGGCCCCTCGTTCAGGTCCAGGGCTCACGGAGAAGACGTGTTAGTGTCTGGGCCAACTGGCCCTCAGCCTCTTACAGACCAGGAACTCCAGACCAATGGGCTGGTCCCCGAGACAAAGACTCAGCACGGGAGCTCTGGCCCGCGCCCACCTCCTGCCACAGCCCGATTATCACACCCCCAGAACAAAGCTCCATCTGGCCCTGGGCAAGGGAGGCAGCACAAGAAAGAGCTGGATAGTCCCAACCCGAGCACCTCAGCCTCGCAGAGCACAAGCTGGGCCAAGAAGACAGAGAAGGCTCCCAGGAAGTCAGGCACTGGTCAACTGGAGGCAAAAGTGAAAGTGACATTCAGAGTTCAGCAACAAGGGCCCCCCACCAGAGCCTCTACGGGGGTGGGTCCAAATTCTTGGGCCTGTTGCCAGGGAAGGAGAAAGGGTAAGTCAACCAGAATCTGAGAGAAAGAGAGATATTCTCCCTTGTATTTCCCTCTAGCCTCCCTGGTCAGGTCTAGAAGTTCAGACGGGGCTGCTAGGGGGACACTGAAGAAGAAAAACGTGCCCAGGGCACTGAACAACCGGAGACGCTGAAGCCCACCCTACCCTTACACCACAAGGGCAACGCAAAACACCCAGGTGCCCTCCCTCCTCCCTCCTCCCCATCCCTCTCCCCCCACTCTCTACACAACGCTCCAAAGACCCAGAAGCTAGCTGAGCAGCTAAGGAACATGCCCCAGCCCCAACCCCAACCTCACCTCGTACCAGCCCTCACCCCTAGCTTCCAGCTCGTCCAGCTAAGAAGCAACCAGGCTGCTCCTCTATTTTCTTGCCTCCTTGAGCAACATCTCAACGTGGCCGGAAGTCCCCTCCACTGAGTGAGGAGGCTGAGGCTCAGATACGCTAGCCTCCCCCCTTCCTCTTCTAACCTGACCTCGGGATGCCCAGAGAACGGTTCCGTTGCCCAGAACGGTGCCTCCAAAATTCTCACCGCCCGCCGTGCCCCACACACACCACACACCGTCCCCAAACAACCCCGAACAGAGCCCTGCAGTTATGGAACTCTGGACAGGGAGAAAAGGTTGAAGCAGCCCTTTCTCTGTTCCAGCTCAGCTGATGCAAGAACATTCCCCCGCATGAGATCCCTGGGCAGCACAGAAAGGCTGCAAAGCCTCCTCCGAGAAGAGCGAGCAGTGAGGCCCCAGCGTCGGCAGCGCCTGGATCCTGAGCGGGGGCAGCTGAACACTGGAGTCTGCCCTGTCCCCTGCGGCAGCCACACCGGGTGCTCCCAAGGGCCCTGGGCAGCAACGACACGTGACAGTTCCTCTCAGACTGGAGGAAATAGACCTGTACCCTGCTCAGGGGTGGGAGGCAGATGGGGCTGTGCCCCTGATCCCCACAGCTCTGGACCTCAGCTCTGGGCGACCGTGCATACAAAGCTTTTTCCCAGTAGTAAAGGAAGAGGCCTCCCTCCCCAAACCCGTTTGCTGTTCTGGGGAATCTCGTTCCCACAGTCCTTCTGATATGACCGAATTTCGGACGGCTACATACTGTACACTCCCATCCTGGGAAAGCAGTGCCTGTGTGGACCTGAGCACTGATGCTGGCTTCCCAGAAATCCTGGCCCAGCAAGTTGTACGGAGAAAACTGGGAAACTGATGGCTCCAATCAAATCAGGGAATAGAGGACCCTCTCTTCTGAAGATTCCACAGTCTTATCTGGAGGGTTCTCCACTAGGGCCACTCCTCTCTGTATCATGCTCACTAAGACTATGTTCTTCAGCCCCCAACCCGGCCTAAGGCAGAGATAAGAAAGAGACAGAGATGAGGGCAGGAGCGGTCAAGGGCAAGGGCACTTGACCTTCCTTTCTCTTCAGAGACCTACGCTGAGACACACGCTTTACTTGAACAAAACTGAAGCCCCCACTGAAGAGAATGAGGCCAGAATTAAAATAAAGTTCAAAAATAAACCCAACCCAGCCTAGACAACGGGCTTTTTGCTGTTGCTCAAACACAAGTTTGGCAACACAACATTCTCCCAGTTGTTGGAGGGCCATTCTCCACGGTGTCCTACATTTCCGACCTTCTGAGCAAGAGGAATTAACGGTTCCAGACTATCTTTTCAAAGATGTTTATAGAGCAAACAGCCTTGGAAGACAGTGTCTCCCTCCAGGGCAGAGGCAGATTTGTTTGCTGACCAGAATAAAAAGGATAAGGTCTCCTTATGGGGCAAAGGTTTGCTAGCAGCCCCTTGAAAAGCTTGGGGTTTCCTAAGCTTGAGGTTCCTCAGCTGGGATGCAGAACCACCACGTGTGCAGCCTCTACCTGGGCCTCCTCCCCACTGCCGCATGGGACTGGCGAGCAAGGGGAACCCATGTGAACATCAAGCTCACGTGGCCTGCTGTGCCATGAGTAACAAAGTCCTTTGTCCAAGTGTCTGTGTCTTCTGCCAGCATCTGTGAACTGGGGCAGGCTAGACTTGTTAGCTTGCAGGCAGAGTGAAATCTCAGATACTTTCACAGTTCTGACACCACTTACTTTAAGGGAAGAGTAGGTGAGATACATATTAAGGACCAGGCATTGTGCTAGGTGCTTTGATATATATTTTATCTCATTTAATCCTAACAATAATCCTGTGAAATGTTATTACTATTGTTATTGTTGTTGTTACCATCAAAATATCATCATCACCATTTCATAAGAGAAAAGGTTCCAAAAAAGTTAAGTGATTTGCCTAAGGACACACAGCTAAGAAAGGGCACCTGTTGGACTCCAAAGCCTTGCGAAAATAAAAGGAAGGGATGATGTGGTTTCCCCCTTCTTGTGGTCCCAGAAGCCCTTTGGGTTCCGATTCATTCAAGGCCAGGCTTTAATCTCTTAGCTGCTCAGTCTTTTAAGCTGCTTTCTCTGATGCCCGTTTCCTGGAGAAGTTCCAGAAGCTGGGCCAGGTCTGCCCACAGCGAATGAAGTGGAAGCTGGAAGTGCCCCTCCTGCAGCCATTCTTCTGCAGCACCACAGACAAGCCAGCCCGCCACTCTACCCCTGCTTACCCACAATATCTTCATAGGCATTCTCTTCTAAAGTGCTTTTGGATCCAAACTTGGGTTGGCTCTCAGTACCATTCTCAGTGGGAGAAGAGGGGTACAGGGACTGGAGACTGGATGCATCCTCAAACTCAAAGGATTTTCTGCGGATAACAAAGAGTTTGAGTCATTCCGGCTGAACCCGACTCCTGCTGCCCTGGTGGGGAATGGCCAAGGGCAATAGCAAAGACCGGAGGTCCTCCTCACAAAACCAGCTACTGAGCAAAGCATCAAGATGGATCCAAACTTGCCATCCAAATGAAGAGACAGATGGTCTGAAAGGCCCCAGCCCCGGTGCCTGCAAATAATACCAATAACAACTACCACAGCTGAAAGGGATGTTACGTGTCAGATGCTGTGTCATATGCTCTACACATGTTAGCCCACTAATCTTCACAATGCTGCTACTAGGTATCGTGCCACTTTAAGACTGATTAGCTGGAGGCTCAGGGAGATGAACTGATAGAGGTAAGACTCGCCCAGGATGTCTGACTCCACGGTCTGAGCTTTCGACTTGGGCCTCCAAGCCCCAGAGAACATCATTTTTGAGAAGTATCTGCCATTACCAGAGGAATTGAGTGCCTCACCTGCTCTTAGAGTCTCACATCATGCCTGTATCCGAGCAAGGTCTCCGGCACTGAGTAGGCAGAAAGGGCTCAACATTGGATGGGTGATGCTCAGGGCTGTTTGGGGGTTGGGGAAGCAGCTGGTGGTGGATGGTTTGTTGAAACAAGAAGGCGCTGAGCCCTCAAAACAAATCACACCACTTCTGAGGTAGAACTAGGAGGGGGCAGTTGCAGCCAGCAGCTACTTCCATGACCCTGCTTCCCTTCAGCTCGTCACCTGCTCCTTTCCATCCCCCAAATAACCTTCCCTTCTACTGCAGAATTTCAAAACCACAGCTGGTTAGCTTCTCAGACACCCTGAGCCCACAGTACCCTCTACTCCTCCCCTTCATCAGGGAGGTTCTTCCCTTCAACATCTAAGGCTTGGTCCCAGCTGCACGCTCTCCCTCTCCAAGGCAGGTCCCTCCCAGGGAGGGAGAGAAGGAAGTGCACTGACTGAATCCATCCTCTCACCCATTAACACCTCCCTCATCTTTGGGAACCATTAGACCTTTCAGCTGATGCAGTCCTTTCTCTCTTGTTTAATGAACAACACCCCAAGGGCCCTGGGGTGCAAGTCAAGGACTAAAAGTGTCCTAAAGGCCACATCTTGTTCTCAGCTTGCCTGGCTACCGTGCAGCCCTCGACACAGACAAACACCTCACGTTGGCCCTCTCCTCCCTCCCCTCTGTGACACGGTCCCTCCTAGTTTTCAACTGCGTCTCAAGCTCCTGTGAGGGATCCCCTTTTCTGCTTGCCTCTTCAATGCCACGGTCTCAGAGTCCTGTCTTCAGGACTCTCTTTCTCACTCTGCACTTTCTGGGGCCCCAATATTGACGACCATCACCATATCTACCATTTCTACCACGATGACTCCCAGATCTCTCTGTCACTGGCCCAGACTTCTCAACCAGCTAAATACCCAATGGCTGAGCACAGTGGTTCCTGAGTGTTGGCCCGCAGACCACTGCTGGTCTGAGAGCAAGCTTTCACTGATGTATACAGTGGAGTCAACATCTTATGCAGGCGGTTCTCAAATCAGCAAAGGACACAAGTCACGTTCAGCCAAATTATCCTCGAAAATCCCTCAGGAAGGTTCCATGTCGAGGACCAACACACTGTCTTTTATTATAACTGATATAGTCAGTTAAAAACAGATTTCTTTTTCTTTGGTTGAATAGCAGAAATATATGGCTTGTATTTTTTTCTTAAATAAAGTATATTAAATACAAGAATCGTACCTGGCACAACAGATACAAACTTACTATTTCATGCTCCTCAGGGGAATACGCTCACTGTGTGGAAAGGCAAATAAAACAGCCTGTGCTTTTTGAACTGTTTTTCTTTTTTCTTTTTTTTTTGTTTCCAAGAGCACAGATTTAAATTTGCTGTTAATTCTTACTGGAAGTGACTCCACCATATATGGTATATGTGTGTGTATATATTATAAATGTAATGTGTGTGTATGTGTAGAACCTTCAGGTTGATGTAACCTCCTCCCATCCCCTTTTTTCACCTAGCTAAATGCTTCTTGCTCTTCTAAATTTAGCTCAGCAACTCCCTCTCTGAAGACGCTTCCCCCACTCCCCACTCAGATGCCTCTTCCTCTGGGTTTCTGCAGCATCCCACCCAGAGGTGGATCAGGGCACGCAGCACAGCATCTATGATTTATTTATACATCTACCTCCTGCACCAGATCACCAACTCCTTGAATGGAAGAGCCACATCTTATGTGCCCCTGTGTCCCCTTGACCAGCACAAAGCCTTGGTGCACAGCAGGCTCTAGACAGATATTTCTAGAAACAGATGACTAAAGACAAAGCAAACACTCTTGGCAGGCTTGACGTAAAGAGTCCGTGAGCATGCTGAGGTGGGCCAAAACATGGGATTACCTTTAGCCAAGGGCTCTTCTGCCTCATGAGTCTGAACCTTTGTGATGTCTTCCTCTCTGCACATGGCAGGAAAGTTTCTATATGAGATGGGATATGCTGGATGGAAGCCTGAACTATGGGGTCAGATTGAAGAATCTCCAGAAGCCAAACAAACCTGAATGCCCACCTGACTCTGGGTTAGAAGAGAAAGGCAGTGAGGGGTAGGAGGACAGGCCTTCCAAAGGAAGCTGGCTCCCAGCCTACTCCAATTCAGAGAACAAGATGCCTGTCATCTTGCACCAACTCCAGCTGCTCCAGCTCCCAAGTCACTAAAATTGTGGAGATGGCCCGGGTACTCCAGTGTCAGGAATGCTGAGACTGACCAGGAAACCAATGTGACCAGGTCCTTCTTGGACATGGCCAAGAAGCAGATCAAATGTTCTTTCTCTCCTTTTTCCATCAGTCTCCCCTTTCAGGATCCAAAGATCCCCTCTTCATATAAGCCCAGGGTTCCTGTATGGCCACGCAGCCCTCAGGAAAGAGGAAATCATGTTAAATGTGTCAACACTTCTGTGTTAATGGTAACATGCAATATTTAGATAATGCTTCAGTCAAAGAAATAAATCTCTAGCTGGCATTTCAGGTAGTTATGAGGCTAAGATCTTACTAGTCCTCAAGGGACTGCCAATTCTATCTAAAAGTAAGGTGGCCCTACCCTTCCCACAAAGGAAGTTCCAACAGGGCTCTACCCCAAAGGCCAGACCCAGCCAGCATGTTCAGTACACAGCATTTGGAAGAAGCGCTTTCACCCTCCCACTCACGTTGAAGTATCCTTACCCCGCAAGAGCAGAAGAGTCAATCTTTCTCACCTAGCTCATGCTTCACCTAACATTATTTGGTGCTCCAGAACTTAGAAAGCACTACTGACTGTGACCCACAACTAGAGTCTGCTTCTGCATCCTCTACTGACAAGAAAGCCGCCGGGCACAGCTCTATGTCACGGGAGGGGCATTCGTTACCTGCTCTGGGACTTGCGGTGACCGCGCATGTCCTTCTTGGGTCTCCGGGTGACTGGTGGGGCTGGGGTGGAGGGCAGGGGGGGCGGAGCAGCAGGTGTGGGTGAAGGAGGTAGACCATTGCTTGGCTTACTCTTGGGGTTCTTGTCAGCCTCATATTCAAAGGTGCGCTTGGGTTTGGGGACAGGGTTCACAGCGGGATCAGGGGAGCTCTTCGATGGCAGCAGCTGGGAGGCCGGGCTATTTCCAGGGGTCCCCGGCTTAGTGGAGCCACTACCTTCCCTCTCCGGGGGTGAGTCCGCCTCCCCCGCAACGCCAGCCACTCCTCCTGCCCGGCTGCCGGCGCTCACACTCGCGCTCCCTGTCGGTTCCTCCAAGGTGCCCAAGATCTCAGTCTTCCTTCTCCCTCGGTCTACACTGTAGCAGCTGCTGGGGAGCTGGGGAAGCCCCCCACCCGGCTGCTCCTTCAGGGCCTGTTCAATTTTCTGGATCCGACTCAGCACCGCTGAGCTCTCCTTCCTGCTGCCGTGCCCCCTGAGGAAGGCACTGGGCTCACTCCGGCCTGGCCGTTTCTCCAGACGATAGAAAGAGTCCCGGACAGGGAGTGCCTCTCCCTCCTCCTCGGTCTCAGGGTAGGAACACTCAGAGAAGGTCCTGCTCATCCTCCGGAGGCCCTTGAAGTCGAAGGTCTTTTCTGAGCTGCAGGGGGACGGCACTACACTGGGACAGCCCACACTGGGGCAGCCCTCACTGGCCACCCACTCGCCCCCAGAGCCCTCCCGCTTCTCTCCACAACCGCTCATCCTGGGCGAAGCCTCTCGGCGACCCTCCCATGCTGAAATCTTCTCCCGGATGCCCAGGCTGTGGGCACGGGGGCCGGTGCGGTTCAGAAAGATGCTCCGTGGGCCCGCTGCTGACCCCAGGGACGGAGTGCTCTGGGCGAGGGGGAGGCAAGCAGCTACTCCCTCTACATCCTGGGCTGCCCCCTGGACATTCTCCTTCTGGTCCTCTCTCTTGCACACTGAAGGGCTTCTGTCCAAATAACCGAAGCTGGTGGCCTTGAGGGGACAGACGGGTGGTGAAGTGTCTGGGGAGGGGGCTTGAGGATTTTGGGGTGAAGGATCACGGGGATGCCAGTCCTTGAGGAGCAGCCGGGAACTGCAGCGGCTTGGGTACCTGCAGGCTGACGTTTCACTGTCACTGAGCGGGTAGATGGGACTCCTCGGTGGGGAGAGAACTGGAGGTGGAGAGACTGACTGAGACCTAAGAGGGGAAAAAAAAAAAAAAAGAAGAAGAGAAAATGGCAGTGAGTGGCCTGACAACACTGTTTCATTCTTAAAGAGCTCAGCATCCCTTTCCTATAGGACTCGCAAGCTCAAAGTACTGTATGCAAGTAACGGACCTTCCAAGGCTGTCCTCAAGGAAAGAAACAGCTCCTTATCCACAGCAGGCTAAACTCAATGGTCCTCTCTGCCCAATTCATCCCTAGAGACCCTGAGTACTGTCTGCAACAGAAGCCAGTTCTATGACAGGCCAGGGCATCCCCAAAGTCCACATCTGTCAATCAGAGAACAGTAAGATCAGTGGTGTGCTGCTAAATGTTGACCAATCGGCTCCTTGGGCGAGAAAGCATAGATATGTAGCATCTGCCAACTTCCACAGTATAAATATTCCTACTATGGCTGATTTCAAACTACCAATGTGACCTCATTGGATGTGGACTTGGGAAGAAACACTAATGATCAACTCTCATGAACAAAGCATCTCCAGCATGCCATTTCCCAAAGTGGCCCCAAATATGCACTCAAGCCCTTTGATCTATCTCCTTGACAAGCCCCATCTCCCCCGAGGCTTCTGCTACTAGACGCAAGATACCGCACCTCAGCTTGGGTCTTGATCAGAACTCAGATTCCTGAAGGTCTCAAAAGGATCAGGAGGGCCCTTCAAGAAAGAATCCTTTCCACGCTCTCAATGAGGAGGCTAATGGGGAGGGGAGACCAACTCCTTCGCAGCTCTAGCCTCTAGCAGTGGCATCGTATCAAACAAGCATCAGCCATTCCCCAGCTCCAAATCAACACCCCGGTCTTAGCAACTATCGGGAACAGTTCTAAATAAATGTTTTTACCTATATTTACTCATTGAATCTTCACAAAAACTCTGTCTTATTATTATACTTTATTATTATCTTCATTTTGCAAATGAAAAACACTGAGGCATACAAAGATCAAATATCTCATTCAAGGTCTCTAGCTAGTACGTGGTGAAGCCAGGACTACACTATACTGCTGCTCTAAAGAAGAAGCAGTGGCTTCTGCCATCTTTGTGAACTGCCCGGCCCCCCAGACATAGGTCAGCAGAAATCCCTGCAGCACTGAGCACAGCCCTGTCTCCAATGTAGCGTTTGTAAGTATCAGGGAACCTCTTAGTCTTCCCTACTAGACCACGATTTCTTCCAGGTGGAGGGACACGTACTCAGTGTCTAGAAGGTGCTCAGTAAATGATGAACAAATAAAGACAAGAAAAGGTAACGGTGAGCTTACCGAAGAGAACCATGGGCATACTTCCTCTTCAGCACACTTTTCTAGTTGTCTACTAGGGTCCTCACTGTCAACTTTCAGAATTTTTCCCAAACCGTTTTAGTTCAAAGACAGCAGGGCTTTGCCAACACTGCATGCTACCAAGGCCTACCTGACCCTAATGCTGTGGCCCTCAAAGCCAGGCGGTCCAGCCTCGCAGGCTCCAGAGCGCCACGCCATCCGCGGAACGCAGCCAGCTGCCCCTGAGCCAGGCTGCAGTCACTGCTCCATCACACACAGAAAACTGCAGCTCGGGTGAGTCAGGGATTGGCCAGCAATTCCCTGTTGGGTCATAGCCTCTGGCTGCCCCCGATCAACAGGAAACCTCAACATGCTTAAGTTGTTTTTAAAAGGGCAAGTCAAACAAGAGCCCTCCTACGTGTACATGGGCACAGATGAGAGAAATTCGGTGCCCAGCCAAGCCGATGACCAAAGACACTCAGCTCAGCGAGGAGGTGTGAAAAGAGTAAGCCTCGGTACTCCCTAGGGTAGGCAGTGGTAGGGCAACGAGCCAAGCTTGAGCCTGGGGAGAGCCCAACCTACTCACGATCGAGAAAGGCCCAGGCCCCTCACTTTTTTCACAGAACCATGGATGCAAAAGGTCATGAGTCCAGCCCTGGAAGCCAACAAGTGTCCGGGCTACACAAAGGACTCTATGTTTCAGTTATTCTCCGTTGGAGGCAGGAGAAGATGCCTTTTATAGAGGATGACCTTATCATGTGTTTATTCATTTAATAAATACTTAAGTGAGCACCTACTATGTGCCAGGCGCTGTTCTACATGCTAGATACAAGAATAAACAAGAGACAAAAATTCATGTCCTCATGAAGCTTGAATTCTAGTCGGTGATGGCCAGTACCTAATGAGACACAGAATCTTTTAGGAAGCCTTTTCAAACTACATATGCCTCATTTCTCCAGACATTTTGATAAATGCTCCCCTAGCCACGTATCTCTTTAACCCTCAAGGTGAGAATTCACCGGTCCATGAAGTCACCTATGGGAGGGTGGAGGGGTGGGGGGTGGCTCCCATAGGGGGACAGAAAAATGGTGAGAACCTCTGGTCTGTTTGATTCCAGCATGCTTCCGATGATTTCAGAAAGGATGATTCTGTAACTTCCCTCAGTAGTTCAAACATGGAGATATTCCCACAAGTTAAGAAATTCTCTCCATGCCTAGTCTGCTTTAACTGAGGTTTAGTTTTTCTCCTCTGGTGAAGGATAAAACAGAGAAGAGACGGGTCCTTTCCTTTAAAGGTCCTGGTCTTCGGATCTTTGCTGATCTGGGGCCCAGAGCTGCAAGTGCTCCTCGCCCAGCCACCCCACACAGGCCAGGCCCAATGTGCTCCAGCAACTCAGGGTGAAAAGGGGGCCTGCCTATGCTGACCTGGAGCCCGGGCATCCCCCGGTTCATCACAGAGAAGGCAATGTTCACTCACTCTACGATCATAGATAAGGCCCTGCCCTCATGGGGCTCCGGATGCTCACCTGAGGGTAGAGGTCACTGCATCTCTCTACATGTTTCTGATTCTACCTGTTATCAGGAACATGACCATGGGCAAAGCCACACACTCTCTCTGAGCTGCCAGTTTCAATTCCTCAGAATTGTTCTAACTGTATCACAGGGTTGTCGTAACGGGCACATGTGACTATGGATATGAAACGATGTCATACATTGTAACTCATTATTACTGTTAATTATTAGTAGTAAGTTTTTCACCAGGTTATCTAGGCCAGCTGTTCTCAGTAGACGGTAAGAACATCACAGTTGCAGGGTTTAAGTTCCAGCACAGCCACTAACAAGTTACATGACTTTGAGCAAATAACTTTCTCTAAGCCTCAGTTTCCTTATCTGTAAAATGGAGGTTAAAAGGACACATATCTCAGAGGATTGTTGTAAGGAATAGAGACAATACGCATCAAGTGTTGAGCTCAGTGGCTCACACTAGTACTCAATCTTAGCTTAATAATTACTAATATTAACAAGGAGCTGCCTAATCAGAATAATCACTTGGCAAACTTTTTAAAACAGTTTACCTCTGTCCTTGGATTCTAAACATTTGGGGTGTGAGGGGAAAGGAGTAAATTAAATATGGCCATAAATTCTTTGCAGCTCATGCTATCAAAAGGTTGAGTCTATTCTTCTGCCCCTTGAATCTAGGCTGACCTTGTGATTTGCTTTGACGAATAGAATATGGTGGAAAATAAGTTGTCTCAGTTCCAAACTTGAGGCCTCAAGAAGCCTTGCAGTTTCCGCTTCACGCGCTTGGAACGCTGCCCTGAGACTGTCACGTAAGAAAGCCAGTCTAGTGTTTCAGAGGAGGAGAGGCCGTGCGCAGCATCACTGAGGTCCCTCAGCCGACAGCCAGCCGCCACATGGGCCTGACACATGGTGAGGTCATCTTGGACCCAACTGAACCAGCTACATGAGCAAGCCCAGGGGAAGCCAGTAGAGGAACTTCCCAGTGAACGCACAGAAACACGAGAAATCATAGGTTGTTCTAGCCCACTAAGTCTTAGGGTGGTTTGCTACAATGCAATAGTAAAATGATGTGGTGGGAAAGGCACTGTGTGTAATCGGCTCTCCCCACCCCAGTGCAGGACCAGGGCCCTGGGCCTTCCATCCCCGTGCCTCTCTCTTCCTCCACTTCCCTACAGACCAGCTGCCAAGGTCTGAATGTTTGGACTGCATCCCTCTCCCCCTCTCTCTCTCGCCCTCCTCGAGGCTCTGGCACTCTTTTGGGAGTCTCCCCTGAACACTCCCTAGAAATGAAGCTAGTCCTGCAATCCCAAGAGTCAGCTTCCATCAGTGCTTGCTCCCAGGTTGAGGGAGGGCTCAGGAGAATCTGTTACCTAGAGAACAGGGAGGCTTAAGGAGGAACACACGGGGGGCTAGCAGTCAGGATGCGTGTGTCCTTGTGACAGTGAGTTTACACAACAGGTGGCACCTCCTTGGCATGGATGGGAGAGGGTGCTCACTCTTGGGCTTCAGTTTCACTCTCTAGTTGTTTCCCAGTTCCTCAAACTGAGGTCGGAAGTGAAAGCAATTCTCCCCCTGTTGGAGAAGGAAAGACTATGGCCAAGAGAATGACAGTGCTGGGACCCAGGCTGCCTTAGGAAGCCAAGCACCTGAGCAAAGCCTTGTTTTGGGTCTGGTCTCCCATTCTGCCACTGACCGTCTCCAGCTTCACTTCTTCAGGGCTCTTGAACAGCTCCTTGCCACCCTTCCCTGAACCCTGAACAAGGGAACAAAGGAAGCCACCTACTCCCCAGGCCACAGTGCGGTAACTGTACCAGGCTTGAGACACACACCTTGGTTCTTCATCCATTCAACCAGTATTTACTGAGCACCAACTATATATCAGGTACTATTTTAGGCATTAAGGATTGGCAGAGACTAAAAATAGACAGTCTCTCTCTACAGGTTACGCTCTTTTTTTTTTTTTAATTTATTATTATTATTTATTTATTTATTTATTGGCTGCGTTGGGTCTTCGTTGCTGCACGCAGGCTTTCTCTAGTTGTGGAAAGCGGGGGCTACTCTTCGTTGCGGTGCGTGGGCTTCTCATTGCGGTGGCTTCTCTTGTTGCGGAGCACGGGCTCTAGGTGCGCGGGCTTCAGTAGTTGTGGCACGTGGGCTCAGTAGTTGCTGCGCGTGGGCTCTAGAGCGCAGGCTCAGTAGTTGTGGCGCACAGGCTTAGTTGCTCCACGGCATGTGGGATCTTCCCGGGCCAGGGATCGAACCCATGTCCCCTGCATTGGCAGGTGGATTCTTAACCGCTGCGCCACCAGGGGAAGTCCCTCTACAGGTTACGTTCTGGTAGAGGGAGACAGTATGGCTTTAGTTGTCTCGAGTGAACAGACAATAAACAAATCAACCCTGTGAGATGGTTGTGGGGCCAGTGAAGAAGAATAAAGCAGGGTAAAGGGGTAGAGCTTAACAGTGAAGCAGATCAGGGGAGACCCCTCTGCCAGGGAACATGTGAACAGAACCTTGAGGAAGTAAGCAATGTGTATATCCGGGGTGGTGGTGGTGGTGGGGAATGTTCCAGGCAAGAGGAGCAGTAGGGCAGAGGCTTGAGGCAACTGCAAACTTACTGTACTCTGGGGGCAACAAAGGGGCCAGTGTGGCCAGCGTGGAGTAAGAAGAGAAGGAGTGGGCTGGAGATCAGTCAGAGGCACCAGAGAATCCCATGGACCAACGATGAGGCTTGGGCTTTTACTCTGAGAGAGAAAGGAAGCTCTTGAAGGGATACGAGCAGAAGAATGACATGCTCTGACTCCATAGGAGAGAATGAAGTGTAGGGATGCAGGGGTGGCCACAGGGAGATTACTTAAAGGCTACTGTAACAATCCAGGCAAGAGGTTACAACCGCTTGGATTAGAATGGCAGATCTATCAACATCTATCTTGAGGGCTGTGCCAATCAGAGTTGCTGATGGAGTGGATGAGAGGTATGAGAGACAAAGGGAAGTCAAGGATGAATCACAGTTTCTGGCCTGAGCACCTGGTAGAAAGGAGTCAGGGTTACACCTTTCCATTTCGGATTCATCAGTAGTATATAGATATTATGTAAAACTATATGGCTAGATGAACCATCAAGGGAGTCAGCATATCTAGAGAAGTCCAAGGATTGAACCCTGGGGCACTCCAGCATTTCCAGCTCACGTAGAGGAGGAACAACTAGCAAAGGAAACTGACTGGGAAGAGCACGTAGTGAGGAAGGAAGGAAACCACGAGGAGTGATATTCTGAGACCTTCGAGAAATAGGGAGTGATCAGCTGAGCCAAATCTGCTAACAACGGAGCAAGGGAAAGACTGCGGAGTGATCCCTAGATTTAGGTAGTCACTGTGACCTTGAGAAGAGAGGTTCTGGTGGCAAGGCAGGGAGGGAAGCCTGACTGGAAGGAATTCAAGAAATGGAAGAGAGAAAGTGGAGATAAAGAGCTCGGACAGCTCTTTCAAAGGGTTTCCCTAAAGGGGGAACAAGGCAACGAGGTGGTAATTAGAGGAGAATGTGGGGTACAGAGTGTTTTGTTGGTGGGTTTGACATCAGTTATTACAGCATGCTTAAATGATGACTGGAATAATCCAGTAGAGAGGGGAAAAGCTGTTAATGCAGGACAAGAGTATAAGTGCAGGCAGTGAGCAAAGTGAGCAGGCAATGAAGGGCTGGGGACTCAATGCCCATCTACCAGGGGCGTCTTAGACTGAAGAACCCCATTTGCTCTCATTCCCATGTACCCAGGCTGAGTGTTTTCTCACACGATCTCATTCCTATGCTGCTTTATGCTTCCTTCACCATGGCTTTGACTCCTGCATATATTTCCAATTCATTCCACAGAGGGAAGAAAAGATCCAGAAATGTTCTTTCTTCCTGTCCTTCAAGCATTTGGATCCAGCTTCCTCTCCAACCTCAATGATCTACTCAATGCCTAAGTCCTATCAATTCTACGTCCTTCACATCTCTCAGATCTGTCCCTCCTGTGCCATTCCCACTGCTACTGCTGCTGCCTTGATTCAGATCTTATCTACCGGGACCATTCAAACAAGCTCTCAACTTCTCTCTCTGCTTTCGGTCTTAACCCAGTTCCAAGTCCAGCCTCTCGTCTCCTGACATCTTTCAAAAATACAAAACTCATCATGCTTCAAACTCCCCACTATATACAGAATGAAATGCAAATTCATCGGCATGGATCACAAGGCTTCCATGATCTGGTCCCTATTTTTCCTTTATCATTTCATACTGTCTTTTCCTCCAAACAAATCTGCATCCCACTCTTAGTCACATCAAACTCCTTGCTTTTCACAACTTTAGGCCTCCACGCATTCAATATTTCCTTTGCCTGCAGTGCTGCCTTGTGTCCACTTACATATCTCTGTAACTCCTCTATGGAATCTCTCTTCACCCTACCCCCCTCACCCAGGTGGAGATGTCTGATTTTTGATGCCTCCACTGTGCCTGGAAAAATGTCTATTATGGTACTTGTAACACTTTACTGGACTATATTTTTCCTCACCTGCCTCCCTTACTAGACTATGAGTGAAGCTACTTGAAGGTGGTGACAGGGTCTTGTTAATCTTGGTATCCCCTGCTCTTTGTACTGCATCTAGAATTTAGTAGGAATTAATGTATTTGTGCTGAGTGACTAAATGAATGAATACAAAAATAAATGATTAAAACCTAGGTCTCCTTATTACTCCTCAGGGCATTGCTTACAGACTTCGTTGCCTCTCTCTTTGTGCCATATGACCTGAAGAACAACACAGAAAGGTACGCAAAGCACTTAGTGCAGCCCAGCATGGCTGTCAGTCCCTAAAGCCCTCTCCCATAAGGCAAAAATCGTACCCTAGACCAAGAGTCTAGAGACCTGGGTTCTGCTCTGGTCCTGGTTCCATCACTTCCTGGATGGGTTCATGAGCAAAGTCACCTGAATTCTCTGAGTTCCCCCTGCCTTGGAAACATGGAGTCTTAACCACTGGACCGCCAGGGAAGTTCCCTCAGGTTCTTTATCTACAGAACAGGAGGAAAACACTTGCTCTGAGTATCCTCACATACTAGCTGTGTGACTAAAATGATGTAAATTTTAAAAGTGTTTGAACACCATTAAAAGTTCCATGAAGACAGAAGAAATATAAAAGAAAAGTAAATACACAGCAGCTAAGACACTTAATATGCTGCTCTTATCACCTCTTTATTGCCCTTTATTCTAAAATCTCAGAGCTTGCCCCTGGGGAGGCAGACACTGTGAAACTGGGCCCTCGTGCCACCACCTTGCCAGCAGGCAGCCAGCTCTGGTCCTCAGCAAAGGTGTGGATGCCAACGCTGCAGCACATGACTGGCCAAATCCAACATTTACAGGAGAGGGAGTAAGATAAACAGATAGAAGGAGAAAGAGAGAAAGGGGGCGGGGGAGAAAGCAAAGGAAATTTAACAGAGGAGCATAAGCACGCACACACACGCACACATGCACACATGCACGCACACACACACACACACACACAAACGTATAAAACAAGTGAGCAGGACAGAAAGGGCATGAACTAAGGTAGAATGAGAAACAAACTTAAAGAGAGGGCAACGTGTGTGTGCGCATGCACGTGCACATGTACAGACAGAAAGTGAGAGTTAAAGTGCAAAATACGTGCCCTTCCCTCCAGTACTGTTTCACAAGAATACAACCCAACCCTTGGGTTAGTGACCTGGGCCATCCTCCAGTAACATAGCAGGAAGCATTCATGCCAAGGGACACCCCATATATTGTCAAGGTCGCCTAGGGAGGGACTTTTTGGGAGGGAAGGCTGTCTTTAGTCCTTGATGACAAGACAGTTCTGAGCTCAGCATGCTCTGGCCACAGAGCTCCTGAAGTGTCAGTATCAGGAAGCAAACCAAATTGGGGCCAGTTGGAGAAGGCTCCTGGGAGTCCAGGAAACAGCCCCAGAGGCACCAAGATGGGCTGTGGGCTCCATGAAGTGAGCCTGTCCACAGATTAAAGTTACACAGGGCCCAGCTTCCAACATGCCTAGTCCCTACTGAGTAGGCGTCTAACCTGCTTCCAAATGGAACTGCCTGGGAGTTGGCCAACCACCCTCCCAGGGCTGCTCAGCTAAAGCGGGTCCTGGTGGCTCAGCGGGCAGCAGCATCCCCCCATCACTATGTGACCGCCCCAACTCTGGAGATGGCATGCTCACTGCACTCCCCCAAGGCCATATTCTGAGGCACCCAGAAGGAGAAAAGGGAGCAAGTCTGCCTGAGTCCTATCAGCAAGTCCAGAAGTTTGTTCCCCAGGCCAGAGCAGGGGCTCAGTTCAGTAACGGACATCCCACTCTGGGACAAAAGTCAAAAAGTCAAAAAGAGGGTAACACTCACAACTTGATCGTCTTGCTCCTAAATGGCTGGAAGCCCTCAGTAGGGTCCAGGACAGCCTCATCCTCCAAGTGGGGCTACATCTGGACCACTACCTACAGAGACTCAAAGTCAATCACAGCTTGTCAGGGTAAGTAGAACAGTAGCTAGGATCAGAGCAGAAACGGAGTCACCTTGTCACCTCCACAAAGCACATCTACCTGCTTGTCATCTAGCTGATTTCTAGGGAAGCACAAGGAGAATTGGTGAGCTCCTCTCTGGGAAGGAACCCCAAGTCCTCTAGGAAGTAATGGCAATGAACATAAAGAGAGCATTTATAAGACAGACGCCTTCTCTGAGACAGGTAAAAAAATGATGCCTTATGGGAATGTCCCCAATGCCCTAGTCTGGCAAAAATGGAACTGCTGTATAAAGCAGAACCAGGCACTATGCAAAGCCAAGAGGGAGAGAAAGGTAGTTGCAGGAAACCGTGCTAAAGACATTTGTGATGGTTTCAAAACATGGTCCCCAAATTCTTTGACATGCCTGCTGTCAACATGACCGCTTCTCTTGAACCTGGGCTCTGTGATTGCTTGACCAATAGAATATGGTAGAACTGAATCTGTGCTACTTTTCAGGCCCAGGCCTCAGGAAACCAACAGCTTCTACTTCCTGTCTCTCAGGCTGTGAGAGAGCCCAGGCCATGTGGAGAGGGCAGGTGTTCTGATGGACAGTCTCAGCTGGGGTCCCAGCAATAGCCAGCATCAACTCCCAGACATGTGAGGTAAGACGCCTCCAGGAAACACCAGCCCCTGGCCACTGAGTCACCCTAAGCCTTGAAGTCTTTCCAGCTGAGGTCCCACATATCATGAGCAGGGAGCAGCCATCCCTGCAGTCTCTGTCTGAAATCCTAAACTACAGAGTCTGTGAGCATAATCAAATGGTTGTTTTACACTATAAAATTTGGGGTAGTTTTGTAGCAGGAGATACCTGACACAGATTTGGGTACCTAGAAGTGGAGTGCTATTGACACAGAATCCTAAAACATTGACCGTGGGACTGGGTGATGGCTGTTGGGGGTGCTTAAGGCAAAAATAAGGAAAACGTTAGAAGCTAGAGGAAAGGGGACCCTCACAATGTTGAAAAGTTTGGCAACTCTGTCACCTGTGGTGACATGGAAAATAGGAAGTATATCTAATATATTAGATGAACTAGCCAAAGACATTTCCAGGCAGAGTGCCGAAGGTGCCCTCTGACTCCTTCTCGCTGTCTCTAGTGAAAGGAAAAGGAGATGAGCCAAACAGGGAACTGTTTTCAAACAAAATTTAAAGGAAACATAAATGAGAAAGGGCTTTCTGAGTTAGAAAATAAAACTTGTTTCAGTCTCTGTCTCTCTAGACAAGAAAAAATTCTCAAATTAATAAATGGCTTCCAGATTGTGGTGACGGTTCCATTCAGTGGGTGTGTGTATGTGAACTCATCAAACTGAAAACTTTATTCTTTTGGTTTTTTGTTTTGTTTTAACATCTTTATTGGAGTATAACTGCTTTACAATGGTGTGTTAGTTTCAAACTGAAAACTTTAAATTGCGTTTATGGTACTTTAATTATCCCTCAATAAATCTTTTTAAAAAAATCTAGAGTGGGACTGAAAGATCCTTTGCCAAGACCTAAAAAAGACTTAAAGTGTTGCCTCACAGAATCTTACACACAGACAGACAAAAGGCCTTCTAAGGATCTTAAGGGTGAGCCCTGAAGAGCCTCTGTAAATAATAAGGCCTCTAAGACTCTTAACAACCATCGTCCCATAGCAATCTCACAGGGAAAAATCCACTTATCCACCTTCTGAAGTACCACAAGTGCCATTTGGAGGCTCTAAACCTAGGGTTCTAAGAGTGAATACAGAGAGGGGAGGGGAATCCTTCCTAGCTGAGTGGTCAAGAAAAGGACTGGGAGGAAAGTAACATCTGCATCCAGACTGGCAGAAATGTAAGGTTCGCATTAGAGAGCAGTGCAAGATTAAGGTAGAAAGAAAAACCAGGGCTTTTTATGAAAGCCTTAAAAAGCAGGCCAAGTTTGACTGTATCATAGATGACAGTAGTTTTTGAGCAGGGAAATCCCAGTCATGTTTACAGGGAGGTGAATATAGAGGAACAATAAAATAACAGAAGGAACAGGAGAGCTAGGCTTGCGTTCTTCCCCCCGTTAGCTTTGTATCCTTGGGGAGTACCTCCTCTTCTCTGTGTCTGTCAGCCAAACTGTCAAACAAGTGGGTGAGACCGAATGAGCTCTAAGGTTCCTCTTCAGCTTTGCCTTTCTCAGAGTCTATGGACTGAATGGAAAGGGAATCCAAAGTTAACAAGACCTATCATGGAAGATACTGTAAGAACTCAAATAGTACAAGTAGCCTGTGCTCTAAGAGGCTGATCTCCCAGCCATCTAGACAACTGGTCAACAAACAGTTAGTCTTCTAGGTACCAGGCACTGTTTCCAGGCTCAGAGGAGACAGAAAGCAGTCAAAGTCCTTGACCCCAAGAAGTTTACACTTTTACAGGCACCCAAGTTTCCCACATATACATCCAGAGGTAAAGTTTCCAAAACACAATACAGACAGCCTATATTTTCAAGTCACAATGATCCAGATGCTGGAGTTTCACAGTGAAGAAGCTGTTGAGGAAATAAGCAGGCATGACAAGTCTTCTGAGAACAGCCCCTGCTGCCTGCCAAGTCTCACAGTACAAGTGAAATCTCCTGAGAGCAACAAGTGGCAAAGTTTACCCCACCTAGATGGCCGAACTAGCTCTCAACATAACACTTTCTTAGCAACCATTAGCATGACCATTTCTTTTTTTTTTTGGCTGCGTTGGGTTTTTCGTTGCTGCATGCGGGCTTTCTCTAGTTGCGGCGAGCAGGGGCTACTCTTGGTTGAGGTGTGCGGGCTTCTCATTGCGGTGGCTTCTCTTGTAGCGGAGCACGGGCTCTAGGTGCGCAGGCTTCAGTAGTTGTGGCATGCGGGTTTCAGTAGTTGTGGCACACGGGCTTAGGTGCTCTGCGGCATGTGGGATCTTCCCAGATCAGGGCTCGAACCTGTGTCCCCTGCGTTGGTAGGCGGATTCCTAACCACTGCGCCACCAGGGAAGCCCAGCATGACCATTTCTTAGCAAGCAAGTCACTAAACTGCTTCTAGTCCCACCCAGGTCATCAACACCAACATCATAAAGCCTGATCTCTGGAATTCAGAGGACCTTTGAGAATCTCACCTCCCACCCCCAGAAATGGATGCAGCCAAACCTAACGAGCTGGAGTGGGAACAGCCTGTCGGGAGGTGAAGCAGCTAAGGGTGAAGCAACATGCCCCTTTGGCCTCACTAACAGAGAGAAAGGGAAGCCTGCTCCAGGACACCAAAACATAGCAAAGAACAAAACTTTGGTGGTAAAACGAGAGGTTCAGATTTCCTCCTCCTGCATATCCTGCCAAATCAAGAATGGTCTATAAAGGAAAAGGAAGAGAATAAAGTAGCAAAACACTCCTAAGAAGCTAATAATGGAATGGAATCTAGGATCTTTACCCCAAACTAGCTTAGTGGTGGCACCAGGTGAAGTCTTATTCAAATTAAGGATATGGCCTTGCAAATACGTATCTTGGCATTTCCACAGGGTCCCATTTGCCCGTCCCCACCAGTTTTCCATGCCCCAAAGTACCCCTGCCCCCAAAGCTAGATACAAATGCCTCTCAGTATCATCGGGTTCCTCTGCCTCCGTCTGGATGATGCGGACAGAGGTCCCCAAAGCAGTCAGGGTTCAAAGGCCCAGCTTTCCAAGGCCCTAGCACCCCTGCACTCCCCAACCAAAGTTCCGGTCACACCTGGGAGTCTTTTCTCACTGGAACTCCTGGGCTGGCAATGATGAAAGGTCCCCAGGTCACAGGCAAATGTCTACTGGAAGGTCAGACTAAGAAATCTGGGTGCCAAGGTCACCAATCCAAACTGTAAAAGCCTTGAAAAAAGAGAATGGATCATCCCTCTTTTCTCCCCAGTGTCCACCAAAGAGCCCAGCACCTAGGAGGAGAGCCCTCAGAGTTCACTGACAGCTTCCTAAGAACAGTCCCAGATTTGGCTGGGGGTGAAAGCAGCCAGAGAAACCACCAGATGATAATTTTGAAATAATAACAACTACAGTGCAGCAGTAGCCTCTGAGAGAAGGCTGTAGCTAGACACAGAGGCCTGTGACTCCATGCCAAAAGCCCAGGAAAGGAGGGAGGGAGGGAGGGAGGGAAGCGGAAAGGTGGCAGGAAGGAAGGGAAGTGAAGACTTAGAAGGGAAAAATGCCTTTTTTTAGGCACATCAGAGGCTCAGATATTTACAAATACCATCCGTCGTGTTATGATGGCAAGCAGGCTGGGAAGCTAAAGGAAGAGCAATTTCTAAAAATGTTTAAAACATGTAGGTATATACTCCAAATAGAAACTAGGGTGCCTGTCAGCAGTTCTGATTCTGCTTTGTGACTTTATGTAAACACTGCATCTCCCATCCCGGTCCCCACAAAGTGGAAATTAGAAGAAAAAAAGAATACTTGAAGGAGTTGAGGGCTTCTGTGTACAGTAATTTCTAATTCAGGTTCTAAATATACTATTTCTTTTAATTTAAGAATAAAATGGTAAAATCACACACAATGCTTATTTCACCCATACAGTCTCATATAAAAAAGTTGGGAACCTTAATTCCCAGTCTCTATCTGCCAACTCAGAGTCAGACTGCAGAGTAAGAAATGCCACCAGACTGGGGGGGAACCCAGCAAAGTGGTTCCCGAGAAGTAGATAATGGGAGACAAAGACTCTGAGATCTAGACCTGTCTCTGCCTTGGCCACCGACATGCCCTGGGAGAGGTCAGTTTTTCTATCTGCTTTACCCAAGAGGTTGTCGGTCCCTGCCATCCTCAGCCTCACCCAGTTCAGGGAAGCAAGTATGCAAGCAACTCTAGTCCAGGTTAGACGGGGTGTGTGCGCAGGGGGTGTTCTTACTGGTCGTGCTGCCACAGAGTAGATATTCAATTTGTTTGTGTAAGCCCCAAGCTCTTATGTACCTAACAAGTCAGAATCTATCAATTTCTGTTCTGTTGGCACAGTCAATCCAGACCATTTCCACTGGGACCAAACCCTGCACGTATGGTGTACAGAATTCCTCTTGCCTCATTCACGCCAGTCACTCCCCAGGGGCCACATCCTATGCCCCATTCTACCAACCATACCTGGATATTAGCTCTGAACGAACCAAACATCTACCACTACCTCTGGCCAGACCTGAGTGTGTGCCACACTCCACTGGACTCAGCCTGGTAATGCACAGCCCAGACCTCCAGGAAGGAACTAGCCCGACCCCAGTCTAAGATGAGCATCCATCTCATCTATCCATTCTAGTGGCTGAGGTTCCAAAGGCCAAATTTGCCCAACTGAGATTCAGCAGAAGGGGCTATGAAAGGTACGTGGCTTTAATAAAAGAGGTTCTTCTAGGACAGCAGCATCCAGCCTTGGCCAAGACCTGAGAAACCCTGGTGAGAGTTGTACAGCTATCTGCCAGCTCTGGAAGCTTCTACCCCATCACCGGGAGGAAGCTAACATTTACTGAGTGGCTTTTTGCCAGGCACTATGCTAAGCACTGACATATATTATCTCATTTAATCCTCACAGAAACTCTGTGAGATAAGTACTATTATTATTTTACAGATGAGTAACCAAAATGTTAGAGGGCATAAGAAAATGCCCTGAGATCTCACTATTTGGTAAGTAGTTAAAGTTTGGCTCAGATTATGCACCTCTACGACTGTCCGAATCATGATGATAATCATTTACATTTGGCAGGAATCCTATCCAGGACACAGGTCATTAGGTGTCCTTTGATGCTACCCTCCAGGGAGCCCCATTCCCTCAGCAGTGCTCCCCGACTCACCTGCTCAGAGTCCCTCGAGGGGCCTTAGTGCCTCCAGCTCCGTGGGTGATACTGGAATTCTTGTTGGCAGTCATGGTCATTTCTGCTCTCTGCAAACACAGAGCCCTGCAAAGAAGACGAGACCCATAAGCCAAGTTTCCATGGGCAGCGAAAAGCACCTCAAACATTTCCAGATGACCTCCAAAACTGCCAACAGGGTTTCTGTGGTGGTTAGCAGGAACCACTTTCCCACATATATTTAATTTCATGTGTTACAGATTAAGAGCCTCAAGGGATCCCTGATCTGGGTTGGGGAAGAGTCTGTGAGCTAACAGATAACTTATCACTTCACAGAAAATGATTTTAAAAACTCCATTTCCATTCTGCTTCTTCTCATTTCTTAAGTTAGAGTTTCCCAAACTTCTGGCATGCCATACAGTCTTTATGAATTTTACCATATTTGCATACCTCCTGAACAATCATTTACTCAATGTTTTTCTTTAATCAACTTGAAACTGACTTACTTTTCTTAAAATATTTAACCTTGTTCTAAACAATTAATCATTGAAAAATATTTACTGAGTGAGTACCCATGTCCTAGGCACTGCCATCCAGCAAAGAATGAAACAAAGTCTCTGCTCTCATGGAGCTTACATCCTAGCGGAGGGAAACAGACGATAAGCAGGCACAAGTCATGTGTGTCATACATAAGTGTACATTTGTGTATAATATGTATAGTGATAACTGGTAGGAAGAAAACATGAAGCAAGGTAGAGGGAGAGTGAAGAAGATTTGTTTTTAAAATAGGATGTTCAGGGAAGAACATCCTGATAAAGTGACATCTGAGACAGAAACCACAGTTATGAGTTATCATATTTTTAACACCCATTAAAATAAAATTAATATACTTTAAGGTATTTAAGTATTTACAAAGTAAAAAATGTCTGTACATGTACCATATACAGTTAGCTAATATAGTAACATTATTTTATGCTAAAATAATAAAAGGAAGAAAAATATTAAAACTTAAGGGTACATCCAGACTGGAAATTGTCTCCTATTTGCAGATGGTATGATCCTCCATGTAGAAAATCATAACAATTCCACTAAAACACTCTTAAACTAACATATAAAGTCAAGCAAGTTTGCAGGATACAAAGTAATATTTAAAAAATCAGTTTTCTTTCTATACACTAGCAATGAACAATCTGAAAATGAAATTTTTTAAAATTCCATTAATAATAGCAGCAAAAAGAATAAAATACTTAGGAATAAACTTAACAAAGGAAGTGCAAGACTTATGCACTGCAAGCTACAAAACATCACTGAAAGAAATTAAAGAAGACATAAATAAATAGAAAGGCATCCCATGTTCATGATCGGAAAACTCCAAGTTGTTAAGATGGCAATATTCCCCGAATTGATCTACAGACTGAACAAAATACTCATCAACTGGAGAAATTGACAAGCTGATCCTAAAATTTTGTGGTAGTGCAAGGGACCCAGAGCAGCCAAAACCATCTTGAAAAAGAAGAATAAAGTTGGAGGACTCGCACTCACCAATTTCAAAGCATACTACAAAGCCATGGTAATCAAGACAGTGTGCACAGACGTAAGAACAGAAATAGAAATCAACAGAATAGAATTGAGAGTTGAGAAATAAACCCATACATTTATGGTCAACTGATTTTCAACAAGGATGCTAAGACAATTCAAGAGGGAAAGAAGAGTCTTTTTAACAATATTCAGACAACTGGACATTCATATACAAAAGAATAAAGTAGGACCCTTACCCTTATACTATACAAAAGAAAGTAAAAATGGATTATAGACCTAAATTTAAGAGTTAAGATGACAAAAGCGAAGCCTGGAATAATACAACATAGAGGTAAATCTTTGTAACACTGGATTAGGCAATAGTTTCTTAGATATGACACAAGCAACAAAAGAAAAAAGATATAAACTGTATTATACTAAATAAAAAACTTTTGTGCTGTAAAAAATACCACAAGAAAGTAAAAAGACTCCCATAGAATGGGAGAATTATTTGCAAATCATATATGTCTGCTAAGCAACTTGTATCTAGAATATATAAAGAACTCTTCCAACTCAATAATAAAAAGACACATAATCCAATTAAAAAGTAGACAAACAGAAACTAACACACCATTGTAAAGCAATTATACTCCAATAAAGATGTTAAAAAAAAAAAAAGTAGACAAAGAATTTAAACAGACATTTCTCCAAAGATATAAAATTGGCTAAGAATCACATGAAACAATGTTCAACATCACTAGTCATTAGGGAAATACAAATCAAAACCACAGTGAGGTATTACTTCACACCACCAGGATGACTGTAATCAAAAAGATAAAAACAAGTGCTAGTGAGACTCTGGAGAAATGAAAACCTTCATTCACTGCTGGTGGAAATGTAAAATTGTGCGGCCACTTTGGAAAATAGTTTGGCAGTTCCTCAAAAAGGGATACATAGAGTTACCATAAGACCCAGCATGATTCACCCCTGGGTATACAGCCAAGAGAAATGAAAACATGTCCACACAAATACTCATACCAATGTTCATAACAGCCAAAAAGTGGAAACAACCCAAATGTCCATCAGTGGACGAATGCATTAACAAAGTGTGGTATATCCATAAAATGGAATATTATTCAGACATAAAAAGGACACATTCCACAACATGGATGAACTCTCATGCCATTTTTATGAAATGTACAGAATAGGCAAATCTGCAGAGACAGAAAATAAATTAATGGTTGCTTAGGGTTAAGTTGAGGGTAGGAGAATGGGGAGTGACAGCAATGAGTATGGGGTTTCTTCTGGGGGAGTGAAAAAAAAGTTCTGAAATTAGATAAACAGTGGTGATGGTTGCATAACTGTGAATATATTTAAAAGATGAATTGTACACATAACATAAGTGAGTTTTATGGTATGTGAATTATATCTCAATTTAGATGTTAAAAAAAACTTAAAAAAAATTTTAAGTGCCTTGGAGAATGGATGTGAGAGACAACAATAATTCACATTATTTCTAATGTGAACGTGCACTCTGTTCTGGGCCAACACCACCTTCACAACGCTGAACAGTTCAGGAACAATAGTTCTCTCACTCTGATCGGCATTCTCATCACATTGACCAAAATGAAGTATGTTTGGATGTGAAAGTTAAACATATTTATTTATGGCCACTAATGACCTTAATCCTGGAGGCCATCTTACTTATTATCTTGGTGCAAATAAGTGATTGGTTTCGATGATAAAAAATAAGCCAGACCCTAATGCTTGATATCATTTATAATTCTTTCCTAATTTCAACATGAAATGCACTCTCTCTAACTTCCTTACCTTTATGCGATCTCTCAAGGTTGTCGTTTTGGTGATGGTAGTGGTGAGTGAAGTGGGAGCTGGAAGGGAGGAAGCAGCCCGCAGGTACTAGCAATGGTGATAGCAATGAAACATCCCCCACGATGCTTTTAGAGAAAGAAAACAAACCCTGAGCCTCATTTTTATCCTTCATGAAGAGCCTTCCCGGGCTTCCCTGGTGGCGCAGTGGTTGAGAATCCGTCTGCCAATGCAGGGGACACGGGTTCGAGCCCTGGTCCAGGAAGATCCCACATGCCACGGAGCAACTAAGCCCGTGCACCACAACTACTGAGCCTGCGCTCTAGAGCCCGCGAGCCACAACTACTGAGCCAGCGTGCTGCAACTACTGAAGCCCGCGCGCCTACAGCCTGTGCTCCACAACAAGAGAAGTCACCGCAGTGAGAAGCCCACGCATCACAATGAGGAGTAGCCCCAACTCGCCACACGCAGAGAAAAGACCCAATGCAGCCAAAAGTAAAATAAATTTAAAAAAAGACAAAAACAAAAACAAAGAAAAGCCTTCCCTACGTATTGAGGAAAAAATCTTTACAAACTTAAGTATATAGCATAATGTTAGTATGAGGAGAAGGAAGAAGGGGAGTCAATCCCGCCACCAGAGCAGCTGTGCACACCGGCTCTGGTGAGATATTCTTTACCTGCACCAGCCAAGGGCCAAGTTAAGTGCTTGGTGTATGGCTGTGTGTGTTAAACAGAAAGAAGGGAAAGGAGAGGCAGCGTCTGGAAGCTTTCCCAGGCCAGTTATCAGGGTCCTCAGGGAGCACAGTGCTACAAGGAATCAACTTGCTAAGCATCAGCTTTCAACTGTGCCCATGGTAACAACGGTCACAATAATCATCAGAACCCATCATAACAACACTGGACATGCTCTACCAGCTCCAGGGCAGGCCCTCAGGGAAAGGACAGAAGATTTGTGGAAAGACCAGAAACTGAAATATATTAAAAGAACATGATGAAAAATATATTCTTTCCTTCCCTGAATTTCTGATCTAAAATGCTCTGAAATGCAATCATATACTTGAATATGAGAACACAGAGCCAACTTAGTCAGAAGGAAAAATGTAGATAGCTGTGATATTTGCTTGGGCCAAGAAGAAAAATCCTGTGAAGATGCAACCAAGAGAGGAGTGGGTCAAAACTACCAGGGTCAAAACTACCAGGCCCACGGCATTGACCCTCGGTCACACTTCTGCAAGAACACAGCTGCTATTCTCAGCCGCGGCCCAGGAGTTGAGGCATCTTGGGCAGGCACTGCTGAGAACCCCAGGAGAGCCTACTAAGTCAGAGATGCTTACTCATCGTGCTCCCTCCCACCTGCTCTCTCTGGCCAGGTCTACCAGGTTCAGGGAATAATCCAGCGGCCTGAGGAACTAGGGACCAGGCTAACCCATAACACCTGAAGCACAGACTTGAGCACTCTGCGTGGCAGGCTTCCTGGGGGACACTGCTTCTCCCAAGGCCCTAAGAGCCACCTGCAGGCTCCCATCTGTGCTTTCAGCCTGATTCCTTGGCTAGTCTGGCTGCAAAGAGAGAGACACTCCCAAGCAAAAGAAACACCCACTGGGAATAGAGCAGAGAAGCCAAGGGGATGAGAGGTGTTTTGCTAGCACCCAGGCCCATCAACGGCAAAAACTACGTGTTTGGAAAATGAAATTGTTCAATTAGCATCTACCACCGATCACGAATTGCTCAAAACCCCAGCTCTGACAAATTACAGACAACTATCTGAAGAGTTACAACCCAGAGAAACAAACATAATAAGGTACCACTAGAACTTCTCTACAAACCCTGCATCGAGACAGAGACCACAGTCCCAGGTTCTCGAGGTGCAGAAGGAAGAACACCCAACCTGGAGTCAGCCCAACCCTGCCTCTAGCAACTGCTGGCCAAGGGTCATTGTACACGTGAGTTTTGAGGACTCAACGTTCTCGCTATAAGAGCAATAATAATAACATGACCTACCTCACGTGATTGTTATTTTGGCACACTGAAGCTTAATAAATCATTTTTCTTCCAGATCATGCTTCTCTACGTATTTGGAAGGCACTCTCTCCATTCCCAAGCTAGATTTATTTTTCAGACTCCCTGGCACTGCCATCCAATCCATTTACTCTACGCTAGGCACTGTGCAAGGTACTAGGATATGAAAATGGACAGATACAGTCCCTGCCCTGGAAAAGCTAACTGTAAAGGGAGAAAAGTGAAGGAAAAAGTGGACTCCACGAAGGCCTTACAGAGAGGTGACATTTGAAAGTAAGCCTTCGCCTATTTGTTACCCATGGTAAGAGGACTTAAGAAGAAAAAAAAAAAAAAGCAAAGGCACATTTATTATCAAAGGTGCTGCTAGATTCTTTATAAAATTATAATAGCTAAAGTTATAAGCATTTTAAAGGATTAAATCATTTAATCCTTGTGACAACCCTACGAAGTGGGTACTATCATTATTTACATGTTACCAAGGAAACCAAGGTACAGAGCAGTTAAATCGCTTGTCCCAAGTCACACAGCTAGAAAGTGGCAAGGCAGGAATTTGAGCCCAGGTGGCCTGCACCAGCGCCTCCACGGCCCTGAGTCAGCACTCTGCATGGCCTCCAATCATCTTCCATTTCAGCTCTCACCATCCCATGACGTAGTGATAATACAGGCCCAATTTTCCAATCAGGAAATTGAGATTCAGAGAGATTAAATGATTGGCCCAAGATCACTCACCCAGTGAAGGAATAGGGCAGAACTGTGGACTCAGCTCTGACTCCACTGTCCACTTACTTTTCTTAACATTGATAGGGGTGCTTGTTAAAAATGCAGAGTCCCAGGTCCCACCTCCCCCTCTTGAACGGAGCCTAGGAATTTGTATGTTCAGTAAGCACTTCAGGCTAGTCTTACACGCCTGTAAGTGTGAAAACTTGAGTCCCACAACGTGCTGAGGACTTGTAAAGGTATGAAGGGTCACTACTGACCATCCTCCCAAGAGTCTGCCCAGCTGTGGGCAAATACAAGATGGACACTCGGTCCCCTTCCTCTTCCCACGCCCCCAGCTTCTTCCACCTGCACAGAACCACCGACCCTCAACAAAGGAGCAGGCACGTCACAGGATCCAGTGGAAGCATTATCAATGTCTGCTCTAAACAGTTCCCTCAGTCTTTGCTGTACTCTGAGTTCTTGTATCTCAAAACAGCTTTTCCTGCCACCCACCCCTGGTAGCTAACGACCGCTTTCCTCACTTTCCCCTCACTTCCAAACTCCTGGGAAAAAAGAGTTTACACCCGAAGACATTAACTGGTGGTTTGCAAGAGCAAAAATATGTTCCATTGGGTTTTCCCTTTATTTTTTTTAAAAAGTTGAATTAGTTATCAAACGTTTTAAAAATTGGGTGAGTATAAATGAAATGCAAATAAAAATTCAGATTCTGGCTTCTCTTGAAAAATTAGAAAACCTGCCATCACCGTCTGCATTTCTATATGGCAGCAGTTGGCAGTCCAGTTAGATGTAGCAAGCGCTCCCCAATTTACCACTGTCCCTCCCCACCCAACGCCTACAGGTGGCCAGCTTTGCTCAGTTCTGTGACCTGACTCTCCCAGTCAGCAGGAGAGTGCTGCGTCCCACGTCCCAGCAGGGAAGGGGTAGGGGGCACTGCACTGGGAGCAGCCGCACAAAGCCTCCTGGAGGGCTGGGCTTGAGCAGTGCAGGGAGGAGCCTACTCTGGCCGCTTGAAACCCTCCATCTATTCCCCTCACTGCCAATGGAGGAAAGACCCTCTGGAAGGCTCCCTGCTGTCACTCAGGCCAGCCTGCATCTTGCAGTTATCTCTCCAGCTCCCTTAGTGCTCCCTTTCCCTACAATCCAGTCTCATCACCCAGTCCACAGATGCTCTGCCCAAGGTCTGAGAAGGGATCCCTCAGAGGTCAGTCTCTGAAGGGAGCTCCTTCTGAGGGCTGCCCAGCCTCTAAGAATGAACCTTCCTATCCCAGAGCAAAAAACTGTTTCCCCTCGTTAAGTGACATTTCTAAATGTCTGTGTGGTACTTTTCTGCAGGCCTAATTTCGGACATGACAGTACGCCTCGCCCCTGAGAAGGAGACATTTGAGCCCTGAGAGCGCTGAAGAACAGATGCAAGTGTTTGGAGGGAAGCCTCCCGTTCTGCTGGGGTTAAGATCGCCACTGAGAGGAAACACAAACACTGCCCAGCACCCTGCTTGTCTAGTCTAGGTAAGAAGTCAGGACGCCCCCACAAAGGAAACCTCTAAAGCACATGAGAATTTCTGCCGACGTCGACATTCCACTAATCTCTTAAGCAATCTCTGGTGTGGAAGTAATAGCTTAGGAAGCAGCCCAGAGGGAAGGAGAAGGTGAGAAAGGGAACGGAGCTCTGTGTGCCCTGAGAACCTGGCTTCAGCCCAGTCCGGCTCTGCACAGCTGTGGTCTGACTGCTCTGGAGTCAACCTGCTACTCACCCTGCCCAGGGAACACCTACCTGACCGCCCTCACCCCCTCACTGACTCCCTCCTACTGCCCTTGGTCATCTAGGCCCTGCGGCAGGCCGAGCAGAAAAGGATCAGACTGGCAGCTCCCGCAGAGGAGGGCCTACGTCTCTCATTTCTTCCTCCAAGAGTCTCGGCAACCAGCACTGGCACAGCAAGTTTCGGAGGGTCATCATTAGAGAGAGTTCCTTTTAAGTACCCAAACCAGAGTTCTCGAAAGCGGGAGCATTTGATTCTCCCTTTCTCTCCTGCAGGTGTCCTTGGACTGGGCCGAGGCGGGAGGCGCCTCATTTACCTTTCATAGCTCTGCCTGGACTGACAGCTCAGGCTCTGCTGTAGCGGCTCACCTGCACAGCCTTCCTAGGAAATTCAGCCATCCCACAGGTCCCCTGACATCCTGGCCCCCTCTGTCCCCATGCGGCTGAGAAAGCTGTAGGGCAGTGCTAGCTAGTTCTTCTCCATGTTTTGAACAATCCTCAGTACTTGGCAGAGAGTTCTGCACATAAAAGACAGGCAAATAAATGTTAACTGATTTGCTAACTGATGGCAAAAGAGGGCCCCCAAGGAGTCAAAGGCCAGGAAGAGAAAGGGCCCTAGAAATTCTAGCACTGGCCATATCTTTTAAGGTGCACTCCTTCGCTCCCCAAAGTCATGGCTGCAGTAAAACCAATGAAACGGAGGTTTCCAGCTGTAGCTGCCACCCAGTTGGACTGTCACCAGCAGGCCTTTTCCTCCCAGCCCTCAGCCAACCCTGTCTACCTCAGGAGTTTCAATCTCCTCACAAGTGCCCCTATTATCTTCCAGGGCCCTCCTGCAGTAACAGTTCTCATCCAACACACCCATGAGGAAGGGCTGCTCCTGGGAAACCTGCCTTCACCTCGGTCACGCTGGCTTTCTCCTCCCCCACCCCTCTTTTCCCCCCTTCCTTTCCTGACTCATTTCTCACTGGTTATCTGCCCACAACCTTGTCTTTGGCTCTGTTGTGCCTAAAATCAAGGGGTTACAAGGGAAAGGGGAGAAAATGAGCTCAGAGGTTGGGTGGGTGGGTATCAAAAACTGTAGAAAGGGAGCCAGGAAGGTTTTTCTCAAGTCTGTCCCCTAATTCCCTCCAAACTGCCAGACCCCTTTTCTCCGTCGGCACTTCTACATACCTGGTACCTTGGATCTTTTCCATTCCAGCCCCAAGCTCTGGGGCTCTAGGTCCAGAAAGCCCTTTGAGCAAAAATGTTGAGGGGATTATGAGCCTGGTCAAGTGGAGAGGAACCAAGATTTGTTTTGCTGGGAGATCAGAAGAATTGCTGGGTGTTTTTACAGGTCCCTATGAGGCTGAAATCTGCCTCAACCAGTCACAAAAAAGATGATTTTTGTTGTTGTTGTTGTTAACAACCAGAAAAAAATTAAGCTCTCTTTCCATCTCCTGACTGTCCACTTATCACTCCCACATCCTCTTTCCCAACTCTCCTCCCCAAAGAGGCCTTTAAGTTTGGGTTTTCAACCTCAACCATTTTCAATCCCTTTTCCTGCCAGATGGTCCTTCTCCAGTTCAGTACAGATTCTGTGGAGGTTTGAAGTTGGGTTTAAATGTTTCCTGAAAGCCCAAAATGGGGTGAGGGCTTGTTAGGCAATTCCAGGCCAAAGGAAATCTGGTTGCTTCCAAGACAGTTTTAAAAACCTAGACATGGCTCTTTCTGCCAGTCTGGAAACTCAGCCTCTCAGCGAGTGGCTTAACCCAGCTCTGCCAGGACGATGGGGCCCACTCTGTCCATAGAACGGAGGCCTGCCCCACAAAGAGCCCTGCCCGCTTTCACCCTTGGCAAGAAGAACCCAGTGGGTCCTGTAAACATGATGATGATTCCAAGGCCACAGACCTATCTCACACCAGTGCCTTCCCTCTGCCAGTCACAGCAGACTAATTGCCATTTCCTGCACATGCCAGGAATGTTCATGCCTCCAAGCTTTTATTCAACCAATTCCTTCCATCACGAAGTCCTCCACCACCATTCTTTCTTAAATATCCAGTTCAAATGTTGACTTCTTTCTGAAGCCTTTCCTGACCCTAAATCTTGACCTCATTCTCACCCTTCCCATGCTCTCCAGCCTAGCTGAACTCAACCTGACTGATGGCAAGATGCCTGCCCTGATCCAGAAAAACACACCACCCACAAGCCAACTTTCTCAGAAGAGGACTAGGAAATAGTAAGGGCTAAAGGGACTGGGCAAGTCTCAATACCTCCGTTTCCCTATCTGTAGTATAGGAAGAATATTCTACCTCTATAATGAGAACTTGAAGACCAATGAGAAGCCATGTATAAAAAACAGAGGATACTCAGAACCAAGAGGGAACATACTTGAAGTCTCTGGCTTTCCCCCAACTCTCAGCCTCAGGACCTCTTCTCTTGTCCTCACTCTCTTAGCTCTTACTCTGTTTCCTATTTCACTGAGAAAATAGAAACAATCAGAACAGACCCTCAATAAGCTACCACCATCACATTTACCCACCACCAGCAACAGGGCAGATCTTGTCACTACTCTGCTCAAAACCCTAACATGGATCCCAATCACTAAAAGTAAGAGCCAAAATCTTCACAATGACCTACAAGGTCTTCATCATTTAGGTCTCTATGATATCTCGGACCTCATTTCAACTACTCTTTCCCTTTACGTTTTCCCCACCAGCCACACTATCTCCTTATTATTTCCTCAAATACACCAGGCACATTCCAACTCCGGGCCTCCACACCTGCTGTCCCCTGTCACTAGAACATACCCCCCCAAGAGAGCCTGCTCCCTCATCTCCCAGGTCTTTGGTCAGACATCATCTTCTTAGTGAGGCCTTCCCTGGATCACACTAGAATTTAGTGTTAAGAAATTACTATTAGGGACTTCCCTGGTGGCGCAGTGGTTAAGAATCCGCCTTCCAACGCGGGGGACGCAGGTTCGATCCCTGGTCAGGGAACTAAGATCCCACATGCCGCGGGGCAGCTAAGCCCATGCGCCACAACTACTGAGCTTGCGCTCCTCAACAAGAGAGACCACGTACCGCAAAACTACAGAGCCCACGCACTCTGGAACCCGCCTGCCACAACTAGAGGGAGAAAACCCGCATGCCACAACTAGAGAGAAGCCTGCACACCACAACAAAAGAGCCCGCATGCCTCAACGAAGACCCCGCGTGCCACAACTGAGACCCAACGCAGCCAAAAATAAATTAAATAAATAAATGAATAATAAATAAATCTTTAAAAAAAGAAAAAATAAATTTTTTTTTAATGAGAAAACATTTGCCACCATCTCAGAGTGGCTCTACCTGGACAGAGTGAGCAGGCTGGGGCTCCACTGTCCAGGCCCATCTTCCAAGCCCACCAGCCTTCCCAGTTCAGAGTCTGACCTACCCTCAGCAAGCAGACCCACTCAGAAAATTGAAAAGTGGGCCACGTCCTATGAACACCCAAAAGATTCAGGGCAGGGGTGGCTTCAGCCCCAGAACAACTGAAGTCGCTCTCTGCAAAGATTACAATGATTTTCCTATTATAAAATGCAAAGATCCTTTCTCCGGGGCTTAATGAATTAGAGGACCTTCCTTTCCTCCTGTCTACTGTTTGGGACACTACTGATCAGCCCTCTCTGAAGCACTGCAATGTAGTTAACTCTCAATCTGGAGTACACTCTCTGGGGGTAGCATTTTACCATCTGCCTGGAGGATCCTTATGCTCATCAAAAGAGGGCACAGGTTAAGAAAGGTTGGGGGAATACTGTCAGAGAAGGAGAGAGAGACAGGTGTGGCACTAAGACTTTTATTTGTTTATTTACTTGAAGCCTCTGAGGGCATCTTCCCAGCCAGGCCCCCAAGCTACTGTGCTATACTCTCTGGTCCTTGCCCTTGAGCAGCTCCCCATCCTGCCTGAGACAGACAAATAAAGAAAAGATTCTGGCACACTGTTACAAGAGCTGTGAAAGGTGTATGAACACAGAGCTCTGAGAGCAAGGAGAAAAGACACCTAATCAGGTGGACAGGATGGATGTAGGGGAGGGCTTCTGGAGGAGACAAGAAGTGACACTGGGCTGAGTCTTGCAGGACTTGTGGAAGATACAGAAGGCATTAGAAGAACACTGCTGCAAGCAGAAGAAAAACCATGAACAAAAGCCAAGGAGATCTTAGAGCAAGAACAGTACACAAAAAGCAATAACCATAATGGAAAACATTGATAAAGCAGACTACACTAAATAAGAACTCTGTTCATTAAAAAATGCCACTTAGGCAGTGAAAAAAGACAGTGAAAAACAGGTTACAGAACTCAGCAGATTAGGAACATTAGATACACAGAGGAAACTTATCAAGAAGTAGAGCAACTGCAGATCTTGGCCAGATCATTAGGGCTGAATTTCCCTTTGGATAAAAGTCTCAGTTTTGGAAGGGAGTAGAAGAAAGTGCACATATACAGCCAGGCTCTGCTGGTTCTAAGTATGCATTTATCTCATTTAATCTAGCTGCCATTATCTCTATTTTATGGATGAAGAAACTGAGGCTCGGACTTCCCTGGTGGCACAACGGTTAAGAATCCACCTGCCAATGCAGGGGACACAGGTTTGAGCCCTGGTCCGGGAAGATTCCACATGCCGCGGAGCAACTAAGCCCGTGCACGACAACTACTGAGCCTGCGCTCTGGAGCCCACTAGCCATAACTACTGAGTCCACGAGCCACAACTACTGAAGCCCACGCACCTAAAGCCCGTACTCCGCAACAAGAGAAGCCACCGCAATGAGAAGCCTGCTCACCGCAACAAAGAGTAGCCCCCGCTCGCCGCAACTAGAGAAAAGCCCGCGCGCAACAACGAAGACCCAGTGCGGCCAAAAATTAATTAATTGATTTAAAAAAAAAGAAGGAAACTGAGGCTCAGGCTAAGTAATTTGCTCAGGGTTTCATAGCAAGTGGCAGACCCCAGAGTCTAGAGAGGTTGGCACTGAGCTCTCTAATTGACACCAGAGCACATAAGTCCTCTGGTCTCTGTCATATCTTGTGACAGGAAGTCATCCTCCAACCCGAGTGCACCCCTGCAGCCCAGCTCTGTCTGTAAAGAGTTAGAAATGGATATTGGCAGTAGTCTCATGCCTGGCCCCCAAATGCTTGGTGTTAAAATTCCATTTTTCTTTAAGCCATCTAGTTCAGAGGGCCCTGAATCAATTAAAAATAAACGTAAGAGATGTTCCTCTCTTGCTGTTCTTCGAGCCTTTTCTCCTTATCATTCTTCCCCACCTAGGGGACCCTGGTCAAAGAAAGGCCTTCCCCTAACAATGCAGTCCAGCTGGAGCTGAGACTGAAGATAAGGGGCATCTGTCTGTCCATCTATCCAACTTCTTTAAGGGTTATGATGGGGACAGAATTTGCCTTTTTCCTCCTTTAAATAAAGCAAGTGTTACTTGGCTTCTGTGGTTCTCAAACTGTGTGCTGAGGTGCCCTAGAGCACCGCAGTGAACTCACAGGCATGCTGCAAGATATATATTTTTTTTAATTAATTAATTTTTTTATTGGGGTATAGTTGTTTTACAAGTTGTGTTAGAAGATATTTTAAATTTTTGAGGGAAACAAGAGCAATATCCAACATTTGTTTGGACACCCCGTGAGTCCACAGTTTTAACATTAGATTGCACTACATTCTTTTCGATGATGTCATTTCTTTGTGAAGCTGGGTTTTCAGCAGCTGCTGTGATTAAAAAGCAATAACCGTGTGAAAAGCAATGTGGAACAGGAAATGGGGATGGCAGTATTCAATCTGATTCCAAGATGTGAGATGTTGTGCAGTGCCCAGTACATCCCATAAGTTAGTAACTGTGGTTATTTAAGAATGAAATAAAAAATGTTTGTAATTGAAATTGATGTACAATATTATGTTAGTTTCAGGTGTACTACATAGTGATTTGATATTTGCATACATTATGAAATGATCACCATGATAAGTCTAGCAACCACCCGTCCCTATACAAAGTTATTACAATATTATTGACCATATTCCTTATGCTGAATATTACATCCTCATGACTTATTTAGTATATAACTAGAGGTTTATACCTCTTAATCCCCTTCACCTATTTCAACCATTCCCCCAACCTTCCTCTAAAAATATTTTTCCTTTCAATTTATATACATATATTTTTCAAATGGCTACTCAGTTATCAGGATATAAGCACTTACTAAATTGTTTACACCTAAACACTTAATAAATAAAAATAAGGTATTTCTTTTGGCCTCTGGGCACTGTGAAAAATTACTAAAACACGAAAGGCGCACGAACTGAGAAAGTTTGGGAACCTCTGGTAGCAGGTGTTTTTTTAAGTCTCTGTGTCAAGGAGTCAAGGAGGAGCTCCCAGGGCAGGCCCAACCCTGCCCCAGAAGCAGGCAGGCAGCTGTCACTCAGGCCTATGGACGGCACACTCAGGCTTTCACTGCAGCTGACAGAAGAGCTGCCCCTCTGCCTGAAGAGAAGAGGCTGCACACTAGCTCCCTGTCAGCCCAGAGGCTGTGCACATCTGCCTCAGCTGTACCCCAGGCTCCCGGGCTCCCCTCTGAACTCCCTCCCTGAAAAGCTCTATTCAGCATGGACCTCATGAATAAAACCCAAGCCAGCCCAGAAGCCAGCAGGGGACTTCCACACACACTCAGACTTGGGCAAAGTCCACAAACCAAACCATTAATCCACTGAGGGAGGGAGGGATGGGAATCTGGGAGAGGGCTTCCACTGACAGCCCATCCACTAAAAGGCCAACTGGGTTTTTTGGGTGAAGATTTACATGAAAATAACACCATTGTTCCCCAGGGGTTTCTGGCCTGATATACTCCCTCCCTCCATTCTTCCCTGAAGTCATAATCCTCTGTTGGTGACATCACAGCTGTTGATACAATAGCCAACTGTTGTGATGTCACAAGACTCAACTTTTGTCATTTTCAGTGGGGAGTGGGGTTAGAGAATGTGACAAAGGGCTGGAATTGAATAAGGTTATAGAACTGGAATTTGCTTTTTCATGCTAATTTCCCTGGTAACGAAGGGCAGTGACTCACAGAATGAAAGGCAAGCAAGCCACTGGCAGCAAGGCTGTGTGTAGATTCATCTACACCAAGGGGAGAGGGATGGGGTAAGGGGGGCTAGGGCAGAAAGGAGACAAAAGTTTTCAATTCCAGGATTAGCCAAATATGAAGATGTTCTCAGTCTGGCCAAGTTCAGGACTTTCTCTTTCCATTATCCATCATCTGAGCCCAGGGTAAGCAGAGAAAAGCTGAACTGCAGGAAAGGCTCCAGGCTGGAACGTTCCCTGGAAATTAATGTTTGGGATACTGCATTGGGTTCTGGACTCTACACTGTCCAAGGGATAGGCTGTGTTTGGACTGCATCCTGAGGACAGTGACCAGCATGGAGAGGGCACTCAGACGCATGTCACAGGAGAAATGACTAAAGGAACTGAGAGTGTTTACCCTGGAGAAGAGAAGGCTGTGGATGGGGGAGGCTGATAATTGCCTTGAGAATTCTGAAAGGCTCTCATGTGAAGAAGGGACTACATGTGCTATTTATGGTCCCCCAAAGAGACCTCAGACAATGAGAAGATCCAGAATGGCCAATATGAGAGAGAACTTTTTATTCTTAAATTCCAGTTAGAGACTATAAGTTTTTTTTAATTCCTAACTTCTTACTTACAGACGAGGCTCTTTGAGGACAAGGACTGTCTTGGTCACTTTAGTGTATACCCCAGAATTTAGAATAAGTGCCACATAGTAAGAGCTTATTAATATTTGTGAAATAAATGAACAAATGAAGCAAGGACAATGGTCTGCTGAAGTTGGTGCTTACTCATTCAATAAGTAGTTTTGAATCCCTGCCACATGCCACTCACTCAGTTAAGATGCTGGGGATACAAGGGTGAAAGAAGCGGATAAGGTTAGTCTTCCCCCTCCCCCTGCTTTGTAGATTAGCACAGATGGCATGTAAGGTCCCTTCCAATACTGAGACTCCTTGATTTTTAGAGATGACTAAAATATTTTAAACTGAGAGGAAAGAGGACCCCAAAGGCCATAGATAAACCCTACCTACCACTGCTGCTATTATTCACAAGCCTGGAAATCTAGACCAAGCTAAGGTTGCCTTCTCGGCTGGGGAGGGGCCTGATGCTGAGACAGCCCTGTGCTGGGCCAGACCAGACCAACCAGACTGGGCATTTTATCAAAGCCTCCCAAGCACCCTAGACAAGACAGAGTAGGCTCTCATGTGAACCTGGGCTCCCTCAGCCCAGCAATAAGTAAGTATGGTCCAGTTAGGTAATATGAGGTATTTCAGATACCCTCACTTCTCTAGGGAACTTAAATTTTCCCCATCAGCCTCAGGGCAATTATCCTGCTAGGGGCCATCTGAATGACAACATAGTCACTACAGAACAATTTTCAAGGAGATAATTGCAAGATTTTCTAGGCTGTGCTAGGCATACAGGCTTGGTTCCAACTTCTGAGGGCATGAGAGTACAACTAAAGGTAATGAAACAGATGATTTAACAATAACGATAGACAATATACCAGAGACACAATACACACAGACATCATCCTCTTCAGGGTAGTCCTTAGAGGCCTGAATGTTTATTCCAATACATTCTCAAAACATTCTTGAAATTCCTGTTTGGAAATTGCCCTCAGAGACTTTGGAACATTATCTGAATTTTCTCTGAAGGAAAATCTGCATCCTTCAAGGGTGCTAACTCATTCAGAGCCATGTGGCAAAAAGGGTGCAAACGAGAGAAAAGCATCTTGGGTCAGAATAAGCAGTATCTGTCAAGTATACTGTGGAGCATACTGTATACTGATATCAAAGGGGATGCATACTGACACTGTCCCAAATCTCTACTTTTTAGAGTACAGCTGTATGAGTTCACAGAGCTCTCTGAGTATCTAATAAACCCCAAGAACAACCACAGAAAATTTCTAAGAACATAAACTTCTGTCTACCCTTTAAGGATGTTCACAAGCTCCCAAAGTTCCTCCACAGACTCATTGTAAGAATCCTTGTCCTAACCCATTTTACCTGCCCCATAAGTGCACAGGTAATTCTGAATGGAGGCCTACAGAGCTCAGCAGGTATGCCAACGTTGGGCACTGAGAGAGTGGCAACAAGGCACCCTGCTTCCGTGAGTCCTTGCACCATTGTTTCAAACCTGGATGTCAGCAATTTACAAACTACTACACATCACAGGCCTTCAGGAGTGTTAGGAATAGTTAAATCCAAAAATATCAGACTTACAAATGCCAAAGACCCTGAGACTCAAATGTGACATTTTCTAACGTGGTTTGTAAACTGGCACTGAAGACAATTCCCAAAGAGGAATCAAATCTACCTATGGTAACCACAGGTGTTTAGCCGTGTAAGTGCACATATGAAGAGCAAGCCATGGTCACAGCACGTATTTTCTCCCCCTTCTCTAAGTCCCCAGTCTCCCTGTGTGAAGCACAGGGAAGATGTCTCCTGCCTTCTTCTGAGCCAGCCAGCATGCCCACCAAGCAGCTCCCGACATACTAAAAGCCACCCAAGTCACATCTGGCTCATGCCATTGCTCTCTGTAATGAGGTATGACATGTATCTAAAGCTCTTGTATATTTTCACATTTATAGCCTACAATTAGGCAGTTTTGAGGGATGTAGCTAACTACAGTTCTGTTCAGTGACCTATAATTATTCACACAGGCATCATGGCCAACCCAGGCAACTATCAGGGTGAAGGAAGGCACTCTGAGCTCAGACCTCATGGAAGAGGCTGCTCAGCTCTAAAGAGCCCCAGAGAACACTGGTTAGTGACGGGCCTCAGGGGGCCACATTGCTCTTCCTTGGCTATACACAGAGACACTGCCCTCTCTGTCCCCTGCACCAGTCTTCCTCATCCACCGCCTGGCTCAGCACAGCTCAACCCCAAGCCCAAGGGATGGCACCTTGGTGGGCCCAGTGCCCACAGAAATGGACCGCTTTGCCAGACACAATCTCCGTTACCAAGGCAATAGCAATTTAAAGCAATTTCTCAAACTCCCTACAAATCTCTCACCTGAGGAAAAACGGGTCACACCCAGCAGGCCACAGAATCCTGCAGTCCACTGCTGTGCAGATGGGCTGTGGCAGCTGACATGGGCCACCTCTCTGAGCCAAACTCCCTGCCACCAGTTGCAGTGGCCTCACTGCTCCCAAGAGTCCAAAAGAATAATTCTCCCCCTTGCAAACGCCCACCACCATTCTTCCCCACTGCTTCCCTGGCTAGAAGGGAAGGCCTGGTTAGCCCTCAAGATCTGTCTCTAGTGATATTTCATATATATATTTAGCTCCATTAAGAACTGGTTTCTTGATTCTTTAATGGAAGCTCAAATCCCGATTCTAAATATAACCAAAGATACTGCCACTAGCCAGCCCAGTGCGCTGTGAAGTACGACTATGGCCCACACTCAGAGCGGCATGCACATTAAGTATGAGCCCAATAGCTCAACCACAATTCCTATGCAAGTTACCCTCTTCCCCAACGCTGGCTCCAAGTCCTTTAGCGTGCTTTATACTTTTCAAAAATACTTTCACATGCCACCTCATTTGAGTCTGCCAAACAAACCCCAGAGGTTAAATGCAATAGGTATTTTCTCTCCTTTTTACAAAGAAGACAGGCTCAGGGAGGCTGTCTTGCCCCAAGGTCACTCAGCTAGTAAGTGCAGAACCAGGTCTAGAACTACTTTGTAGCTGTGCGACCTCAGTTCTTCATATGTCAGCGGTTAATAGCGGCAAACTCATAGGGCTTACTGTAAGAATGAAAGGGCTGAAATACGAAAGGTGCTTGGAATGGTGTCTGGTCCACCGTGAGGACTACGTTATTACTGTTGCTGTAGTTGTTATTATTAAGAGTACTATTACCACCACCACCCAGAACCCCCAGTTCAAAATCTAAAGCTCTTTCCTCTCCCTCCCCTTCTGCAACTTTGCAAGGATTACTCAGGAGGCAGTTTCATCTAACCTTGAGTGAGTCCAGACCCAGTCCCTGCAATATGCCTATGGAATCTGGAACTCACTGGGCCCTCTATCTTACCACTCCACAAACTTCTCCACGCTTTTGGGTGCATACGCATACACACATATACCACCTTTCTGCAAATCTGACTCTCTAGTCTCCTGGCCTCCGATGTCACTTATGCTATGTTAGCCACCATTCTGTGGCTCACCCTGCCTGCAGTACCCAACTTTTCATTCATTTGGGTCCTCCCTTCAATAATCAATAACGAGCACCCGACTCTCTCCCAAGCACTGAGGGGAATATACCTTGCCCTCCAAATGCACCAAATGAAAAGTACGGGAAGAGTGGGGTGCACAAGGGGAGTGACAGCACAGAGGTGCCAGAAAATAACTCTGTCTGAGGGCAGCACAATAGATTTCAGAACAGCAATGCTTGAAATGAGTTTTAGAGAGTGACTAGAGTTTTCCAGGCAAAGGGAGAGAAGGACATTCAGAGCTAAGAGAACAGCATTTACACAGAGTTACAAGGCAGAATCATACAGAATTGATCATCTCACACTGCCACCATGGAGGGGCTGTATGTGTGTGCACTCGTGTGTGTGTGTGTGTTTGAGAGGGAGACAGAGAGAGAGAGGGAAACAGAAAAAGACACAGAAACAGAGACAGGGAGAGACAGAAAAAGCGAAGAGAGAAAAATTAGATGTAGGTGGGTGAGCCCATACTGCCTGGGGGTGGCCGGCAGCCGGGACAACAAACGTCACGTCTGCTTTCCATAGTCTGAGTGGCAATCTCGACTCCCTGGTACGCTTACAGTGCACCAATTTTAAATGCAAAATCCTTTAACAACTGTTTTCTCTTTCCTTCTGTCTTCCCCTCCTTCTAAAGATCTGTTTATCCCAATTCTCATTTCTGCCCCGCTCTGAGCCCTGAGTTTTAGTGCCAGTGCTTTTACACAAATCCAGCTTCACGTCCTGAGTGAAATATAATTTCATAGGAATGTAATTCTGGAATGATCTCATTGAAAAAGCACACCCAGCAAAGGCCATGAGCAAACTTCAGGCCAGCCCATTCACACCCAGAGCCAAGGAGATTGCAGACCCCTTTCCCTTAAATGGACAATGTGCCTGGGGCCCAAGCAAAGCACACCAGCTGCCCACGGATATTATTCTGCCCACAGCCAGCCTGCCTGCTGGCAGACCAAGGCCTGGGCCCACAGCAGTGACCACCACAAACCATTCTGCACCGTACAAGGACAGACTCAGGAGAGCATCCAAGCAAACGGGCCTTACCGCACAGACGTTCCCCGTGCCCCTTGGGAGGGCTCTGGCTCCAGGCCAGGAGACACCAGCTAAAACTATTAAGACCCCCACCCCCCATCACATCCATGCCAGGCAGAAGAAGGTCCAGAAGCCAAGCTGGCAAGGATCCTCACCACAGCTACCTGTCTTCCCTACCTCTCTGAAACTCAGCCTCTATATAACTCTATGGAGAGAGTCAAGAAAGTAGGGTATTTGACTCTGGAACCAGATGGCAAAGCCAGGTCTAGCCCAGTCCAGCGGGCTGAGACAGGGTAGAACTGGGGAAGAAATAATATACTCTGATGGACTTTCAAAAACTCTAGCTGAAAAATCACTAAGTTGGAATCTTTGGAAAAAATGTCCTTACTCCAAATCTGTACCTCACCCCCAATGAATCCTCATAAAATGGACCAGAAGAAGAGGAAAAAAATGAATGGCTTGCAGGGTCTACAGGAACTCGATGTACTATTTTTACAACTTTTCTGTAAATCTATAACTCTTCTAATATAGAAAGTTGACTAAAATTAATGGTTTGTCATGGTTTCCTCTGTAAGGAACAATGGGAAAAGAGTAGTGTCGGGTACAAATTCCAACTCTACCTCTACTAGCTACGAAGCTGTGGATGAGCTTCCTAGGCTTCAGTTTCCTTAACGATGAGGTGGAGACGACAGTGTCCTTGTGCAGATTAAATAAGATCTTGCCCACAAAGGCCTTACCGCTGCCAAAAATGCTTTCTTCCTGGGCAGTAGCAGCTCCGCAGTTCAGTCAGCCTTCACCTTGGGTTCTCGGCGACTGCAGTAGGAGGCCTACCTCCACTCCGCGGCCCTGTGGTCTTTATGATTTACAGCCTCTTCCACACATGGCATCACACTTTAAGCCCACAGTAATCACCCAAAGGGCTGAAAGCCGCCTTACAGCGAGTTCCAACTAGTGAAAGCTCCCCTTTGTTGACAGAAACATGTTCTCCTTCCTGCTTTCCCTTCCTCCAGTAGGATCCAATGTCACTGCCAGGAGCTGAACTACTTTCCTGCGGTTCACAGGGGTCAACCAGAAGGAAAGGCAGACGGTGACAGAGCTGGGCTCCCAGTTCAATCAGCCATCCATGGCAGAGGGTGGGCAGGGGAAGAAGTATGCTCTCCAAGTTGCCGCAAAAGACTGCACCCCCCAGCAGCACCACCACCCCCAACACCTCCCACACCCTCCCTGCCCCGTGCTCCCCACCAGGCCCCACATGAAGCTGGGTTGATAAACTACAAATCCGCCAAGTTAATGGGCACAGCAAGTTCCCCAAAGCCAAGAGATAAGCCCCCAGGTCAGGCGTGAAGTTGCGCCCAAGCCCCGGAGCCAGGCTCTCAAGCCTCAGCCACCCTGACTCTTGGCTCCATGATGTGCTGTCCATTTTCCCCCAGCAAGACTGAGGTGAGTGGACAGGGGCCCCATCCTGGTCTCATAAGTGGATGGGCTGGAGGCCAAGGAAAGAATCAGGTGAAGAAAGGTATGGCTCTGATGTCACATTATCTCTTTGAAAATCACTCACAAGGCTATCAGGTCCTTAAAAACTCTCCTAAAACAAAGGAGAAGGCTAATCTCACCCTGAAATTTTAGTGTCCAAATAAGGGAGCAGTCAGTGCTAGAACTGTTAGCTTGTTCCAACTTCGAAAAGCCCTGTGAGAGAAGCAGTTCCCAAGCTTGAGATTCCACTGACAGGTTGTAACCCCTCGAAGCACTAATGGGTACATTCTAGTGGCTAATTTCTCTGACCTTCCAGATGGCTGTACTGGGGACACACCCCAGCTGAGGCCCAAGGACATTAGTTCCTGGCAAGGAGTATGCAAAAGCTCAGCAGCCCAGTCGAGCCAGATAACAGCCCCAGCTCCAGCGGCTTCAAGGACACGTTTTGGGAAGCAGAGCTCAGGAAGAAGATGTCCTTGGAGCTATTTCTTATTTAACCAAATAAGAGCCAAATATAGCCAAATATGAAGAAGCTAACTATGTCATCTTCCATGCAATTTTTCTCCAGCTAATCACCTCATATCAAGCTTACTACAATGGTCTCTGATTACATGAAGAACACTTTATCGAGTGCCAGCCCATCGAGGCAGTAAATAAATGTGAAGTGTTACTATTATCATTACTAGTTCTCCTTTCTTCTTCCATCTCTAGTCCTCCTGCTCATAAATGACAGACTAAGTATCCTAGAATCTCAATATCATCATGTCATTCCTCTGGGCTCCTTAACTGCCAAGTCCAGATTCTTCCGGTTCCTCCAGAACCTTGTCAAATGCTACCAACCAATCTGGCTTCCCTCTTCTTCCTTCCTCCTCCTTCCACCATCCCTCATCTTGCCACCACCTTTCCCCTACCATCCTCCATTCCCCTTCACATAAAGCCACACAGACTTGCATAGACACACACACACACACACACACACACACACACAAATGCACTGAACTTCTCTCTCCAGGCAGGATGCCTCCCTGCTCCATACATATCCATTTCTGCACCCATCTTTTTATGTGCAAACCATTTCCAGCCTGGAGTACTCCCTTTCCTCCCTGCTATCCAAATCCTATTCATGCTCCATGGCCCAGTCTAAGGTCCCTCTTAAACTTAAGTTGGGAAACCATTAGATCCACAAACAATGACCAAGCACTTCCTCTGTGCCAGGCACTAGGCCACTCACTAAGGACACAGTAAGGAAAACAACACAGTCCTCCATGCTCCTAACTGGTGGGAGGGGCTTCAACAAGAACCTCCCTGGGGGCTTCCCTGGTGACGCAGCGGTTGAGAATCTGCCTGCCAATGCAGGGGACATGGGTTCGAGCCCCGGTCTGGGAAGACCCCACATGCCGCGGAGCAACTAAGCCCGGGTGCCACAACTACTGAGCCTGCGCTCTAGAGCCCACAAGCCACAACTACTGAGCCCTCGTGCCACAACTACTGAAGCCCGTGCCCCTAGAGCCCGTGCTCTGCAACAAGAGAAGCCACTGCAATGAGAAGCCCACGCACCGCAACGAAGAGTAGCCCCCACTCGCGCAACTAGAGAAAGCCGGCGCGCAGCAACAAAGACCCAACGCAGCCAAAAATAAATAAATAAATAAATTTATTAAAAAAAAAAAAAAAAAAGAACCTCCCTGCTCATCTGAACTGTGCAAGTAGGAGAGTCAACAACCAGACCTCAGAGGCAGCTTGTTGTGACACTTGTGGGGGCAAAGGTGGAGGCGGGAGATGAAGCCCCAGTTGGGTGAGGTCATCTTGCCTCTCCTTCAGCCTTTCTACGAAGCTACCTAGGCTTGGTGGTTTAGAATGTATTCTATTACAAGAATCATCGTTCTCTCTGACCACCTTGTCTCCTGCCCTGCTTTGGAGTTTATCAGCTTCAGAGGTTGGCTGGGTCCAATTCCATTCAATAATAACCCTAGTCAACTACCCCTCCTAAGGACCAGATACACAGCTTCACATCCCCACCCTAAGCCCGGGAAAAGAAAGAAAACAACCAACCCTTTCCTCAGGAGTTCCCAGACTTTGTGTCACCGTGACTGCATAGCTACTGGAGGCCACATGGGAGGCAACTCCCTTAGGCCTCTCCAGGGTGGTAGACAATTCTCAGACCCTAATAATAACTTCACTTCTCTCTCTCCTATTCAAGAAGGGTTACTGGGTTAGGAGTCAGATTGCTATTATTACAGGAATAATCCTGCATACCTTCTAAATTGTAAAAATAGATAACCTATTCACATGTACCTCGGTCCTTTAACTCCTGTAGTAACAGATGTAATAACTCTACATGTCATAACTCTACCATATCAACGCAGTTGCTCTTTCTCCCTGAATCAGAAACAGAAGAGGCCCTCCAGAAGTAATCTTAGATACCTTTTAGACTCAGGGAGGAAGGAGGAGAGAACACCTAACCCATCCCAATTTACATTTCCAGCAATGGAGACTCACAGCCTTCCTCATCACAGCCTATCTAAACCTCAAGTCTCTGAATAAGCTCATGTCACTTGAGACTCAACTGTTACTTCTTATTACAGTTAACGATTCAGCCTCCTGCTAGTAAAGATCACCCTTCCTAGCAAGGCTGAATTGGTCTCAGGAACCATTCTAAGGAATGGAAGCTCACAGCGTTCAGGAGCTCACCCAAAACGCCAGTCATGTGTTTAGGTGTGCAGACCTCAAGGGGCTCCGATAGGTCAGGGCTGCCAGAAAGGCCACAGCTGCTGATGATCAATGTACACCACATGTGAGCAATACAAGGGATCAGTGAGGAAAGCTTTACAGAAAAGGCAGGACTGAAAGAAGAAGCTGCCGTCAGCCCTCAGATCACTAGCACCTAGCTCAGAGGAGTGTATGCCTGAGCAAAGCTATGCACCCAACCGTAACAAGCACCTAGTCTTTGAAACCCGTGGCGTCCAGACAGTATCATCTCGTACTTGACCCTGCAGCCTGCCCCCACTCAGCTACCCTGAGGGCGGTCCATTGCCAAAGGCTGAAGGGAGGGCCCAGGGCACACTAAGCATCTTCAGAGACTTAGTTACACATTTTCAGTCCCCTTCCATCTCAGCCCCTCCCCCTGCCCCTGCCAACTCAAATTTTCAGTCTCCACACATGTGTGTCTATGTGTCTGCGTTTTATTTACACTACCCATGTCTGTTGTTAGCAACAGAAACAAAGTACTTTAAGGCAGAAAAGGCAAGCTGGCCAACTGGCCTGCTGCTCCCTGTCCTGCTTCCAGCTCAGGGAAGAGGCTGTAAGGGATCCTTCGAGCTCCAAGTGACCATGGGGGCCGACAGCTCCCATGTACTAGGGGAGCGGGCATGGAGCCAGGTCACCCCAAGTCAAACACAGCTGTTTGGGGCCCCAACCACTGGCCCTCCCCCTTCTTCCCTGGAGGCCACACTCTGAACACCTCGTTCTCTCACCTGCCTAGATGCTGACTACTGCTGGAAGGCAGAGCTTCAAAAGCCAGAACTCAGGAAACCCACTCTCCTCCCTTATACACTAGGAGACTGTAAAGATGAACAGGCATTGCCTCCCCAGAGCCAGACTCTATAGAGAAGCAGCCCAAGGCTAAGTTTTACCTTCATGTCCTTTCCCATCTTCAGTTTTTCTGCTACTGATAATCTTCAGTATCAGGCTCCTCAATAAAATCAACAGTAACTACTGATCACTGCTTTGTTTTTAGCACTGCACTCAAGGAGCTCACGGGCTAACTCAGGGAAACAAGACACAATAGGAAATAATTCAAATGTGAGATACAGACTAAAAGTGCTCTAAAGTACAGTGGGTGGGAGTGGAGGGGCTCAGGACAGGATTTCTGTGGGAGAGGAAACATGAGACAAGTTTTAAAGGACAAACAGTAGTCGGACAGAATGACACAAAAGGCTGTTGTAAGATTTAGAGTTAGACTCAAGGTCCCAAGGCAGGAAGAATGGCAGCCCTGGGAGGTAAGAAGGAAAGAGAGTGTCCTGATGACAAAAATAAAACCCTCCCCTCAGGGTCACCATGCTCTGCAGTCCCTCTGCTCCTGCCTCTGCCAAGAGCACGCTCAGTGCTTCCTTTTGCTGCACTACTGTGAAACCCTCTCCCCTAGAGTACACAGAGCGCAGCCAGCCCAGCTCCCTAACCCTGAGAACACCCCGAGGGAACTCCTGGTACCCAAGGCTCCTGCTCCCACAGCAGGACAAGCTGCACGCTCCCACAGCTGCAAAGCGGGTCAGGAGTTGGGTCTATTTTTCTGCTGGGTCAGGTCAAGCTAAGTCCGATTTTTCACTCACCACAGCAGGAGAAGGGGTATGAAATTTAAATACAGTCTCTAGTTAGCCAGGGCAACAGTCTCTCCTCCTTCCATTCACACTTACCATCATATGTATATTCAACTAATACATATTGAACACCAACCACGTGTAAACTTATGTGCTTAGTGCTGGTTGGGACACCGAAATACAAAAGGCATGGGTCCATCCTCAAAGAGCTTACATTCCAGTAAGGTGGATACAAAAGACACATAAATATAACAAATGCCAGGAAGACTATTTTAAGTGCCATTAGGGAGATAAAAGGCTGTGGATTTGGTTAGAGGGGGATTATTTCCAACTGAAGAAGCAGGAAGGGTTCATAGAGAGGACTGCCCTTGCACTGGTCCTGGAAGATCAAATGGCAAAAGAATAGGGGGGAAATCCTGGGCAGATGGAACTATATAAGCAAAGTCTTAGAGGCAGGAAAGTAGAAGACACACGAAGGACAGTAAGACGTTCAGTCTGATGGGAGTTTAACTGGAAGTAGACCAGAGGGAAGGAGAGCTGGAAAGACAGAGAAATGTCGGATCTTAGAGGCCTTTGAGAAACAAATTAAGGATCTATCTTTTCTCTGGGAAATCAAGGAAATTTTCTGAGAAAGGAATAATGGGTCAGGAGATGTGTTTCTGAAAGATGAAGCCATACTCAGAAATCTAGGGGCTACAGCAGAAAAGTCTGTTTTTGTAGTCTACCAGGACTGAAGATTATAGTTAGGATAAGAGAGGGAGGAAACTCAGGTAATCAAGTATATGCCTGGAATTCTTGTCTTTGAGGTTCAGGCGGATAGGACAATAAGTGGGCAGTCCTGAGGGCAGGGCAAGGCTGGAGAACCAGCGGTCCAGAGGGAGCCATGAAAGAGTCAGGGGGTGTAATCATTCAGGGGCTTGGGGAGGGAACAGAATTTCAGAGTTTAGCATCCTGAAAGTGGAATAGCTCCAAGTGATGAGGGCAAAGCTATGAGTACCTTGAGTGGAATGAGGGTAAAGTCTTTAGAGTTGAAAAGATTGAGGGACCTTGAGGCCAGAGCACTGAAGGATTCTCGGCATGAAGTCCCAAGTCCTATTGGGCCAGACAGGAGACCTGTGAAGAAGGCTGTAAGCAACTAACATGGAAGGCAAGGGGGAGTCAGCATCAAGAATGAGGAAAGGAGATATATGTGAAGGGAGAGACTGACTTCAAATAGGAAAGGTTGCCAGGCAGGGCGGGAAGCAAGGTCAGGGAGTAGAGAGTGAAAGTCAGGGGAGGAGAGGAAGCTGCATCATTAGAGAGGGTCCCAAGGGAAGTGAGATCTTCAGGGAAAAGCCAGGTTTCAGGTAGGAATGCTCAAGGAGAAGGTAGAAAACAAGAGGCAATACCACTTTTTGTCTATCAGATTAGGCAATCAAATGATAAAACTAATCCCAGAGTGAGGCAGGGTGTGGTGAATGGAGCACTCTCCGACACTGGCGGAGGTACTGGAAACCAGCACAACTTTTCTAGAGGACAATTTAGGAATACATAAGCTCTGAAAAATACACGCTCACAATGATACCCTACACAAAGTTAAAAGACAAGCCACAGCCAGGAAGAAAATACTGCAAAGCACACAACTGACAAATGATTAAATATAAGAACATGTTAAGAACTTAGAAAATCAATAGGAAAAAGACAAATAACCCAACTGAAAAATAGGTAGAAGATATGAACAGACAATTCAAAGAAAAGGAAACCCAAATAATCAATAAAATATGAAACAATGCTCAATCTCTCTGAAATCAGGAAAACACAAATTAAAGCAATGAGATGCTATTTCATATTCATCAGATGGGGAAATACTGAGAGGTGTAGAATCTTCAAGTGTTAGCAAAAATTTAGGGAAGTGAAAACTTGTATACATTGCTCAAAATACTTACAATCACTATCAACAGCAATCTGGTATGACCTAACAAAGCTGAAGAATCACATACCCACTCCAGGTGGCTGGTGTACATAAACTCTTGTGCATTCCTTGTATAAGGATGCTCACCACAGCATTGTTTGTAACACACAAAAAGTGGAAACACTTTAATCATCTCTCGCTATCATACAATGGTACATCATATACCAATTAAACTGAATGATTTTATACATGCATACTTTTCAAAAATGACTGAGTGAAACAAACCAAGCTGCAAAAGGCTGCATGCAGGAATGGTGTCATGTGTATAAAATTTTAAAACACACAACAATACATTACTTATGGACACATATATATAAAGGATAAGATATGCATGGGGATGATATGCATATCAATTTCTGAAAGGAAAGGACAGGGGAAAGCTTAGTCATATCTGTCATATTAAAATTTTTTTAAATAAGAGATCTGAAGCAAATATGGTAAATGTTAATATTTATTAAATCTGGGTGATGGGTACACAGGTTTTTATTATATCAATTTTTTTCTTTTGCTTAAAATTTAAAAGATATTATTAAATAATTTATGTATATTATATACCATTTGATACAGCAATTCCATTTCTAGAAATTTATCCTGAAGTTATACTCATAAAATTAGGGGGAGATATTTAGATATTTACTACCACATAGCTTTTAATAGCAAAATAATAGAAATAACCCAAAGTCCACTGTCAGGAGATTAATTAAATAAGTATTGATTCATCCATACAATGGAATTCTCTATGCAGCATTAAACATTACAAAGTAGCTCTATATATGTCCCTGGAAGATACCCATGTAAGAATATTAGTCAGAGAAGGAAGTTACAAAACAATGCTATGTTTGTATTTTAAAAAAGCATATCTAGGGGACTTCCCTGGTGGTCCAGTGGTAAAGAATCCGCCTTCCAATGAAGGGGACGCGGGTTCGATCCCTGGTCGGGGACTAAGCTCCCACATGCCATGCAGGGCAACTAAGTCCGCACACCACAACTACTGAGCCCGCACACCACAACTACTGAGCCACAAACTACAGAGCCCACGTGCCACAACTAGAGAGAAAATCCACACACCACAACTAGAGAGAAAACCTGCATGCCACTACTAGAGAGAAGCCCGCACGCCACAAGGAAGAGCCCGCGCCACAGTAAAAGATCCTGCATGCCGCAACTAAGACCCAACACAGCCAAAAAAAAAAAGAAAGAAAAAAAAAAGAGCATATCTAGAACATGTAAGAAAAAAAGATCCAAAAGGATATATACCAAAAAATTAACAGTAATTATGCTATCTCTGGTAAAAGGATGACACGTGATTTTTACTGTCTTCTTAATATTTTTTGTTATGGACAAATATTCTGCAATGAGCATGCACTTCTTTTATTATTTTAAAAAATCAATAAAGTTAGTTAATTTTGCACAAAGGAATAGAAAAAGGAAAAGGAAATAGGAGGAGCTGGTCTGCCAGTAGGAGGGGGGGGTTTACCTGGAATAATGCAAGAGGTTAGCAGAAAAAGAGGGAGACGTTGCAGACAGAAGTGTAACAAAAGCTCTACAAAAATGAAAGGGTTGGGAGAGCAGGGCTCAGACGTTTTCACCCAGGGTAAGAATCTTCAGTAACAAGAGGAAGGAAGCAAGAGGTAGGAGGTCAGCTGGGGATAACTCCTTGTAACTGAAGGGCAGAGAATGTGGGTCAGAGAGAACTACACAGTTCCCAAATTTCACACAAAATGTTAATAATAATTCATTCTCCATTTCACAGATTCTGAATCTGCCGTGGAGACCAGCTTCTTTTGGTGTAGCTTGAGTGATGGAAAGAAGACTCTTGGCTAAGCTTCCTGGGTATAACGTCTGTCATAAGAACAGATTCCAGAAGAGTGGACTTTTCAGCCCAAACTATCTTTCCTTTATTCAACTCACCCCACACCCACACCCCTCATGCACCCTTGGAAGCTTTAAGGAAATGCCAGTCATGATTGAATTATCTGTGATGAGGAGGGTGACTGAGGCAACAGAAGCAATGGCCTCACAGTGACCTTGGTCCAGTCTGCACAACCAGCAATTCTGTTTCTCTAGAATTAGTGAGAAAGGCAAAGGAGACTCAAGGAATGGAATGAGAAAAGTGGGCTAGTGAGCAAGGTGGTAATCACATGCCAGTCTTGCATTTAGGCAAATGTGAAACATCTAAAACCTAAAACCAATCAAGAAAGTATTGGCTGTACAGCATCTACGAACCGACATAGATGTTCTCTTGGCAAGTATATCTTCTTTCTGGGTACAGTACCCCCTCTATCACATAAGCCCCCAGAGGGTCAAGTAGTTGTTAAGAAAGCACAGGAAGGTACAACATCTGAGACTCCAAGAGTATCCACTGAAATGAAGCCACTCTGTGCTTTCACTAACTGTGGGTTTCATCCAAGGAGCCAGCTGCCTGCATTTCCACAGCAGCCAAGCTTTACTCTCAGGCCCCAAATCCTTAATTTGCGCTATGCCAGTGAAAAAACATCATCAGCTTTTCTTTACATTAAAAACTGACTGTGTAAAACTACAATGAGCTACCACCTCACACCGGTCAGAATGGCCATCACTTAAAAGTCTACAAATTACAAATGCTGGAAAGGGTGCAGAGAAAAGGGAATCCTCCTACACTGTTGGTGGGAATGTAAGTTAGTGCAGCCACTATGGAGAACAGTATGGAGGTTCCTTAAAAAACTAAAAATAGAGTTGCCATATGATCCAGCAATCCTACTCCTGGGCATATGGCCAGAGAAAACTATAATTCAAAAAGATACATGCACCCCAATGTTCACAACAGCAGTATTTACAATAGACAAGACACAGAAGCAACCTAAATGTCCATCGACAGATGAATGGATAAAGAAGATGTGGTATATATACAACGGAATATTATTCAGCCATAAAAAAAGAATGAAATAATGCCATTTGCAGCAACATGGATGGATCTAGAAATTATCATGCTAAGTGAAGTCAATCAGAGAAAGACAAATACCGTGTGATATCACTTATATGTAGAATCTAAAATATGACACAAATCAATATATTTACAAAACAGAAACAGACTCACAGATATAGAGAACAGGCTTGTGGTTGCCAAGGGGGATGGGAGGTTGAGGAGGGAAGGATTAGGAGTTTGGGATTAGCAGAGACAAACTATTATACATAGGATGGATAAACAACAAGGTTCTACTGTATAGTACAGAGAACTGTATTCAATATCCTATAATAAATCATAATGGAAAAGAATATGAAAAAGACTATATAATATACATATAACTGAATCACTCTGCTGTACACCAGAAACTAACACAACATTGTAAATCAACTATACTTCAATAAAAAAATTAATAAAATAAAAAATTGACTGTAATCATAGCAGTTTTTCCTGTTTTCCAGGATCACTGCTGCAAAGAGGAAAAGGTACAAGAGTATAAAAGAACACACAGGCGTGGGACTTCCCTGGTGGCACAGTGGTTAAGAACCCACCTGCCAATGCAGGGGACTCGGGCTCGAACCCTGGTCCAGGAAGATCCCACATGTCATGGAACAACTAAGCCCATGCGCCACAACTACTGAGCCCACATGCCACAACTATTGAAGCCCGGGCGCCCTAGAGCCTTAGAGCCTGTGCTCTGTAGCAAGAGAAGCCACCGCAATGAAAAGCCCATGCACCACAACTAGAGAAAGCCCATGCGCAGCAACGAACATCGGTGCAGCCAAAAATAAATAAATTAATTAATTAAAAAAGAAAAAAAAAAGAACACACAGGCAAATTCTTCTGTGGTTCAATTTCTCCTCTTTCTACCTCTGACCAACAAGGATGACACAGAGCTAGGGTTACTTCCTGCATGTTGAAGGCAGTCACCTGTCTGCCCTGTTGTTTTTCATCTTCTGGAAAAGTCACCCACTCCCACCTAGAATCTCTCCTTTGTCACTATAATCCCATGATTTGTTGTGATGTGAGCTTCATTCAGCAATTGCCCAGGACTGGTGTTATCTAGAAGTGATGACAGTCGTTTCCAGATCAGAAACAGTCACAGAGATAAAGCAAAGGACAATCCCTGCCTAGCATTTATGACCCAAGAGATGGAGAAGAGAAGGGAGGAAGGTAATGGGCTTGTTCACCTGATCTCTCAACACTGAGTCAGCCTCCCATTTGTAATTGGAGGAAAAGCCCGATACCTGGTATTTCAGAGGGAATTAAACGTTTGGTCAGTTCCCTTCTACCCCAAGGCTACTATAAAGATTAAACAAAATAATGGGTTTTGTTTGTTTGTTTTGTTTTTTTTGTTTTGTTTTTTTTTAATTGTAAAGTCTGCAGTGGGTATATAGGTGTTCAACTTTTTTCCAGATTTTATGTTTTTGGTTTTTTTTTTAATTTTTTATTTATTATTTATTTATTATTTTTATTTTTGGCTGTGTTGGTTCTTCGTTTCTGTGCGAGGGCTTTCTCCAGTTGCGGCAAGTGGAGGCCACTCTTCATCGCGGCGTGCGGGCCTCTCACTATCGCGGCCTCTCCTGTTGCGGAGCAGAGGCTCCAGACGCTCAGGCTCAGCAGTTGTGGGTCACGGGCCCAGTTGCTCCGCGGCATGTGGGATCTTCCCAGACCAGGGCTCGAACCCGTGTCCCCTGCATTGGCAGGCAGACTCTCAACCACTGCGCCACCAGGGAAGCCCCCAAATAATGTTTTAATACAGGCAAGAGTACAAGTTGCGTGGCTCTGTCATGTAGGAAGTCAACCCTTCCATCTGTTTTCCAAAGTTCATGGATCTGCTTTCATTTGGAAATAAGTAAAGAATATAGAACTCAGGGCCTTGAACTGATTGCTGTCCAACTCTTGAAAATCCCAACTTTAAAAAGTGATATTTAAAGACCATCTACTGGGGTGTGATGAATATCCATGCCCCTGGGTATTTTAAGCTCCATTTTTCTATCAGATCACTGGAAAGCTACATAGATACACCATTAGCTCAGCTCCTTATAGGGTGGTTTTCACCGAGTTGCAATTTCATGTAACACATTTGTATTTTACCAGCAGTCACTATATGAGAACTATTGGAAATTGAAATCACATAAGCATTTGTTATAAAAATGGTAAAGAAATATCCTGTGGTTGTAAAAACAAGAAAAAAATAAAAACATAATTCTCAATTTAAAAAATGGTAAGGATTACTATCTCCAACAAAGATATCCATATAAAAAATTTCACTAACATATATGACTTTGTCCACCTTGAGAAAATAGTACGTTTCCTCTTTCTTAATGGTAAGGTGTCAGAAGGTCAGTTTCTCAGACTGCCAAAGGACTCAAAGTCGAAGGCCATTCATAGCAACAATCTTAATTAACAAGATTAGGACACTTGTATGCTCGTCTTTTCTTTGATGTTGATGATCTGTTTCCATGTTATAGAAATCTCCCTTTATCAGTCACCCACTGTGTGCCAAGCACTGTCCCCATGTGTTAACTGTGTTAATTAATTTAACGCTCCAAAACAATCCTAGGAGGTAAATGTTATCAATTCTATTTTACCAAATAAGAAAACTAATGCCCAAGGTCATACAGCTGGTAAAAGGAAAAGCCAGAATTCAAACTAGGTCTGACTAAAGTTCCTGTTCCTTCCACTATCCCATGGAAAGTACAGTCAGGTGCTGTTTTTATTATGCCCTCTGTAGCCAGCCACCTCAATTCCTCTTGTGAAAGAATATAAAACCAATGAAAGAGAGTATGTGAAAATATTTTATATACTGTAAGTTACTGTTCAAATGTAAATAACTATCATTATCCTCCAAGAGAAGATGCAGAAAGCAGGGCTGACGTCTCTGCTTACACGCACACACACGTGCACACCAGCAGTCGGCAGGAAATGAGCTCCAAGTACAGCCCAACAGGAAAACATTTCTCTCAACATTAAAACTCATTAAACCATAAATGCGTGTGGTCCAGACACTCCCTTAAACATAGGTGTTTGGCAAGATAGTGAGAAATCATCCCACTTCTAGCCTCCCCTGGGCACAGACTCCACTTGCTTCGGAATCAAGAAGATGCTGGTATTAAGTCAGCTAGGCCTTCTTTTCTCCCAATTCCCCTTAATCTCCTCTCCTTCCATGATGACCTTCCTAAAAGCACTATTTCAAGAGGTACTATCTTTGGGAGGAGGAATCATTGTTTCAAGATTTCATTTCTGACTCACCCACAAGTCCACGACTTTAGCTCAAAGTTCTTCAAAACTCTGAAACCCAGGATACGCTTCTTTCCTATAATTGATGGCCACACCCCAGGGGAGATATATATATGCCTTCCCTGGTATTTCAGAGACAAGGTTCAGAATAGCCAAAGTCAGAAAAGGGGACACTCCACCTCTAGTCCTCAGGCATGAATGGCTTTTTAGAAGTTTAAGAGGCTAGTGGTCACCAGCAACAAGAAAATGCCAGGAGTTCTCTGGACCAGTGCTTCATCCAGGGACAGGCACCCACTCTACCTGCCCCCACCCAAAGTCTATAAACAAAATGTAAAGAATGCAACACAAATCTTCACAGAGACTGGCTAACAAAATAACACTCAATCAAATGGCACCAGGGGCTACTACACAAAGGGATCCCTTAGGGATAAAACAGTGAACAGGGACTCACTAGGCCATCTCCCTAATACCAGCGCTACTTAGATGATCAAGTATGTCTCCTCTGGAGGCATCCTGCTTCAACCCCCGCCCACATATAACAACTCTTTCCCTGTTCATTTTTAATCCCCTACCCCATTAGTTTTCTCCCACCCCAACCAGTGGACAGTAATGTCTACTAGAGTACACAGGCTTAAAAGCTGCTTAAAATGAAGTTTTGCAATATCATATAATATCGCTTATATGTGGAATCTAGGAAAATGGTACAGATGAACTTATTTGCAAAGCAGAAATAGAGTCACAGATGTAGAGAACAAACTTATGGTTACCGAGGGGGGAAAGTGGAGGGTGGGATGAATTGGGAGATTGGGATCGACATATATACAGTACTATGTATAAAATAGGTAACTAATGAGAACCTGCTCTATAGCACAGGGAACTCTACTCAGTGATCTGTGGTGACCTAAATGGGAAGGCAATCTAAGAAAGAGTGGATATATGTATACATATAACTGATTCACTTTGCTGTACAGTAGAAACTAACACAACATTGTAAAGCAACTATACTCCAATAAAAATTAATAAAATAAAATTTACCACAATTGGAAAAAAAAAATGTTTTGCTTCTTCTTCCACCTTGCCTTCTGCCACCACTGACTGTGCTTCCAATCTATTCCATAGTGCTGCTCCTCTGCCGTAAAGCAACTACCCCCCATCTTCCAACTCTTCACAGATGTATGCACCATCTCCTACCCTAACATATACCAGCTCTCCCTGACGGCCCTTTCTTCACCCTGGCAACTTCAATACCTATGTGAATGGACCCACTCAAAACCCCTGTCTCACAACTGACTCCCTGACTTCAATTTTACTTTTGTCACCCATGCCTATGGACAAATCTTGGACCTTGTCATTGCCTGAGACAACACATCCCAATCTTGTCCTCCAAAATCCTACTCCCTGACCACAGTTTCCCTTCCTGCCTATCTCTTGATCTTTTTACTATCCAACAGCTGCTCTTTGACCTTGGTCAGGTCACTCATCCCTTGAGCCCTCCTTCTTTTTCCTAGCTTATATCAGCCCACCTTTCTGTCCTTCCAGGCAAGAATCCATGATCCATCACACCCTCAAATCCCTGGCCCCGGTCTCCTTTCACTGTACAGTCATCCCTTGGGATGAGAGGGACCCACCATAGATACCAAAATCCACGGATGCTCAAGTCTCTTACATGCCGTAGTACTTGCATATAACCTATGCATACCCTCTCATGTACTTTAAATCATCTCTAGATTACTTATACCTAGTACTATGTAAGTGATATGTAAATAGTTGTAAATACAATGTGAATGTTACGTAAACAGTTGTCTGTTTACATAGCAAATGTGTGTGGCAAATTCAAGTTTTTCTTTTTGAAACTTTCTGGAAGTTTTTTCCCTAATATTTTCCATCTGTGGTTGGTTGAATCCGTGGAGGCAGAACCCATGGATACAAAGGACCAAATGAAAGCCTAACTCTGGATCAATTCAATCATCAGTAATCTCTGTTCTTTCTTGAGGGCCACTAAAAATTGCTGGTCAGAAATCAGTATGTAGGGACTTCCCTGGTGGCACAGTGGTTAAGAATCCGCCTGCCAATGCAGGGGACACGGGTTCGAGCCCTGGTCTGGGAAGATCTCACATGCCGCGGAGCAACTAAGCCCGTGCACCACAACTACTGAGCCTGCACTCTACAGCCCACGAGCCACAACTACTGAGCCCGTGTGCCACAACTACTGAAGCCTGCACACTTAGAGCCCGTGCCCCGCAACAAGAGAAGCCATCACAATGAGAAGCCCATGCACCGCAACAAAGAGTAGCCCTCGCTCGCCGCAGCTAGAGAGAGCCTGCGTGCAGCAACAAAGACCCAACACAGCCAAAAATAAATAATAAAAAAAAAATTAAAAAAAAAAATCAATATGTCTAAACATGTCTGAAAGGTCTTTTACAGGTACATTCTGAAGTGTTTATGGATGAAATGGTATGATGCCTGGAATTCACTTGCAAAAATCCACAGGAGAAAAAGGAGGGGTAGTGGACAAGGACAGAGAAAAAAGAAGCTAGTCCAAGTGTTGATGACAGTTGAAGCTGGATGATGGATATATGGGGATTCATCTTCTGTTTTCTCTACTTTTGTGTATGTTTGACATTTTCCATAATAAAAAGTTCAAAAAATAACCACTTAAGTTGAAGATTGATGGGGAGTAGTACCAAAGGTCACCCACAGATTATCTGCTAGTTATAAAATAAAAGCTATAATTTCACAATGAAGAAATTTGGCTTCCCCTACCTTAAGTAGTGACCAAATTTAGCATCAATAATAGTGAGGAAACCAGACGTTACGTGCCTCTGATCTGCTGCACCATTTATGGTTTTTTCCCCAAAAATGCTTAACCTAAATCTAATCAAGCCTCTATATCTAATTTGCAGTTTACAGAAAATACAGGGGAAAGAGGAAGAACTTAAATAACACCCCAAAGAAACAATCAGACAAATCCATAAAGTGGCAAGAAAATTTATGTTAAAAAACTTAAGGAAAGGGCTTCCCTGGTGGCGCGGTGGTTGAGAATCTGCCTGCCGATGCAGGGGACACGGGTTCGAGCCCTGGTCTGGGAAGATCCCACATGCCGTGGAGCAGCTGGGCCCGTGAGCCACAACTACTGAGCCTGCGCGTCTGGAGCCTGTGCTCCACAACAAGAGAGGCCGCGACAGTGAGAGGCCCGCGACCGCGATGAAGAGTGGCCCCCGCTCGCCACAACCAAAGAAAGCCCTCACACAGAAACGAAGACCCAACACAGCCAAAAATAAATAAATAAATAAATTTAAAAAAAAAAAAATTAAAAAAAAAAAAAAAAAAAAAAACTTAAGGAAAAGGAATGCCTAAAACTGAACTCATCATTTCCCACTCCACCTCTAATAAAACTCATTCTCTCCTGTACTTTTTCCACAATGTTACCCACGTTTCTCCAAGTCATCCCTGACTTTTCATTCTCCTTCTTACTCTAGTCCAATCTGTCACCAAGCTGCAAATGCTACCTTCTTAATGTCTTATATTCACCTCCTCCATTCCCCTGTCACTCTCTGACCCAGACTTTATTACTGATTGCTGGACTTACTGCAATAATCTCCTAAAAACCATCCCTTGTTCCCAGTTTTACTTTCTTCAAATCTACTCTCTGCAATTCAGCCAAAGTGATCTTACTAGCAAATTTAACCATATTGCTCCAGGGCTCAAATTCTTTTAGCGGCTCCACTGCCCACAGTAGTGCTTCCCAAAATGTGGTAAGGAATTGAATGGCAGGAACTCAACATCATATTACACAGAATTAAAGGCATGAAAGCACAAGGTGATGGAGTCATTCACTTTGTAAATCTTTCAAACCTTCTCACTAGATTAAGAAGAAAGTCTCCACTTGCTGAGGGAGAGGGAGGGGAAAGGGGAGGGAGAGGGGGAAGGGAGAGGGAGAAGGGGAGGGAGGGAGAGGAGACATTCATAGGCAGCAGTATCTGGCAAAATTTTTTCAACATTTTTTGCTTTCCTTGTATTTACTTTAAAACTTATCTTCTGTGTATAGCAAGTTATATTGATTTTCTACTTTAAGAAAGTGAGATAATGTTTCCTTTTAAAATAAATTTAAGTTTGAAAGTTAGCTGACTTAAATATGTAAATAATAGTTCAGAGAGGCCATGATAATATTGTGAAGATGGTAGGCAATGAATTAAGTCTGGGGAAAACTGCCCTACAGTTTTAAAATTTAAATTAATCTGTGTGATTGTGGTGATTTCAAAACAAGCTTACAAATTGTTTGATATTTCTCTCCTTGAACTGGAAGGGCCTCTGTAAGTACCTCAAGGAACAGAATGTGGCCTATGTGAAGGTGCTTGCCTTCCCAGGCTAGGTTAGATGGGGCCAGCAACCTCTGCCAGTCTCTAGGGGCGCCGGCTTCCCACTCCTGAGCCACCATGCTGGAGGGGCCACAGGAAGCAATAATGGGAAGGGGGGTAGTAGGAGCCAGAGAGCTGAGGGGCCCCAGCTGCTTGAGTTTCCCCTGCTCAGGCACCACACATGGGAGTGACTGAGTCTTCTGATGAGTCCAGCCCAGCCACCTTCTGAAAAAAAGTACGTGAGAAGAGCCCAAGCAAGACCCGCAAAACCATGAGAGATGCTAATAAAATTATTGCTTAAACATGCACAATGTTTTGGGGTGACTTGGTACGCAGAACAATGGTAGATCCTGCCTTACAAGAGCTATTCCCTGACACCTGTCTCTACAGTCTCATCTTAATGCTGCTCTCTCTGTCCTACTATGCACAGAAAAAATGACCAATTAGTAGTTATGTGCACGTAACTTTGCACACACTGCTTCACTCTTCTCTGTCTCTGCATATGCTAATCCCTCTACCTGGAATGCCCCTCCTTGCCTTGTCCATTTAAAAAACAACTATTCATAGTGGCCAAAAGGTACAAACTAAAAAAAAAAAAAAAAAATCCATTCATACTTCAAAATCTGAACCAGCACTATTCCCTCTGTGTAACTTTGCCCTTATCTTTCTCACTGTCTTCCCACCAGTGACTGAATTAATCCTTTCCTCCCCATGCCACTTGGATAGTGGCATAATTCTCACAGTAGTGTACTGACCTTGTATATGTCTCGTCCAGTAAACAATTATTTAGTTCCTTAGGGGTAGGGATTGTATGTCTGTATACAGCTGGTCCTCCAGGGCCTAATGAGTGTTTTGCTGATCTGAAGTAGTTTCTCCTTCTGCTTCCGTATTTGTCTACTTCCACTAAAAACACTTCCATCTAAGCTTCTGGCTGACAAGAGCAGAGATGACGCCAGGTCAATGCTGTTCTCTCCTTGGTCTCTCACACCCTAACTTCCAGTTCCAGGATTTTACTTACTCTGACCTTGAATAAGGCTTTCTTTTCTGGGTTCACGGCCCTTAGAAGCAGCAAGCCTAGGCTGCTAAAAGCTGACTTTTAAAACACAATTAGGGGGGACCTATTAGTTGAGTACCTGGGACATAAGTGGGTCCTCAATAAACATTATTCCTCTTCCTTCTCTCATTTCAAAAATCTTTCTTAATCTGTCTTCTAGCCGCCAAGTTTCTTTATACTTTTTCCAGCAGCTCCCCTCCCATAGTCACACCCTCCCTGGGTCTTAAAATCCCTTCAGACTTTGGCCCCTGAATCTCCTCAGCACCAAACTGCACTTATTTAACAGGCAATTGCCACCCTGCTCCCACCTCAGCTAGGCTGAGCTCATCACACCGGGTATAATTTAAGAGAGAGGCTTTTATGTCACACCATCTAGGTCTAGTGTGTCAAATTCAATCACATATAGGATTCACTGTCAAATTTTCAGAAGGGGAGTGATGCAATTATTCCAAAACATTATGAAAAGGAATCTGGCTGTGTTGCGTAAGAATAATAGAAGACAAACAAACAAAAAAACAGGATTGGGAATCAGAAGACCTGGGTACAATTTCTTGATCTGAATCTCTCATTAAAGGCTTTTTTTTTTTTTTTTTGTAAACTGAATCAGAAATGTTCCTCTATAAATGTTGCAGAAAATGTTTTCAATGGTTATGGTACATAATAAATAAGAAATATAAGAATTTGAATATAGGTAGCCTCACTCAAAACACTAAAGTGAACAGAAATTTACAAATATAATAGGAAAAAAGGTTATTTTAGGTTTTTTATCAATAAAAGTTAATTCCTACTTCACCCACCCTACTACAAACTTAATTACAGTCTAAATGTAAAAACTGGAACCATAAAAACACTAGAAAAAAATTAATGAATGATTTTTATAATTCTAATGAGTGAAGAAAATTTTTCAAAGCATGACACAAAATTCAACTCAAAAGTCATGAAGGGGGGCAAAAAAGCCATGAAGGAAAATATCATACATTGACCTACATAAAAATTTAAAAACATGTGAAAGGCAAATAATTAGCACAAAGTCAAAAATTAAAATAAAACAAACTGAGAGGGAAAATACCGGCAATACATATGGCAAAGAGTTCTAATGTAATATGTATGTAAAAGCTCTTACAAATCCACAAGAAAAAATAATGACCAAATACAAAACTGAACAAAGTATTTGAACAGAAAATTCACATAAGAATAAGCACAATTACCAGTGAGCATAAAAGGTATTCAATTTCACTAATAATTAAAGAAATCCTAAATAAAGCAACAATAAGAAAGCCTTTTTCACCTATCAGATTGGCAAAGATTGAAACACTCTGTAACACTCATGTTGGCAAAGGTGTGGTGGAAACAGGCATCATAATATACTTTTTTTTTTTTTTTAATTTATTTTTGGCTGCATTGGGTCTTTGTTGCTGCGTGTGGGCTTGCGGTGGCTTCTCTTGTGTGGAGCACAGGCTCTAGGCCTGCGGGCTTCAGTAGTTGTAGCACACGGGCTCAGCAGTTGTGGTTCGCAGGCTCTAGAGCGCAGGCTCAGTAGTCGTGGCGCACGGGCTTAGTTGCCCCGCGGCATCTGGGATCTTCCCAGACCAGGGCTCAAACCTGTGTCCCCTGCATTGGCAGGCGGATTCTTAACCACTGCGCCACCAGAGAAGCCCATAATATACTTTTGATGAGAACTAAATTGATGCTACTTCTTTGGAAAGAAGTTTGACAATATTTACTAACATTTTAAACGAGCATAAGCTTTAATCAGCAAATCTTCCCTTCTAGGAAGTTTGCCTAAGGTAATACAAGTACTAGAATGCTTGGGCAAAGACAGCTATATACCACTGTTTATTGCAGCACTGTTTATAATAGGAAAAACTGGAAATAACTCAAATGTCCATCAATAGAGGTTTGGTTAAATAAATTATGATACATCCACCTGAAGAAACAGAGTGCTGCTGTTAAAACTAATGTACTGACATGGAAAAATAGCCTAGGTAAATTATCAAGAGAAGAAATTTCAACCATTTTTTTACTGTGTTAAAATATATATAATATAAAATTTGACATTTTAAGCATTTTTAAGTTTAAAATTCAGTGGCATTAATTACATTCACAACGTTGTGCGACCATCACCACTATTTCCAAAACTCTTTCACTCTCCCAAACAGAAACACTGTAACCACTAAGCAAGAGCTCCCAATTCTCCCCTATCCCCAGGCTCCTGATAACTTCTAATCTACTTTCTGTCTCTATCAATTTGCCTATTATAGACATTTCATGTAAGCAGAATCATACAATATTTGTCCTATTATGTCTGATTTATTTCACTTAGCACAATGTTTTAAAGGTTCATCCCTGTTGTAGCATGTATCAGAATTTCATCCCTTTTATGGCTGACTAATATTCCACGGTACGTATACACCACATTTTTGTTCATTCATTTGTGGATGAACACTTGGGTTGTTTCCACCTGTGGGACAGTGAATAATGCTGCTATGAACACTGGCATAAAGTACCTGAGTTCCTGTTTTCACTTCTGTTGGGTTTACACCTGGGAGTGGAATTGCTGAGTCATATGGCAAGTTTTAGCTTTTTGAGGAACCAAAAGAATTCAGTCCCTCGACAACTGCACCATTTACATTCCCACCAGCAATGTATAAGGGTTCTAAATTCCTCCACACTGTCGCCAATGCTTTTTTTTCCTTTTCTTTTCTTTTATTAGAGTATAATCATTTTTTGTAAAAAATAAAGTCAATGTATATACAAATGTATTGTAAGAAAAAAATCCATTGTTACACAACTGTTAACAATGATTATATTTCTGGGGCATGGGTTTACAGGATAGGCTCCTATTCAGACTTACATATTTTTCTATTTTGTAAAAGTTTTTAGGACAAATGTATTGCTTTTGTTACAAAAAAAAAAAGGAAAACAATCTTAAACAAAACTTATCCTGAGACAGTTTCATGCGTGCTTGCTAACCTGAAACTGTAGCACCTCACAGTTCTTGTGTTGTGCATACAGCAATGCCCTGAATCAGCAGCAGTGAAAAGGTCTGAGTCCAGTCCTAGCTCTGCCACCCTGGGCGCTCAGTTTTCTCACCGCTATGCTCTAATGCACCTAGGACCGGATCAGAGTTCCCAATCAGTTTGCCAAGGATGGGTTACAGCTGTGCAGACTCCATCAACCCCTGGGGTAGCACCACAGCTCAGGGTTACCAGCAGCCTCCTCCTTCTATCCCAGTGCGCCTTACAAAAATCATCATTTTCTGTGGGTGCAGGGATATGAAAAAGGTTGGGCAGAGGTAAATCAGGTAACCTTTAATATCCCTTCCCACACTGAAACAGAATTCTGGACTAACGACGGGAGCTAAGAAAAGAAGAGCCCTGGGACAAATCTAAGAGTCACTGACCACGAAGGAGAGATGAAGATCCTCCTTCAAGGGGAGAAGCAAAGCACAGGGAATCAAGAAATGAGAACTCCACGGAAGAGAAGGCAGCTTGTATTTACTAAGTCTAATGTCTCACCTGAAGTCACAGGTCCTTGAGGAGACAGCCAGGGGCAGTGCCTGGAGCCATGCTGCTCTGGGGGAAGCATCCCGAAGTTACCTGCTTGGGCAGCAGACAAGCAAAAAACCTGACCTCTGTGGGAAGAGGCACTGAGGCCTGGCTAAGTGAAAGCCAAGTGAAATCCTCCTGTCCAGGTGTTCTCAGCCTATCAGTTGCCAACTGTGGACTTTGCCCTTGAAATTCAACTCCTGGGCTAAAGAGATAATCTCCCAGGCATGTCCTGTGTAAACTTGGCTAATCAACAGAACAAACTCAACGCTGAGCCTCCCTGCAGTACCCGAAACAGTCCTGCCAACCAGGTGGCTGTGCTGAAGGGCAGGGGAGAGCTTATCCTGCCATTAAGGTCACCTATCCGAAAAGAATCATGTGCCCAGGACAGGCATTTTCCAAAAATCAGTCAACAGCTGTTTAGAGACAAGCACACAGCTGAAAACCTCACGCAGAGGTGACAGGGATATTGTGAGAAGAGTCCTAGGGACAGAGGGCACAAACCTTGACCAGGCTTTGTTGATGTAATGGGGTTAGTGACCCAAGAGGTTCTAAAGTGTAGACATGAAATTCTAAGTGAATGAAGAAGGCACACCAGTTAACATCTGGCCCTCTCACCCTCACTTGAATCTCAGCTGCTAAGCCTGTTAAGCAGTGGTTCCTAACCTCCAGCAGCAGCAGCAGCAACTTAGAAACCTGTTGAAAATGCAAATTCTCAGGCCCCACTTCAGACCTACTGAACTAGAAACAAGATCTCCAGGTGAGTTGGGGGCAGCTCACGTCTGAACACCACTGCTCTAAGGCCCTAGAGGGCTCTGTCATCTGGAGCACAGACCCTCCCTCCCCACCATCCAGACTTCCCTTACAGTCTGCTTTAAATGAATTTTGGGGAACTGGAATATTACCTCTCTAGTTACACCCAGTAAGACAGACAAGTTTCTTCCCACTCCAATTCTGTCTTCCACATGGTCTCATAGGTTTCTTTTCTACCAACTAAATCCAGTTGTGTTCCTTTCCTCCTTTCAGAAGAACAACGATTCCCCAATTCCTGGAGGGTTCGAACACTTCAAGTTCTGACCTCCACCAATCTTTTCGGCCTCCCGCTAGCTCATCTGTGTGTCGCTGCTCACGGTAGGTGCGGGCTCAGTGAAGAGGTGCTGGAGATAAAAGCATTCTCTCAAGGAGTCTTTCCTAACCACAGAGCTCTTCCTTCAGAAGCAAAGTAGTTACTAACACAGACAGGGATAGGGGAAACAGGAAAGCAGAATCCCATTACTTAAAAAAGAAATTCCTCTGTGTGTCAGGAATCCATGTTAAATCTGAAATTCAATCTCACCCTGCTCTGCCCTTCACAAACTATTCCATCTAGCCGGTAAACCAGGCTGAACACAGATCTCATGAACACCAAGGACTGAAAGTTTATAAACACCCTATACATTTTCATTTCAGAATCCTCACCCTTGATTTATAGAGTCCAAACAGGATCAGTCCCTTGAAAAAGAAGTATCTACCAATAGAAACTAGTCAATGTTCAATTCCCAGCAAGTGAAAGTTATGGCCTAACAAATTTCTTTCCTCAAACACTGCCAACAAACTTGAAGACTCTAAAAGAGACCTGTGAACTAGAAAATCAGAGTTTACTTACAAATGCTATTTTACTGACAAATTACTTAAATTTTCCAAAACCAAATTCCATCTTCTTACTACAAAATAGGGGGGGATCATAATAGGACATCTAATGAGCTACTTGTGGAGTATTGATCAGAAAGATCACTCTTCCTACCCAGGTAAAGAGAGGTGATTCAGGCTGTTTCCAAGTCTTGTCACACACCCCACCCTCCCCAGGTTTTGATATGCACTGGTAGTCTCAATATTTAACCTGGTACTCCTTTCAGAAAAAGATGGAAAAAAAAACAAAAAAAAAACCTCACTCAACCCCACAAACATCCAAAATCTATCTTAGCTTCCAATGGACAGAAAGGAGAACATGACAGTAAACAACACTTAACAATTCAGGAAAAAAATGCTCATTAACTATTTTGGATAACTAAGAGGAGGTGGCATCAATCAGAGTGGGGATATAGAAAGAGCACATCCTTTGGAAACATACAGACTTAGATTTGGATTTTAAGCAAGTTAGCCAGTCTGAGTTCCTCAGCTGTAGACAGCAGAATATCAACAAATTCGTTCATGGATTGTTGTGAGAATTTGCTAAAATGATGCAAGTGAAAACACCTAGTAAAACACAACGTCTAGAATAGAGTAAGCATTCATTCTACTAATGATATACCACAAATCTAAAATCTACAGAAATTTTTAAAACACATATTGCTTGATCCCAAGAATTATGCAGAATTGAATTATATTTATTCAGCTTCCTTTAGCTAATCATTTATGTGTCTATCCCCACTCCAGATCCCTTGTATTTCCCCATATTTTGACACCTTATCCCTAGTTGTGCCACACCTAGAATATAGACCCCACATACTGGTTTTCCAAACTCCTTACCATGGCCAAAAGGCTCTACCTGAACTAGCCTCTACCATCTTATACCCCCCTACATCTACCTGTTCCCTATATTCTAACAATGATGACTTTCTGTTCTCTCAACATGCCAAGCTCTTTCCTACCTCAGGGGCTTTGCCTTGCTGTTCCCTCTTCCAGGAATGTACTTTCCCCAAATCTTCATATTCACAGCTTCTTCTCATCCTTGAACTTGCAGCTCAAATGTCATCTTCTCAGAGAGGTCTCCTCTAACTTCTCTTTTGAAAATAGCTATCAAGTTCCTGTTTCTCGGGCTTCCCTGGTGCCACAGTGGTTAAGAATCCACCTACCAACGCAGGGGACATGGGTTCAAACCCTGGTCCAGGAAGATTCCACATGCCGCGGAGCAACTAAGCCCGTGCACCACAACTACTGAGCCTGCGCTCTAGAGCCTGCGAGTTACAACTACTGAACCCACATGCCACAACTGCTGGAGCCCGTGCTCCGCAACAAGAGAAGCCACTGCAAGGAGAAGCCCGCACACCGCAACGAAGAGCAGCCCCTGCTCGCCGCAACTAGAGAAAGCCTGCGTGCAGCAACAAAGACCCAATGCAGCCAAAAATAAATACACAAAATAAATAAATAAATAAATAATTTTTTTTTAAGTTCCTGTGTCTCTCTCTTTTACATCACCATTATTTCCTTCATAGCTCATATCACTATCTTTATCTCATTTATTGATTTGTTTGCTTTTTTACTTACCGCCCCCCCATGACACAAGGACTTTGCTGTGTTAGTTACCTCTACATCCCCAGCATAGAGAACTGTGCCTAGAACAGGATGGATACTCAATAAAGATGTGCTGAATGAATGAATAAATAAAAAGTTTCTAAACAAGAGAGGCAGAGTTGGACACCCTCCCTGCCCCCCAGTGGGATCTCAAGGAAAGAATGTAAATTAAGAGAAAGGGCTGGGGAGAAATAAACCCTTAGGGAACACAAATGGATAGTCATCCCAACTCCCCCACTGACAGTAACTGCTATCAGGGGCCAGGACAATGTCGTAAGTGTTGCAATCTCCACAGCTTTCTTTTTCTCCCCAATAACTTTTCTTATTGTGGTAAAATACACGTAACTCCATGGTTTTCTCCTTTAGTTTCTACAGCTTCCCAGGGCTCAACTTCTTCCAGCAAAGCTATGGAGACATGTGACCTTGGGTATTTTTCAGATGAAAAGGAGTCTGGATACCATTGCTTTTGAAACCCACCTGGGTTTACCAAACAGATGTGGGTTTTGAGATTTAAAAAAAAAAAAAAAAAAGCTTTTCTACTTCCATTTAATGAGATTTAAATACAACAAAATTTTCCAGTTGTTCCTCATTGTTTTCTTTTTAATTTGACCCCTGCCACTTCCCTTTGGGCACTTACTCAGCGTTAAGAAAACCCACCGCCCTTCTTACCACCAGCATCCTCACAGCTGGCTCTCCCAGCACAGTTGAGCAGTAACCCAATCCTGAGCAGCAGTGATGACTCACAACCCAGAGAGACCGGGTCCCACAGAGGACAGCGCTGCCCACTCCATTTCAAAAACAGCAATTTATCTGGCATTTCCATTTATGTTGGAACCCAAAGGGGTGAGTAAATCTGGGGGTTAGAGGGGGGCAAAGAAAATAAACTTCAGTGCTCTCTTTCCTTTCTAGATTCCTAAGCCTCAGTTCCCTGAGTTAGTGAAGTCACAGACTGCAAACCAAGGTCACTGACATTGCCAAGTTCAACTCAGCTATCCCAGGTATTTTCCTTTCACATTCAAATACCACACTTCTTTATAGGTGCCAGGGTCAGTCAGGTTCTTTAATTTCCTTTCCCTATTTGCATCCATTTGCCAAGTGACAAAGTATAGGTACACATGGGTCTGACCTTCTTATTCTTAGATCCCTACAAATGAGTACAAGGCCCCACGTGTGGTTTCTACACACTGTGGTCTTCACTTCTTTTAATCACTCCTTCAGAACACACGATAGGTCAAAAATTGCTAATAAACTAAATGAGGGAGGGGAGTCTGGCATAACTCTGTGCCAAGAAAACTTACCTCCAGTAAGGAGTGTGAGGCATAGTGTTGGTAGCTGAAAGTACCATCAAGGTTGAGCGTCTCCTGATTGTACAGGGAGCTACTGTAGAGACTGAGCTCCCGCCTCTGGGAGCCTACAGAAGCAAAACTGTGGAAGAAATAAAATGTTTGACCCTAATCCACAGAGTTTGGTCTTCTAAAGCAAAAGGAACCTTAAATCATAAACAGGCTCACTCAAAGGGAAAATCTGTGAAGCACCTACTCCCAGGAACTCCCCATTCTGCCCTAGGCCAGCCTGGGTTCAGCAGGCCCATAAATTGGCACTGTTGATATGACCTTCCCAGACTCTAGCTCAACAAGAGATAACAACAAAGCTGAGAGCTTTGGTAGCACTCAAAGGAGATTTGAGGGACTTAAAACATGCTGCTAAATATGGCAGCAGAAGTTCCTGTTTCTTGCAGTTGAACAAGGAAATCTCTTTATAATTACACTTGTAGATAAGATGCACCAAGCTACTCGGTACTACTCTTTCTTGTGAGGAACAGATTAGCACCTCCTCGTCCCAATCCACCGCTCCTCCTCGGAGACTGGTCTCAGTGTTCACTGTCGGGGGCAGGTCTCACCTGGGGCTGGGGAAGCAACATGTCTCCTGGAAGATAAAGTGCCAGGAGCTTCTTACACAGCTCACTGTCTTAGCCACAACCATTTGCCTGGGGATAGTCACCACTCTTCATTCCCTAGCTCTCTCTGCCCCTGAATTTACACTCTCCCTCAGCCCACTTCCCTTCTTGCTCTTTTGCCCAGGGCTCTGCCACAGAACATGCATTACTCATCAGAGAGGGTCCTTTCAACCTAGATGCTCCTTTGTTCAGCCAGATTCCCCCTCTGGTTTACATAATTCTTTACAAAAACAAGGTACAAGAGCTATGACCTCTGTACTGACAGGGGACACTTACTACTGCCCTGCCGATACTAGATATCTGTCCAAGACATGGAGGAAGGGGGTAGCGCCTCACATTTCTCAGCAGAACAAACTGGACAGACAGACTAGCCCCTCAGAAACAAACTCTACTTGGCTTACAAGGGAATAATAAATATAACTATAATGGCTCACATTGCATGAAGTGCTAGATATGAGGTGCTATACTCAGCACTTGACATTTAGGCCTCACCACGACCCTATGAAATAGTACTATTACCACCTCCATTCTATAGAAGAGGGACTGGGGCATGGGAGGCTAAGTACCTTACCCAAGGCGACAGAGCTGGGACGTGGCAGAGCCAGAATGTGAACCCCGACAGCCCGACCAGGCTCTAGACATCACTCTTTCATTGGACGGCTCTTCCCTTAACACACAGGTTTGTCTCTGAGCACAACAGGCTCACTCCAGACTCTAAGGAGAGAGGGTCTGTCAAAAAACACTGCCAGTTTTCTCCACTGAGAGAAGGAAACAGTGTTGGCCGTATTTATTCACAGAGCTGGTCTAAGTCTTTACAGCAGAACAAATGAGTACTCCAAACATGTGTTGACCAAAATTTTTCCAGAGGCACTAAGTGAAACCACCACCTCCTTTCTTACTGACCTGGGAGACCTTCTAGCTTACTAAGGGCTAGAGCCTCTTTGCAAGTTGTTGCAACCAAGCCCTATGCAGCTGAGAACAAGTTCCCAGTCTCCAAGTTATACGAACCAAGGCAAAATGCTTCCTAGAATCCAGCTGATGGGGTTAAAAAAAAAAAGTTACCCAAATACGTTTTTAAGCATAAACTATAAGTATGTTGGTCAGTTTGAGGAAATAAAATGTATCAAATATTTTACTTAGCTTCATAGGACTTTAGGGAAATCTAGTTGGAAAGATAAGATAATGCATATCAAGAGTCAAGTCAGAATGTCAACGAAAACACTCAATCCAAACCTTCCACTTCCTGGAAGAGGAAACTGAAGCCTAGAGAAGCCAAGTTACTTCCCCAAGGTCACCCAGCAAGTCATAGCTAGAGCCAGGACTAAAGCTCAGATCTGCTTACTACCTGGCCAGGGCTCTTTCTACTCCTGTATGCGGGCAAAGAAGTTCATAGGAGGGAGAGATCTCTAACAGCAGCAGCAGCTAGCATTTATTGAGAGCATATGTGTGCCAGAAACTAAGCTAAGTGCTTTATGTAAATTATCTCATCTAACCCCTGCAACAGATCTTTAAGATGGGTAATATTACTCCCAATTTACAGATAAAGACACTAAGGTTTACAAAGGTTAACTCCAGAGGTCCACAGATAGTAAGAGGAAGCTCCAGACTATGAACCTCCAGAGCTGGCTGCGAAACCTATGTTCTAAGCTGGGTCTTGAAGGATACAGGATAGAATTCATGGAAGCAGAGGTGAGGAGTGCTAGGGTAGCCAGTGTCCAGAGCACTGAGAGCAGCTTGGGAAGGGCCTCCAATGCTGCGTTAAGGAGGACCTCAAGGTCCTACCTGGGCCAGCCTGTAGGAAAGGGGCAAGCAAGAAGCAGTTCTAGACTCCCACGACTGTGAAGGGTAAGCATCCTACAAGAGGGTAAAGCTGAGCCTATGAAGCTGGGTTGAGAAGGACCACGTCAGAAACTCTCCTGGGTTCTTGAAAGATGAATAAAGTACAAAGTATACACTCCTTCTAAAAGAAGAATATGATTTGACTTTCCTAGCATAGTAACCCCAACCTGATTAAGAGATGCCAGCCTTACTCTCTTCCAAGAGCTGCTCTAAGTTGATAATAATAATGGAAAGCACTGAACATTTACTGTGTGCCAGGCACTGGGCTGAGAGCTTTACGTGTATCATTTCATTCAATCCTCACCACAACTGTAACAAGCTAAGAGTTATTATTATATCCATTTTACAGATGCCTCACAGAAAACTGGGGCTCAGAGAGATTAGATAAATTACCCAAGGTCACACAGCTAGTAAACAGTAATGTCAGATTCTAAACCTATGTTTATATGACCCCTGAGTTCCAGCCCTTAATCACCTCACTACACTGCATGTAAGATTCTCTCATTATGTGCAAATAGTTCCATCAGAGCTGCTCTAAGGCAGCACCATACACTCACTGAATATCTAATAGTCACTGAGAGTTGAACACACACATTACAGGTTGACTCACTTAAAAGCAATCTATAAAACTCAGTTGTCAGAACTCCGTAAGGGAGCCTGTGTTCCAAGACATGAATGAACATACCAAAATCAGTTCCTCAAACAAAGCTAAAGAGTTCTAGAAACTAGCTGACTTTATAGTTTTCCTTCCAATTTTCCCATTTCCCTTTTCCCATTCCCCACCCCTGCACACACACCCCATGGTCTGACGCTCTCAGAGAAGCCTAGGACACCGTCCTCCTATTTCCAGTCCTTTAGTCGGCTCTCTCCCATTACTCAAACAGTGCTTCAAATCAGAGTCTAAGAGTTGGACCCTCTTCCTTTTTCCCAGTCTAAAGCATGAGATGGCCATTAACCCTACCATCAAAACCTAAAACTTCAGTAGGTCTGTGTTTCTTCTCAGTCACACGGACAGAGGCTCACACTGGGGAGGAAATAACTATACTACAACAAGTAATACTATATATATATATATATGGGATAAATCCCACACTTGATACTTTTTTAGATCCTCCCCAGCTCTTGGCCCAGACCCTCTGTATTCACTGACTAAATGGGTAAACAGACCAAGAGAACATATGGGCACCAGAGATGTCTCTGAGCCCAAAGAGCAAATGAACAGGGGTGCTGACCCCAGTGCCAGCCGCCCCCACCCACTCCTGCCCTCCCAGTGCTTGTTAGGACCTACACGACACTGTCTCCTTGAGCCCCTGGGGGTGGGCCGGCATTCTGCTATATCACGAAGGCCTCCTAGGTCAGCCCAGGTACACCCTCTATCACCCTTCCTGTCCCTGAGAACTACCCTCTCCTCAATCTCCTTCCCAGGGCCTCTCTCCTGTTCCTTCTAGTAATCTTTCTACTGCTTCAGATCTTGTCTCCCATAACCCTATGTTTATCTCATTTTTCCCAGGTTCAAATAGTCCTTCATCCACTGTGACGCTTCCTATTAGCCAATCTCCAGCTCACATACAAATCCCTTCAGTGACAAGTCACACAGAAAAAGAGTCTGGATCTTTGAGAAACAGGTGGTTTCATGACAAACTCTTAGGAACACGTCAGCTTTGGTTAAGAAGGCTTCATATCCTGATTGCATATAATTCACCCTTTATAGAGACAGTGCAATCGAAGATTCAGGCAGTTTTCAGAGAAGAGTACCGTGATCATTTCAACAGCCCCTCAACAGCAGTATACCTGAGCCAAAAAAAATGAGAAGGGATCTTTGGAGAAATCCTTCAATAAGGTAGTCTAGACTCATTCAGCATCCTCCTCTCCCCTCATCACACACATACACACACGCAGGCCAGTTTTCTAGGGCCCATGGCTAGAAACAGAGACCCTGGATTTTTCCTATAAGACAGTATCACGTGGCATGTTCTCCTCAGATGGATGCACCCAGCATTTCACCCCACCCACCTCCTGGGACAGGTGCACAGAGCACCTCCTCCCCAGCATAAAAGAGACGCACAGTCTCCCTCCCCACCCCCAGAAGAAGCCACTCACTCATGCAAGTTTTCCCACAGAAAGAGAAATCTCTGCAGACCATGCCAGGTGGTCTTTTTTTTTTTTTCTTTCAAGCCCTCCTGGCCCCTTCTCCACTTTCGCATGGCTCCTGCGAGGCCCCCTCCCCGCAGCCTGCTCTCCCTGCTCTCTGGAGGGACAGAAGGAAGACAAGTCAAAGCCCTGCAGGGCTGCTGCCCGGCCTCCCCCCCGCTCCACACACGTTCCCTTTGCTTGGCTGCCTCAGCAAACTCTCTTGGGCCCAACATGAGAAATCAGGAGTCTCCAGGGCAGTGACAGATAATAGCTAAGAGAAGCAACAGGATGACATGCTCTCAGCCTCTCAGTCCTGCCAGCCTGCAGGGAGGTGCTTTGGACGGCCCAGGACTCGGACCCTCTACCTCCCTCAGGTTCCTATCTCCCTGAAGTAGTCCTTAGAATCGGGTTAGGTGGGGACAGGGCGCAGCCTCTCTTAGTCCCGGGCCAGCAGTGTGGCCGTGATATCTGGAGTTGGGGTGCCCGTCCAAATGGTACGCCCAAGCCCTGCATTCCAGGGACAGGGGCAGAGCCAGCAGAACTGAGGACGGCCTTGGCCTGTCCTCCAAAGTATTTCAGAATTTCAACTTCCCTGGGTGACTGATTATTCTAATTTTACAGAGGGAAGGAGCCCAGGGGGAGAAAGTGCAGTAAAAGGAGTAAAGGAAGGGGGAGAGAGGGAGTAAGAACAGGAATGTTACTTTTTCACCCTTAAGGAACATGGAGGGATCCGATTTGTGACTCAGCTCTGGGAAACTGGGCTGACAAGGAGTGGGGAACAGCTGCAGCCCCAAGCTAAGCTGTGGACAGCTTCCCCTCAGGCTGGAGAGGATGCTGTGACAAGATTCACCTGGAAAAAAAGGCTCCGCTATTAAAAAAAAAAAAAAAAATCTGTCTGTTCAGGGGCTTCTTCCAAGGCACTACTCCAGGGCCTGGCTGGCAGGTGTGCCCTTGCCCTACAACAAAAGCTGCGGCTGCAGATGGGGTGCCAGCCCCTCCCTGTGTTCCCACGTAGTATGCCAGGAGCCTCCCGGGGTCTCTGAGGACAGAGCTGGGACGCCCTTGCCCAGAGGCTCCACTCCCCTGCTATTCTGTTCTTTGCACAGTCCCAGGGCATATCGAGTATCTCTGCCCTTGGAATTCCCACTTCCTTGTTTCTTTCTTATTTCCCTCTAAGCTGTAGCCACAGGTTCCTAAAAGAGCTGCCCAGCCCCCAAGGACCTTTCAGAGCAATAACGCTTCCTGCCAGTTAGAACCCTGCCTTTCAAACCCAAAATGTAGGAGAAAGGCCTCCCTGCTCACTCGAAACAGTTTCCCCAGCAGAACCTAACAGGATGAGGGAACCAGCCCTGGCAACCAGTAGCCTCTCTTCCAGCTTCTAAAATCTATGACTCCGTAAGCGCCAGGCAGCTGTGGGGAAAAGCAAAGGGTCTCTTGGAATCCCTCTCCTCTATACTAAAACATGTGAGTCAGGTGACCCAAGGAGAGCTTCATCTCTGAAGGATCATTTATGGCTCAAAGTCTACACAGTGAACATCACTAAACTTCCCAACCCAAAGAAAGCACTATTTGTTTCTTTTCACATCTTGAAGAAGTTTTAAAAGGATTTTCTCATTTTTATTTATAAATGCAAAAGAGAAGAAGGGACTTTAAAAATGGGAAAACCAGAACAAAGAGCAAAGTGACTTTCCAGAAGAGAGAGGGACCATCCTTCAAGTGTCAATTCATAACATCTTACAATATATAGGACTTGACTTGTTTAAAACTACTTTCATGGAAATTATTTCATTTGCTCCCCCCAACAGTCCTATGAAGGAGCTATTATCATTATCTGCATCTCACAGCCAATAAATCTGAAGGTCGTAGAGGTTGAGGGCCTTGCCCGTGGCTACCTTTATGGTAAGTAGCAGAACCTGGCCATGGTTCAAGTCTCCTAAACCCAAATCCATTATTCATTCTGCTGCACCAAAAGAAAGATCACCTGCTAGCCCTCTTCACACGTGCAGGGGCCATAAAATTGGAGGAGCTGCCCAAACACAACCACACAAGTAGAGGAGAACTGAGATCCTGGATGTGAGTTGCCCACCGAAGGGCCCACTGACTCAGAGAGGCCTCCTCCTCACATCCCCCAACCTGAGTCCCAGCCAACAGCGCCATGCCACATCCCCCTAGTTAACCGAGGTGTCAACCAAGCAGAGGAGCCCTGGAGTGCAGTGAAAGGAGGCATCACTTTAGAAGCGGCCCGCCTGAGGTCCAGGGCCATGGAGTTCACCCTTATGGAGCCTCGGGCCACAACAGTGATGCACACATGTCCACATTCAGGGAGCCCGCTTGGGGACATGGCCAGTGCTTTCATTGGCAAGCTGACCCGAAGTTAATCAGAAGGCCCCCCTCATTGTTTGCCAGAGTACAAAAGACATTCTGTTCAGAAAGTTCAAGAAGAAAAACCAAAGAGACAGGACGGCAGCTGTTCCCTCATCCCACAGAGAAACCAAAGGCATCCACCAAGTTTCCTGAGGCCCAGTAGTAAGTTTAAGATATAACATGGCTGAAGCGGAAGCACATCCTGACGGTTCTCCACGGCAGGGAGTGTCCACTGCGTTAACCCTCCTGATAAGATCACTGACAGCCTTAGCTACCTCATCACCTATGAAAGTGCCTTTCTGGAACAGTCTCTTCTCCTAGGCCACAATGAGTTCACCACACACTAGTCCTCTAGGTCAGAACAAGTTTCACCAAAACATAGGACAAACAGTGTAGAAGGGGCGTGCGGCATGGACACTTCATGCCCTGAGATTTGGTTAAAATATTAACCAAGGAATCCATTCAGCACAACCACAGCACTTCATGTCTCCTCAGGTAACCTAGCTCTTAGCAGCAGCTCACTCTGAGATATCTGGATAAGAAAGCTCTTTGCAGGTCCCTCAGCCCCCAGACACCACCTGCCTCCACCCCATGTATTTTCTTAGGAAAGCCTGTGATGGACTTTATTAATGAAGGAGGACAGCTTGCTTCTTACCAAGCTACCTGGGGGCCAGAGAGAGAGACCGACCCCGGTTCAGATATCCCTAGGACAGTCCCTCTGTCCTAATAACTACTCCAGAGAGACTTGGAGCTCACCACAGGCTCCCAGTTGAGTTAATTAGCTTTTTTTTTTTTTTTTTTCATTAGGTCAGACATAGCAGCACCAAGAGACAAAACAGACAGTGTTCACTAGAACAAACCAAGCCACTCAAAAGACACCGGAGTTTCCATGTAAGAACTACAAACACAATGCTGGAGTGACGATAACTCATTTTTTCTACATAAAAGACTCTTCCTGTAAAATATCCTGAGCCTTTGTGCTAAATAAAAGTAAGATGATGATTCCTATAGTGAAGTCTAAACACCTCAGGTTCAGTAAGAGTGAGATCAGCTAGATCTGCAAAGTCAAGAAAATTGGCTGTTTCCCTCCTCCTTAAGCTAATAGAATCCAACTGTTGGAGCATGACATCATTCCTGAGCCCCAAACCCCGAGCACAGAGTACAGACACTTGCCTGCCTCCCAGAAAACAGCCCAAGACTGGCCAGGAAAGGAGGAAAAACAATCCAAGCCCGGAGCTGACCTTACCTGAAAGTCCCGGTGCTTTCCTGCCCACTCCATTCTCAGCGGTTTGGCTCACACCACAGTCTGCTAGGGAGCCCAGGGCCCCCAAATCCACTCGCTCCGGCTCGGATACCTGCTGCGAGCTTCCCACGGCTCCTTCCTCTGACCTTTCGTGGCGCTCCTTCCAGCCAAATGAGCGGAGCACGGCTGGCCGGCCAGGCCAGTCGTCATGGAGACCCTGTTCTCGCCAGCGCTCGCTCCCGATCTCTCCCTCCCTCCCTCCCTTTCTCTCTCTCCCTCCCTTTCTCTCCCCCAACCCCTCCCTCGCTGTCTCCCTCTCTCTCCCTCAGTTCTGGGAGGCTTTCACGAAACAGCACTGTCTTTTGATCAGCTTGGTCTCTGCACGCATTCCACTCCTCCTACCTCCCCTCCAGTCAGACAAGGGCTCTGGGCTGCTCCTGGGAACTCGCTTCAGCAGCTCACAGGGGAGAAGGGAGAAGACAGTGAGTGGACTTGTTCTGCTCCCCACCAGTGTCTCATTTTTTTACAACTTGGAAGAGTCCTGGCCAGGGGGGGAGGGAGCTAGCTGGAACACTTGGAGGGGAAGCAAGCCCTTCCTCTGGGTCCTGGAGTGAGGGTAGGAGGACCCAGATGCACTGCCTTGACTTGTTTGTGCGCTTGGGATTTTCCCCAGCAGCAGCTGAGGCGGAAATGCATTCACCTCCCTGGAGCTCGCCTGGACTGGCCTCTCTGCTTACCTTGCTGCCTGCCCAGGTCGTGGCGATGGCTTTAACCAGTGCAGGGACTCATGGTACTAGTGCTGGTGCCAAAGCAGTCTCTCATCTTCCTGCAGTGGAGAGGAAAGACACTAGGTCAGGTCCAGTAAGTGTCCTGGGCAAGTCAGAGTCACAGCCCAAGCAACAAATGTGATACAAATACAGCCTAAAGCCCAGGCTTTCTGTGAGCTATCGTCATGGCCAGAAATAATATCAGTGCTGTTAAAGAGCTAGCACAGTGCCTGGGACACAGCAGGCCCTCTAAGTGTAATCCCCCGGTGCAGATTTCTGCTCTGTAATATATTTTTAAAAATATTTATTTATTTGGCTGTGCCGGCTATTAGCTGTGGCATGTGGGATCTAGTTCCCTGACCAGGGATCAAACCCGGGCCCCCTAAATTGGAAGCACGGAGTCATCCACTGGACCACCAGGGAAGTCCCCTGCTTTGTAATATTCTTTTACATGCACTATTTTGTTCGATCCCCAAAACCTTTTGAAGTATACTGGATAGATATCATTATCACCATTTTATAGATGGGAAAACTAAGGCTCAGAGGGATCAAATATTTAGTCCACAGTTAGAAAGCCAGTTTGGCAGTCGAAGAACTAACAGTAGAGACCAGTCCGCTGCCCCTAGTCTGGTACTTTCCTCTAAAGTACACTGCCATCTGATCTTACAAACTAACAGCTTTTTTGACAGCCAGTTATGAGATACAAGGCTGGGTTCCCTGGGGAAGATAGAGACTCCTTCTGAGTCGTGATCAGATAGGCCCTACTATCATCTTTTAGCCTGAAGGCTCTACAATAGCCTCTATGAGATGTGAAACATACTGGTGCACAGATTAGAGAAAAAAAGTCCTGCCCTATAGCTATAAATTCCCTTACACTTCTCCAAAGTACGCTTACAAATCTTGGCTCATCTGTTCAACCCAAGAGACCCAGAGTTAGGATTGGTATTATCATACTAATTTAACAGATTTTTTTAAAAATCTAAAAGAGAGGTCAAATAACTTGGCCCAGGTCACAGAACCAGAAGATAACAGATCTAGAAATAGTACCCAAGCCTTTCAACTCTCTTCCGTATATTAAGCAGAGTAGTTCCAAGAGCACCAGACAGAGCAGGGGTCAGAATATCAGGCAGTGCCAGGCTCCACAACAGCCATGTGCCCTTGGGCAAATCACCTAGCCTCCCAGTTTCCACCTATAAAACCTACCCCCTGGGCAAGTGACAGGGCTGGGACGAGCATGAGAAGATGTATGTGAAAGCATTCTCCTTCAATCGGGCACTGAGCTAAGAGCTTCATCTCAGCTGTTCTTCACCACCGACAAACAAAAACCTGGGGCAGTCAGTATGCCCCCAAGAGGACACTGAGGCTCAAGGAAGACATTTTTCAGTGTTGCTTCCTAAAACAGTGCTAGAGAGATCCTGATGGAATCTTTAATACTGAGATCCCTTGCAGAATTTCTGTGTTTTTGACTAATCTCCAATATATCACAAATTTCTTAAAACAAGATTTTAATTCAGTCGAGTTTAAAAGGTAAATATATGTCAGGAGGTAAGGTAGGAGGCGTGTCACAAAATACAACAGGAAATAACAGAATGGCACAAACCCTAAGTGGGGGACACTGTTGCTTCAGTGAAGCAATCAGAGCTTCAAAGAGGGCATACTCAACCACCTACTGGAAATACCCAACCCAATACCCTGACCCAAGTACCAACTCAGGAATTCCTCGTAGGCCCTAGTGTCCCCTACCCCCATCTGCAAAGGAAGACAAGATGAAACGGCAAGGGCAACACCATCAAATCACTAAACTTCTCCCCCATCCCATTCCCAACAGGCAGCCCTCTGCTCTTCTCCTGATGCCCAAAATGCACATTCCACTTGCCCAGTCTCCATGATGAGAAAGCAGAGGTGATGCCCATTCATTTCTACAATAAGACAATAGTCACAGTTATAATATTAATACCAACTAATGTTTACTGAGCACCTACCATACGTCAGGAATTCTTCTAAGCAGCATGAAGGGACAAGGTTGAGTACTAAAGCTGATACAAGTCAGTCTCTAAAGTAATGCAAACTTCAAAAAGCCCTCCAGACCAGACACAGAATGCAGGCCATGCTCCCCCTAGTGGCACACGGGGTTACAGCGGTTCCTTAGGGCCCTCCCCTGGGGGGACCAGGTAGGGACATAGTAAGGGCCGCGTTAGTGGGAGAACTGAAATCTCTGCTTGGGTGCTGCTATTGTGTATAAGCTCCTTGAACTGGGCAGAGCAAAAGGACAGCTGAATCCTTCTGCTGCCTCTGCAAGGCTGGATTCAGATCAATCCTACCTGACCTTTCTGGAAGGATAGGGCTTTTACAGCTGTATGTGGTCTAGCATCTGCTGAGAGTCCACATGCAGACTTGAGCCAGAAACCCAGGAGATATGCTTGTACATCCCTACCTCACACTCCCCGCAGCCAATCCACTTACCGACTCCAAATAATTCTACTTCCAAGATTTATCTTTTATCTGTCCGTTTTTCTGCACCTCCATTGCCACCCCCGTCTTTCCCCTTAACCACTGCGCAAACCTCCTAATCGCCCCAGCTTTCACTCTTGCCCTCACACCTCCATTCTCCACAGAGCTGTCTGAATCACCCTTTTACACCAAATCATGTCATTTCCTGCTTAGCACACTTCAATGGCTTCCCACTGCATTTAGGATAAAATCTAAATTCTTACCAGGACCTATAAGGCCCAGCATGATCCTTCTCCAGCCTCCTCTCCTCTCAGCACATTTCCTGCCTTCCCGCTCTGGGTGCCAGCTACACAGGCCTCCTTTTAGTTCCCCAAAGTGTCAGATTTTCTCCAGGCTGTTGCGACACTCCTCCACACCCTAGCCTTCACCTGGCTGAATGTTACTCATCTGGCCTCAACTTGCCTCTCACCTCCTCAGAGGAGTCTCCCACGATCCTCCAGTCTAAGGGAGGACTCATCCTCCACGGCACTTACCATAACCTGCAATTGCTCATTTGTGTGATTCCTTGTTTCCCCCCTGAGCTCCTTAGGAGCAGGAAGCTTGAAAGTTTTGCTAACCGCCATATTCTCTGCATTTAGTATAGGGTCCAGCTCACGGCTGGCACACAATAAAAATCTGCTGAATGAATGCATAAAACCCCCTTTCTTCCTGTCCAACAGGAAGAAGAAACTTAGAACAGCCATTGCACGTCACTCATTGTATCTTTTCATAGACTTACAAACTATAATTACATGTCTTTTCCTCATGTGCCTTGCCTGTGGGCTCGACCAAAAATTCCTGTAAAGTCTCCCTGTGGTTTGTTTCCCAGAACTTTCCTCGTAAGGTCACTCTTCCGGGGACGCGCTCCAGGGTTTTACAGCCTTTCCCAGTCCCAGAGTGCCCACTCACAGGCACTCCACCACCAGCGTCACTGCCAAACCAAGCGGGATGCAGGAATGGCTCAACGCCCACAGATGAGAAGGTCTCCCAGGTCAGCTCCATTCAAGTACAAAAATGCTTTCTCTCACCTCCACTGTGCAGGTCACTGTGCTTACAGAAAATACACTTTTACTTTAAAAAGTCATCTTATGTTTTATAATTTGGAGATGGGTGTAAATAGTTTGAAAAAATGTTTTTCCATTACTAAAAAGAAACTGAAAACTACTGTCTGGGGGGAAAATAATGAAGGCCTAAATAATAGCAATAGCAGTGTGCCTAAGCCCAAACCCCTCTCGTGACAGACATCGCCACCAAAATCTGAAATCCCTTCTGGCTTCCTCTCCTGCCACACTCCCCCACGACCACCACTCCATTACAGGCACAACCATCACACACCAGCTGGTGCTCTGAAAACTGCATTTCTCCTCTCCCTCCCCAGCTGCTCACACTGTTATCTTTTTCTGAGTGCCTCTCCTCCCCTAACTAGCAAAACCAAATCGCCTTCAAGGCCCAACTCAGTTATCACCTCCTCTGTGAAATATTTCTTGATCTCCTGGCAGGATCTGTTTGTCTACTCTGCAAGCCCAAGCAGTTTAGGATGCCTTTATCATGGTATTTATATCATTTTATCACTGCTACTTGCACTCCCTCTCCCCCACAGTTGTGAGCCCCTTGAAGTCTATCTACTTTCATATTTCATTCAGAGTGGGCGACCAATTAATGTGTTCGATAAATGAATCATTTAAAAAGACGCTTTAAAAAAAAAACCCACAGAAACAGCTGTCCCCTCCATTAGATGAGGGAATTTGAGTGGATAGACTTAGTCTATCCACTCAAATTCAAGAGAAGAAAAAAAATTTTATATATATATATATTTTTTTAATATATATGTGTGTATATGATCATTAGATTCTAGATTTGGTCACTAGAAGAGATTATAGTCTTTTCTTGCCCCTTTAAAAACTGAAATGCCAAATCTGAAAACACAGGAGCAGAATAAATCTTTTAAAGTCACTCCTTACTTTGGGATCACTGGAATTCAAGAAAAGAAAGCTGTTATCTCAATATTACTGGCTGGATCCTAGAATGCCTAAGAGATGCAGTATAACTTCAGATGCCTCTAGGGAGCCTAGCTCCCAGTGCCCACCTGATTGGGGTCCAGCAGCATGTCCGCTGAAGACACCCAGTGCTACCCATGCATCCTGCGCATTTTCCTACACAGGGCTCTGGTTGCCATGTGAGTAGGCAGGTTTACACAAGAGCTCTTTAGAACTTAACGATTTTCCTTTTCTACCGCTGAGTGGCAATGTGGTTAAGAAGGGAAAAACTAAAAATTCAGGAGTAGAGAAAAGAGTCATCAGACTGGAGTCCAGGTCCTGGTTACAGGGCAGTGAGATCTTGAGCAAGTCCCTGTCCCCCATAGAGCCTCCGCTTTTTCCTGCATGTAATGAGAGGACTATTGGGCTGTTGGAACTAGCTGTTCTCCAATGGTCCCTTCTAGCTTCAATGTTCTACTGCATTGTTCTTTGGCAGTCACCCAGACCCATGGTTCTATCCTAGTCACCTAGTCCCCTTGCTTTCTGAATGAGTCCAAAGCAGCAGAAAGACTTCTTGTTTCAGGTGCTACAGAGCCTCCATCTAATCCTTTCAGCAGAACCCCATGGGGCTCTGGAGTCATCTGCTTGGGATCAGATAGAAGAAGATCATCACCAACATAAGGCAACCTTTCCTAGAGGAAAAGATGGAGATTCAGACTCCCTGCCTAAGAACAGCTGGCCTAAGAGAAGAAAGGCACCAAACACAGGATGGGGAAATTAGGAAATGGCCTGGGAAGTGCCTGGAAGAAGACTGCAGCTCTGCCTGGGACTCACTCCTAGCCATCAGTCTGAGACAAAGCAGCCTTTACAAAGCAGAAGCACTGGCAATATCTAACGAAGTTCTCTTGGAAGACAATCTGCTTACTGCCAATCAAGCAGTCTCTTCATGGGCTCTACCAGGGCCTTTGCATCAACAAAACAAACGCATTCCTCCAGATAGCAATTCCAGCCCTCCTCTGCCTGGGAGCCACAGCTGGCAGGACCTCCAGTGTGCTGGCCACTGCTACACATACTTTGCTTCACAGCCTTCCTGGGAAAACAGAGAAAAACCCATTCTTTGCTCAAGTCCTGGCATTTTATGGTAGGAAATTCTTCCAGGTCCTTATTCTTGACCTAATCCCACCTGCCTCTGACCCTTTTCCCACCTACTCCCCTCCGACCCTGAGGCTCTGAACTCAGAGAGCGTGGGCTCAGCCTATAATTATCCTAGATCCCACTGCCCTGTGGTGAAGCAGCTACTGGGCCTCTTCATGCTGGGTTGAGCACACTCCCCTGTGCGCCAGCCTTCTAGCCCCAGTCCACCTCCACTCAGCTCACAACCCTCAATATGAGGCTCAAAGTTCAGATCCCCAGGACACAAGGTACTCAGTGCCTTGATCCAGTCCCTCGGAGTATCTGTCACAGAGTGCATATATGGGCTAATTTCTGGACTCTCTCAAATCCACAGGCCCCTGACCACTGCCCCTTGTTAAGTCCAAGCATTTTAACACTGGGCCACATAAACACAGTCTTGGGGCCAGAAACAACTGGACCAAGGAGGCAGTATCCCAGACCCCCTCTAGAAGCCCCATTTACCCTTCCAGAATGGGCTTCTCATGTTTACTTGGCTCAGAACTCCAAGCTCAACCAAGATCTTACCCGTCATGACTAAAGCGTCAGGATGAGGGAGGGAGGTAGGGTGCAAAGTGAAGGAAAAGGAGATGGAGGAATAAGAGGAATGTGCACTCAAACAGCTTTTCCATGATATAACCAAGAAAATACCTTGAGCCTCAGAAAGGAGTACCCCTTAGAATAAGATCTGGGCAAAGCTGCGGGAAATGTGGGTCCAGCAATATCACCTCCTCCATACTGTCTCCCCTTATTTTCCCAGGTTGGACTGGATTCTCTACCTCCACCCCCTGTACTCCCTGGAACAGTTTACTACTCCTGCATCTGCCGTGTTCATATTTTAGTGATATTTAGTTCATATTTTTGTATTTTAGTGCACCAAGGCTTATCCAGCTCATTTCTCCTACTAGCCTATGTCGTAACTCTGAAGCCTAGTTTAGGGTTCTGTACCGAGTACAATTAATAAATTTTTAACATATGAACTAAAGAAACCAACCAACTAATCGATCTAACAAATAAGGGATCAACAATATCACCACAGAACCTAAACCATTTGGCGCTTAGCACCTCAGGGTGGTCCAAGGTTTTCAAGGTGTGGTACATATATACAAGACGATTACAAGTGGTATAAGAACATTTAAAAATTTTTTAATGCTCTTATATTTATCTTAATGTGTATTTTTTAAAAAAAGATAACCAGCTATTAACTCCATTTTCACTGAAGTCATTGAGTAGACCAATGCTAAAGAAGGTATATATGTTTTTTGTTTGCTTTTAGTTTTGTTTTGCTAAAATTAGTGGGTAAACGTTTAAAGAGAAATGGGATACTTACACAACCTCAAAGTATCTCTCTCAGAATATGTATTAATTACAAAGGCAGAAACAGGGAACTTGTCAGTGGAGAAACCTGGCAGACATTACCTTCACCAAGTGATCAAAGTTAACATTACTAGTAATAAGATACACTGACATCATGTACCCCTGACATGAAGCAATGAGAAGGGCACTGCACTTCTGTGGTGTTCTTCCCAAAAATCCATAACCTTAATCTAATTATGAGAAAACATCAAACAAACCAACTTGAGGGACATTGTATAAAATACCTTCCCAGTACTCCTCAAAAGTCTCAAGGTCATAAAAGGCAAGGACAGACGGAAGAACTGCCATAGACTGGAGGAGACTAAGACACAATACCTAAATGTAATGTGGGATCCTGGATTCCACCCTGGAACAGAAAAAGGACCTTAATGGGAAAGACTAATGAAATACAATTAAGGCTATAGTTCACATTATACCAACGTTAATTTCTTAGTTGATAAGTATACCATAGTTATGTTAGATTAGGGGAACTTGTACTGTCTTTGCAGACTTTCTGCAAGTCTAAAATTATTTAAAAATAAAAAGTCTTGTAAAAGCTAATTTAAAGATAAATAAATAAAAGTATATATGGTACATATCATAAACATGGGTAAGAATGACTCAAGTTTGAGAAGCAAGAGTGGCCACCCTTCAAACCCTACCTCCACAGAAAGCTGCCCCAGAATAAGAAGAACAGCTGTAGAAGAATATTTACTAAAATGGGCAGTGTTTAGTCTATATTACTTGGAGAAAAAGTAATTATCCCATTTTGTTAAATATATATATATGCCACATATATAATGCATAGAAAAAATGTCTGTACTGAAATAAAGATAACCTATCCTGAACCAAGTACAGATGGCATTTATTAAATAGTAAATGGGATATAGCTTTTGGAAAGCATCTTGGCTAGATCAATTAAAATGCTCATATCCTTTGACTCAGTGGCCTCATTTCTGGGAAGTTGTCCTAAGAATAAAATGCCCAAGTATGAGGGAGAAAAATGCATGTTCCCAGCATTATTTATAATAATGAAAATTAGAAACAAACTCCATGTGAGTCATTACTAAATTGGTAAATGTCAAGTGTTTTTTGACCACTACCCATACTAAAAAATAAATTTTATATAGTAATACAGAATGTGCATGTATGAGAGAGCGTGTGTGCACGTGTGTATGTATACAAAACTGAACCAAAAAGTTTCTGCAAACAATACTTACCTTTACTATGTGTGATGCTCTCTGCCATTTTCTATCCTAATCTATTTCATTAAGAAAACAAACAAAGCTTGTAGATCCCCACTAGACTGATTCCCCATCCCACTAATGATGACCTGCAGTCTGAGAAACACTGCACTAGATGGACAATTGTGCAGCCATTAAAAGAAATGACTATGATCCACAAACTGGTAACAGTGATCGGCTCTAGGGAAAGAAAAGAGAAAGAACGTAGGAGGAAGATTTGCTTTTCACTGTACATCTTTTTGTACCTTTTGAATTTGCAATACATACACGTATTATTTATTTAAAAAGTGACTGTGAAGACTTTAACAGTATCAGACAATGCTAATTTTGCATGACAAAGTTATAACTACATTAAAATGTAGAAAACACATACAAGCGAAAAAGGAAATTATACCAAAACAATAACCACATTAGCAATTTTTTCCTTCTTACTAAGTTCTAAATATGCCACATGGTTACTGTTTTACTTCTGCAATTTAATATATATTTATTTTCTAAAATTAATGCAATTATTGGCAAGGGTACATAGGAGATTTCAAAGCTAATGGTAATGTTTTCTATATTAAGCTGGGTGGTAGATACATGAATACTCACATTTAAACTGTACATATAAAAAACATATACTCTATATTTTAATAATATTTTTAAGATGAAAGATTGCAAAAGTGGACCATTTTTTCTGGTCTGCCTCTCCTCACCCTCAAACTCAAGCAGACACTCCAACAAAGTGTGGGATAGGATTTAAAACCATCAGTCAAATGGATACCTTCCATTTTTGTAAACAGGTTGTAACATGTTAGAACCTGGCTTCTAAAGACTTCCATTTAGAACTTTGTAGGTGGGCTAGTTTCAGCGTTCCATTCACACTCAGGACTCTCTAAGTGTGTTTTCTTGATTTCCCTTTTCCCCCCTACTAAGCCATTGTTTATGCCTTCATATTTTAAATCACATATAAGCTCTTCTGAGCAAAGGGACCATTTCTTATCCATCTTTGAATTTCCAACAGGCTATAATGCAGTGTTTTCTTTACACACAGCAAATGCTCAATAAGTATTTATTAAATAGGCAATATCATAGGCAAAACTCCAGAACAGAGTATATGAAACACGAAAAGTAGCAAGGACATAAAGAAGGAAGCACTGATCACTGGAGATTAAATAAAGTCATGTTAAAGTCATTACTTTTATTTAATAAAGTTAACATGGAATTATAGTAGAGAATAAAGGAGATAATATATGTAAAACACTCAGCAATAGATAGTAAGTGGTCTATAAATAATAGTCTGGGGGTTTAAAAAAGAATATGCACACATATTTACATAATATATATTTACATATGATATATATTATGTATCACATAAATAAACACATACATATGCACACACATATATCAAAGAATGCCAGGACACAATTTATCTGGACTTCAGAAAAATCTCTCTTGATCTTATGGATAAAACAGGAAGGCACTGGCAGTAGCACAATCTGGTAACTCAGGACAGTTGGGTCCAAATGGAAGAGCAAAATGGATCAGTATCAACTACGAAGGAGTACTCTGGAACTCCTAGAAGTCTGGACATTCCCATCTGTTCTAATCCCATCCTGGTCACCCTTTTTTATCAATGACTCGGGTAAGGCATGCTTATCAAAAATGCATATAACAAATTAATTGGGAGGGAAAATTAACATATTAGAGATAATTCCCCAAAAAGGGCCTCCACAAACTTAGAACCATAGGTTAAGTATAACAAGATTAAATGTTAAAAGGACAAAAGATATCATTTTACACTTAAGTTTATTTAAAAAAACTGCATGACAACAGGATGAAAATGGTATAAGTAAATTTTTGTGACTTTCTGTTTGAATTAAAAAAAAAAAAATGGTATAAGTGAAAGACACTTGAGGAATGGTTCAATATGAGTCAACTGATGAGTCCATGTGATTTTGAGTTTACTGACCGACATACAGAGTCCAGGTCAAATGAGGTCCATGTCTTACTTTGCTCCATTCTGGTTAGAACAATAGTGTAACCAGGGGACACACACTATATTTGCAGACCCAGGGGTAACTGGGGTCCTAATAATATCCCAGGCAAGTATGCTGAAGAGAAAAAGAAAATCAAGTCTGTGGAGTCCCTTAAATTGAGAAATAAGATAACATCTCTGGTTCATGAAGTTCTTAAGTCCCCCTACAGAACAGGAAGATAAAAAACTACCCCATCACTTACTCCCCATGGAGTCATCTCTGGGAACTAGTGGCTAGACGAGATAAAGAAAGCTCACAGAAAGAAGAGACAGCTGAGCCCTGCCTGATCTGCCCTTTGTGCCTTCCACTACTCACGTCACAGCCTCTCATTTGGGGCTCTGACCATACAAGTTCTAGAGAGGACGCAGAGAAGCTCAGGAATCCAAACAATTCTTACCCATCATCTCCCCAAACCATGGTTCATCATGATCAGAATTACAAAGTGATGTTTTTAACCATCAGAGTGAATTCTTGTGGATCTTTAACCTTCTATACTAAGCTGTCATCTGATAGCTGTTGTGAGCAAGGACTCGGCTTTGACTGTTGTAACTGAAACATTAGACAGTAGGAATGCAGCAGTTCAGCTCCGTCAGGCATTGCTGGGACGTATACATACCAGCATATCTCCCGTAATGAGAAACTACAGTGCTTCTAAGGACTTAAGAAGAATCAGGAGGAGAGAAGAGCAGTGGCCCCTCAAAATTCAGTTCTTATCCTAGGGACATGGATGGTGGCCCTGGTCTACAGATGAGTGTCCTACTAAATAAACTTCAATGTCCTATAGTAGAAGATGCCATTTTTTAAACCCTTCTCTCTCTTTTCCCCCAAGGACAGGAACCTTGACGTTTCTAATTTATGCAATGATTAGCTCCTTCCTTAACAATACATACACTAGGTGTATCCCATTTTTATGTAAAATAGAGCTAGTTTGCCTTTTGTATAAAAAGAGGTGCTTATAAACGTTCATTCACTTAGAGATCAACACAGAGAATGGGTGAGATGATGAGAGGAAAAACAGGAACGTGGAGGGAGAGAAGAGTGCAATTTAAGATCCTGAAGGACAGAAACAGGAGGAAGCTTGTTTGGAAGTCTGAGAATAGCATATCTGGGGGAATTCCTGAGCATTACTCCCTGGGATGTCAAAGAACATATCTGAGTACCACTTAGCCTTTGAAGGACAGAAAAAAATTCAGAAAGTCTATATTCCTTACCTGGGTGAACATGATTGTCTATACCCCATGTAACGGGTTAGCTAACGTTGCTAATGACAGCATTATTAGGAAGAGGGCAGAGTAAAACAAACAAACAAAAAAACACACAAAAGGTCAAGGACTACCGTCCCCAGCACAGCAGTTGCCAGCAGAAGACTTCTTTCTCACAAGCGGTGGGACTCCAGAAGCTATAACTGGGAGACACTGGCTCTCCTCAAACCCAAGCAAGCAAAGGAAGTCAACCACGTTAAGAGTCCTCAAGGTGATGAAAGACTGCAGCCACTCATCATCGATGCAGATAACATCTGCAATCAGTAATGCAGGGACACACCTCTTCCAAGGAAAAGGCCCACAGGAGCTGAGGAGGGGAAGTTTACTCAGGAAAAATCCACTAAGAAAATGAGGCATGACTGTGTCTATGTGCTTCCAAGAGAGTAACCACTGCTTATTAAATTAGTGTTCCTCTTCAGACTCAGGATTTCTCCAAACACAGCCCGCAGAAACATAGCCACTAGCCAATCACGAAGGGTCAGAGACCCAGAGACAGCTGTGAGAGCTGTGAGAGGCAAAGAGGAGACTAAAATGGGCTGCGGAGGTTTGCAAAATGTTTTTAAGGACAGTGAAGGTGACCCCAACTCTATTTTTCTTTCTTCAAACATGATCTCTCTCTGTTCTGTCTCCTGCTGTATGGGGCGGTGAGAATGAACACAAGGAGGGAGATCAAGAGCTCTTTGAATAGAAAGCAAGAACTTGAAGGGTAATTGACTGTGGAGGTGAGGGAGGGTCCAGAATGACTCCCAGATTCCGGCTCGATCACTGAGCACCAGCCATCACAGCAGGGAATAGAGACAAAACAGAATATTCCAAGGTGCTATGCTGTAGTCATGTCTGAGTTTAACCAAGAGAGGAAGTTGCTCCAACACAGGAAGTTATCTAGACAAGACAAGACAAGAGTGGAGAGAACAGAGATGGAGGAAGGGGAATTAGACTAGAAAAATAGTTAAGGAGAAAAAATAAAAAAGGAAAGAGGAAAAGGGAAATGGAGAGAAGTGCATGCATGCGTGTGTGTGTGTGTGTGTGTGTGTGTGTGTGTGTGTGTGTATTTTAAAAGGAGGTGGGGAGAGGATGTGGATAACACAAACAGCCATAACTCTGCAAATACTGAGTTCAAATATTGGCCACAGCCTACTAACAGCAGAGTGTGTCCTCTTCGGTAGTTAGGTTCTGGGGTCAGCATATAACATGAAAATCATGTGGAAACAAATTACTCTTGAAATTCCCTTAGAAAGGCACCACCCTGGAAACCAGCCACAGTCTCTGAGGAAACCCAATTCAATACTTTTCATATACGTTATTTTCATGCACTCTTAAGAATCTCAGAACTAGAAGGACCCAAGGAGTCCGTCTTATCTACTGGTTCTCAAAAAGAGTTCCTAGTAGTAGAACCACTGATCTAGTCTGAAGCTTCTTGAATAAGCTTCATTTTGCTCAGAGAGACTGGTAATCACCTAATGTCACCTAACTAGACAGGACTTTTCTCTGACCCCAGACTCCTTCCTCCATGCTTCTCTTGTCTTAAATTTCCCCTAGGAGATAGAAGGCCAAGATTGGAGGTCCCATTATACCACTAAATAGTTGTGTGAGTTGCGAATAGTACCCTCTCTTTTCTTGGCTCTAATCTCCCCATCTGGAAAATGAAGCCAGATTAGATGAACTCTAAGAGCCCAGACAACTCTGAGATACTTACTGAATGAAAAAGTGCTTTGAAAAGCACTTCCTAAACATAAGATAAGATATCGTAATGGTCAACTCTCACAGGGCAGAAATGTTGGCATCCTCTGTTTTTCCCCTCAGTTTTACCCTTAATATCCCATGTCCAGGTCCTACTTATTCTACTTTTGAATATTCTCTGGGATTCACCCCCTTCCTCTCTATTCCGGTTGCGGACGACCCATACTCTTTGGTGGGTCTCCTTACTGCCAATCTCTGTCCTCTCCAAAATTAGCCTACTCTCTTCCACAAGAGTGCTTCCCACAAAATTCCACTTTCGCTGCTTCTCTTCCCATCCCCTGAGCACCAAGGCAGATGGTCGTCGCAGGGACCCTGGAAAGCCACACCCTCTCTATGTCCCTGCTGTTCTCCACAACCAGAACACCTCTCCTTTGCTTATATAAAGTCGATCCAACCTTCAAAGATCAGAAAAGATCCTGCCTCCGCCAAGAAAGTTTTCCTGTAGTTTTAAGAACCTTCTTATTTCTGAACTATAAACACATTCACAGTTAGTAACCAAACACAGTTAAGATCTCTATGTTCTCTATTTGTTTAACAAATTTTGTCTCTCCCAATAGATGATAAATTCCCTCGGTGAGAAAAAAAGCTTTATATAATATTTGAATCACAATGTTGGTTAAGCTGAAAAATTCAGCTAGTATTATTGACTGTTTGATGGCTGAAAAGCAAGATCTTTTGCCCTTGACCTTTCGCAGGAAATGTTGGGGGTGCGGGGAGTGGGGAAGGGAAGGGGTGGAATCAATACTCCCCCAACTCCTGAAGTACCTTCCCACCTTTTCCTCCCAACTTTCACCTATTCTGTTTGAACCCTCTATCATGGGTTCAAATCAACTTCTTCCCTAAGGATGAGTCTCAGCACATCAGAGCAGGATGCTCTGTAATACTTAGTTATATTTAGACAGTTATATTTAGCTCCATTCTTAACCCTGATCAGTCTTGATCAGTCAGCATGATAGCAGCAGCTGCTTACAATCCCTGACAGTGATGGGAAGGTAAAGGCAAGAGAGAAATGCAGAAGGAGGAAGAGCCAAAACTAGCAGGGATTTTGTAATATACATTTCAGATTTGGGCCCTTGAGGGAGGTCTGCTTCAAATTAAGCCGCACCTGTTCTCAAGCGCCAAAGAGGCAGGACATCCATGGGAAGGCTCTGTAACCTGTCAGCACATAGACACCTCTATAGGCCATGCCACTGAGGACTGCAAAAATGCTTCTCATCCTCAGGGAGCCAACAAACTGGAGGTGGGCACTCTGACTGGCCATCCCTGCCAAGGGATGCTAACGTGTGCTGTCACCACCCAGAGTGTCAACGTAACCAGACTGGAAAGACACCCAGAAGACAGACGCTCTTACCTGCCTCTAAGCTCCTTCCTCACAAAAGGCATCTGCTGCACCCATCTCCAGAGCCAAAAGATCACAGGAAACCGAGCACTAATCTTCCTCCTCACCCCCTTCCTTCCAGAGTGGCAAGGAGACAGGGAAGCAAGTCAGAGAAAGTTTTAAGGAGAATCAATACCACACCGCATCCCATGAAAAGCTAGCTCCTGGTCCCAGGACTGCAAGAAAGGGCAACTCCACATTCAAACTCCTGGTTATCTCCAGGGGCTGGTCTCCATGGAACTGCCCTAGCATTCTGCATCACAGAGGCACGAAGCAACCGCACCCCACAGAGCCCCAGAGGCAGAGAGTTAGGCAGAAAGGAATGCAGACAGCTTCCCAGAAGTGCCCAGCAGAGAAGGAAACCAAGAGCTTACCACAGCTTCCTGGGCCCAGAAGGGGAGGAACTAGGCTCTCAGAAGAAAGACTTCAGCAGCTCAGAGACCTTGAAGGTCCTCATATCTGAAAGCCCAAAAGACGAGAAAAGTACCGTGGTGGGAAGACGTCTGGACAGAACAAGCCTGGGCTGGCCCCAGATGGCTTCCAGTAAGCAGTGGCTACGCTGAACGTGAGCAAGAGTCTTAGAGAAACCCGAAGCTATTGATGGCCCCAAAGGAACCCAAGGCAGGCCTGGCATGGGGATGTCTGAACCACCTAGTATAAGCTTCTGCTGGTGGCTTTACCACCTGCCTTCCATGCAGGGGCTTCATTCTTTTCCCCATCTTGGGGGAGGAGGGTGGAACGAGAGCAGGTACCCAACATCTGACAGGAAAACAAAGCTAGTCAGCAGATGGGCTTCACAGGCTCCAGTGCCTCCCAGCTCTGTTCTCTTTGTCATGCTCCAGAGGACACAAAGCTTCTTCCATTCCTACTGTGAGTTGTAGGCTTCCCAAGGAGCCCCACCACAGTTCCCAGAAACCCATACAGAGGCAAGGCTGAGCAAAGAGGAAGATCTTCCCTGCAGACGCGCTTTCTCCAATTTGTCACATAGTATGGCTTTGTGAGGCTCTGTTCTAGGATAAGCATAGGGGAAGGAGCAGAACATAGAAAGGAGGTGATTCGGAACACCTTCCTGTTGTATATTAATCTGCCACATTAAACATATCAAACGAAAATAATCAAATAATTTTAACTGAAAAATGAGTTAAATCATAAACTGCTTTCCCTTCCAAGAAAAGGGCAATTCCTAATACAGATTCCCAAAAACCCAGACAACGTTTCTCCTTCTCCTCTCATATCTAACCCCAGTTTGGAAACCCTCATCAGTTGTCAGCATTAACACAAAAGACACACAGACACATACAGACATACACGTCTGTTCATTCCTCAAAGCTTTGTTCCCACAGCCAAGGTTACAAGACCCTTTCCAACTTCAGGTCCCTGTGGGGACAGCAGGAGGCAAGAATTAGACGAAGGCTTTTCCCAAGCAAAGGCCTTGTCTGCCAATAGGATTGGGGGTGGCTTTAGACACCCCCAAGTGCAGGAAGGAGGCTGAGCACCTGGAATCCCCCCTTCCTCCACAGCACCAGTAAACCAGCTGACGTCACCTCTCTGGTAGCCACATGTCTGCCTCCCAGCCTCTGGGATTTTGCCCATCCTCACCTCAAAATTGCAAAATAAGTGTCTGGAGCTAGTTAGTTCAGTTACTTACAGCCTGGTACCAGTGAGACAAAGGTGAAAGGTTTGCTCCTTATACAAATCATTAGTTTCACGCTGCCCTGCGGCCATAGGTTTTACTCCCGTACCTTGATCAAAATGCATGCTGCTTTTTGCAGAGACAAGACCAAAGATGAGCTCAAACCATCTCTGGGCACCACAGAAAGAAAGACAAAGGAAGAGGTAATCAGCTAAGGACCTACTTCTTTAGAACTACATGACATATACTATCCCCAGACAAAAACATATGGATAAACTTTCCCACTCTAACAGGAAATTCTCAGTCACTTGGAACCTAGTAGAGCTTGGAATTTTATTCAAAAAATTGTTCCATTTTCCTGAATTGTTCATTCCACAAAGAGATGCTACAGTTTACACACAGAGCACAGGGACAGCATCAGTTTTCATAAATTGGCAGCAGATTTATCCCACTGGAAATAGACACAGCTTCAAACTAGAAGCTTTCCATTTAAGACCTGACACAGCAACACAACAAGAATGTATTATTTCCTACTCAAGAATAGGAGCAGATAAGTCAATTAACTCCACTAAACAACATGTTTCAAGAATGTGGTCCTGTCATAATTGGATCATGATATTCAAAGTAGGGGGACGTCTTCAGGCTTTAAGCTAAAGTATTTCCTGAAGTTACACATAGCAAAAAAAAAAAAAAAAGAGAGAGGGAGAGGGAGAGAGAAGAGCTTAGTCAGGCATGGCATACTCCAGTACCTCCAGCTGCCACGCAGAGACTCAGACCAAAGGAAGGACCCAGCTTTCCTGATGGAGCACCAGGCCTCCTTTGGAAGCACTTTTCTTCCTCTCCATATGACAGGAATGGAGTCGGCCCCTTCCACAGCAATATCACCCTTAGGGGCCAGAGGATGAAGACTGTTTTTGCACTGAACACTCCTTTGTCAGTCAGTCACCTTTACAAGTTGAAGAAATTTTCCCAAAGAAACAATATTAGATATGGTAGCTGCATGCCCAAATAGGCTCATTACTGAACATGGTTAAAATACTGTTTATATAAAGATACAAGAAAAATTACCTGTGTAAATAAATACTTGCAATAAAACAAAACATAAGAGAAATAAAATTAAATAATTTTTACATATCCCAAAATTGTGGTACTGGAAGAAGGACAGATTAATTGAAAGATAGGTATTTTTAAGGATTCCAAAAGGTATTCACAAGGACAAGACTGATAGCACTGTTTCTTCACATCATCTCATTTCACTCCCAAATGTGTGACTTTCCTTTCTGAAGTATTCTTTGTGTCATGCTTATCAGCTATGACTGGGGCTAGCTTTCACTACACAATCAAAGAGGGAAGGGGACAAGGAGAGTATTTCTTGAGGTAACTACGCAAAATAGGTAGAAGAGAAAGAGAGTGGAGGAAGAAGGTTAAAGAGGATGTGAGTAGGATTTGAAAAACACCTACCTGAAGGGGAACTATGAGCTATGACTCGTGAGAAACACGGAAGGCAGAGGGTTTGTGAGTATCCAGGGCTGGAGTGGCAGGGAGGATACATCGGGCATTACGTGACAGCTATCAGTTGGGCCATCTTCCTAGGACAAGTTGGTTTAAGAACAAGTGAGACGGGGGAAAGTACCAAATAGCCAGACATGGGCTCACAACTCTTATCAAGCCCCAAATCAAACCATTATTTCGCCCAGATGATGCTGGCATTCACAACAAACACATCTATAGAGCCTATAGGAAATGTTTATGCCTGTTCTCTTGGAGCTGGATGAGTTGGAGTACCTAGCTATCTAAAGGAAAGGAACTATCCCAGAGCTCCACGTCATCTAGTTCTAACAGTCCCAGTAAAGTAGAAGGCATCCTCACTGGTGATGTAGGGTCAGGATGAAGTCAGAGCATATAGAGTACATTAAAAAAAAAAAGAGAGAGAGAGAGAGAGAGAGAAAGGAGCACTGTGGTGTATGTCACAGGGACTTAAGATAAATTAAAGGATTGCAGAATAGCAAAGAAGTCCCAGTTGAACGCATACAGAGTCAATTATGTAACTCTTCTCCCCAGAACTAGTCTACTCAGTTCCATGAATTTCTCTAGCAAGGTGCAGCAGCCTGAGAGCCTCCCGAGGTTGGGTGTAGCAACAGTGAGTGCAGGTCCTTATCACTAACCCTGCAACGACAAGTATCCCTCTGAACTCATTTACCAAAGTTTCTGCTGATTATGCCTGACAAAGGATCACAGGGCAGCAAAAGACTTTGGAGATTGTCTTCCAAATCTGCATTGGAGGAAACCAACACAAATCTTTAACTGGCAAGAAAAAGTATAAACTAGGCAAGACCTGATTAAATCCCAGAATCATTTCAGAAGGGGACAGGGAGAGATCAGGAAGAAATGTAGCTCTGCCTATCTGAGTATGTGTGTGAGGGCTATGGTTTACATAGGCAGACGTTAAACTACTTTGTTCTTCTTCGAAGACTTGCCTCTCACGAACACCAAGGAGGCATCTCTCAGTTCTTTTGTCTACTTTTATTTCCTAGTTCCTATTGATAGGATCCCCCAAATATCCCCCCCTTCCTTGCTGGAACCAAACCATACCACCTTCAGGGCACAAGAACTGGAACGCAGCCATGCACAGAAGGAGTGATCAACAAATGCAGAAGTTGGACATGTTAGCAAACATTTAAGGTTTCTGGAAACTACAACTTCCAAGGACCATTCTCCACATGATGAGGAAATCAAAGCCAGGTGAAGATCTGGGCTGAGTTTCAAATATTTCTGGGTTTATGAAGGAGGTGGAAGGTGGGAGGCAGAATTCTGGAACTGAACCCGCAAAAGGCCAAGCCTCCCACACCTCAAGGGTGACAGCAAACAGGTGTGGACCTAGAGCAGCCCCAGTGGTGGACAAGGCAGTTATCTCTTGAAGTCATCCTTGCCAGAGAATTTCCACCACTTTGTTATCACAGTTTATACTTTTTCAAAGTGACTAGACATACTCATTTTATCTATATTTGGATGTGAGTTTCCTTCTGGCTCCACTAATGACAGTCATGGTCACGGTTCTCTGCCTCTAGTCCATCTACTCTCCTTGATCCCCCAGGCTTACTCTCTGGGTTCCTATCTCCATAGATTCCTGTCTTCTTTATCATAAGGTCCCTTTTGACAAAAGGAAATTGAGACATAGAAATGTGACTTGCGCAAGATCACACCGCAAATTAGTAGCACAGCAGGGATTAGAATCCAATTCTCTGAACTCTAGTCCAGCACTCTTTCCAACTGACCACAATACCTCCGTTATAGGAGAAACATCTGCCCTGGAGCACCAAGACCAAGAATCAAAACAGTTTATCTGCATGTCTTCTTAAGCAAAACAACACAGCCAGAATGTTTGGCAGAGACTAACTAAATATTTCCTCTGTGATCTACGCCGGAGGGGAAGACTGTGGGAGTGAGGTAGGCACAGAACACAGGGAAACTGAAGAGAAAACCACTGCAAAGGCCAGCAGATGGGTGACAAAAGAGGGAAAATGCAATCTTAAACTGAGGACAAGCTAGGGGCAAAGGAATCAGATTTTTTCTTTAATGTTGAGATTTAAAAATAGGATTCTAGATCTAAATGTGAATGTAAATAGACTGTCATCTAAGAACCGACCAAACAGAAGCCAGAAGAAAACGTATCACAATATCAAGTCATAAAGACAGGAATCTATGAGAGTGAGATGGGGGCGCCTAGGAACTCAAGGCTAGAGGCCGAGAAGCACTACCGCGGAGCATCACTAGTAGAACTGGAAGGGAGCTCAAGGGACCAAGACAAGGTTCTTCCAAAAGGAGGAAAAGCACCGAGATCATTCAGCTGAAAGAAGGCTGGGGGAGCAGAAGAAGTCACTATACAAAACTAGGTCCACTGGCTTTAAAAAAAAAAAAAAAAGAAAGAAATCTACCTGATGATGCAAGAGAGAAACTCTCCAAAGAGTGTGAAAGCTGTGGAATGGGAAAGTTCTTACCCCCAAGGAAAGGCCACTTGAGCTTTCCAGGAACCTTTAAGAAAGAAAAGGCTTCAAAGGGCATAGGACTCCTCAATTGTGTTAAATGAACAAAAAGAAAAGGGAGGCTTCCACAACAGAACAAAGAGGTCTGAGGCAGGCCTTCTACTACTGCCCCTGGGGGCAAAAGGGTTTTCTCTAGCACTGCTGTGACCAGTTATCTCAGAGAGCACACAGTGAGGTCAGCCTCAGAGAGGCTGTTGGCTGTGCCTGCATTCTCGGTAGGTAGGCTGACCTTGGGAGCAAGGACAAGGTAACCTCACCAGCAAACGTGGCCACTGGTGGTCACCCTCCGGCTGGAGGAAAGGGAAAGAAAGAACCTGGAGCTCTTACCCTCAACAGGTTTACGTTCTATTTGAGCAGCCAAGACACACATCCCAAAGAACTAAGAAATCCTGCATCAACACTTTAGCTCAATAAGCTCCAATAAGCCATCCAGCCTCTGGGCTTGGAAGACTATTCCCTTTCTTGAAGGAGAGTACTGACAACTAAGGCAGTGATGGGCAAATGAGAAAAGGTCTAATAGTCACAGAACACAGCAAAAGGGAATTTTAGGAGACAGAGGAATTGCTTCCTGATTGTGAACTGATTCACTCACTAGGCAAAGTCTATGAGACAAGGAGCTAAGCCAAGTAAAGTTTTTTTTTTTTTAAAGATTTATTTACTGATTGATTGATTGATTGATTGCTATGTTGGGTCTTCGTTTCTGTGCTAGGGCTTTCTCTAGTTGCGGCAAGCGGGGGCCACTCTTCATTGCGGTGCGCGGGCCTCTCACTATCGTGGCCTCTCTTGTTGCGGAGCACAGGCTCCAGACGCGCAGGCTCAGTAGTTGTGGCTCACGGGCCTAGTTGCTCTGCGGCATGTGGGATCTTCCCAGACCAGGGCTCGAACCCATGTCCCCTGCATTAGCAGGCAGATTCTCAACCACTGCGCCACCAGGGAAGCCCCAAGTAAAGTATTTTAAAAGGACGGGGGGGAGTGGAGAGGGCAGCTCTTCCCCAGGTGGAAAAATTGAGAAGGCAGACAAAAGGAAGGAGTGAACTCCATGGAAACAGGGAAATCCCCCACCCCAAGGCTTCATGTGTAATCAAAGGCAGAAAGGACCAAACTAATGTAAACAGGCCAAGGGAAGCTAATGTGCCCTTCTCCAGAGAGGCCAAAACACACACTTCCCCAGCATGGCCCTGGAAATGCAGAAGGTAGGTGTTCCCTTGGATGAGAGAGGCAGCCTGGGGGAGTTGGGGAATTCCCAGGCTGCTCTAGGTCATTTTTTTCCTCCGAGTTCCCAGGCAGAGAGTTCACAAAAACTCGCGGGCACAGGGACCAAGTAGAAGGTAAAGCTAAGACTTTACTGCTTGGAGGAAAATGCAGTTTGCCCAAAGTTCCCACAAGAGAGAATCAGAAGAAAATAACCAGGGGGAACAGCAGGACCACCTCCAAATCTGAGCACCTAGGCCACAGGCCTGCGGGCTTCCCACACTCCTCCCTAGCTCCGATGCAATAAACAGCTGCCCTGGAGAAAACAATGGGCCTTTGTCTGTGCCTCTGCCTTTAGATTATCTTGGAGAACCAAACAGGATAATTCCTTTAGAGGAGTGGTTCTCTTAAATACTGGCCCAGGCCATGATGAAAGTTTTTATCATGTACAGCATCCCTCTCAAATTCCTACCTGATCCACAGTGGGCAGTAAGGGTCCTGTGCAGCCCTGGCCTGGTACATGAACCAGTCGCAGACAGGTTCTGGCAGCACTCTTCCTGGAGCCCTCACCAGTCAGACACCAGAGCTATGACTTCTGCTTTCTCCTTGGCCTGGCCACAGAATTAAAAGCCGAACAACTTACCCCCTTCTCTCCATTCACCAGAATATTCCATGTTGTGTGAATTACTCTGACGGTTGATGCTGTTTTCATCAACATACCTGTTGAAATGCACTATCAACAGTAACTGTGATCAAATAAAGTGTGAAACAAGCTGGACAGTCAAGCTTCTCCTGATGTTGTACTAACAAATAAAAATTCCCCAAACTGACAAACACATCAATAAATTTTATGTTGTAATTTATCTTGATTCAAAATAGTTTAAATCTAACCTAATTTTGTAAAAGAGGAGAATTAGGTGCTTTCTTGCAAAGAGCTGCCCTATTATCCTATTTTATTTATTGTTTTTAATTTATTATCTGGTTTTCAAATGTCCTTTCTTATATGATGTGATGATGATAGGTTTGGGGTTTTTGTTTATTTTTGGCCTCTTTTCCTGGGAAAAATATCTTAAAATCTAGGAATTCTATATTGGCCTCAAAAAATAAATAAACAAACAACTGTGTTTTATGAAATTAATATCCTATAGTATGCTAGTCTTTTCCCATTTTCCCCCACAGAGACAACTGGTGGCAAATGAATTGAGGAGCCATTTCTTTCAAACCACCAAGGACTAGATGCCACAGCACAAAATCCCTTCACATGAAACAGAGACAGTCTGAAGAATTCCTAGTATCTTCCCCCTCAAGACCTCTCTCCTCACCAGCATTACTCCTCTCCCCAAAAGCCTCCAAATAAAGCATACTCAGAGTTTTTCAGAACAGTTAGCTGGATACCATGAGTTCCCTAATTCAATCCAGAAGATCGCTCATTTTCCATGATTTCAGCACAAAGCATCATCACAATGTAGTGGAAAGGGCTTTGGAATCAAATGAGCCTGGGTTCAAATGTGGGATCTTGGGAAAGTTACTTGATTTCTCTGAGTCATGATTTCCTCCTCTTCAAGACAATCAGTGGAATTTATGAGAGTATCAAGCAGTGACTGGCACAGAGTAGGTCTCCTGCACTGACTCAGTTCTTGCTTGACAGCATTCCCTCCTCCTGTCCCCCAAGAGCTAGGCTTTTCAGAGAGTTCTTTGAAAACAGAGATCTGGAAATAATGAAGCCAAGTACAACCTTTTCCCACAAGAACTCAAAGTCATGCGGCTTTCCTTACCTTGCCTTGCTAGTTACATTCCATAGCTGTCCACAGTTCCTTTCCAGGCTCTTTTGGAAAGGCCAGGGTACCTATTTTATGGTATAAATCTCCCTCTTCTCCTTCTTAAGAGCCTAGAAGAATAAATAATTAGGTGGCTCAGGGTTCTCTAAGGGCAGGGCTTTCAGTGTCATCCTGGAAAATATTAAAGTGTGGAAAAACCACTCATCTCACCACCTCATGTTTCTGTGTATTATCGAATCAACCCTTTTGGAGTTCATTCAATCTGCTCTGAGCAAATACTGAATCAGGTCTCTAGTACTTTGCTGAACAAATGTTCCAAACAGGCAACAAAAAAACCATAATCAATTTTTTCAAGACTACATACAGCCTCATTTTATAGTACTCCTATTTTGATTCCTATTAATGGAAGCCTCTCCATCAGGAAAGCAAAAGAATTCCCAGTACCAGATGGGCCAGAAGAGTGACCTCACATACTACCTTTTCCAGGACCATAGAATTTTACACAGTTGAATTCTTTATAACAAGGGTTATTTAGTAAATGTAAATGTTAAGCTTGATTTAATTTGCAGAAATTTGTAAAAGTGTTTCATGTAAACAAATTCATAAATCGGAAAAAATATTATTTATTGGTCCAAAGATCTCAAATTTCAATTCCAAAATTAGAGTCACCCTTTTAAATGACAAGCAGATGACCTCAACCAAGCAGGTGGCCAAAGGGGGTAAGAAGAACCCTTGGACTCTAGCACTAGTCTCAGTCTGCCCATTGCTACTAAGGTAACAAAACCTGTAAGAGGAATAAACCCTGGGTGGGCCTCAGTTTACTCCCCTAGCAAAATGTAAACAAGGATCTCTACATTTGTAAGAAGGAACAGAAGATTACCAACAAGGAAAACAGTCACTGGGAAGGAAGCACCATTAATGGATCGCTCTTGCCCTCACTACCTCATGCCTGGCCAAGAGCTTCCTCCCCATACCTCCAACCCCACTGCATCTCCCTTTCGGTCCATCAAAGTGTACTTTCGGGCTGGCTTTAAGTCGCCATCTGGTTCATGCCACTCCTGCCATCTCCCCCAAAGTTTTCACATTCTTTTATACCTCTGGGCCTTTTGCATAAACTGTTCCCTCTTCCTGGAATGCCTTCCCACCTCTATTATGCTAGCCAGCTCCAAGAGTCCCTCAAGATTCAGTCCCCACAGCACCGCTTCTAGCTGCTTTCTCTGACGCTGGGGCTTCCTTTGCATCTTTTCCTTATTTTCTTCCCTTTCCTCGCTATCATACTCTATTGTAAATGTTCATTTTTCAAAGATGCCCTAAGTGAATTTTGCAAAACAAGTACTCCTTCCATATATTTAAATCAACATTTACATTTTTGCATCACAGATAGTAGTAGAGATATACCTTCTGGCACATCATAAACACTGACATTTTAAAATAAAATTACTATGTTACTCTCTTAAATGAATCCAAATGAATCCAATGAAATCTAAATACCACAGTGATTTGAAATCTACCATCATTCATTTAAAAAAAACATGAAATTTTATACCATTCTTTTTTCTCCATATACACTTATCATTTTTACTTCCTCCTCAGAATTTTACCCTAATATTTACGCTTGAAAATATTTTACTGGTAAGCCTATGATACTTCTCTGCATTATAAGTATTATATAGAAATTGATATATATAAATTTTTAAATTCTCCTATAACAGTAAGCTCTAAATGTTAAAAAATTTTTTTCTTCTGGATTGGGCTTTCATTACCTTTGTTATTAATATACAATTGTATAATATATCAATTGTATAATATACAATTGATCAAAACATATTACAAATTTGTATTATTAAATATAAAAAGTAAAATTGTATTGCAAATACATTAATTTTCCATTTTTATAGTTGCAAGTGCCAAGAAACTCTGTTTACATAAATAACTAGACAGGAATGAAGGAAGTTTTGTTACAGTAATATCAGTCAACCTTTGCACTCCTGAGCTAAATGCCAAAATTAGACAGTGGTCTATCATCAAAAATTATTTTTAATGATCTACCAACTGACAATTCTTTCAATTTTGTTGAAAGCAAAAACTAAAAACCATCTGATTTGGAAAAGGATTTGTTACTCAGAGTCACTCACTTTCTCTAAAAGCATTTTTAATTGCTCCTTTGCTAGCCAACTGGGAAGTTTTCACACAGCCAGCACACAAACGGCAATATGCAGGATGAGAAATGCTATGTCTTCTTTTTGTAAAGTGAGAGAAGAGTGACTGAGAAAGGGGACATCTTGAGTACAACTGTATTCACAGACCTGGAGGCTGTAGAACCAAGCAGCCAGCGTTCCAGAAACAGGACCAAACGGTGTGTCTCTCAGGTACAAACCACGTCTATCAAAAGCTTTCTCTTATCACTGGAGGGCTCTTCCTTCAACTTAATCCTAACAAAGATGAAATGGGAATTCAGAATTCCATTTCTCTTATACAAAGTCATTTTCCAAAATGAGGGGTTTGTAATTAAGTGACCATTAATTAAATTCACCATCACAAAATTTAAAATGGCCCAATTCATTAACTTTTATAATGAGCTTGAAATGAAATCTCAATATATTGAAAAGGACTTCTCACAAATCTCAGTAAATACAGTACAAACAAAATAGTCTGAAACTATGAAAGGAGGATCAACAAGTAAACTTACAAAAATGAATAAATAGGAAAAAGATATGAGTCAAAGGAAAAAAAAAAAAAAAAAAGCCTTACGGTAGAAAAGAAGAACAAAGCCAATCCCTTTAACTGAATGCCTTCCTCACAGTAAACACTCAATCAATCAAATTTACAGAATGGCTGATATTGATTCTCGAGGTATAAAACAGACTATCATACTGACTATATAAATAGTACAGGCTGCAAAAGAAATAGTAAAAACATAAGGTCCATACTAAATCAATGAATAGATGAATGTAATAAAAATAGAAATGATGCTACAGAAAAAGCTAATCAGAAAAAGACATAATATACAGAAAAGAAATTTAATGAAAAAAAAAGATTCAAAGAATGCAAAAAATGACAATCATGAGAAGGCATGCAGCTCAGAAAACCACCTGCAAATAACAGAAATCTTTGAACAAATGACCTCAAATCTATAATCAGAATTTTAACAGAAGCAAACTGTCCAGAAGTGATTAAAGAGTTTGGTCCAAAAACAAGATTACAGAATCCTAAACAAAATCAACAATGAGGAACTAACACTATGTATGACATTCTCATACCTTTTAAGTATGAAGAGAAGAAAAAACTCTGCGTATAGAGAAGACCCAAATTTGAATTTCTTCCAGTTTTGCAGAGGACATAATTAAGGCCCAGATATGTATAAAAAGCTCTGAGAAAGTATTTCACCTCAAATTTTTTAACAAGATGAGAAGATGCCTTGAGAAAATGAAAACAAATTAAGAAATATACCCATCACATACCTCAAGTCCAACATATAGATCAAAGAACAACTTTGTGAGACTTAAATGTTTTAAGTTTAAAAAATAAGATCAAATAGCCACAATCAACAATTTCTTATTAAAAAGATAAATAAAATGCTAAATAGGGAAATAACAATTGTCAAGAATAAGTCATTAGTAAAAATATACAAAAAGTAAGAAGCAACAGACAAGAGGAGGAGCAGTATCAGAACATGAAGATAAACTAACAAGTAATTTATACAATGTCAGTGACATTTATAGAAGAGGCATACCAACCAAATGCAAAGTGTGGGCATTGTGTAGATCCCCATGCAAACATCCAATTCAAGTAAAAGACATCTTTGAGACAACTGAGGACATCTGAATGTGGCCTGGGTAATAGATGATATTAAGGAATTGTTGCTAATTTTGTTAAATGTGATGAGAGTGGTTATATATATATATATATTTTTTTTTTTTTTTAACTTGCACAAGATTTTCTTTTTTCTTTTTCAAATTTTTTTCCCAATTAGGTTGCTACAGAATATTGAGCAGAGTTCCCTGTGCTGTACAGCAGGTCCTTGCTGGTTATCCATTTTAAATATAGCAGTGTGTCCATGTCAATCCCAACCTCCCTAACTATCCCTCCCCCTCAACCCTTCCCCGCCTGGTAACCATAAATTCATTAGCTCTAAGTCTGTGAGTCTGTTTCCATTTTGTAAATAAGTTCATTTGTATCATTTTTTTTTTTTTTAGATTCCACATATAAGCGATATCAAATGATATTTCTGGTGGTTATATATTTTTAAAGTCCTTATCAGTTAGATATGCTTTCTGAAATATTATTGGGTAAAATAACTAAAATTCCAGAAATGATGAGAGAGTTAAATAGATAAAACAAAGTTGGCAAAATGTTGATAATATTTGACGCTGGATAAGAATATATGGGAAAATTTAAAGTTTTTTTAATTAATATATTTATTGGGCATCTACTAAGTATCAAGCTCTGCCTTGGTATTAGACACAGTGATAAAACAGCCTCAAGAAAGAAACACAGTAAAGTAAGTGTTCTTAACCTAGGGTTCACCTAGGCAAATATCTATGATTTCTATCAGTGACAAAGTCACAGGTAGTACTATTACTACTGTGCTCTATTGCCTATACTCATAATTAAAAGAAATACTAAATTTCAGTAAGGGGTCAGTGAAAATGATGATGTAATTTTTTCTACCCAAGTTGCAGACCCTCTGAATTCTATCCATGAACCTCCAAGGATTACAACATTCTGCAAATATTCATTAAATATCTACAAGGTGACAGTCACTACTAGGCACTGGGGATGCAAAGGTGAGGAGAATATAGTCTTTAAGCTACACAAATTAAAACAGTTTGGCATTATCATCATAACAGACAGACAGCCCAATGGAACAAAAGTCTAGAAACACACCTAAGTGTGTGTGTATGTGTGTATATATATATATATATATATATATATATATATATATATATATATATATATATATATATATATGAATTTACCATATGATTAAAATTGGCATTTTCAAAACAGTGGGGAAAGAATGGATTCTTTAACAAATAACATTAGGACAATTCCTTGGCAAAAATAAAGTTAGCAGAGTAGTTAAAGCATGGGCTCTGGGGTTCAAGTACTTGAACCTGAATTCTGTCTTTGCCATTTACTAGCCAGGCAAACAGTCAACAAGTCAATTTCACAGTGATACTAACAGAGAAAATAACAGTGCCGACATCACAGGTTTGTTGAACGTATTAAATGAGTCATTACATGTAAAGCATGTGCCTGGCATTAGTGCCTGGTGTATAATATGCACTCAAAAATATTAGCTATTACTATTATTTTATAAGAGAATAAATTCCAGATTGAGTAAATATTTAAATTTAAAAAATGATATCATAAAAGAGGTAGAAGAATATATAATGGATATTTACTTAATCTTGCTGAGGGAAGATCTTTCTAAGAATGACACTACAGGTAAAAAATTTTTGTTGAAAGATTAATATATTTCACTACATTAAGTTATTTTAAATGTTTATATGTGGAAAGCAATAAAGTCAAAAGTTAAACTGGGGGAAATATATATATATATATATATCTATGTATATAGATATATATGTGTTGAGTCAATATCCCTAATATTAAAAGAGTTGGTAAAATCAGTAAAAGTAAAATATAAAAATCATGAACATGTAAATCACGAAAGAAACATAATTAAATGGCATTAAACATATGAGAAAATATTCAACCTCAGTAGCAATCAAAGAAATGCAAATTAAACAACAATGCAATACCATTTTTATCTTATCAGATTTGCAAATATTACTTTCATTCTTTTCATACTTTCATTCTTTCATTCTTGGCAAGGATGGCTATAAACAGACACTCACTCACCCTAGCAGAAGTGTACACACCTTAAAGATTTTCTGGAGGGTGATTTGGCTAAACGCATCAAAAGCCCTTGAAAAATGTTCATCTCTTTCATCTATCCATTTTACCTCTGAATGAATCCTCCAAAAAAAATCAGGGAACCGCACTAAAATATAGGCATCAGGATGTTCATCACAGTGTTTTTATAATAGAAAAAGTAGGGAAAAAACTAAATTTAAATAATAGGTTAAAGTGGATAAGTAGTATTTTATGAGTGCATGTTTATTTATTTATTTGTTTTAAAGTGTTGGTACAGATTTTGGTATATATGTAAACAATGGTCATCTCTGTATAGTAGAATCGTAGGTGATTTTTTTGTCTCTGTTTTCTAATTTTTCAAGAAAGAATATGAATTACTTGTATAAAACTAATTACGGGGGAAATGCCCCATCCATGGGCTCTTAAAATTGATGAATAGAGAGAAAGACGTGTAAATAAGTAACTACCTATAATAATCATGCCTCCAGAGTGCTCTCTGCACTGGATTCTGTCTGGAGCTGAGTTTTAAAGGATGAATTTGCCAGGGAATGAAGTCAGAAGGCCAAGAGAATATCAAGCACAAAAAATGAAAGGGAATAAGAGCCTGTGTTGGCAAACCACAGGCCATTTCAGCATGGCAGGAAGGGGAGGCCATGTGTGAAGGACTTGAAGTAAAAGCCAGATGACAAAGATTTTTTAATGTCATGTTAAATGAGTTTGGAATTATCCTGCCAAAGAAGATTCAATAAAGAGCTTTTGTGATTCACTTACATGAAGATCAAGAAAAGGCAAAACAAATGGTAACAGAAGAGTGGTTAGGGCTAAGGATGCATATACTCGCTGGGAAGAGACAGAAAGCAACCTTCTGGGGCACTGAAAACGTCCTTGATCTGAGTGGTAGTTATATGGGCAAACACAAATGTTAAAGTCCATTAAGCTATATGCTTAATATTTGTGCACTTTCCTGTATGTTATTTCTCATAAAAAGGAAAGAGTTTTTAGCAAGGAAGTATGGTAATTGACTTGTATTTTAGAAAGCTCACTCTGGGAGCAGCCTGGGAGATTGACTTAAGAAAATCCAGGGGCAGGCATTCTGAGACATTAAAGCTGCATTCCAGGAAGAAGATGGTCAAGACTTTAAATGGGTTAGAGGCAGCAAGAGAGCAAGGAGGACTTTTGAGAAATGGCGTGACAAGACTTTATGAGTGTGATTACTGAGAGAGAAGGAAAAATCAGAGATGAGTCTGTAAAGGAGCTGGTGAATACAGGAGAAAAAAAGAGCAGCTTTCCACAGATAAGTATTGAATCGGACAGTCTGAGGTGCTTGTGGATCATCCAGCTGTCCAATAGCAATAATTATATACACTAACTATATGCCAGGTAGTTCTGAGTACTTTACCTATATTATATTAATTCATTTAACCTCACAAAAACCTTATGAGGTACCCACTATTATTACCCCATTTTACGGATGAGGAAACTGAGGCACAGAGAGGTTAAGTGACTTGTCCAGGACCAGATATAATAAGTGGTGGAAAAAGGATTTGAACCTAGGCCGTCTGGCTCAAGACTTCAGGCTCTTAAGGTGACCACTGAGATATAGGTGATACAGTCTCTCACATAAAGGAAATAGTTGAATCCCTGGGGATAGCTGAGATCTCACAGGAAGAGAGTATGCAAAAATACAGAATAACATGCTTCTTAGTGTTGTCACAAGGGTTAAATGAGATGACATTTGTAAACCTCTTAGTGATACACAGGTCACAGAGTCAGCACTCAGTCAAAGGAGTCTATTAAGGATAATTCTTCAACAAGATAATATCATACAAAAGGGACTGACTGGGTTAGAATAAAAGAAGTTTAAGGGACATAACAACCAGATATAGCATGTGGTTATAGGTTCGATGTTGGTATGGAAAAAATGACAGGATACTTGAGGATCAATGGGGAAATCTGAAACATGGCCTGGGTATTAGTTAAAATATAAATTCACTGAACAGGAAAAGTGGAGATAATTAAAAAATAAGATAGAATGAAATACAGTATGTATAGTGTGATCTTGCTTTGGTAAAAAAACAAAGAATACAAATATGTACATAGATATGCTTAGAGAAAGATCTAGAAGACGGTGCACAAAGATGTTAACAGTGGTCATCTCTGGGTGTTGGGAAAGTGAAGGTTTTAATTTTTTTTTATAATTTACTACAATGCACATATTTATATATATATATATATATATATATATATACTTTTTTAAATATTTATTTATTCATTTATTTATTTGGCTGCTCTGGGCTTTAGTTGTGGCATGCAGGATCTTCAGTGCGGCATGCAGGATCTTTAGTTGCGGCATGCGTAATCTTTCACTTGCAGCATGCAGGCTCTTAGTTGTGGCACGCGGGATCTAGTTCCCTTACCAGAGATCAAACCCAGGCCCCCTGCGTTGGGAGCACAGTCTTATCCACTGGACCACCAGGGAAGTCCCACATACTATATTTTTAAAAGAACCAATTTAAAGTTGAAGATAAAGATAATTTTATATTTTGTAGTTCTCTATTAAAGAAGCCCACAGACACAAAGAAAGCAGAGCAAACCTCAAACAGTATACAAGCTAGTTCCAGATGCCAAGCAAAGGAGGGGAAAACAACCTCACTCCAGATGGCAATCTAAAGATTCAATAAAACACTCCTCTTTTGCAACTGTCTTCTTTTGTTCTGAGCAGCTGCTTTTTCCAAAGGATGGGAAAATTAGCATGATTGCCTCCCTCTCATTTGTGTCATTCATTCTAAGAAAACAAGACACCATGCCCCTCTCAGCAACCCCAAAGAGCCAATGAAGCAGGCAGAAGTGAAGGGCCTGAGAGATACCAAACTCTGCGTGCCCAGTGTCTACAACGCAGGCAAAGCAACTTTCAGAGGAAGGAAAAAAGTTCCCATGGAAAAGGCTCTTCTTAGGGATCACACGGGCAAAAGAAATTCTTCTGGAAAGACTGCAAACTTACTGGTTTCATCAGGAAGTGTTACCCTTAATGGAATTTCCCAAACTTAATGCAAAGAAGCTAATTTTCATTTCTCTTAAATGTAAACACAGGGCCAGGGACAGAGGTAAGGGAGAGAGGGGAGTGCCCAGTGTGGGTAGAACAAATGAAGGAGGTACACTACTGCTGACAACACTCCCCTCTTGGCCAGGAATCCCAGCAAACTGGAAGCTACCAGATCTACCTGGCAAATTCCAGTCAACCAGTTGAGGACCCTCACCAATTCTTTCTTTTCTTCAAAACTGCCTCAGCATTCAGCATATTGGCTGTTACACAGTACACATTCAACAGGTGAATGCAAGCATAAGTGAACAGTCTGAACTGAGAGCTTATGGACCGAGCCATATAACCTTGGGGGCTTAAAGACCTTAATGCAAAATAGAACCAAATGTTAATATTCTATATTAATAACATTTGATGCAATATGATCAAAAGATTAAAGCTCCAATGCTCAGCACAGTATCTGGTGTTTAACAGGCCCTGCTCAATAAGTATCTGTTGAATGCTGAATACCCTAGGATTTTTTCTGCAACCCAAACTCTCAGATCCAGTATGAGATATTATTTGAAGGTCTGTGTTCTCACTTCTTGCTGACTTTTAAAGTTTTTCCTTAGAGATGGAAAAAGATTCCTGAGGATGGAAAAAACTTTTAAAGTATCACACCCTGAAGGATTTTTGCTAGGCAAAAAAGGAAAGGAAAGGCATTCTCAAAGAAAGAATACCTGAGCCAAAACTTGTAGCTATGATTGGGAAACAGTGTGCAGTGACTGTGGTGTGGTTCAGGTGTAGATATTATCAGAAGTGGCAGGAGATACGGCTAGAAAGATTGGCTCTGAAATATAAAGGGATTGTAATCTCCTTCATCTCTGAATTCCCCAAAGCACTTAACACGGTGCCTAATATGAAATCAGTGCTCAGACGCTCGGTAGGATGGATAGATGCATGCAAAACCTGAGCAAGCTTTTCAGCCTGGCTCAACACTGTTACAATCAGTAATAACCTCGTATCTTCATCTAATGTTAATGACTTGCTTTTTATAATGCTCAGAAAATAATTTATCCACTGACACTTTGAAATACAAACATCTGTGATTCATATGTGAATAAACCTGACTTGCTGGAAGAGTCTGTCACTCCTCAACTAATAATAAATGCTCACTGAAACTACAGTTAATTTTATAAAAATCTTTTCTTTGAAAATGTCTAAAAAGGAATGTTCCTTTCTGGTCCAAAATCTTGTTACAACATAAAAAAAAAAAAAAAAAAAACCCTCAGATTTTTTGATGCCAAAAATAAATAAATAAATAAAATATCATACCCTGTGCCAATTCACTGGCCTGGTAAGGACTGTATCAATCTGTTCTCATCAGCTCTGGTTGAAAATTTATGTGGACTACATGTATGGGCCTGGGCTTTATTGCAACCCATCCACCCAAAGCATTTGTGGGCCCAGGAGGCAGGTCTTACTTCCATCGGCCTCCTGAGTCCTAAAAGAACAGTGCAAAGTTGGGGTCCCCGGAGGCCTGACTCCCCAGCCACAGCACAGCTCCTCTGACAGAGAGGTCCAGGCCCTCTCTTAGAAGCTGCTCCCATTCATTGCCCATCTGTTCCTCCTGCCCTTCCCCATCCCCTCCATCACTGTTTTCACACTGGTATAGTGTTATCTTCTATCCCCACTTTCCTAACCTGGGTTGGTTTCTTTAAGAGGAATTATCATTTAGATACTAAAATGTCATTTACAACCATGTACAGAATTAAGGTAAAATACCAGTTCTCCAGGCTTTTTACTCCCAAACTCTCTTAAAAACCTAGGTACACACATCTTACCAAAGAATTACATGTCATCTTCAAAAACCACCACGAATTTCCAAAAACAAAAAACAAACTGAAATGCGACTAGGCCCCTAACTACACTAATACCTGGATCGTTACAAGGGCCTCCTAACTCCTCAAGGCTCCACTTTTCTTCCTCAATTCCAATCCATTTTCTGTACTACCAATTATGTCACCTTCACTGGAGAAAAAAGACAGGGCAAGACTTAAAGCATTTTCACATGCCTCCCTGTCATTCTGAATTTAAAGTCTTCACGATAACATTCACGATCCTCCAGGATCTGGCCTTTACTTTATTCAGCTTCCCATATCTCCCATGTATCTCTTGTATAAACCTGCTGATTCAATAGGATGGCCTAATTTCCATGCCAATTTCTATCCCACACAAGCCAACATCACTTGTATAGAGGAAAGAGAGTTGACCTAGGAACCTAAATACCTGGATTCCAGACACATTTCTGACATACACTAGTTGTGTACCTTTGGATAAGTCCTTTGCCTCTCTGGGCTCAGTTTCCCTGTCTATAAATAGAAAGATTGAACCAGATCATCTTAATAATCCTCCCAGCTTAAAAAAATTACACTATGGTACTTCTCTGGTGGCGCAGTGGTTAAGAATCTGCCTGCCAACGCAGGGGACATGGGTTCAAGCCCTGGTCCAGGAAGATCCCACATGCCCCGGAGCAACTAAGCCCGTGCGCCACAACTACTGAGCCTGTGCTCTAGAGCCCACGAGCTACAACTACTGAAGCCCACGTGCCACCACTACTGAAGCCCGCGCACCTAGAGCCCGTGCTCCGCAACAAAGAGAAGCCACCGCAATGAGAGGACCGCACACTGCAACGAAGAGTAGCCCCTGCTCGCCGCAACTAGAGAAAGACCGCACGCAGCAATGAAGACCCAACACAGCCAGAAATTAATTAATTAATTAATTTATTTATTTATTAATTTAAAAAAACTACTCTATGATTCCTATATGACCAACCAAATCCATCTCTCCTTCAAAGTCTGCAAATCCTCTGTGAATTTTCTCTAAGCACTCCAGTCCACAATACTCTCTCTTCTCTGAACTCCTATGTCTGGAATTCAAAATAAATCAAACAATGCATTCATTCAAGTAAGATTTTCTGAGCATTTTCTTGGCCAGATATTATGGCAAAGCCTTGGTAATAAACATAAAGCCTAGTAAGACCCAGACCTGTTTCACCTGTATATCCCTTTCCTCTCCACTATTTTTTATCCAAGTAAAGTAATGTTAAACATGAACATCAAATGCATATGACACCATTTATTCATTTAACAAATATTTAAGGAAAACTTTCCATGTCCTGTTCTAAAAAGTAAAGATACCAGGAAACAGATGGACCAACTCCCTAACCTCATGGCGTTTGTTTATTTTTGTAAAAGCAGACAGGAAAAACACACAAATATGTAATGTAATTTTAGGAAGAAAAACAAAGCAAGCATTAAAGATTGACTAAGAGTAGTTTACATCGGATGGTCAGGGAAAGCCTCCCCGAGGAGGTGCATTTGAGCCGACACTTGAATGAAGTGAGGGTGCAAATGAGCAATATTCAAGAAGAGCATCCCAGGTGCAGGGCCAAGGCTCTGAGACAGAAGAGATGGGGTGGAAGGCGAAGAGCTGGTGGGAGGGCTAGGAGTTAGAGCACATAAGGACTTGGTAGTAAATGTGAATTCTATTTCTGAGTGTGATGGGCAGGATTCCTTATAAGGGCTAAAGAAGGGGACGAACATAATACTTAGGTTGCTATGTGAAGAAGGGACAGGGGTAGAGGAGTTCAGGACCAGTTAGAAGGCTAAACAGAACCAGTTAAGGGCTTGGCATCCAGTCTCCAACTAAGTTCACATCTTGACTCTCCAGTTCATGAACTGTGTGATCTCAAAAAAGTTCATTTCTCTGACCTCAGTTTCCACATCTTTAAGTGAGGATAATAGTACCTACATCACCAAGTTGTCTGAAGATTAAACTAATGCATGTAAAGCCCCTAGAACAGAGTCTGGCACAAAGTAAACATTCCATGAACGCTAGTACTTTAAAGCCATGGGATCACCTAAGAAAAGTGCAGATAGAGAAGAAAAGGGGGCTGGAGCCCAAGCCCTGGGGCACTCCAACATCTCCAAAGGCCTCCATTCAACCCAAGGCTTTTCCATAAACCTGCAATGTCCTAAGCCTTGTCTGGGGCCCCAAACCCCCTGTACGCAACTCACAATTTAAAGCTTGATAACTTAATACTTTATAGAGTTCTTTAGGCAACAATTATATGTTCTAAGTTCAGGGTTGGTTTTTTTTGTTTTTTTCACATACTTGTATACCCACTACCATGCTTGGCACAGAGTCAGACACATACTAGGGTGTTTGAAACTCACTTGTGGACACATCACGTAAGTTAAAAACTTTAAAGTCAATGTACTATACTTTCTCTTAAGGAAAAAAACTTCGTCTTCTTCAAGGAATGATGTGGATTATAAGATATCTTTAGTACCACACCATCATCCAACCATCAGGCCCACCTTGCTAGAGATAGTCACAATGGCCAAAGCACCTGTCACGCCATTTTCCCTTCTGACTTCCAATCCTTATGCTTTGTGTATAAACTTTTCTGTCTCTTCTTTCCTGGAGGTTTGTCTAGGTGTAAAAGTCTCTCCTATCTGGCAACATGTCACACTCAGGCCCCTGGCCCCCAGTCCCTATAGCCCTAAAGAATTCTGGACACTGAAGCCAAATTATTCCTTAAAAAAAAAAACAGGGCTTCCCTGGTGGCGCAGTGGTTGAGAATCTGCCTGCCAATGCAGGGGACATGGGTTTGAGCCCTGGTCTGGGAAGATCCCACATGCCGCGGAGCAAATGGGCCCATGAGCCACAATTACTGAGCCTGCGCGTCTGGAGCCTGTGCTCCGCAACAAGAGAGGCCGCGATAGTGAGAGGCCCGCGCACCGCGATGAAGAGTGGCCCCCGCTTGCCACAACTAGAGGAAGCCCTCGCACAGAAACGAAGATCCAACACAGCCATAACTAACTAACTAACTAAATAAATAAATAAAATAAAATTTAAAAATTGATGTTTAAAAAAAAACAACAACAAAAAAAACAGCATCAAAACTTAGGTGAAAAGAGGGAAAGAAAATGGGCATAAGCCAAATACACATCCAGAGTATCATCTAGGAGGGCTCCTTCCACCAATGCACAGGTGTCACAATGCCTTTGGCTAGTGACTCTGAGTGTTTACAAAATGACCTCAAGTGGTACGAGTTTCCAACAGAACAAAGGTAAAAGTCAATGAGGGGGAAAAAGAAGCTCTAAGAGTTTATTTCTTTACTTAATTTCCACAGAACTATATGCCCTTCTGTTTTTCTTCACTGTCCCACCCACCTTCCTCCCCACGCCCCCAGCGCTGGTGATAACCACAGAAAATAATGCTGACCCACCAGGACCAACTCTTGATGTGGCTTCAACCACATCTGCGCCTCAGATCCTGAGATCTGCCCCTGGGCCCCCAGGGACCAGTAACAGTGACAAGGATATGGGAACTATGTCGGCGATTTGAATGTGGGCAGAGCTGAGCACATGAAACTGCTCCCAAATTGGCTTTCTCACTCATATCTAAACCTGGAACAGACAAAAGGCTGCTAAATGTTATTTTACCAATACCTTTCAGCAAAGCTATTTCTAACTAATTTGGACCACTGAGCTACTTATGGGGGTTTTAAAAATGGTCCATCTGAAGTAAGATACAAAGTATCCTCTGCCCATCTCCCATGACTCTGCTATCACTTTCCGTATAAACACTTTGGTCCTAAATTCTATTCTAATTCAAGGCAGTGACCTGTCAAAACACAGATGTGGAGAAAAAAAACAGCAAAACAAAACCCTCACTGCTGTTATCTCTGATTAATTGTACATTAAGGACTCAAATGAACACTCTGACCTTAAATCCCATTTTTCCATGCTCTTCTTAACCCTACACAGCACTAAATATTCATTTGTAAGCTGGTTTTCTTCATCCCTAGGTCTCTGTGTATAGATTCTAATGTCCACTGAGAAGCACAAGCTTTGATTCCCCTCCCATAGCAGTACAAAATTTCAGGAGAACTTCCATTCCCTTTGGATCCCAGTGTTAGGATCACTCTGGTTTGTGGAGAAACCCTTCGGGTCTAAGCACCTAGAATCCATCCCCGGCTCAAGTGAGAAGGCCAGACTTTCAGGAAAAACTTCTCCAGGCAATCCTTACTACTAACCCATTGGGCACTTTCTAATGCAGGAGATATTACACTAAGTGGAGTTCCCAGCAACAGTATATGTAACCTAACATGACTAATAGCAAAAATAACTGACGGCGCCCCATTCACTCACTAGAAAATATATGCCCATATGCTGAGCCTCTTTATCAGGGGTCATCTCAGCATCTAGAGCAGAAGCCAGAGTGATGTACAAACAGCCACTTCCCCATAGCAGTAATCCAATCGGGGGTATCCAAAAATTACTTCCCATCTAACTTCTTAACTCTACCCACTAATCAATTCATCAAACACCTAATATTAAGCATGTTCACTGAAGAAAAGCAATAAGAGAACAGATGCTTGAAAGCACTAGCCAGTGCTTTGTCCATAGCAGATATTCAATAACATTAGTTGAACACCAGAGTGTACAAATGGTAGCGATACAGAGTGCTTCCTTGAAGACCAGTGTCTGACAAAATGTCCCAAGGCACTGACTCCTTCACTAGAGGCTATATCTACTCCACTCTAGCCTTCGAGAAAGGGAAGAGTAGGGAGAAGGGGGGAAAAAATCTACAAATATCTATATTCAAACTTGTCCTTAGCTAAATTAACACCAAGATCCCAACTTCATGTCAAAGAAAGACAAAAAGCCACTAACATTGACAACTGTCCACTCAAAGTAGTTTCCAGAACACTGACAATCAGGGCTCTCAGCATGTTCTAATCACTATGGCCCTTTATCACAAGAGGTCCATTAAAAAGGATTTTCTTTCTTATGCTATTAATAAAGGGTTAAGCAGATTATTTCTATCATATTTTCTTGGGGGTCCTAAATTCCGGTTTGAACAAATGATTCCCACACTTCTAGAAAGGCCTTAATTGGGTTAGTCTGTTACTTTTAGTGCAATCTTGCAAAGGCTGGATTCTTTTTAAGTCCTTAAAGGACTTGGGCAAAATTCTTTTGGTGATAATTTCTTTTTTAAAAGATCATCTCCAGAGTTTACATATGTTCCACAATTACTCATGCTGATAGGGGAGAAAAAAAGCACATTTTATTTCCAAAAGGCTCCCTTCAATCTGAAAGCTCTAATTGCCAACATATCTGATATTGACTTCCTGCATAAAACAACACACAAAACAACAAGTATAATCATAGGTCTAAAAAGCAAGACTTAAACAGAGAAAGCTCAGCTTGTTTAGCCAGAGAAAGAGAAGGGAAGGATGGGTACAGAAGGAACAATCTGCACTTTTGGTAGCTGACGTTAGGGTCCAGGAAAGACAATTTGTCCACTTGTGAACAACTATGCATTGAAGAGGGATGGGAAAACAGTAAAAGTAAGAAACACTAAAAGAAAACTCAGGCTAATGACAAGGAGATAATCTGTGATCATCAGTCTGGAAAGCTCAGAAAACATTTCCTGGAGAGGTTGTGAAGTCTCTTGAGAGAGAGCAAATCTCTTGAGAAAAATTTAAGGATATTTGGAGGTAGAGATTTAAGGATATCTGGAGGTGGAGTGGGTTAAAATAGTCAAGTGGTTCTGCTATACTAGGAGATTACATCTGAGTATCAAAAGGATATTCTAGTCCTATTTTTCTAAGCTTTTAGCTATCTTAGAAAATCTAAATCACTCCTTTAATAAATTATAAAAATGGCAGATGCTTACGAAATATAAAAACATTAACAACTGTGTAAGCCATGAGCCAAAAATGCAACCAAACATCTCTGACATTTAAACAAGAGCACTGCCAAAGTCTCTTTCTGAGACCCCAACTCTCAAAACTAACCTCAAGAGCATTCTCACAGAAATCCATACCAAAAGATCACCAGTAAACTAACAATGAGATCTGCCATTCTCTGGAGAGAATACTAGATGGTTTTCCTTTCTCATCTATAACCACAGGCTACAGATAAAGCAAAATGGCTTTCAGGTGATACAAGATACAAAATGCGAGAAGGAACCAAGGGACTTATCAGGACATGAACTACAGTTCATCCTGGGAGACTAACCTGATCTAGAAGAACTAGATAAACTGAGCTAAGAAATCCCTCCAACAACGAATTCCAGACACTTCTAAATAAATGGCAAAGCTGGAAACTTAACCCATATCTTTGGACTCTAAATCCCCTACACCAAGAGGTCACATTCCTCAGAGGTCCAAAACCCAAACTGAGTCATGTCCTGACACGTTTAGAGGTGCTGGTGAGAATTTCACACACCAAAGCCTCATTCAATAGGGCAAGCTCTCCAGTTAGAGGCTCCTAAAGGTAAAAATGGATTTGGAGAACTGAGATCAAATTTTGGTTTTGCATTTTTTTATTTTACAAAAAAACATGGTTGACTCTAACATTAGTTAAAACTTCTTTAGTTGACAAACTTGATTTTTCTGTCAGCTGCCCTTTTTTGTGCAGCTTCCTGTTACCTGATATTCCTTGGCCTAAGAACCAAGTCTTCAGAGCACCGACACATTCAGAGGAGGAAAAGGCCTAGAGGTTGCACAAGGAAGAGCAAGAAATCTAGATTGTATTCATTCAAAGTGGGAGATAATTCCAACAAAATGGCTCCACCCACTGCTGCCCTTCCTGAGCCCATTATCTGCAGAGAATCAAAGGGCCTGCCTATAAACTTGGATAGTCAATGGCCCTGTAAGCTCCCTAGCTGTACACATGAACAACACAATTAACTGGTAAGAAATGTGGCCAGGTAGAAAGAGCTTTGCACATCTCTAAATCCTGGCTTCCCTATCCCTTCTAAATTCCCACACAGTATCCTATTGCTCCTCCATAACAAAAAGTGAAATAAATGTACATTTTCTCTTAATTGGTCTTATTAATAAGAAAGGTAATCTCAATTCATTTTTACCTTGCTAGTGCCAAGTTTTAAAATTCAGCATTTATAAGAAGCAACGGAATGTTGGGGGAAAAGGGCATCTCAACTTAAACAACATCTTTAGGGCAGAGGCCCTAGTTTGGGAGCTCAACTTTGCCACTTAGGAAAGGCTCTTAAACAAATTACAACATTGATCTACATCCCAGGGTAGTCAGGAAAGAAAAAACTTTTTAACCAAAGCATTGAGAAACACATGGGGAACGTAAATGACAAACCGGCAGTCGTGCTGCTCCGCATACCCATTCCATGTCAACGCTCACCTGCTCGGACCCAGCTCTTCTCTGATCCCTGGCAGCTCTGTGGTCTGTGCAACCCGTTCTTACCTAGTGAACAAAGCCATCGAAGGATATGGGAAACAGGGCAGGAATTTACATACTCAGATATCCTGACTACACTCACTTTCTTTAACCTGCTAATTAAGAACTACATCTTGCACTTTACCTAAGATGAGCGTGTCACATTCCTGTACACAGATGTCACATTAATCTAAAAACATTGCCCATCACTTCTTTTCTCAAAAATCTTTAAAAGCTACACAACGTTACAGGATAAAGTCCCAGCTCCTGAGCCAGAATTCAAGCTGACCAGTCTGCTTCAACTGAACCTGCCACTGCCATTGTGGAAGGCAGCTGGGGAAGCACAAGCTTTAGAATCAGAACTCAGGGAGCTGGAATTCCAGCTCTACCTCTTACTATTTGTGTGATCTTGAACAGGTTACTTACCTTTTTGATCATCTCTCTTTAAAACAAGAACAGCAATACCTACTTCATAGCACTAGAAGATGGAAGAGAGAACATGGCATATGGCACAGAGTAGATGCTCAGTAAGCATCACTTCTCTCCCTAGCTCCAAGCCAAAAGGTCTACTCTCTCTTCTCTTGAAAATACTCCCCATCAACTTTCCACTAATTTCAGAACCATGCTTTGCTTCAACGCCTAATTGAAATCTTTCCTCTTCTATGAAACTACCCTGGCTCATAATCATTTTCTCCTCTGAGCTTCTATAATTCTTATAGTCTAAGCCAATGGATCTAAAATTTTTATTGTTCTCTTATGTGTCACTCCTCTTTCCCCGATGAGTCCACCAACCCAAGAGCAAAGTTTTTATCAACTGTCAAGCCAATAACAATTTAAGTGTTCAATAAAAAATACTTTGAAGATTCAGTTGCCTTGGGGTTGTCTACCAATAATGGTTGCCCTTCTGGCCCAATTAGGGGATAATACCACTTCCCACATACACTTGAGCAAATCTCGCCCATATCTTGGGGAGTTTTTCCAAGGGTAATATTTATTGGGTAAATGAAAATGAAGCCTTAATCTATGTAGTCACAGGGGGACTCTCAGCCAAGCCGGCAGAGACCAAGAAGCTTTAATTCACTCCATGCATTCAACAGGTTCTTTTTGAGCCCTTGCTTTGTGCTGCCCTTAATTCAGCATGGGAGACAGATTAAGAGCAATCTGGTCTCTACCTTTGATTAGCTTTCTGGAAATTAGACTATTTCTGATCCGTTAGAAACCCCTATTTCTGAAAAATCTCATCAGTGAAGGGATTCACTTTCTGAAAATATTACTTGGAGAAAAAAAAAAAAAAACAGTAATACAGTCACTTGGGTTTTAACCTTGTGGCCTGTCCTAAGATGGCCAACTGACGTATGTGCACATAAAGGATAGCTCAAAACAGTCCTGGAGATGGGATAATGACCCCTTCACCATTCCCAAGACCCTGTGGTCCAAACAGCAGAAACACCTGCATGGGGATAAAAGCAAGAGCTGGACTAAGGCAGCATTAAGGCCAATTCTCTCACTTAGTTAAGCTGTTTTACTCAGGTTCAAGTAATTATAAACCACATTCTCATGAAGACCACAGGAAAATGCAATAATATCTCTTTAGAAACACTTGAAAACGTTCAGTCTCTTGAACTCAACAAACTACTGAATTCTTTAATAAGGTGACATAAACGTTGACTGAAGTGTGCTCCTTGTCTTGGGTCACTTAAAAATACACTTTTAATACTTAGTGCACTTCAGAACAAGTGCAAGAAAGGAAAGGTAATCAAAGTAATAGAGTGCGAAGTTCATTTTCCTTTGTTTGAGTTGTGTGTGTGTGTGTGTTCTTGAAGGAGCCTGCACACAACCTACCACAGCTCCAGGTAAGAGCTGCAGAGCAGCCCGGGCGCGTCCAGGGGCTCGCACAGAGCCCACTCCCAGGACCGCTCGGACTTGGGGCTCCTCGTCGCACACCGCAGCTCTGCACTTCCCCAGACCCTCGGCTCCATGTTCCCCACCCCTAACTGCGCGCCCCAGCGGAGCCGGAAAGTAGGGCTAGCCACGAGCGTCCGGAGGGCAGCCCCCAACAGCCCAGCTCGTCTGCGCCTTCAGAGGCCCCCGAACGCAAACACTCCCAGAGCTGGAACACCTCCGGGGCGAGGAGTGGTGAATAGCGGGAAAAGGGCTAGGACTGCAGCGGCAGGGCAGGGCGCGGCAGAGGCAGAACCGGAACCGGCGGCCCTCCTGCCCGCCACCCGGCCTGGAGCAAGGGCACTGGGGCAAGCAAGCAACCTCCCGGCGAGAAGACGGGCAGGGAAAGCCGGGACGGCGGCCCAGACGCACTTACCTCTGCGCTCCCCAGCCAGGCTGGGCGCTCGCACGGATGGGGGCTTGACTGCAGCCGCGCAGCCCGGAGGAGGAGCCGCTCCGGGAGAGAGGGCGGTCGTCGGGCGGGCATCCGCGCCCAGGGCTGCGGCCGGGCTGGAGAGAGAGAGAAGGGAGGGAGCACAGATTTGAGTGGAGGGGGGCGTGGAGGAGGTGTGCCTCCACCCGAGACAGAAAGGGTGGGCTGCTGGAGCCTGGCGGAGGGGGTGTGCTCGGAGGCTCTGGAGGGAACAAGAAAACCGCGCTGAGAGTGCGCAAAGGGGGAAGGGAGGGCGCTGGGGATGGGAAGACGGGGCTCGGGGGCAGGGTGAGGAGTTGGTCCTCAAACTGGACCGGCCCTCACCTCGGACCATCCGACCAAGAATTGTCTGGGTCTGGAGCAAACCACAAGGGGGTATGAAACTTTATGTCATTTTCTCATACACACGTGACCCCCCTACAGTCCAGATGGTTTCAATCACTGGAGGAAAAAAGCGGCTCTGCTGGTATGCATGAAAAGCCGGAGCTGGGAGCGTCTGGGAAAAGCTGCCTGTACAGCCCGCCTGCCTTCAAACTAACCGATGAGCTCTTTCCGCTCTCCCAGCCCTAGGCTGGGGGAGCCCTGCAAAACCCAAAAAGACACTAAAAGAAGCTACATTTGGTATTGCAGGAGTAGCGGAAGAACTCTGAAAGCACTAGGGTTCCAAGGCGTCTGGTCTGAAACGAAAGTTCTACGGGCATTCTGAGAATTTGTTTTAAATACTCCATTAGCTTGCAAAACCAAAAACTAGAAAAGGGTGTCATTAAAGAAAAAGCAATGGAATACTAGCAGTGAGAATCTGTGATTTATTAGTGGAATTCTGAAAGAAATTGTTAACTCAGTATGACTATCCACTTGGAAAAGAATAATGCAAATCACTTAAAATCGAAACCCATACATATTTGGTGGGATGTTAGAAAGCCGTGTAGCCCAATTTCTCATCCCATAAATCACTATAAATAGAACTTAATGTTGAAATGCACAAAATTGACTTTCACAAACCTAGTTACATTTTGAAGGAGCAAATGTATATGAATGACCATACCTGGTTCGGGAAGATCCCACATGCCGCAGAGCAACTAAGCCCGTGCACCACAACTACTGAGCCTACGCTCTAGAGCCTGCGAGCCACAACTACGGAGCCCGTGTGCTACAACTACTGAAGCCTGTGCACCCTAGACCCCGTGCTCCTCAACAAGAGAAGCCACCGCAATGAGAAGTCTGCACACCACAACGAAGAGTAACCCCCACTTGCCACAGCTAGAGAAAGCCCGCACTGCCAAAAATAAATAAATTAATTAATCAATTAAATAAATAAAATTTGTTTAAAAAAAAAAAAGAATGACCATAAACAGGCTCTAAGGCCAAGACATGTTTCCAAAGCCCAAGCCAATTCAACTGTCACATACCCTAAAGAAGTACTTACTCAGCTGCAGGGCAAGCATCAAAAATAATGGGGGAAAAAAATAATGGGGAGTTTAAGATATTGATACATCTTGAAGATAATTTAACTTGTTCTTGATCCAACAGAAAAAGTGGCAAGAACCAAACTGATAGTCCATTGTTCCTTTGCCAAAAAAGGATATTAACATGAATTACTAGTATTAATGCTTTATCTCAATAAAATTGGTGCCAGAGCATATGTTTGGCCTTTCTAGCAGAAGGCCTTACATAGTTGTCTATGTGTGAAAAATATGTCAGTCTTTGGTAAAGTGAATTGGTTCTACATAAGGAAAACCCAAGATTTTCATTTCTCTACTGGAAAACACAGGAGAAAACTTGAAACTAGGCAAATCAAAACAAGCTTTACTCCAAACTCAAAATCTAACAGTGAGTTTCTACTCTAGTTCACTGACATGCTTGAACCCTTCAGGAGACTTGGGCTATCTGGATGGACTGAGCCTTCTCCAGTCTTCTCCAATCTCAAATTAGGGTGGTTCTACCCTCCACAAGCAACAAGAGAAGTCATGTAGAAGAATCCTTAGGGAACACAAGCCACAAAATTTAACAATGCTCCAGGCAAATTCCACCTGCAGCTCCCAAGCTCTGTACAGAGGTTCTTAAGTTTCCCACTTCCAAAACTATTAAAACTTATATTAAAGTCTTGTTTTTCTTGTGTGTGACACCTGTAAAGAAAGCCAACTCACTGGAAAGCATCAAGATGTTCTCTCTTCAGACCCAGGATAGTAACTGTTTTCATCTCTGGCAGCTACTGCTGCTGCTGCCTCTTACATGTGCTAAAGAAAAGTAAGAGAGCAATAATGACATACGAATAGTTGTTCTTTTTGTTTGCCAATGCTTTGCAAATTATGCATCAAACTTTTTTAATTCCTAAGAAAAACCTTAATTAGATATTCTCTTTCAGAAAGAAAAGTAACATCCCTTAACTTTTCTAAATATAGTCTTGAGTCTAAACTCCACTGATGTCAGTATTAGTTCATCTTAATACTAGCTAAAGATTTATTAGAGACACTGACATCTGAAATGTTTTTAATGCTATTTTAAATGGTATTAACTTAGTGATTTGCATTAACCTAATGTCCACATCACTTGACAAAAAAAGCCAACTATGTATAAGGTGCTAAGGGAGGTATAAGCTCTATGAGGACAAGGACTAGGTCTATCTTGCTAAAAACTGTAGCCTATGTGCCTAACACAGTGCCCAGCATGAAAGAGGTGCACAATAAGTATATGCTATTTGAATAAATGAAAGATAAATAAAAACACTCCTCATAAGGTTACAATCCGGTAGAGGCATGTGACTTGTAAACAACAGAATGAAATAACAGCTTTAGAAAGGACATCAGCAACAAAAAGAGAGGAAGGAATAATTAGCATTAGCTGGGTTTGGATTTTAATCACAATATATATTCAGAAATGTGCAGAGACTGCTGCAAATAAGAAGAGTTTATAAGAAGAATTTGGTGTATTTCGTGCCTAATTTAGGGATCTCAGAGATACACTTTCCCATGTCCCCATTATTCAGTCCCCTCAGTACAGAGCCAAGACAAGATTTGAGCATAAACATCCTGGCTCTAATTTGGATAGTATGAATGCTGTTCCTTTCATCCTCTCTCATACATCTCCTCCACCCCCAAGCCATTTCCTCTGTACTGTCTTCTGTCAGTCTAATGAAAGTTTCCTAATCTTTAGAAGCAGTAGCTTTGGTTCTCTTTGTGTGGAGAAGCACAATACACTCTGATTACATGGTTATATTCCATACAGATGCCTGGCAACACATCTTATAGCTAAGGGTCTGTTTAATATTTTAACTTTGAGGGACTTATAATTCAACTATTTTGCCGTATACCAAAATAGCACTTGACGTCACAGAGATGGGCTTTACTTCCTTTTGCTATTTTAAATCCTGCACTTGAGCATGGTGAGTAGTTTGGGTTTTCTGGTTCATGGATTTTGCTTTGGCATTTCTTTTTTCTTTGAGGAACAAAGGGCTTAAGATTTTCAAGGAAGTCTTTCAGGTGTACAGGTCTAGTACTCATGAAGCAGTTATTTCCTCCTAGGTACTCTGCCTATAATATTATATGTGGTCATTAAAAGGGCAATGGTGGCTTATTTATGCCACACGATCCAAATAACCAGGTTTCTCTAAGGCAGGCAACTGGAAAAGATGGTCGGCCCAGATGACCTTTAAGTTTTCCAGGTCATGCTTTTCCACATATCACTTCCTTTTTTCAAAAATTTTTGTTTTTAATAAAAATAGTATGTTTTGTGGAAACAGCTTAACTTAAATGCTAAAGACTGAAATCATCCTAAAACATTTTTTAAAGAAAATAATTACTAATCACTAATCCATAACCTCAACAAGTACTATTTAATCCAATCCTGCTTTCCATTCTCCCTAAATTTAAGTAGAGCCTCATTTCTAAAGCACCCCATATTTACCCTTGGAGTTTTTCCATAAGCTTTAAGACTTTGGGCCAGTTTTGACATAAAACAACCTCTGATCTGTAATCTCCAGGGGCCCAGCACACCTCAGAAATAGCTATCAAGAGTGCAAAGGGATGACCTTGTCACTCCCTTTGGCTTTTTACTTTCCTCTTTTCCAAGCCCCTCAAAAGGCGAATGGGGCTTACTTATATTCACACAGATGTTAACTAAGTCAGTAGTATGAATCCTCGCAACTAGTTTCTGCAGTCAGTAAAGCGTAATAGTGTGTACTAGATTACTAATTCCTACATCTCCTAACCCTTCAGAATCACATAAGAAGCTTGTCAGAAATACAGATGCTGGCTCCAGTCCCAGATCTACAGAATTAGAATCTCCAAATTTAAGAAACACTAGACTAAACTAATTCTAAGATCTTTGTCAGTTCTATGTATGGCAGTTTTCCCTTAGAAGAAAGCCCCTCTATCACCACACATTCATACAGGCTTTCCGAAAGGAATCAAGCAAGATATTGTATGAATTGAAATAGAATATAGTTCTTTCCTTCACAGTAAGCAACATACTGGAGCACAGTTACCTTTACAGCCTAACTTTAAAAAAAAAAAAATCCTTAAACTGAATGCTTTAAAAAATTATTCCTACTATACTTTGTTTACAAAAGTTTAAGAAGATTTTAAAATTGAGGAATTGATTGTAGGGGGAAAGAATCACAGAACCCAAAATTGTGTACAAAAATTTTTAACCTTGTGACTTAAGAAAACACATTAATATATATATATATATATATATATATATATATATATATATATATATATATATATACACACACATACATACATACATGTATAGGTAAGATATATACCTGGTTTAAAAACTTCAAAAACAGTATAAAAGAATATATAAAAAAGTCTTCCTTCCCACTCTTGTCCTCCAGTTCCTCTCTCTTCAGGCAATCACTGGAGTTTCTTGTATATTTTTTCAGAAATGTTCAAAGGGAATGCACAATTATTTATGTGTGCATAACACATTTTTGAGAGGAGAGGTCCATATACTGTAACAGATTTTCAAAGAGGTTCATAATTTCAAAAAAGGTAAAAATCACCATTCTACAGCAAGGCTAAGGGTTCAAGTTCTACCCCAGTCTATTGGTAGGATTAGCAGAATTCAACTTTCAGTTTGCTTGTGAATATTACTATGCACAATTCCAGACTACAAAATAGCTTCAGCAAGCAATGTTGGTTAACGTACAGATATGGTTTAAAAATACCACATCTGTTTGTAAATAACCTCCTGATTTTATGTTTTTCTCAAACAATCTCTCCAATAAATAGTTCCTCCTGTTGACTGACAATGAATATCTGTAAGAAATTTCTGGCATATACATACACAAAGACAGTAGATATTTTTCTCTCACAACCTGAAAATTTTCTATTGGGATAAAATAAAGATTTTATTTATATCTGCACAGAATTTAAGGGGGAAAATTAACAGTATTCCTGGTAGATATAATTAACATATGTTTTGGGTTATTAATAAAGATCTTAAGAACCTATCCTTTAAGATACAAATTAATTTTGTCAAGATAATAAATCTCCTTTGGATTTCAGTGATTATTACTTTCTTAAGTGTTTTAACTGGGATTTTAACATAAAATTACAAATAAGTTGTTAATTTGTTAAAGTATTTAAGGGATAATGGAACTGAACTACTTCACTTATCTCCTTTTTCATAGTAGAATCTATTTTCCTTGCCTGAATAGTGCCTTTCACTCTCCCCTTCCAAAGTACATGAAAGATATAGCACCTAACAGCAAGGTTCTTTTTCTATAATCAGCTTACAAAAAGGTTCAGTCAGACCTAAGTTCATTTCTTTCCTTGTTCTATAATGTTGTTTGGGGTTTTATTCCAAATACCAGGCTATTTAGTATTTATTTAAAGAAAGTATTAGGATAGCTTGACTGATGATGCTGGGCGGGCTGGACCTGACAGAGAATAAGATGAGATGCCAGGTGCTCATTAGATGGATTAGAGACAAGAACAGGCTCAGAAAGGCCGGCTTAGTCAGCCTTATATCTAAGAAATATCTCTACATTAAAGAATGACTTGGGCTTCCCTGGTGGCGCAGTGGTTGAGAATCTGCTTGCCAATGCAGGGGACACGGGTTCGAGCCCTGGTCTGGGAAGATCCCACATGCTGCGGAGCAACTGGGCTCGTGAGCCACAATTACTGAGCCTGCGCGTCTGGAGCCTGTGCTCTGCAACAAGAGAGGCCGCGACAGTGAGAGGCCCGTGCACCGCGATGAAGAGTGGCCCCCGCTTGCCACAACTAGGGAAAGCCCTCACACAGAAACGAAGACCAAACACAGCCATAAATAAATAAATTAAAAAAAAAAAAAAAAAGAATGACTTGCCCTTGTCACTAAGTTCACTGAATTTTGCCCAACAAGCATCCCCGAAATAAGAATTATGAGAATGTAATATCTTCTAGTCCATGTTACTTGCAAAAAAGGAACCTATACTAAATAAGAAAAAATGATTATATAAATATAGCTATTTATTCATTATTTATTCACTCAACAAGTGTTTATTAAACATCTGCAATAAACTGATTTTGATCACGGGGAATAAAAGAGAAATAAACTGTACAAGCAAGTTTATAATCTAGTGAGGAAGGTAAATATAAACAACTAGTCAGAATAAAATAAGTGGTATAAAAGAGACAATGAGGAGGAAATATAGAAATTTGCAGAAGTAGTAGAGATTCTTACTGAGAAATGAGGGAGAGAGGGCTGGAACTGAACCTCAAATGATTGTTAGAATTTCCATTTCAATAAATAGAAAAGAAGGGGAGATAATTCAAAACCAAAGGAATTGCCTGAGCTGTGAAATAGTAGCTTTAGGAACAATGACCGGTCCTCCTTTGACTACAGTAACACAGACTAAAAATGTAGATTCAGTGGAAAACAGTTTGGCAGTTCCTCAGAAAGTTAAACACAGAATTACCATAGGACCCAGCAATTCCACTCCTAGGTATATACCCCAAAGATTAAAAACAGATGTTCAAATTAATACTTGTACACGAATGTTCACAGCAGCACTATTCACAATAACCAAAAGGTAGAAATAACCCAACTGTCCATCAACAGATGAATGGACAAACAAAATGCAGTATATTCATATAATGGAATATTATTTGGCCACAGAAAGGAATGAGGTATTAATACATGCTACAATGTGGATGAACATTCAAAACACCATATAAGTGAAAGAAGCCAGACACAAAGGTCACTATATTGTATGATTTCTCTGAACTATCCAAAACAGGTAAATGTATAGAGACAGAAAGAAAACTAGTGGTTGCCAGGGGCCAGGGTGAGGGAGAAATGGGTATAAGGACTCCTTTGTGGGTGATTAAAATGTTCTGGAACTAGACAGAAGCGATGGTTGCACAACACTGTGAATGTAATTAATGCCACTGAATTGCACATTTTAAAATGATTAACTTTTATGTTGTATGAATTCCACCTCAATTTTTTTTTTAAATGGTAGATTAAAGGTCGATGGTACATACTACTAGTGCTTACTAATATTCTTCCCAGTCCCCAGAAGTTTATATCACCCAGTCACCCTACAGTTAGGCAGGGCCATGGAGCTGTTTTAGCAAACAGGCTGTGAGCAGAAGCAACATGTCACTTCCTGGCCAAAGTACTGAAGAATGGGTAAGAGATGCCATGCCTCTCTTCCCTGCAAAGCCCTGTGAGACAATGGAGAAGACTGTGTCCCTGAATAAATGAGGGTCTCCCTATTGGCCCACGCTGGACATGTCGTATGAGTAAGAAATATGCTTTTGCTATCTTAAGTCACTGAAATTTTAGGGGTTGTTACTGCAGTGTAAACTAATCCTACTCTGACTAATATAAGGTCAGATCCAGGAAGACCATGAGAACATATTAAGAAATTTTAATCTTATTCTGAAGGGCATAGAGAGACAATATTTTTGAGGAGAAAAGTGACATGATGTGCACTTGAGGGAAATAATTCGGGATGCAACGTGCTGAGTAAAGTAGGAACAAAAGCAGTCCTCAACCTCTGGTGCACATCAGAAATCACCTGAGGAGAACTATAGTCATCTTCTAATTTCTTTATATTTCTATAAAGAATAAAACATTTGTCCTCTCGGGAAAAAAATCATCTGAGGAGCTTTTCAAAATGCAATGCTCTGGTCCAGGGTGTCTCTAGATATTCTGAACCAGAATCTCTAGCGGTAGGGTCTAGGCACCTATAATTGAAAAAAACACTATGGGAAATTCTAGACTACAGGTTAGAGTCAAGGAGGAGATGTCTAGTCCTAAAATGACCAAGTTTACATGTTTAGTGATTTCAAATAAACAGTATAATAAAATAACTATTTTCTTGACAAATGGAATGATAAATGTTTAGGGAGTTTCTGTTAAAATACTAAGTTATTGAAAGGTTACTCACATTAACATTTGTATATTGCTACTAAGAGCTGGATAAAGAATGTTCATTCGGTATGCAGGGATTTAAGCATTCAGGGCTTTTTGTTTAGTTTAGTTTTGGTTTGATTTTTCTTTTTAAAACCATGCCACAATGCCAAATCTTACATTTTTTTCTTTTTCCTGTTGAACTGATGCTACATTAAGATATAGGCACAAACATCTCCTAAGTGTTTTAAATCCATCCAATTGTTTGAGAAGGCATACGTGCTGGGCCAAAGAAGCCAAAACATTAGAGCTAGGAATTTTGATGAAGATAATAATTGCTTACAGACCAGCTTGTTTTAACTTGCTGAACAAAGAACACAATTTTATACCACATTTTCATCACAGGCTTTTTCTCTGCATAATCACTACTATACATAATGAGCACTTTGAAAGGGGAGATTATTTACAGGTTAAAGAGTAAGGAAGTAATCAATTAGATTCCATCATCTTCAAAATTTCACTTACTCAAACTTTACATTAATTAAAAAACCTTTTTTTGCTGGCCTAAGCACTGTTTTGAATCTTTACAACCCATTTGTTTAGTGTGCACAGCAAAAATCTAGGAACAAAGACACTGTTAATTTCTAGTTAATTTCCCTGAATGGTTCTATAGCCTTGGATAGGTCAATAATTTCTTTGTGTCTTAGTTCATTTCTAGGACATTCCTATATAGCAATACAGTTCCATCTTTCTCACATCTGAAAGCTGTATTCAGGCTCTGTGCCTATGTCAGGAGTTATGCCCTCACTCCTTCTCCCATTCAGTTACTTCCATCACTTGCAGACCCCATAATTCAATATCCAACCAATGTTTATTAAGGGCTTAATCCAGGACAGGCAATGCAGTGAGGGTGGGGATAAGTTCAGTCCACAAAGAACAGTGATGCTAGTTTCCTGACTAATAGAATGGATGTCTCAGTCATTTTGCTTGTTTCATCCTGATTCTGGATTTCCTATTCTTTACTTCCTCTGGAATATATAGCTGGAAGTCCTGAAAATCAAGGTAGTATAAATTCTCAGTATTGGGTTAAGGCAGTCACTCGGTGATCAGACGGTTATAGGGCCACACAGTCCAGAAGTCAATATGGTTTCAAGACACAGATTAAGAAGTCATGGAAGGAACCAAAGCCACCAATTCACAGGACCAAGATAACTCTTTGTTTGTGGTACCAGTGGTGACCCTAGGCTTGCTCAATCTTTTTGCCCTTACAACTCCAGCCTCTAAGGTAGAACTCTGTGGACCTCAGCAAGCTATGTTGATTTCTGATTCCCTTAAAGCAGGGAGCCATTCATCTCAGCACCTAAGCCTTCAGTATCAGTGTGCGAAAGCAGGGTCATGACTTCCAACTAAGTCTGAAATCTTGTAAATGACAGAGAGAAAGGAGGGTGGGAAGTGAGAGACCTATGTTGTCCAGATGTATACGAGGTCAGATTCTAATGGTAGACCTTAAGTTTGAGACTCCAGACCCTGGACATGTGCTCATTATTCCCCATCTACCCATGCCACTGGTGTTTGTATGTCAATCTCTTATACTCTTTGTCTTTGATCTGTTGCTTGCCCTGAGCCTTGCCATTCAGAGGCTATCTGATTCTGATCCATGGCCTTGTTCTGATCTTGGATCATGGATATGCCCAATCTCAAACACTTATCTGGCTCTGGATCCCTAGCCCAGGCCTGATCACAAACTTTATTCTCTTGCCACCTATGCTCATGCCACTTATTTCAGTCTCACCACAGCTTCTTGTCCTCCTTCCCCATCCACTGTTGTCTATAGTTTGGGGCTGGCTAGAATTTTAGAATCCTTTCTAGCTCATTCTGGCAGGACAAAGGAGGTAAGTAATATTAGTTTATTTAACAACGGTGTACAGAGAAGACCTAAATTTGCTCACATTTAACTGTAGTATGTACGTCACGTAATTATACCTTTCTGTATCTCAAATTTCTCTCTTTAAATTAATACATTTGCCATCACATTCCCTCAAAGATATATTTATACTTAATTAAAATAACATGTATTCTGAGGTTATAATAAAGCTATATATAATATGCTCCTGCATTCCTAACTGTAAAATGAGTATTAAGAACATTTAGAAACAAATTGGCTCCCTAAAAGGAATAAAAATTTTGAGTAATTTATTTTAATATAGTATAGCCCACTTTACAAAATATTTCTGAAATGTTACATAAAAAGAAAAATATTATAAATGAATTAAGTAGAACATATTCTTCAGAAGAAACTCAATGGTGGGTTCTTTTTCTTAGTGAGGAAAGATTTTGGAAATGTTATCAGTTGTCCCATAATTTAATAAGTTTTACATATTCAGATATAATTGCATTGAGTTTTCTGAAAGAGATTTATCTTAACAATCTTAGGGGAAAGGAATATTCTAAGTACATTTTATTGGGTTAACTCTGTTAAAGGCTTTGATTTTCCTAGCAGGGAATTACTAAAACAGATGCATTTTTCTTTTAAAGGCACAAGAATTCTCATTGTGCTAGTATAAAGAGTAGATTCTAAAGTGTTATATAAAGTATGCTTCTAAAATTTAAAAGAGTTAAAGGAGATTCCTCATCTCAATTCCTAGGAGATGCTGTATCTGGAAAGGGTAAACAGAAGCAAATAGTTTCCTGAAATTGTGCCAAGGCTACATGTCAACTGCCTGGCAGGAAATGCTTTTGGAGGGCCTAGATAAACAGACTATCATCTTTTTTTGGAAAAATCTTCTTCTTTGACTTCTTACAAAGCAAATGTACTGAGTCTAACTAGCATTATGAACACAATAAGCAGAAAAGGGCACAGAGGATTTTTAAATGATGGTATCTTTAGAATCTCTGACAAATGATCTGTCCTTCACTTTTAACACACATGGACCTCACTGCTCAACAAGCGTATACTCAGTACATGGTTGTTGAAATTTGGTGGTAAATTAAATCTTATCTTTCTATTAATTTTCATCATGATTTTGGTGAAGCTTTATCTTACGAGAAATTTTCATTTAGCAGCAGCTCTGAATATTCTAGCATTATACAACGATAAGATTTTCTTGCATTTATATAGCAATTAATTTTTCAAAATATTTTACATCCATTATCTTAATTTTTGTTTTAACACTTTATTTTACAAGTGCTAGCATTGACGCTAAGCTAGCATCTAACTAACATCTCCTGAGATGTCAGTACAAAAATTAAATCAAAGATTAAGTTAGAGGACCAGACCTAACCTATTTGTCTGAAATATTTTCTAGTATATTTCCTTCTGTCCCCACTATGTACCAGATAATGGATCCAAAAATCCTACTGTCATATCTACTAAAATAAACCTTTGACCTCACCTCACTTTCTTAAGCTGCAAAAAGCATGATGAGGATCTAGGTGTTGACTCAGAACACCTACTATCAGCTACAGAAATCTCCTGCCTTGCATACAGCCTAGCCAGCTTTTTTGTACCTCCTCTCTCCACCAGCCTACCTGTTCTATTCTGCTACAATCCCATCACCCATCTTCTCTTCCCCTTTTCTCACACTGAAAGCATCCTATGTCCCACTCATCTTATGCCGAATCTTACCCAGTCCACAACCCAGAGCAAAATTTCCCTGGCCCAAGTAACAAAGTAATATGAAATGTGGCATACCTCTCTACCTGCCTGCCTTATCCTGTAGTCAGGGCACCTCAGATAACAATTTGAGCCACTGCAACTATGAGGTCCTTCTCCATATTCCACAGCCACCAGCCATTACTTCCAATATCCACCCAATCTGCTCCTTCCCTCCCAAACAGAACATCTTTGCCTTAGTTACTATTGGGCCTCATGGGAAAAAACAAAACAAAACAAAACTTTATGTGTAGACTATTTTATGCACTCTCCACAAAATGCGAAGGGGATGGTATGTGACTGGAAAAAAGAGTCACAAAACTGAAAGATACAAATATTTGAGTGTAAATAGTACATTTTAAATGATATAGTCACCCTATTATTTCTTTAAAATCTTAATTTATTTCTATTATTTCTTAAAATAGGGTATACCTATAATTATAATTAGGTAAACTTAGTACAGACCAGGAAATATAAGTAAAGTTTTCTCTAGGACTGGTATAAAACTAACGCTAGAAATTTGGTTTCCTGCTCCACTTGTTAGAGCTTCCGGGAATGGAAATACATCCAAACATCAATACAGAACAGAGGCTTAATAAATGACCACTGAACAAAGAAATATTGATGGAAAGAATAAACATAAATTTAATCCTAAAGAATACGTAAAAGTAAATCTTAAGAGAGTTAAGAGTTATTAGGAGTTTGGGATTAACATGAACACACTACTATGTATAAAATAGATAACTGGGACTTCCCTGGTGGCTCAGTGGATAAGACTCCACACTTCCAATGCAGGGGGCCCGGGTTCGATCCCTGGTCAGGGAACCAGATCCCACATGCATGCCTCAACTCAGAGTTCTCATGCCACAACTAAGGAGCCCCCGTGACACAACTAAGGAGCCTACCTGCCACAACTAGGAGCTGGTGCGACCAAATAAATAAATAACTATATTTTTTAAAAATAGATAACCAACAAGGACCTACTATATAGCACAGGGAACTATACTTAATATTTTGTAATAACCTATAAGGGAAAAGAATCTCAAAAAAAATAGATATATATGTATGTATAACTGAATCACTTTGCTGTATATCTGAAACTAACACAACATTGTAAATCAACTATACTTCAATTAAGAAAAGAGAGAGAGTTAAAAGAGTTATATTTTAAAAGTTTAGGAGGGGCTTCCCTGGTGGCGCAGTGGTTGAGAATCTGCCTGCTAATGCAGGGGACACGGGTTCGAGCCCTGGTCTGGGAAGATCCCACATGCCGCGGAGCAACTAGGCCCGTGAGCCACAACTACTGAGCCTGCGCGTCTGGAGCCTGTGCTCCGCAACAAGAGAGGCCGCGATGGTGAGAGGCCCGTGCACCGCGAGGAAGAGTAGTCCCCGCTTGCCACAACTAGAGGAAGCCCTCGCACAGAAATAAAGACCCAACACAGCCAAAAATAAATAAATAAATCAATTAAAAAAAAAAGGTTAGGAGGGTTACAAAATTGGAAGGGAACAGGAAGATCAATATATTAATTTTTAAAAAGCAGCTGGGTCTGTGAAGATATACTGTGTCAGTTTCTAGGACATTAAAACTCCACATTGGCATGTATTTTTCATTTGCCCCAAATGCAAAGAACATTTCCCTTTCATGGGATTTTTTCCATGATGCATTTTTTTTCTGGAATCATACCTAGATTTCCAGCCTGGTGCAGGCACCTCTCAAGGTCCCCATACTTGAAGTAACCTCTGCCACTCTCAACTCCCCAGACATTGTTCTATGCTACTTATCAAGTTCCACTGTACATCACGTTACTCAGTCCTCATGTTTACGTAGTACGTACCTCCACTCTTAGATTATAAACTTCTCAAAAACAATGACTTTCTTACTCATTTCTTCTTCTCACAGCAAACTGTAAATGGCTATTCAATGTATTTAGAAAGGGCTTACAATTCTTTAAATTACTGTTATCAACATTCATCCAATAAAAGACTAGAACATTAAAAAAAAAAAAAAAAAAAAAAACCTCCACATTGGGAACACTTCCAGAATTCTGGACTGAGGAGATTGACAAATCATCTATCCAAAAAGCCACATTAAAATTATACAAAATTATCAAAACAATCATTTCAAGATTTGGGGGGGGGGTGGAATTAACCAGAGGTACACAACAAATTGAAAAGCATTATTTAAAAGAACAACAACAACCGAACCTCTGTTAAGAAAAGTAGGGATCTGGGGCATCAGAGGCTGTTCTCATTCCCTATTCCCTACCCCCAACTCCAACATGATGATTCTATGAGGACAGGACAAGCCATGAAAACCAGCAGCTCTGCTGCTTGGAGGGTGATGGCTTAATTTGGTGTCCAGAGTATTGTCGGAAACAAATGATCTTAGAAAATAAGTGGTAAACGATCACGGAAAATTAATGTTACAGCTGGCTGAGACTGCAGTACTGGTTGGGGCAAGCAATAGAGCAGCCAGAAACTTAAGTGAGATCCAGAGAACCTTATCAAGGTCTACTACTACTAAATTTAAGTAGTGGACCTTGATAAGCTCTCACATATCCTTGGTGGTCTGGAAGGCCAGAAATGTGTTGCTCAAGTCATACACAGATACTCAGCAAAGGGTAAAGCCAAACTAGGCTCAAGATATTTAAGTACAACCTGTTACCAATCATTAGCTGACCACTAAACTATGCTGACAATCCCTAGGAAGTCAGGCTTAAAAATAAAAACAAGAATTAAAAGAAAAAAAAAACTGAGGAGACACATCAGTGGCCACACATTGCAGGGGAGACAGACTCTACAGACTTAGTCCAGGCAAGTTACCAAACAACAAACAAACAACAGTAGCAGCAACAACCCCTGGGGAGGGGGCAGATCAGAATCAAGAGCTGCTATATTATCTAAAACAGAGGTCAGCAACCTATAGCCCATGGCCCAATTATGGCCCATTGCCTGTTTTTTTTTACATAAAGGTTTTTTTGGAAGACATCTATGCTCATTCATTTACATATTGCCTATGTCTGCTTTCCCACTACAATAGCAGAGTTAGTTACAACAGAGACCACATAGCTTGCAAAGCCTAAAATATTTACTGTATGGTCCTTTATAGAAAACATTTGTTGGTCCCTGATCTAAAATGTTCAGTTTTCAACAAAAAATTATGAGACATACAAATAAATAGGAAAGGGAGGCCTATATACAGAAAGAGGACACACTTAATAGAAACTGGCTCTGAGGGGGCCTAAATGTTAGACTTAACAAAGATTTCAAGGCAGCTGTTATAAATATGTTCAAAGAACTGAAAAAATAAACAAGTTTTTAAATTAAAGTATGACAATAACTCAATAGAGAATATCAATCAAAAGATAGAGATTATAAAACAAAACAAATGCCAGAGTTGAAAAGCACAGCAACTGAAATGAAAATTCACCAAGGGATTCAACAGCAGATTTGAGATTGCAGAAAAAAAGAATTAGTGACCTTGAAGATATATCAATAGAGATTATCCAATCTAAAGAAAAGAAAGGAAAAACAATGAAGAAAAATAAACACATACTAACATATGTGTAAGGGGAGCCCCAGAAGGAGGAGAGAGAGAGAGAGAAGGGCAGGAGAAAAAGGCCCAAAACTTCCCAAATTTGAGGAAAAACAATCTACACATTCAAGAAGTGCAATGAACTCCAAGTGCAACGAGAATCCACAAAAAACCTACTAGTACTAGCAAACGAATTCAGCAAGGTCACAGGACACAATATCAATATGTAAAAATCAACTATATTTCTATATACTAGTACATAATCTGCAAATAAAATCAGGAAAACAATTCTATTCCCAATGACATAAAAAATTAAGTATTTAATACATTTGTTAAAAGAAGTGCAAGAGTACAGTAATAGCTATACAACATTGCTGAGAAAAACTAAAAAAAAAAACCTGAAATACACAGATGTTCCATTTTCATGAATTCAAAAACCTAATGTTGTTACGATTACAATTCTTCCTAAATTTATCTATAGATTCAGTACAATCTCTATCAAAATCCTAATAATCATTATGCATAAGCTGATAAGCTGAATTTAAATTTTATGGAAATACAAATGACCTAGAATACCAAAACAATTTTGAAAATTAAGAACATAGTCAATGGATTCATAGCTGCCAATTTCCAAACTTACTAGAAAGCTATAATAATCAAGACAGTGTGATACTGACATAAGGACAAACACAGGTCAATGGAACAGAATTAAAAGATCCAAAACCTGAGCCTTATATTTAATTTGTTAAATAATTGATATTTAACAAAAGTGCCAAAGCAATTTAATGAGAAAAGGATAGTCTTTTCAACAAATGGTACTAAGATAATTGGACATCTGCATGTAAAGAGAAGAATAAAGACCCTTACCTCATAACACATACAAATGAATGCAAAATGGCATAAACCTAAATGTAAAAACTAAAATATAAAGCTTTTAGAAGAAAACATAGGGAAAAAATTTTCATGACCTTGGGTTAGGCAAAGATATATTTAGATATGACATCAAAAATATTGTACAATCCATAAAAGAAAAAAATTAATAAGTTGGACTTCCTCAAAATTTAAGATGTTTGTGCTTCAAAAGACACTTATGAAAATGAAAGCCATGACACAGACTGGGAGAAAATACTTATAAATCACACAACTGATAAAGAATTCTTGCTAAAAATAAGAACTCTTACAACTCAATTTTTTAAAAAAGACAATTTAAAAATGGAGCAGAAGATTTGAATAGACATTTCGTGAAAGAAGAAATAGGAATGGCTAATAACCACAAGAAAACATGTTCAACATCATTAGCCATTAAGGAAATGCAAATTAAAATCACAATGAGATACTACTTCACACCCATTAGAATGACTATAATCAAAAAGACAATAACAGGGACTACCCTGGTGGTCCAGTGGTTAAGAATCTGCCTTCCAAAGCAAGGAACACGGGTTCAATCCCTGGTTGGGGAACAAAGATCCCACATGCCGTGGGGCAACTAAGCCCACACGCCGCAACTACTGAGCCCACGCACCGCAACTACTGAGCCCGTGCGTTCTGGAGCCCACGCGTCACAACTAGAGAGCCCACACGCCGCAACTACTGAGGCTGCACGCCACAAGTAGAGAGCCTGCGAGCCGCAACTACTGAACCACGTACTGCAACGAGAGATTCCACGTGCCGCAACTAAGACCTGACGCAGACAACTTAACAACAAAAAAAAAGACAATAACAAGCACTGAGGAGGATGTAGAAAAATTGGAACCTTCATACATTGCTTGTGGAAATGTAAAATGGCACAGCCACTCCGGAAAACAGTTTGGCAGTCTCTTAAAATGTTAAACATAAATTTACTGTATCACCCAGCAATTTAACTCCTAAGTATCTCCCCAAGAGAAATGAAAACCTGTATCCACACAAAGTCTTATACCCAATCTTTCATAGCAGCCTTATTCATAACAGCCCCAAGCTGGAAACAACTGGTAAATGGATAAACAAAATGTAGTATATTAATATAGCAATGCAATATTATTCAGCCATAAAAAGGAATGAAGTACTGATACATGCTACAATATGGATGAACCTCAAAAACATCATGCTAAGTGAAAGAAGCCAGACAAAAAGGTCACATATTGTATGATTCATTTATAGGAACTGGACAGAAAAGGCAAATTTATAGAAATGGCAAGCAGAATAGTGTTCGCCTGGGTCTAGGGGTGGGAGCTAAGACTGACTGCATATGGTGGGCACTAGGGTTCTTTTTTAGGTCATGAAAATGTTCCAAGACTGGATTGTGATGATGATTGCATAATTCCATAAATTAACTAAAATGTACTGAATTGTATACTTCGATCAGGTGAATTTTATATGTAAATTATGCCTCAAAGTAGTTTTTAAAAAACTCTACATGGATTCTAACTATTTATATCTTCCAAAATTACTATTCCTTTAATCTCTGATAGTTTTTAAAATGACAAAACTTTTCACTAATCATTCCTGCTCTGCAACCAATTTTTTAACTTCCAGTCAATTTTTAACATTTTGTGAAAGCTAATTCTCAGAAGTTGGATTCATTTTCTTCAGTCTATATAATTGAGATGACAATTTTGATGAGTTTCTTTCATTCCCCAATAACCCAATGAGTTGATGTAACCAGGCAAAATGAATGATCTAATGACTCACTCAGTCATGATCTAATGACTGTAATACTACTTTACAAAGCTATAATGATTCTAAAGCTCTCTAAGTCTGCTGAAGAAATAAAAATACCACCTGTCAGATAAAATGATTTATACATTCTTTGGTATGTGCAGCATAAATCATTGTCTAACTGGCATGACACCCACTTTTGCATCCTACGTTTTTAACCTTTTTTTGCCCCCTCCACATAGAGAAAAAGAATTTACACTGCTCTTCACTAGATTTGTTTTTTGTCCTCAAAAAGTCCCAAATACGGCATCAATCTCTTTCCTCAGATCTCAGGAATAGAGGCTTCCTCCAGTCATCTATTCCCCCAAACATAACCTAGGCAAATAACTTCTATGTGTTCTCTGTAATGAATTTACCCTTACGAAGAGAGAAATCATGGAAGACTTATACCAATGGTTTCTTTCTCCATCAATGATCAGGTACATTCCTGATTATATGCCCTCCCTCTATTTGTTGGTCCATTTCTAAGTCTCTACCAGTGGCTTTCAGGAGTACCTGGCTTGGGCTGTGTTTGATTCACAAGGGCCCTGATGGCAGGTCATGTTCCATCAGTTTTTTCCATCCAATCTTAAAAAAGAGAAAAAGGATTCTCTCAATCTGTGGCATACAGTACAAACGTTGAAATTATTTTTAAATATATATATATACGTATACATATTTATAAACATAAAGACAAACACAAAGATTTAATTTCATGTCAGTTTTCAGGCTTCAGTTTCATTCCAAGCAACTTCTTTCCCATATATTTCTAAATGTTAAATTCTGGGAAAATTAGTTACAACTGAATATTCATTGAATTCATTAAAGTGTATGTAGGTGGTTTTTTTTTTAAGAAGCCAATTCTTATCTGGCCTAAAAGGAATCTATTTAAATTAAAAATTCAATCAGTAAATTCAACAAATATCTATTGAACACCTACTGCTCAACAGTCCCTGGATACTTAGGGACAAATAAGGAACAGTTTCCACATTCAAGAAGTTTATAAGCTGATAGGAGAGAACGAACCAGAACTACATATAATTTAAATCAGATTGGGGTAAGTACCACAATATTAAAAAAAAAAAAAAAGCCACAAAAACATAGGTTGTACCTGGGAATCATGGAAGATTTCAAAAAGTTCCCTTGACAAAAAGATAATGCTTCAACTGGAATGGAATTGGGAGTGGAGAGTAGTAATAGAATCCTGGGGAAGAGAGTCAAGTGGGGTGCAGTATAGATGTAGTCTCAGATGAGTGAGGGCATATTGGGAGACAAGGCTGAAGTCTGATGAAGATAATAATACTAGCTAATATTTATTGAGCACTTACTATGTGCCAAGTACTATTTAAAGCACTTTACATATATTAACTTATTTGATCCTCACAACTACCCTATGAGAAATGTACTGTTATTATTCCCATTTTATAGATGGCAAAACTGAGGTATAGAACAGTTAAGTAGTCTGCTCATGGTTACACAGACACAGATAACAGTTATGGAGCCAGGATCTTGAAATCCATAAATAATAAAAGAAGAACAAATTCTATCTCACCCCTAACTACATTCATTATAAGAGCAATTAACAGGTATCTTAACTACCCCTTCCCCCATTAACTCCTAGGCCATCCTTCAAGGCCCAGCTCAAATGTTTCCTTCCTACAAAACCTTTCTTGATCCCCCAGCTGAACAACACATATTTCTCCTCTAAGCTTCATAGCACTTATCTGGATCAATCTTACAGCAAACAGCTTATGAACAAAATCTTAATATTTCATTCCTAGCATTACAGATTTTATGTGCATCATTCCCTCTTTTAAGTTCTCCTTTATACTTTGTATTTTCCACCACTCCTCGGACAGTACCTGGCACGTAATGGTAGCTATATCTATGGAGCACTTATTTTTGGCAAGGCATTGTGCTGAGTATTTTACAGGAATTCTCTCACAAAATCCTTACAGCAACCCTATTCACGCATTCAGTCGCTATTTTCAGTCCCTTCTGTGGCAGATAAAATAATAGATGCTGGGCTTCCCTGGTGGCGCAGTGGTTAAGAATCTGCCTGCCAATGCAGGGGACACGGGTTCGAGCCCTGATCTGGGAAGATCCCACATGCCGCAGAGCAACTAAGCCCGTGAGCCACAACTACTAAGCCTGCGCGTCTGGAGCCTGTGCTCCGCAACGGGAGAGGCCGCGACAGAGAGAGGCCCGCGCACCGCGATGAAGAGTGGCCCCCGCTCGCCGCAACTGGAGAAAGCCCTCGCGCAGAAACGAAGACACAACACAGCCAAAAAAAAAATATAAATTAATTAATTAATTAAAGAAACGTTTAAAAAAAAATACTAGATGCCTCTTAAACTCAGTAAACAAGGCAGATATGGTCCATGTCCTCAAGAAGCTCACAGTCTATGGAGATTGGTACTATTGGTATCCTCTAGAATAGAGATGAGGAAAAGTGAGGCTCAAAGAAGTTAATTTGTTTGCCCAGAATCACACAGCAAAAAAGTGGCAGAGTCTGAATTCAAACTCAGCTCTCCAGACTGGACATTTGGGACCCTGTGCATATAACCACTATGTTCTAGAGGAGGCACCTGATAAACACTTACTGAAGGAAAAGTTTTAGAAAACTCCTACAATGAAAACTATCCCGAGGATAATGAAGACTTCCATTCAATTTCGCTGAGAGGAAAGCAGGAAATGAGCAACAGTGCAGATGGAGGTTGTAGTAGTATCCTCATACACACCTGATAGCTCAGAACTGCTAATCAAGCCATCTGCTGAGGAGACCTGCTCAGCACTGAGGATTTCCTCGTGTCCCTTAAAGTGGTCTCTCCTGAGCAACAAGGCTTCGCTGCGCGCCAGGATGGTGTAGCAAAGTCACTAATTCACAATGAGACCCTGTATCTCCTACCAGACAACCGGTGGCGTGGAATGGAAGGTAAAGACGCACGACTCCTTATTTAAACGTGGGGCAACTATTCTTGAAAGGTGAACCCCCGCCCCCGAGAGAAGCGGCCTCCAAAAAAAGGTGTGAGTCTATACTTCTCACCGGAGGAGTGAGGAAGCAACCACGAGGGGATTACGAGAGACCCTACACACAACGCAGGCACCCCTGGCCCTGTGGGCCGGACATCCCACAGCCCACAGCCTGCTGGCCAGACTCCCTTCTCCAAACGCCACTGTGGCAGCCGCACTGTTTGGCCTATCCTAGTCATCTCCCCAAACAAAAGAGGTTTTACAGTAGCGATATCCTAAAATATAGACCAGGCATTAATAGGCGCCTGGAGGCACGCCTCTTACTCCCCACAATTTCTTAGCCCAACAGACCACCTGACTTTACAACAGGTTCTCCGCGTTAAGCGGCGGAGACGACCTCTAAGGGCCAGCTCCTGGCCCAGGGGCTCCTGCGACAGCGTGGACAGACAGCCTCAGCCACTGGGTTGACTCCAGCTCCCGCGACCCGCCAGCCGGCAGGCCCCGCCCCGCCCCCTACGCTCCGGCAGTTAGCCCGACAACCCGCTCACAGGAGCGGCGGCCGGGACACAGTAGGCTTGTTCTGTGCGGGCCGCGCGCTTCACCGCCCCCGCCACGCCCCTCGACCCCTCACCGCCAATGGCCTGCTGCGCCGGCGCAGGATGCTCCAGGCCCAGCCCCCCTCGACGACCGGGCGCTGAGCGCATGCGCCTTGAGAGGCCGGCTGGGTGAGGGCTTCCTAGTGAGGGAGGGGGAGACGGAAATGGAGGGGCTCCGCGCATGCCTTCGCCCCTGACACCGAGCCCGCTGGAGAGCGCGTTGGGCGGAGCCGGGGGCGGCGGTCGCCGGGGAGATCGAGGCCCTGGGTTCGACCCCGAGCTGGAGCGGGGTCCCGGAGGCCCGCTAACCCGCCGGTGTTTGTGTGTATGTGCCCTCGCAGGGAGACATGGAGAACTGTTTGGCGGCCGCGGCGCTGAACGGGGTGGACCGACGTTCCCTGCAACGCTCGGCTAGGCTGGGTCAAGAAGTGCTGGAGCGGGCCAAAAGGAGGGCGGTGGACTGGCATTCGGTGGAGCTTCCCACAGGCAGCGTGGGGGTCATTTCCCGGGAGCGGCCCTACAGAGAAAGAGGGCCGGCAGCCGGCCCCCATCGCCTTCTCCCAGGAGAGGTGAGGGCTCCAGTGCTGCGGGACCAGCCCATTCATTCGCTCAGCAGCGGCTTGCTGAGAACCAGGGCACGCCACACAGCAGCACCCGAGGGATCCTGTCCTTGGCGGAAGCTGTTAAGTATCAGGACAGTGAACCGGAAAGCCTTTTGAAAACTCTTGACATTTGACAGATTCCTATTGGCTAGCTTTAGGATACCGCTAGAGACCGCTAGTGCTCGGCCCTGGTTGGTTACTTTTTACAACAATTCTTACAGGCTATCATTTGATATTAGAGGAAAGCCAACAAACCTGTCTTTGTCCTGGAAAAATTGCATGTCTGTGTATTCCTTTTAGAGTTGGAATTCTTTCTCAGTAAGAGCCTTTTACTGACAAACTTGCAGAGGCCTTTCAAAAAGTAAAAGGGAAGGTATTCCCCAAATGACTTCCTTCTCCAGTAGGGAATACAGATCTCACCTGTGACTTGCCGTTTATTCAAATAGAGAGAAGAAAGACACCCAACCCTCAGTGCTTCCTTCAGAACAATGGCTGAATTCATGGACTATACTTCAAGTCAGTGTGGGGTAAGTTGGTGTAAGCCAAAGTCATGCCCCTGATCTGCCTGCTGATGGATCATAAAGTGGATTTTTGTGGAATTTAGGGAGAATCTGGAGACTGCCTGTTCACCCTGCCCTGCCTTCGTGGGCAGGTTGTAATCAGCCAAGGATTTAAACCAGGTGATAAATCCAGGTTAGCATTCATTCAACAAATATTGAATGCCTAACTTTAACTGTTACGAGGATACAGCAATGCACAAGCCAGAAAAGATCTGCCCTCATTATTGTTTCGGAGGGCAGGGCTTATTTGCTGAATTCCAAAACAAGTCCGAATATTAGGGGTTTTTAACTTTGAACTGAAATTTTTTTTTTTAAATCAGTAAGATCATTCTAAACTGGAACCGAGCCTCTCTGTTTTCAAAGCAAAAACTGAAACAAAATCCCTCCATTAGATCTTAATCTCTGTTCCAAGTCCCTGGTAAGGTAGTGTGCTTTTGTGTGTGGGTGTGTGTGGCCACACAGCATGTGGGATCCTAGTTCCCCAACCAACTTGCACCCCCTGCATTGGAAGCACGGAGTCTTAACCACTGGCCACCAGGGAAGTCCCCCTGGTAATGTAGTTTTTAAGTATGCCCCTTTGGGTCCATATCACTTGTTGGCCACAGAGGTGGTTATGTGGCACAGATGCAGTGCCCTCATCAGAGGTAGTGTGGCTTAATGGCAGGAGCAGCCTCCCAGGAATCAGACCTGTGTTCTGCCACTTCCTGGCTATAATGCCTTAGGCTAGTTAGTCTCTCTCAGCCTTACCTTCCCACATGGTAAAATGACGATGTTTCAAGTCCTTTCCAGCCCTTATAGTCTGCTTCTTTGGTTTCCACTGAGAGATGAACACCAGAAAATTGTCATAAACTGTAGCACAGGGGACTTATGTGAGATTTTTGGTCCCATTCATTGAAGTGAGTGAACAAAGGTTTTAAAGGCGCTTTTCTCAAAACCATACATTAAGGTCGTCTTTAAGTATTTTGAGGGAATGTTGAAGGCAGGCAGCCAACATTCAAGAAAATCACCTGCATGGAAGGTACTCTCTGTCTTCTAGGAATTAAAACAGACTCTGTGGTCTCTTCCAGCCTTAACATTTTATGATTCTTACGTGGTTGTAAGGGTGCTTGGTCTGCATGGCAGAAGGAAGAGAATACCTTGTTTCTGTCCTGCTTTTCAATTTCATAATGAATATTAAGATTCAAAAAATCTCTAATATTTCTACATCTTTTTTAAAATCCTTGTGACTCCAGGAATAGGATTCCAACCAGTGAGATATGGTTCAGAGAGTATTTTTATGTTCTTATTTTGTTAAATGGTTTTAGAAAAATCCATAACTTTGGCTCTACTGTAAAGTGATCAAGTTAAACACTTTGGTTCATGGTTCAGTAAAAGAAATAATATTTGTCTTTGGTTTGAGGTTTAGTAAATTAGTGTTCTTCATTTTGGTTTTCAGTTCATGCTTTAGTTCAAATCTCCATTAAGGAATGGAGGCTCAGAACCCCTCAGCTTTCTAGAAATAGAATTAAGAACAGTGTTCTGAGTTTGCTTTCAAAATTTTGAAGCATCCCCTAAATTACATCATTAGAGTCATGTCCTGACGTGCTTTCCGCAGCTTCTCATTCTTTTGGTCTCTTGCCTTAAACATTGTCCCCACCCTTTGTTCAAAACAAGCAGGCTTATGTTGTCCTCATCATTAGTCACAATCAGGGGCAAGTCTAAGGTTAACTTTGAGGGGGAGGAAGGAAGTAGACAAGAAAAAAACTGCATTCTGATCCTTTGGATTATTTTTGCTTAAATCGGAGTCTTCTCCCTCCCCTCCTTTGCATAGGGAGAATGGCTGCATAGCTGTTGGGTTCATGTTACATTTCCTGTTGTATTTCTAAATCTCAAGGAGATGCACCTCTCTCTTCTCTTGTCCTTGTCTGAGACTTAATAAACACAGACCTCTTTGTCAGAACGTGTCATGAGAGGAGATGAAAGGGCTTGTGTATTTGACCTCGGGGTGAGGATGTTGTGAAAATTATTTAACCTGGCAGAGAGCATGGTCCTACCCAGCTTGAGTTGCCGGAGTTCTTGCCCTACAGAGGCAGCAGATGGCAGCAAAGTAAGGCCAAGTGCAGTTTCCTTCTCTGCAGCCACTTTACATGGGCTAAGATTTGTTATATGACTTCAGAGGCCTCTCAAGAGGGCAGGTAATTTACCTTTGCTCTCTTGCCTCCCTCCTTAACCATACTTTGCCCAAGTAACAAGGAGTTTTTTGAAAATTTGACCAATCTGTTTGGTTACCCAACATCTTTCACATTACTTCTCTAGAAATATTATTCATCTGTGCCAGAGGAAGGAGGGGCAACCCACGTCTATCGTTATCACAGAGGGAAGTCGAAGCTGCACTTGTGCTCGGACACTGGGAATGGTCAGGTATGTATCCTCAGCTGTGCTGTGCTGTGCCCTCAGCTTCCCAAGATAGGAGGCCCTACATCTTGGAGCTCCTGCTGGATTGTATTATTGGATGCCTGGGTGACTCAGCATTACAGCGCTCAACGGAAATGTATCACCTCCCAGCCTTAGAGAACTTACAGCAATGAACATGAAATAGGAGTTTTTGTCCAAAATATGAGATTGATGCCATTGTCGGATCTTCAGTTGAACCTGCAGTCCTGGGCCAAGGGATTCGTGGACAGGCTTAACGAAAAGTGCTTCAAATATCCTCTTCTACATCTAGGGATATGAAAGAGATTTTTAATAATCACATATTTCACTCTAAGGTAGTGATAAGTATCATGTCTTTGGTAATTTTAAAAAAAGAAATGCAAGGAGGGGGTTTCTTTTAACAAAATGCTTTTCCTAAAGATAACAATTACAGGCCTCTCACTGCAAATTACCTGTATTTTACCACATGTCACTCTGGGAAGCCAAAGACTCTACTTGTTGAACTGATTCAACAGGAGTCCTTTGTTATTGTTTCTGGGGAGAGTAGGGGTTTTTTGCTTTTGTTTTTCTTTTTAAGCTCCCCTGGTTGTACTCAAAGATAGCAAACTTAAGTTCAGAGTCTAATCCACAGGTTGGATTCCTGACTTCTCTGGCCTGTGGGTTTAGGGAAGGGATGGGAGAGTGGCTGCAGGGATGTGAGCCATTCTGTTTCCCTGGCCTGGGGTACAAGGGGTAGCACCAGAGCCTGGATCCTGGGCTTCCTCTTCTGGCCTGGCCTAGGCCCTCTTAAGAGTGCTTGACCCTAAGGGAGTTACATGTGGGCAAGAGTCATTCGTATCCCTCCCATCCCTTCCTATAAAACGTAAATTGGTGCATCTAAGGGAAATTGACTTTCTCAGTTCAGCCCCTTCCCCTCTAGTACTCCCACTGCTGGGAGAACCTTGGAAGAGAATTCTATTTTCTGAAAGCCTGTTAAATGTCAATCACTTTTGCACTTTAGATCTTCCTTACAGTGTAGTATCCCGAAGCTATGGACTAGGAAACCAAGGCTTAGAGAAATTAATCTGTCCCTCTCAGTAAATGACAGAGATAGGATTCAAACTCAGGTCTATCTGAGTCCAAAGCCCATGTAAGGATAAAAGGTAATCATGGTAAACATCTGACTAAAAATACTTAACAGAATTCACTAAAAGCCTTAAGAACTTAGGTGACAACTTGGAAAACACTGACAGAACAATTGTTAGTTCCTAATTAAGTAGGAAAAATTTTCTCTCTACCATCCAGAAGTCAAAGTTTGGGCCCTAATCAATGTTTCTACCTACTCTTCAGAGAAAAGACACCCCCCTTGGTGTCGGAGGCATCCGTCAGGCATCAGAGTGTGCACTAGAGGCATCCCAGCCTGTGAGTACAGAACTTCTAGGGTACTGGGCTCCACCACCACTGCAATTCCATGAACTGATCTGGTTACTATAGGGTTCTTTGTACTGGATCTATAGTATTTTTAAGTTGGGATATTTTTACCCTTGGGGACAGTGTACAACATTTTAGTTCAGTGTAAAATTATGTTTTCTTGGTATCCTTCCTTCACTTGAAATTTCAGGGATACTCTTTGTGCCTGAACTCATAGTTGCGGTTGGAAAGAATGCAAAGTATTCATATCTTCATTCCTACAGCTCAGCTGGGCTGGCACTGGGTCCTGTTGGAATTCCACCATCTGTTCAAGCAGCAGGAGGGGCCTGACCCTCCTGCTTACAAAGTGAAAACCATTGCTGAAATTCTGCAACGTATACATTTGGTTAGATCAGGTTCCAAAACATTTGAAGAGATTTGTTCCTATTTTCCGCAAATGTTTCTCTGTGAAAACATACAGTGATGTTTTTAGGATAAAATACTCATTAGTTGATGAACCCAGGGAATCTTTTGGAACTTGGAAGGGCTGGAATTCTGAGGAATGGAACTCTGGTGTGTTGCTGCAATAGTTTGCTTAATTTTTGTTTGTATACAGTGTGCTACTAGCCAGGATTCAGAATATACTAGAGTTAGTAGCAACTAAGACTATTCGGCTTTTAGTACAAGTTGTTAGGCTTAGATGCCTCCAATACTTACTGTATTTTGGTAATGCTAATCTTCCTGATGTTCACAGTGTTGGAATCACAGATGCCAATCTTGCCCCTTTTATGCAGACAATTGAAGCATCCTTGGCTTTCTGCAATTCTGATAAAGCTGTATTTTCTGAAACCTCCTTTTGTTTATTTTCATAGTTGATGACCAATAAATAGTTGTGGCATTGTCATACACACTCACGTCAGTTAAATGATGATAAGCCTCCAATTTTGCAGTAACTGGGCATGAAAGGATATAGCATAAAGCAGCTTCGGAAAACCTTGGCTTCAAATCTATTTGCAAGATGGAAAGAGAGGAAGTTTCATAAAAGTATAAATATTATCATTTATTCCTCCTAGCAGAATTTACTGGCCAGTAGTTTGGTCCACCTGCCCCCCGCCCCCAGGGGTGATGTAGAAATGACAGCTTCTGCCTGTGGCTCCTTCTGAGCATTGAGTAAGCATTGTAGTGGTCTCCCAGTTGTGGGATAGGTGCTCTGGCTCTTAATTACAGGCTCTTTTCTGGTTTGTGACTTTGCTCTTTGGCCATTTGAGCTGAGACCCTTCCTCTGCCTGCACATCTGCCATGACCACTTCCCAGCCAGGCATGAAGTCTGTCCTTGGAGGATGGCTTGTGCTCAGCTCAGCTCTAAACATAAATCTTTCCATTAACTCCAGCTTCCAGTGTGTTGCAGTATCAATCTTCTTTGACTTACATCCCGATAAACCCATTGTAAGTTGAAAATATCATAAATTGAAAGTGCATTTATTTTTTTATTTTTAAATTTTTATTTATTTATTTTTGGCTGTGTTGGGTCTTCGTTGCTGCGCGCGGGCTTTCTCTAGTTGCAGCGAGCGGGGGCTACTCTTTGTTGCGGTGTGTGGGCTTCTTATTGTGGTGGCTTCTCTTGTTGCAGAGCACGGGCTCTAGGCACACGGGCTCAGTAGTTGTGGCTCACGGGCTCTAGAGCGCAGGCTCAGTAGTTGTGGTGCACGGGCTTAGTTGCTCCGAGGCATGTGGGATCTTCCTGGACCAGGGATCGAACCCGTGTCCCCGACACTGGCAGGCGGATTCTTAACCACTGCGCCACCAGGGAAATCTAAAAGTGCATTTAATACACCTAACCTACTGAACGTCATAGCTTAGCCTAGCCTACCTTAAACGTGCTCAGAACACTTACATACCCTGCAGTTGGGCAAAATCATCTGACACAAAACCTACTTTATAATAAAGTTTTGAATAGTTCATGTATTGATAATGTATTGAATGCTGTACTGAAAGTGAAAAACAGACTGGTTGTATGGGTGCAGGATGGTTATAAGTGTATCAGTTGTTTACCCTCGTGATCCTCGTGGCTGACTGGGAGATCGCTCACTGCCGCTGCCCAGCATCACGAGAGAGTATTGTGGTGCACATCGCCAGCCCGGGAAAAGATCAGAATTCAAAATTTGAAGTACGGTTTCTACTGAATGCATATCACTTTCACACTATCATAAAATCGAAAAACCATAAGTCTGACCATTGTAAGTCGGGGACCATCTGTATAGGAGAACCGGTCTCCAAGGGAGGGCTTTAGCCAGCCAGCTGACTTTCTGCATGACAAAGTGGAATCTACTCATAGTGTTCTCAGCTTTAGGTGAAAAGAAATGTTTCATCCTCCTAATAATGAATTTAGCAAAGCACAGTTAAAAAGAATACTTCTCATTATCCCACAGCGCCTTGCCATTACTGCTGATCTGTGATAACAAGTGCCACTGCCTACTTTTGAGCCCCAAAGCAATCGTCATTAGCCTTTCCCTCTACCTGATTCTTAACCTTTCTACTCCAACCAGAGTGTTCCTTTTATGATCCTTCATGTTCCTATAACAATTTAGTGTTTTCACATACATGCTTATTTGTGAGCTAATTTTAGAAATAAGGAAACAAGCATAAGGAGAGGCTGAGACTGGCCTAAATGGCAGTCCTATTACGTTGCCAAGCCAAGCCTTGAAAGCAGAACCTCCATCTACCACGTTAGTACCTCACTCCATCACACACCGAGGGAGCCGGGTGGAGGTGCCCTGACGGCACTGGGACATAAAATCTCTAAACTGCTAATATCCACTTTTCCTTCCAGGCTGAGGACATCTCTAAGGACCTCTACATAGAAGTATATCCAGGGACCTATTCCGTCACTGTGGGTGTAAATGACTTGACCAAGAAGACTCACGTGGTAGCAGTTGATTCAGGACAAAGTGTGGACTTGGTCTTCCTCATATGATGTTGACCATCACAGACATCACCTTTTTTTTGTTTGTTTTTTAAGTATCAAGAAGAATAAAGTTACCATATGTCCTCTTAAAATTTACACATTAATCCTGCTTTTAATGCTGACTGACTGTAGAGGGTGAGCCTTCCTAGGAACTGGAGTTTGTCTCTTTCAGTGCCTATTTTAACTTGAAACTCCCCTCACCCTCTTCTGCCTGAAGTAATAATGTAATGATGCTGTCTGAATAGTTTTTACTGCTTGCTTTCCAAGTAAAGGTTAATTATGATAATAAAGTAAGAAATTTGGAAATGAAGAGAATTCCTTTTTATTGGCATTAAGAAGTCAAACAAAATGTTGCTCATGTACAACTGAGGCTTTATGCAAAGATGGCAGAGAGGCTGTGGACACATTTGCCCAAAGCAGGCCAACCATGTTCTGTAGCTTCTGTGGAAGAGGCATCCTCAAGCAGATCGCACCAGGCCCCTGGCAGGGAGCCCTCGCCAGGGCCGCCACACTCCTGTGCCCTTAGGACAGGTGCCTTCCTGCCACTCATCTGCAGGGATGTCTTCCTGGGGTGAAGATGCTGCTGCTTATCAGACTATCACCTGTGGCCTGCACTGTACCATTTCCGTAGAAGAAGGCCTTGTGTCAGCCACTTTGTAACTAACTCCTCCTCAGGTATTTACTCTTTAGCTTCCTACAAGAGAAAAAAAAATCCTGAGAGTCTTATGGTGACTTTAAAATCAGTGACTTTCGATCCTTAAAATTGCAAAGTCATTGATGTGTCCTAAACATCTTTAAGCTACCACACCAACAGTATTGTTGCATCTCTCAGTTTAGTTTTGCCTAGGGAGTCACCTCATTTTGAACATGTCTTTCCTCAGAAAAAAAGGCCAGTATTTTATATGATGAAAACAAAGGCTTGGGGACTTCCCTGGCGGTCCAGTGGTTAAGACTTCACCTTCCAATGCAGGGGGTGCGGGTTCTATCCCTGGTCAGGGAGCTAAGATCCCACATGCCTCACAGCCAAAACACCAAAAAAACATAAAACAGAAGCAGTATTGCAACAAATTCAATAAAAGACTTTAAAAATGGTCCACATCAAAAAAAAAAAAAAAAAAAAAGAATACAAAGGTTTAAGTAGAGCTGTATTCGCATTCCTAGCAAAGACGAGACTCTGACGGACCGAGGGCCTAGTAAAGCAGGCCCATGCCCACCACCATAGGGTAGAGGGGTCACTTAACTGGGGATCCTTGCACCCCTAGTGATGAAATTCATGGGTTCTGTAAGCCTTCTGAAATCATATGCAAAATTGTAGGTGTGTGCATTTTTCTGGGAAGAGGGGCCATAGGTTTTATCATTCTCAAAAGTGGTGTGACCCCAAAAGGTCAAAGAACCATGGAAGGAGTCCTTCAGAAGCCCCTTCCCAGCCATCTGCTTTACCTAGATCCTTGGAGCTTTTAGTTTAGGGGTAATTCTAGTCCCCCTGATGTGCCGCAGTACCCCGACTCAGTTTTTTGTGTTCAGCTTCCTCTGGCAGGCTCTGTAGTGGCTTCATGCCAGTGGCTTCCAGGACCAGCTCCCTGGGACTCCCCACTGCTGCAGTTTTCACTGTCTGTTGTTTGTTGCCCTTCTCTTCTTTCCCGATGTTGCAAAGTCTTGTTCCTAAACCCAAAATTCAGTTAGTTGAATATGCCACCATTTTGATGGGATTAGACTTGACTTGTGTAGAACTGTATCAAGGACCACAGAATCCCTTAACTGTCTGGACCCTGTTTCAGTCATAAGCGCGGGTGGAGAGCAGCATGACTGCTGGCGTGAATCCTGGCCCTCTAGGATTGTTAGGTTAGTCTCAGACAGTAACCTCACTGCCTGTAACTAAAAGGAGCAAAAAGTCTGGAGGGCGGAGGACCCGTACAAGGGGATTCTTAAGAGGTAGAGCCTCAGACCAGACTGTGAAGCATCAGTACTTGATGGCAATCAAGCACAGTTAGGAGAAGCAAAGCGGCACATTTCCTTAAAAGGATACAAGATCTGGAGGGGAGAGAAGAAAAGCTCTGGTATTTGCCATTGTTTCTAGCCCAGGCACACACGTCGTTTTACACGCTTCACCTCACCAGTTCACCTCGCTAGTTAGTGTGGCGTGCAGCACTCCATCTGGGATGGGGCCTGGAGATGCCCCTTTCTCCACGCCCCATGCAGGCATACTCTCCATAGCTTTGGGTGCAGAGGTAGGACCTGGCAGAGGGCAGGCTCACTGATTCTCATGGTTCAGCTCCAAGAATTAACCTTTGCCCAGAGCATAACAAATGATCCAGTACCTAGAGGAAAGCCAGGCCAAGTACCTGAAGATACTATATTTCTCGTTATAGCCAATTACTATAATGTATTTGGGTGCGGGGGGAACTTTAGAGTGGATCTGTTTAAATATGGTGATGCGGGGAGAGAGGCTGAATGTAGGTGTGGGTGCCTGGGTAGTGGCGATAAGAGCGGTGTATGCTTGGGGCCAGGGGAGATTTGTTTGGCCTCAGTCAGGTTTAGAACCAGTCTGGATAGAACGCCATGGAGCAGGCACAGGCATGGGAATGCAGGCCTGGAGCCTGGGGCAGGTCTGACCGCCACGGCCTTCTGGTTACCCCACTGGCATTCCTCTCCCTGAGACTGGGTCTCGTGCCACCTCAGTTGCTGCCCCAGAGACTCCTCCCTGTTGGAGAGATACAGCTTTTCTTTCTCCAGTCTGTGCTGAAGCAGGAGGGCAGTGGAAGCTATGGAGAATTTAGCTTGAAAACTCTAGACTTTGGCACCATTTTCTTTATATTATCACTTGTTGGAGGGCATACCGTGTAGAAACAGCTGCTTCCAAGCAGCCTCTGCCAAGGCCTTTCACTGCAAGGAAAGAGGCCCAGGAACACCTATCCCTGCTCCCACCTTTATATTTTCAATACAAGGTGTCCTCTCAGGGAGGGGAGGAAGAGCCCAGCTGGTCATAGCTATAGATTCTCGTCCCTCTACTTATTTCCCTCTCAGAGGTGGGGGAAAGATCGCACACCTCGAAAGCCAAGGAAGGAACCCTCATCTAAGATACAACAGCAGCCAACACATCCATCCCTGCCCACTCCAAAGCCCAGGGGTCCAGAGGAGTCCCCCAAGAAATTTTCTCAGTGTAGAAACAATTTCTCAGCCTCCTGGAACTGAAGACTAATAAAGGCCTTACTCCTGGCGTAAGATTAAAATCCTCGTGGGCTGAGAGGTCCTTCTGGTTGAGCAGCTGTCCTGAAAATAGGGCAATGGCTTCCAATGGGGACCCACAAAGAGTCCCAGTGTGGGCAGTGCCTACAGATCCTTATGCCCTTGGCAGTGGTATTCTGAGGAGTCTCCCTGCCCCAGAGTGAATGTTCATTTAGTTCACTGAAGGTTGAATTGTCAGCGCAGGGCCCCAAGAATCTAGTCTAGGGCTGGCTTATCCAAGTCACCTCCTTCACAAAGCTCTGCCAGCTGCCTTAGGCATCTGCTCTTTCTGGGCCCCACTGGGAATTTAGATAGCACGGCATGAGGCATATCAATGATACACTGCTCTAAACCTACAAGGGCATGTTGGTTGGGTAGAGAAGTTTGGGGATGGCTGCAAGTTGCCAATGACAATGACACTGCCTCCCCTCTCAGTGGTAGAGTGAGATGCATAAGGCTGTGCCTGGTTCCTCCCGCTCTGACTTCCTAAGGGGCCCATCTGGAGAGTAGGGTCCAATGGCCAGTGTTTAAAGACCTGTTTCTGAGCTTCTCAGGGCACTGAAAGACTCCAATCAACACCTGGAGGCATTCTGACTGTACATCTAGAGAAAAATCAACGCCTCCAAGGAAAACGAGGGAGGGGAGGGTAGAAATGGACAGTGGCAGAGTCCTGCCAGTAGAGACTAGTGAAGAAAGAAAAGACAGTTGTCAAACAGGGATGCAAACCTTAGCACAAAGATCAGCCCATCCTTTCTTGTTAGGTTTCCATTTAATCAATAAAGCCCATGTTTCCCTCTTATCACAGCCCCCCCTTCGACATGACCAAGTGTTACTTCCAATCCCAGCACAGCGGACATGTGCATCGGATTCCTGAGAGACACCTGGGAGGGAAGGGAGCGGGGGGCCTCAGCCCTGCCTTAGGAAAAGGTCTACCTGGCTTCCTGGGATGCGGCTCAGACCCGTTTCTCCTCCAGTGCCTCCATTCCGGCTGGCAGAGGCCACCCTGCCTCCTTGGAGACTCCTCAAGAAGGATGGGGGCCGTGTTGCCTGTGCTGTCCGCCAGCAGCCTCTGGGGAAGGCCCGTCTCCAGCTTGTTCTCCGGACCCTCTTCAGAGGAGGAGGAGGTAGAGGAGGAGGAAATAGCCATGGGGGGCTGCACTGCTGCTGCTTCCTCCTCAGGGTCCTCAAGGGGCAAAAGCTGTGCCGTGGGCTTCAGCTCCGCCTGTAGATGCTCTCTGGCTGCGACCCCTGAGGTTACGGTTAGAGGCCACCAAGTGGGTCCGGCCAAGGGGCAGCAGCAGAGGCAGCCCTGGCCCAGCAGCTGGCAGCAGGCATGCGGGTGGCAGGGAGGGCACAGGAACGGAGTGCTCAGAGGAAGCCCGCCGGTGACACATCCAGCGACCGGCCCCACCAGAGAGCAGCAAGGGGCCCAGAGGAGGGGCCTGGGGTGCTCCGTGGTGAAAGGCTTGCGCAGCCTGTCCACAGCCTTCTTCCAGACGGCTGGGGGCACCCACCTGACCCCTCCAAGCGGCACAGGGGCTGTCCTGCCATTCCAGAAGTGAACAGTAATTTCTTCTTCTTTGGATGCTACATAACAGAAAAGGTCACCATTTTGTTACAGCCGCCTCTTCTATATCATGGGATAAGGGTTCTCCTCTCCCCAGAAGCAAAGACTCATCACAGCCCCTCTGCTTTGCTTCTGCCCGTGCGCACCTCTCCCTGGAGAGCCTGCCAGGGACATTCCTCGCCTGCCCCATGTTTACCACCCCTTCCTGTGCTGCCATGTCTTGGTTTTCACGTCAAAACCAAGCTGCATCCTCAGGTGGGGGAAGGGAAGGAGAAACCTCCTTCTGTCGCTTCTCTGAACACAACGATGCTGACTGGCTAGCCTCGCACAAGGGGACTGTCCTAGTCCCTGGACGACTTGGTGGGGGACCAGTCATGAGTACTGGTGTGACCCCAGGATAACCTCACCACACCATAGGTTAAGTAACCAACATAGACATAGTAGCCTTGGGCTATTTTGCCCTGATAAAGAATATTTTATAATCTGAAAAATATGATTTGTCTATGTGTGGCCACCCTCAGGACGAAGCTGCAAGTGAAAGGGTAAGGATTTTTTAAGCCTCTAAGCCTCCTAAGCTGAAGAGACACCCTTTGCTCTCTCCTCAGCCTGATCACCAGCCTGGCTCCTGGGGACTGGGAGGCCAGAGCAGCTCCCTTACCTCTCTGGGGGTCTCTTGCCTCCAAGCCCAAAACAACAGTGCCGGGGCCATAGCGCTGTTGGTCTGGTCCACAGAGTGCCAGCACCTTGTCCCCAAGTCGCAGTGAGTATTCCACGGATGGCGAGAACTGAATGACATCTTCCTCCAAGACCACGCTCTGCCGCTGGGCTGGCAGCCCTGGGCATGTGACAAGGGGAGCCTCAAATTCCACCAGCAGGACTCCCTGCCTCTCCAGCTGTGCGAAAGAAAACACTCAGAATAAGAGCTGGCATTAGGAAGTACTACAGGGAGCACCAGGTTCCCTACAACGCCTGGGGCCAGGCCCCGGGTCTCCCTCCCGTGCGGCAAGGCCCAGTTAGGGAAGGGGCCGGGCCAGGTGCTGCCCTGGAGCCCATTAGGGCAGAGACAGGCCGGCTGTGCGGCGGATGCTCTTCCCTCTGCTTCTTGCCGTGGCAACTCTTGTTTATCACTTCTTGCCTTTCCTGTCCCGTGCTCTTCCTTTTCCTGTTTTGTTTTTCTCCTATCTTTATATTTGGCCTGCAATTCACAGGAGTAACCTGGGTCCTCTGGATCTTTCCCCAAGCACACCCCCTCCTCCCAGCACTCCCAGGAAGTGTTGTCCCAGTGTCCGCGGCCAGCCAGGGGCGGGGTATCATCCACAGGCCCTCTCAGGCGAGGACAGGCTGGGGCTGTTGGAGCAGCCCTCTGCACTGCCATTACGTCCATGAGGGGAGTCTGGGCAAAGGAAGCAAATGAGCAGCCTGGCAGAGAGGGCAGGAGAAGTACTAAGCTAATTAAAAGAACAAGCTTACAAATTGACTTTTATCAAACCACTAGACAGGATCTATATTTGAGCAAAACCCTGTTAATATTTCATATGAAATTACATATTAGTTACTTGAAAATGACAAAATGACTTTTGATTGGAAATTCTATAACTTATATATATTTTTAGATATCACACTTGTTTCCCTCTATGGATCCGCATTCACAAAGTCTGACTCTTTGTGGGAAGAGAAAATCCCAAAGAAGCAAGTAGCCACCAAAGTAAAGCCCAGGCCTGGCCCCAGCATGCGGGTACCGTGCTCCTGTGTGGAGGGACACAGGCTTACATGAGGTACACACGTTTTGCTCCTCTTTCCCTTAGGCTGGCGCCCATAATTTGAGACACTGAATTTTCCTGAACAAAGTGCTTTTACTGTATATTTTCTTCACTGTTATGGATTGAATAGTTTCCCCACCAAATTCATATGTTGATGTCCTAGCCCCTAGTACCTCAGAACGTGAACTTATTTGGGAATAGGGTCATTGCAGATGTAACGACTTAAGACAAAGTCACACTGAGTACGGCTGAGTAGGGTGGGCCCCTAATCCAATGACTGGTGTCCTTACAAAAAGGGGAAATTTGAACACGGACACGCACCCAGGGAGAACAGCATGTGAATATGAAAGCCAAGATCAGGGGGATGCTTCTACAAGCCAAGGAACACCAAAGATTGCCAGCAAACCACCAGAAGTTAGGAAAGGTGCATGGAACAGATTCTCCCTCGCAGCCCTCAGAATCACCAACCCTGCCAACACCTGGACTGCCAGTCCCCAGAACCAAGAGACAATTTCTATTGTTTAAACCACTCAGCTTGTGCCACTTTATTACCCAGCCCTAGCAAATTAAGGCACTCACTGACATTACGTTTTCACTTCTGCATCCTGCCCACGGAAGATCTGTGCTTATCCAAGAAACTGAACTGCTGGGCACACACAGCTGAGGCATATCAGGTATGGCAGGGCCACCCAGAGGAGCATATGGGGAGATGTTGGGACTTATGGACTTGCCTCGGGAGCAGCCTTTATCTGAGCCCTGTAATAAAAGCCACCTGCTTCCCTTCTTGCCAGGACCCATGCGTCCGCAGCATCTCCACCTCTTCCCAGCCAGCCAGGCCCCTGCCATGCTGGGTCAGCAATGTGGAAACACGGGTCATAAGATGCATATCTGGGAAAAAGCAAATGGAATTAGGGAGTAGAGAAAACCAAGCCCTAAAACCATCAAGAAACACGTTTCAGAGTTAGATCTGAGCAGCGCCATGGTGTGTGCATGACAGGTAAGGCAATATGGAACAGAAATCCATGTAAAGAGTGGCAATCTGTGACTTCAAGTAAGATAAGGTAAACTACTGGAAGGGGCAGAAGGAGAGGAGAGTGAAGGGAACCGTCGTTTGAGGAATGGGCATTGTTTCAAGGTAATCAGGGTGGGATTAGCCTTTATATATTCTGGTTATGAGTACTGGTCTGAGACTAGACAGCAGGCCAGGAAAGACTTCCAGGAAGGGAAATCCTGAGGCGGTGTGTGGGATTCCACGAGGAGGCGTGGAGGCTTGGATGGTGATGCCAAAGGAGCAAAACTGCAAGAAGGCTGAGCACTGTGGGGCAATGAGAGGGGAGGGGGTGTTTGAGCACGGGAAGCACGGAGGAGCTAAGAGGCTGTGAGACAGAAAAAAGGAGCAGCTAGTTCTGGGAAATTTTGTGGACAGGACCAAGCTGTAGGGAATTGTTGAGTCAGGGTTTGGGTTTCTGAAAAAAAACTGTTTACTTTGTGGGCAAGCCCAGATGCAGGGATGCTTAACTGAGGCTTTGAATGAGATGGTCCACACAGCTGAATCAAGAAAGGGGCTAAAGGGTTCAGGCTGGCATGTCTCTAACCTGGGCAGACTGACTTGAATAGCATGGACATGAATCCCTGGGACTTGCACAACTTGTATGTGCTTATAGGCTGAGGTTCCTTTCCCCTCTTGTATTCACACTGTAGACAGCCAACTAAGGATACCATTCACAAAAAGCCAGGATAACTGAGGGACACTGAGGGAACTTGAGGAGGGGCCTGGAGACCTCACCTTAGCGGTTGGTAGCAGAAACCCTAATTTCTCATGTAGTCCCACAGCAAGTCTCAGAGCTGATGGTAAAATGACCTAGAAGTTTTATAACTGATGATGCCTGACTGCCTTCCCTCACACATGCCAACTCTGACATCTGCCACTCCGCTAAAAGGTGGGATGAAAGCCAGGTCAACCCTTGATGTCACTGGGAGTGCAGTTTAGACTAGGGGAATATTAAACCCCAAGCAACTCAGAGCCCACATGGTAAAGAACCCTTTCGGCCTTCCCAGGAAGCAAGCTCTCTCCCTCCTGGGCCATCTCTCCCACCATCTAGAACCAGGAACAGAGAGGAAAAAGGAAGCCGAGATCGATACCTGGTGAGGGGGCTCTGCCAGGTGAGCCAGGGTGCTTGGGAGGCGAGAGGGCAGGCGAAGAAGTCCCAGGGAGGAGCAGTGCCGGCCCAGGCAGGGGCCTTCAGGGTTGTGGCCACGCTGCAGTATTTGGGCAAAGGCATCCCAGGCCCTGCGGAGGAGTCCATGGCCCTGGGAGAAAACACCTGAGAACAAGCGGCACTATTATCGGAGTTGCAGCCCACAGCCCAGGAGAGGGCGCCTGGCCGGGGCTGGGCTCAGCTCTGCGATTTGCGGCCTCTCTACGGCCGCACCCGGTCCCACCGACGCGCAGGGTGTCCCCAGAATCACCTGCCCGGGGAGGCTCAGCTCATGAAATAGGGGAAGGGTTGAAAGAGCAAGAGCTGGGATTTCAGAGAAGTATTTATCTGTAGTAAATCCTTCACAGCCTGCTGGCTGCGTGCTCACTTCACCTCGGTGCTTTAGTTACCGCCCAGGAGATGAGATGTGGAAAGCACCTGGCATATTTAAGTAGCTCCACATGCGTTAGCTCTTTCCCCCCCATCTCCACCCCAGTTGTAGCGACTTCGGGGGTAAGACCACACGTCCCTTCGCAAATCCTAGTCCTGGTGACAAACTGACCCCTAACCCAAGCCACAGACTTCCCTCCTAACCCAGTCACCTGCGGGACTACACCGAGCTGAGAGTCCAGGGCTGTGGCCTCCGTAGACGTGCTCAGAGGCGACAGCTGCCACCCAGGGCCCGAGAGCCCACTCCGCTGGCCCAGCCCACCACGGCCCTGTTGAGTCTGCTCCTGCCCAAGTCCGCGGTTCTGACCCCAAGGGGACTTATCACAGCCTCAAACTCCAACTCAGCCGCAGCCCCTTCCAACGGTTGGAGTTCACGACCTCAGACCAACGGACTCCTGGTTGCCTAGCAGGTTGCCATGGATGCGAGCCAGCTGGTCCGAGGGAGTGTACTGAGCATGTGCAGAGAGGGGGCTGGGGCCTTGGGCCGCATGCGCGGGGCGAAAGGGTAGCGGGTAGTTCTCCGCCTTTCTGGGGAGGGGGTGCTGGCGGGAAAGGCCAGTGCGACCTCAATTCCCCGAAAGCTCGGGCTTCCCCTCTGCCAGAAGAGTCCGTCACGGTACGCAGACCTCACGGATCCCAGGAGAGTCTCGTGCGGGAGGGAGCTTGTCCCACAGGGACTCAAGGCTATTGACCTGCCTTCACCCGGTTCGGGCAGGAGGCTGGAGTGGAGGGAACCACTGGTTGGCCTAAGGACTCTAAGATAGAATTTGTCTTTAGTTTAAAAAAAAAAAAATAACCAAAAGTGTGGGCATGTTTGTCTGTAACAGACAGGACTGCTGAGGAGCAGAGGTGTAATGATCACTTGGGGTGGTGGGAGTGGACAATGGGGACCAAAGGAACAGAAGTCTAGATTCTGCTCTCATTTGAACATCCAGAAGAGGAGGCTGCTATCTGAGGCATCTGACGGTCATTGTGCACCGGCTGTGTGCCCAGCACTGTGTTCAGTGGAGAAGACCAAAAAAGTATGCAGGGACGTTTGTGGGTGTCTCTACCACATCCATCCCCCCCTTCCACCGGTTCCTGTTTCTGTTGTGGCTCTGTGTGGTTAGGAGAGGCTGACTGTACCCCCCGATTCATGTGTGTCCATCAGCACATTACATCCCCTGGCCCCTAGGGCATGGGCATGTTCCCGTGCCTCTGGAATCAGAATAAATCTCAAGACTTCTGTTGGAAATCCTGGGTTATAGACTTTCTTTTTCCTCCTATACATAAATAAGAAAGCTTGAGGTTCTGGGAGCTTCTGAGTCTTTCTGGGACACTGAAGCTATTCCCAGAGAGGATAGACCTAAAGAAAACAGGTTCTTGGTGACAGTGTTGAGCCCTGCCTGAAGGCGGCCCTACTGCTAGACGCTAAGGTGTGTGAGCCAATAAATTCCCTTTATTGGTTACACCAATTTTTATCAGATTTTTGTATCGGTTGCAACCAAAAGCATCCTGATGTCTACCCTCACAAAGCTTAACTTTGCAGCCAGGAGAACGACTGTTACCCTAAAGGCTGAGTGATTTGGTGCACAAAGTTAGAGTCTAAGAAACACTAATTAAGTCTCTGGCTATGAGAGAAGGATTCCTGAATAAGATAGGTGGAATTTCAATGGTGAAAGGAAGAAGGAGAATATTCCATTCCGTCTTGGTAGGAAGCAAGAGCTAAGAGAGAAGGATGCATTTGCAAGACTGTGATTTTCTTTTTGGGGTGGAGGGAATGGGGTGTCATGGGAAAATCAAGTGTAGATATTTGGGAAGGGGCCAAATTGATGGGAGCTTTGAAAACCAAGCAGATAAATGTCAACAATGTCATAGTCAAAAGGAAGTTGTCATGGGGCTTGAGCAATGAAGTGACATGAAATACTTTAAGAAAGAATATCAGAGTGATGATAGAGCCAGTTGAGAACAGAGCCCAGGAGGCCACGGAGTTATCCAGACACAATGTGACAGGATGGGAATAGGAAAATAACACCACCAAATATTTCCTGATGCCTACCTGACTTGAATCACTTTGCTGGGTGCTAGGAATATAGGATGAATAAGACTGGTCCCTATCTTCAAGGAGCTTAACAGTCTACTGAAGACAGAGATAGGTGTGCAAAGATAGCAGGAGTAAAGATAGCAGGATAGGAACGGCAAGGAAATATGTGTTCAAAATAAAGGAACAAGTAATGGCTGTGGTGGAAAGACTTCACAGAGAGGTGACAGTGGAGATGAATGTGACTGTGTTGGAAGTCCTGCCTGGGCTTGGTGACAGAGGGGACCTGGGAGTTAAGGAAGAAGGAAGAGCTGAAGCTCATCATAGGAACAGAAATAGAAACATTTTGAAGGCAGACTCCAAGATAGGGGACGTCACTGTCCTTCCCACATTTTCTGGCCTGGAGAACCTGAAGAATGTTGATGTCATGGGCAAAAAAGAAAACAAAGAGGATAATAAATTTTAAAAATAATGGCTATGAAAACATTATGTGTTTTCATAATGTTTCACATGATGTTTTCACATAATGTTTTCATTATGTTTCACAAGCACTGTTAATACTGATAATAAACATAAGGGGTAGCTGCTTTTCCTATAATTCTCGTTCTGTGGATGAAGAACTGAGAAAACACAGTGGGGATGCAGCAGAGTCAGAATGTAAATGGAGGCAGTTTGACTGCGGAGCCTGCCCTCTGAAGCGCAAACTAAGCTACCTGAGGGTGTCTGCTGCATGCAGGAAAAAGATGACTCTGAAGTAATTTCAAATGACAACAAGGTTTTGTTAACTACTTTTGCTTTAGCCCCAAGATACTTCCGCATCATGTTACGAGTGAGGTATAGATTTCTCGCCAACCCCAAATAATAAAACCCACCAAACTTTGACAAATCCAGGGAGGTTCATTGTGATTGCTTAGCATGAAGCGTCTGCAAAGTGCAGTACAGGCATTGAATAGTCATTAGTCTTACTTTACAATACTTTTGTGAGTTTCTCACAGCTGAGACTCTGGCCAAGTGTGCGAGAAGGGCAAGGTGAGAGATATAGAGAATTCTGGGGACTCTTGCTTCCCTAAAGTTCTTGAAAGAAACTACCAAAGCTTAAGAAGCATTTTCTCAATCTACATAAGATAACGTTTAGTACATCTGAAACCCTGGTAAGAAATATCCAACACAGCTTAGCATTTGAACTATTATCTGCTCACCCAGAAACTCCATTAGGAAAACTATCAAATGATGTAAGGAACCACATTTTGTGAAATTATTTGTTTCTATTTAGAAACACGGAATCAAATGATTCTAAAAATGGGGTCAGTGTGGCGGCTGGTGGTTGCCATTATGGAGGAAACTTTCCTGGGGTTATTCTTGGCCTCAGCCTCATCAGGGTACAGAAGGGACTGCAGGTAATTAATGTACTTGATCGCGGCTCTGAGGGTTTCCACTTTGCTGAGTCGTTTCTCCAAGTACTGCTCTGGCAGATGATGTCGGAGCTGGGCATAACCTTCATTGACACATTTCACCCGCTGCCTTTCCCGCTCATTCCTTTTCTGGATAAAGGCTGGCCTGTAGGAGTATTCACACCTTCTGTAATTTGGATAAGGCATTGGGAAGGAGAAGGCGCAGGGTTCCCCATAATCTTCCATGATCAGAGAGTCACTGGAAAAAGGCAGCAATGGCAGGTCTTCAGAGTAAGGAGATGGCACTGGGCCCTCAGGGTACAGGTGGAACATGATCATGGGGTCCAGATAGATGGACCTGGTCAGTGGCAAGTGGGTGGAATCAGTGAAGACAGGCAGTTTGTCTGGCAGATTGGAGTAGCTTCTGTTGTCCATCATTTCCTCTTTAGCCTGGAAACAGAACCAAGTTTATTAATTTGGCCAGATCAAAAGAGAACAGATATCGACAGAGATCAGAAACTTTTCTGCTTTGATGAATAGTTTCTGAGCTCATTCTGAAAACTTGATGGGGTTACAACATTCTGTGGGTAGTAAGGGAGAGGACTTTTGATGGTACACAGAAACAGCATGAAATAACATTGACTTGCCTTGTGAGAAAGTTATTCCCTTTCAGTTCTCTTTCAGTCCTTATGATTACAAGGATATATCTTTAGTCTGATGAGAGTGTGTTTTCCATACTACTAGAATGCTTTCTAATCCTCCTCAGATGGAAGCCTTCAACAGGAATAGTATCTAGCTAGAATCTAATAATATTTTACTATTAATTTCTATTTATTGTGAATTATACTGATTTCACATTTACAGTAGTGATACAAAGTCTCTTTTAAAAATAAAGCTACTTGAGTAAAAAATGTAAATTGATTTACAGAAAAATAGTAAGTAAATAGCAGTACAGGTGGCACACTAATATAATGAATATTGTGAAGATGTATGCAAATACTGACGTTTGGGAAACACTGAAACACCACAATATTCAAATACGTGTTGGAGAAATTACAAACTAGTTAATGATCATGCAACCTCACAGGCATAGCCTTCTTAAATGATACCTGATATGCCTTGGGCAAAACTGAAAATAAAAATAAGAAAGGAATCATTTGCTCTTAAAAATTCACTGTAAGATTCCCTTAATGAGAAACTCCCCTAACACATTTAAAACATGGTCAATTTACATATTTTTACTTAGAAATTTAAATATATTGAGTAAAGTGCATCTGTATTTAGGGTTTTTTTTTTTCATGGAACTTAAAGTATTATACTCCAAGACGTCTCATATCAACACATTCCCTTCTTCTGAATAGGCCTGCATCCAGCTTATATATTACACTACCATTACTCTTTGCCTTTGACTGTAATAATGTGGTCACAACGGATTTCACAGGAACATTACAGTGTAACTAGTTAACTAGAAGTCAAGGAAGTGCTGTAGGGAAAGAGCGTTTTTCTTTCAGTCATTAACATTTTCAAGTTTCAATCTTGGCTTTGCCTCTTCTTAGCTGTGTGTCCTTAGGCAAATTTCTTAACCTTTCTGAGCTCTGGATTATTCCTATGTCCAACTGAGATATCAATTATTCTGCAGGGTGGTTGTGAGGATTAAATGAAAAAAAAATACATAATGCACTAAGTATTAGTTCTTTTCCTGTTTCGTTTCTTAACAGATGAATCCTTGTGCAGCATCCCTTTCTCACCTGCACCTTATAGAAAACCTGGCTTATATTTTCCCTAACACTGGAAAATCAAACATTGATCTATCCAAAGCACATTTGTTGAGAGATGAAGAACATACCCAAAATGGAAAAGGAAAGCCACATGAAATCTAATTTTGGGCTTTCAGAAAAGAAGGAAAGGTGGCTTTCTTTTTCCACAAAAAACCCAGCCCTAATGTTTAAGGGCAAGATTAGGTAAACACTGGCACTTGTTTCTCTACCTGAGTAAAACAAAATTCTGCAGGCTGCACTATGTAATGACAGGAGCAGTCTCTAAGCACCAGAATTCAAGTGCAATAAAGTGTATTACAATCCTTGTGAAAAAACCTATCCTATCAAGTATGGCTACCGAAAAGACAAATGACTCTGGAACCAGAAAGGGCAGTAAGGGATGGGGGATAGCGGATGAGGGGTGGAAATGTGAGTGGTGGGGAGGGTTATAATGTCATGGTGAAAAAGGCTAAAAAAGGAATAAATGCCAGGAAAAGCTCTTCCTAAGAGAGGTGTGGTGGTGAGGGAATGAGATAAGTGCCATAGGTCCAATTAAAAATCAAAACAGAGGAAATGAAAGATTCCAAATTACTGATCCAATAGCCTAAAATAACTAACATAAAATGAAAATCTCTGGATTACAAACTAGCCAAGATTCTGTCAAAAAGGAAAAGTTGCTGAGAGAAAAAGAGTTGGGAAATTCTCGAGCCAAGAATTCTAGAGGGTAAGAGATAAAGGATGTGTATGGCAGAAATTGGGAAATGATGGCACAATCGGTATGGAGCCCCTATTACTACATTTCTGAGAACATCAGCACCTTATTTCTGCCTATAGTTAACGAGCCAGAACTGATACAACAGGGTACCAAAAAGTAAAGCAGATGTCATCAAAGCTAATTACACACAAGAAATCTTTCGGTATAGTTCATCCTGACTGATAATTTTAACAATATCTTAAGCCTTGACCCAGATGAAATCTGAGTAATTTGTATACGCAACAGGTAATTAACAGTTTCTAGGTTTTAACAAGACATTGCATAATTCTTGGAAAAAGAGCCTGGTGTCTTTGGAGACACACTGATGAGAAGTCTTTTCTATTGAGCATTTCCAAAAAGTTCACCAATCAATGTAGCAGCATTTAAATGATCCTTTATTCAAAGAAGAAAATTTAACAACAACAGTGATAGAATGAAAAAGGCAGTAGCGAAGAGGATCGAGATAGGAAGCCTAGTGGCAGCTGGACATGTTTGTAGAAATTGAGTAAAGGTTTTAAAAGAGAGCCACACAGGCTGTAAGTGCTGCGGCTCCAAAGCCAGATACACGCATAGCTAACAAATGCACCTGCCTTTTAGGGAAAATCTCAGGTGTCTGTCTTAGAACTCTTCTGGGAAATAAATGATGAGGTCTTAGTGATAAAATCCTAAGAGATTCTGGATGCTCTGCTGAGCATAAAAGCTTCAACTTTCTGAGACATTACAAATATCTAGCATGGAAAAAACAAAAAGCTACAACTGCACATATAATTGAATTACTGAATGTTAGGCCTAGAGGAACCTTAGAAATCTTCTTATCCAATCCCTCATAAATTGTTGCAGAGCTAGTAGCAGAGCAGAGGTCAGAACCTAAATCTCCTGACTTCCAAACCCAAAAACACTTTCCACTCCTCCAGATGATTGAGTCATCAGCAAAACTGACTCTTTCAGCATATAAGCATATTTGATAGTTTAAGATAATGGAATAATCAGATAGCTGAAAAAATTCATCATTTATCAACTGTGCCTAGGGATTTTCTTAAAAACCATGTTTTTATTCTCCCCCATGGGCCACTCTGGAGAAGAGTCTCTTACCTGAATTTTGTTGCCGAGAGGCTGTACTTTGGGCTGAGTCAGACATAAACTGATTTATAGGTGATCATTTAGTAACAACATGCAAAATAGCTTACAGTTAAACAGAACTGCTCAGTCTGGTTTAGCTGTTTTCTCTACCTAATATGTAGATATGACAACATACAACAATACTAAATAGAAAGCTTTGCTTGCAAAATTGGACTCTTGTAACAAATTCTTTTATAAAAAGAATGCCCCCCCCATTTACCTGAGTTATATAATCTTATATCAAAATTATTTATGGAAAATATCTTTAAGTAATAATCTCATAATGTGCAAATATTCGCCAATATTTGTAAAATAGAGATTAAGGCCATAACCAGGAAGCTCAATATGAACCTACATTTTATTATATATCTATTAAAATTTTTTTCCTTCTAAATAAACTATTTTTCAGAGCAATTTTAGATGCACAGCAAACTGAGCAGAAAGCACATAGTTCCCATTTACCCCCTGCTCTTACCTATATGCACATTCTCCTCTACTACCAATATGCCAGCCCCAGAATGATATAGTTGTTACAATTGATAAACCAATATTGACACATCATTATCACTCAAAGCCCATAGTTTACATTACGGTTCACTCTTGGTGTTGTACAGTTCTATGGAATTTGACAAATGTATAATGACACATTATATACTGATTTTTTTTTTACGCCATAGTTTTGCCTTTTTCAGGATGTCATATAGTTGGAATCGTATAGTAAATAGCCTTTTCAGATTGGCTTCTTTCACTTAGTAATATTTATTTAAGGTTCCTCCACATATTTTTGTGGCTTGATAGCTCATTTCTTTTTAGCACTGAATAATACTCCATTGTCTGAATACCATATGATATCACTTACATGTGGAATCTAAAATATGACACAAAGGAACTTATCTATGAAACAAACAGACAAACAGACATAGAGAACAAATTTGTTGTTGCCAAGGGGGAGGGGAGTGAGGGAGGGATGGATTGGGAGTTTGGGATTAGCAGATGCAAACTATTATATACAGAATGGATAAACAACAAGGTCCTACTGTATAGCACAAGGGACTATATTCAATATCCTGTGATAAACCATAATAGAAAAGAATATGAAAAAGAGTACATACCTGAATCATTTTGCTGTTCAGTAGAAATTAACACAACATTGTAAATCAACTATACTTCAATAAAATAAATTTTTAAAAATATTCCATTGTCGGGATGTACCACAGTTTACTTATCTATTCACCTAGTAAAGGACTTCTTGATTGCTTCCAAGTTTTGGCAGTTATGAATAAAGCTGCTATAAACAGCCATGGGCAAGGTTTTCGTGTTGACATAAGATTTCAACTAACTCAGGTATTAAATACCAAGGTGTGCAATTGCTGGATCACACAGTAAGTGTATGTTTAGTTTTGTAAGAAACTACCAAACTCTTTTCTAAAGTGGCCATACCATTTTTGCATTCTCACCAGCAATGAATGAGAGTTCCTGTTACTACACATCCACACCAGCATTTGGTGTTGTCAGTGTTCTGGATTTTGGGCATTCTAATAGGTGTGTAGTGGTATCTCGTTGTTTTAATTTGCATTTCCCTGTGGACATATGATGTGGAGCATCTTTTCAAATACTTATCTGCCATCTGTATATCTTCTTTGGTGAGGTGTTTGTTCAGCTCTTTGCCCTATTTTAAAATCAAGTTGTTTGTCTTATTGTTGAGTTTTAAGAGTTCTTTGTATATTTTGGAAAATAGTACTTTATCAACTATTTTCTCCCAGTCTGTGGCTTGTCTTCTTGTTCTCTTGACAGAGTCTTTCACCAGAAGTTTTTAATTTTAATGAAGTCCAGCTTATCAATGATTTCTTTCTTGATTCGTGCTTTTGATATTGAATCTGTCATCAGCAACCAAAGGTAATCTAGATTTTCTCCTATGTTGTCTTCAAGGAGTTTTGTAGTTTTTTGTTTTGCATTTAGGTCTATGATCCATTTCGAATTAATTTTTTGAAGGGTGTGAGGCCTGTGTCTAGCTTAATTTTTTTGCACTTGACTGTCCAGTTGTTCCAGCACCATTCACTGAAAAGACTTTTCTCCGTGTTCCCATTGTTCCTTTGTCAAAGATCAGTTAACTATATTTGTGTGCACCTATTTCTGGGCTTTCTATTCTGTTCTATTGATCTGTTTGTATTCTTTTGCCAGTGCCAGTGCCACACTGTCTTGAAAACAGGTAGTGTCAGTCTTCCCATTTTGTTCTTCTTCATTAACATTGTGTTGACTTTCTGAGCCTTTTGCTTCCTTAGAATCAGTTTGTTGATATCCACAAAAGAACTTGATGGGATTTTGATTGGGATTTTTTTTTTTTTTTTTTTCTGCATTGGGTCTTTGTTGCTGCACGCAGACTTTCTCTAGTTGCAGCGAGCAGGGGTTACTCTTTGTTGCACAGCACAGACTTCTCATTGCAGTGGCTTCTCTTGTTGCAGCGCACGGGCTCTAGGGCGCGCAGGCTTCAGTAGTTGTGGCGCACGGGCTCAGTAGTTGTGGCTTGTGGGCTCTAGGGTGTGGGCTGAGTAGTCATGGCGCACAGGCTTAGTTGCTCTGCGGTATGTGGGATCTTCCCAGACCAGGGATCGAACCGTGTCCCCTGCATTGGCAGGCAGATTCTTAACAACTGCGCCACCAGGGAAGTCCGGGACTGAATTGAATCTATAGAGATCAAGTTGAGAAAATTGACATCTTGATAATATTGTCTTCCTATCCATGGACATGGAATCTCTTATTTAGTTCTTTGATTTCTTTCATTAGTTTTGTAGTTTTCCTCATATACATTTTGTACGTATTTTGTTAGACTTATACATATTTCATTTGGGGGGATACTTATGTAAATGGTAATTGTGTTTTTAATTTCACTTGTTCATTGTTATTATGTAGGGTAGCAATTGACTTTTGTATCTTAACCTTCTATCCTGCAACCTTGCTATAATCAAATCACTTATTAGTACCAGGTTTTTTTTTAATTCTTTTGGATTTTCTTCATAGACAATCATGTCATCTGTAAACAATGACAGTCTTAACTTTTCTTTCCCAATCTGTATACCTTTTGTCTTATCGCATTAGCTAGGATTTACAGTATGATGTTGAAAAGGAGTGGTGAGGAAGAACATCCTTGTCTTGTTCTCCTCTATTCCTAGTTTACTGAGAGTTTTTGTCGTGAATGGGTGTTGGATTTTGTCAAATGCTCCTTCTGCATCTATTGATAAGATCATGTCATTTTTCTTCTTGAGTGTGTTGATGTGATAGATTTCATTAATTTTCAAATGTTCAAACTGCCTTGCATACCTGGAATAAATTTCACTTCGTTGTAGTTGAACTTATATCTTTTAATACTAACAATAAAATCAATAAGTTTAGGTTAGATTTGGGGGTTTAAAAAAAAGTGCTTATCACTAACCAAAAAATGCATTAAAGGCTCCTAAAATCTCATCCTTATGAAATTAATGTAGTTAAAAAATTTCTTAGAACACTCCTTCATGCATTTTAAATCCCTGTTTATCAAAATGATATCTGTATACTTTCAGAGGCCCATCTAAGTACCCATACATTCTCCCTCCCTCTCTCTCTACACACCCACACCCACACACAGATAATTTACTACCAGTGTTTTATGATTAGACTGGTATAAAACAATAGTCTTACAACAGGGTACAAATTGTCTTTGCATCTTCAAGTTCATCATACAGCAAAAGAGGGAGGAGAGAAAAGTTAGGAGACATAGATACACTGGTAGGTGTTTCAAAAATTATTTTTATTGTTACATTTCAAAGAGGACATAGGAAGAAAAAAGCCAGTTATCCAATAACTGCTATACCTTTCAGAGGGAGGCAACTGGAACTCCAGTACTAGTTCAAAGCTGTACACACTACAGCTCAAACAGCTGCCTCTCAACCTGACTGGGGATGCTGACAAATATGTGTATGTCATCAATCCAGGGAGGCTTGGGTTTAAAAGAAAATTTCTTTATTGCAAGTGTCCAAGTCCTTAGGATTCATCCTTAAAGAAGAAGAAGACGAGAAAGACCACACATGAAGACTATGTTTATTCATTAGAGTAAACTAGCGAACGGCCAGCTTGTTCTAGGATGCATTGCATCAGACATCACAGTACAGGAAGAAAATCTGCATCTTGTGAAGAGCCACCAGGCATTTCAGATCCAATTTACCAGGAAGTGCAGCCACAGGCCAACCAGATGTCCAGATAATATAGTCAGTGCAAAATTCAAATAGGTAAGTCAGGGCTTTGATGAGGCTGGCAGACTGCAAAATATAAATGAAACTTGAAAATAAAAGGCAAAGTCTATTTACAACAGATTGTTTAGTAAAGTGACTTGAGAAAAGTTATGTTAAGCACTTCCCACATATCCCTCCCCTTCTCTGCCAAAAACAAAAACAAAAAACACCACACAAAAACCACCCCTGAAAATTATCTTGAAAACCAAACTAAAACTGTGTGGTAAAAAAGAGAGTGCTTTTTCCAGGTAAAGGACTTCAAGATAATTTACAGGCAGACATATTTTTATTAGTAAAAGTCACAAACAGGAAAAGGCTAATGTTGTTTGAGGCGTGTGCTTTAAAAAATGCCTCCGTTAATACATTAACAAGAAAAGAAAATACCAAGCATGTTTTTGTTTCCAGTTTTGAATTTTCCAGCAAGAGTTAGTGAAATCAACAGGGCATTAAAACAAAACCCAGGAAAACTCAGTCAATATTTTCCCATTGTCTGCCTCATTTCTTTCTAGTCACCTTGAATTCGATTCCCAATTAGCTGAGGACAACATGACGGTCAAAGACGGATTTTCGCTGCTCTTGAACTTGAAGCTTCCAACGCTGCTGGGCATACTCTACCTTATTCAGCACATTGGCTCGACTGCGGGAGCGGGCCAGCACATCGTGGGCGTTTGCAAAAGGCTGGTGATCCTGAAAGTCCAGGAATGGAGAACATCAGACGGCATGGTCCGTGTAAAACACACACACACACGATAGCAGTTATCCAGCCACGGAGATAGGAGCAGCTGGCCTTTTCAAACAGATCATCTAATTTGGCCAAGCACTCTTAGGCACTCAACTGCCAGAAGCAGGATGAACTCAACTACAGAAATAGTTGGTTCAAGTAAAATAAGCGATGAGGAGGTATTTGTGCAAAGTTCCCGTGAGTCACCATTTCCAAAGACATTCCCTTAAGAAGTAGGGATCAAGACAAAGACAGTGGTCATTTATGTTAGAGAGAAGCCCTTCTTGATGAGTGGTGGAAAGAAAATCTATTTTGCATGTTAATATCTACATGTTACAGATACAGAAAGTAGGGCTTTTCCTTGTTTTATTCGATACTATATAGCTAATCTGTGGCTGAGGAAACGCCTATCTTTTAATTTCCTGACTCCCATTATATTAGAATTGTTACTTGCCAGCTTGGGGCCACATTCTTCCTGGGAGATGAGCTGACTGCATCTTATCTTGGTTGGTTTCCATCTCTTCTTATGCCCTCAACACCTACATTTCCCCCCTTCCCCAATCTGTAATGAACAGAGACATAGCTCAAGTGCTACAATTACCCTCTAGTGCTAAGGACAGTAAGGAATTATCACTTCAGCGTTTCTATTTGGTAAAGACTTGAATCTTTCATTGCTGAGCACACAGTAGCTTCCATGTTAGCTGTTGCATTAGGAAAGAGGCCATTGAAGGGTCACCCAGGTATCTGTGTAGAAAACGAACCTATCCTGGTCAAAGTAAACCTACGCCACTGATGTTTCTGGTCATTACACAGGAAACCACCATGCTAATCTATCTATGAATGAGATATAAACACAGCTGCCTAAATGACAAAAGGCATTCAGTACTTATTTATTGCTTTTGTTTGCCTTTTCCTTGATCTCTTTTTCCTGAACCTGGGTTAGCAAAGCTCCTAAATGTTCCAACATAGGATACAAGTCACAAGTCAGACCTCTTAAACTTTGCCTCTCGGAAAGAAACAATATTGTTTTGCATGTTTGCAAAAGCTCTGTTATATACCCAGGGCAGAGGTCAGCGTGTCTATGGAAAGCTATACATAACTGCATAACTATACATATAAAACTATAACTAAACAGTGTTATAACACCTGGTCTTCTTTTTAGAGCAAGATATTTATATAATGTCGACATTTCAAAGACATCAAAGAGTTTTCTGTAAAGAATCTATCCCTGCCTTCTTTACCAAAATTGCTTCAACTTTTCACTTAATTTAGGTAATATCTTGTGCAAACCCCATTATTTTTTTTAACCTTACAAATGAAAATAATAAAAACAATTCCACAAAGTTCAAATGTTTCAAAGATGTAAGAAAGAACGTTAGGAAAAAGGAAGGTGGCTAATGTTGTTGGATTACTTTATTTCCCATGAGGAAATAAACCGATCCAAGGTCATCTAACAAATGAGCACAAGCACAAGTCTTAGCTCCCCTAAACTTGACTTGGTGTCACATTTTCTTAACACACTGATTTTGTTCAGGTAGATTAAAATGACACTATCCGAATATGGTGCTTCAGTGAACTTGTATATAAAACATTATTACCATTGGTTTGTTTTGACATAAACAAGACTGGGAAGAAGGATGTACTTTACCAGCAGAGTGTTTCTCAATTTCATAGTCTTGTTATCTACTCTTCAAGGTAGGGGGAGAAACACCTTCTTAAGGAACAAATTTAAAGGACTAAACAAAACCAGTTAATCCTTTTGGTCTATTCTCCATCTATCAGAACAAGATTGAACTAGCTGCTCATAGTCATGGATGCCGGGAGAATGCAAATAGAGATTTACCCTTTATATGTGTTTGTTCTTTTTACACCTGATAAAATTACAATAAATATAAAATATGTTTTAATGTAATGCTTTGATAATAGCAATGATGTATCATGGATATATAATACAGTAAATATTGTGACTACTTGCAGTGAGCTTCTTAACTATTTGTGCTAACTCTCACTTGATTCAAAGTGCTCTACACTCAACAAAAATGGAAAAAATTAAAACAGAATTGAACTGAGAATTTAACAAAAGCATGTTTAAAGGCACATACAGAGTGAAGAACTCTCATCTTGGATTAGCAACAATTGTAGGAATTTAAATTGAACTTCTTTTTGAACAGAGTTGGTACCATAAATTCATACCTGTGTTTAGAAAACCTCTCTCTGCCCAGAATCAATTTAACAGATATCCAAAAGTCAGCCAGGCCTCTCAAGACAATGTTCTCATATGATCGACATGCTCACAGAATCAATCACTGGTGAACAAAATGGTTACTAAGCACATGGTCCCATCAAATGCCTTTCCTACATGTTTTTATCTACACATTTGTGCATCCATTTCTTTTATGTTCTGTGTATTACATTAATATTGTCTATCCCTAAAATCAGGATCCAGATATTTAATGCTATAAGGGATGTAGTTTAAGTCAGAGTTTCTGTCTCTGTGCCTATAATGAAACGGTTCAGGTGGCCTTTGATACATAACGTTTTCATATGTTACTAGTTCTCAACTGGGGGTGATTTTGACCCCCAGGAACATTTGACAACGTCTGTGGACATTTTTGATTGTCATAATTGGGATGAGGCTTCTAGTGGGCAGAGGTCAGGGATGCTATTAGATATCATGCAGTGAACAGGACAGCCCCCTACAACAAACAATCATCTGACCCAAAATGTCAATGAGAAATGTTGTATGTGAATGAAAATTAACATGGGAATAGTATTTGAGACTCTAATCCTTCCTGATATGGAAAAGTTACTTGTTATGTGTTGGTTGAATTACTAAAGGAAGCAAGGGGAAAAGAGGCAAACAGAGGTATTTCTATGAAAGTTCTTCACAAAACAAAAATGAAATCTTGCTCAAATTAAGTTGAGTATTCAATATCGATATTCATGAGACAAGCAGGCTCTGTAATTATAACTTAAGCCATTCATTCAGGATCCCCTTTCTCATCTTTTACCAATGGGTCCACAAGCCATTCCAGAGTAAAAGGATTTTTGACTGTGATTTGCAAGGCTTTATCCTGGCTTTGGCTTTTGGAATTGATTCTTGAAACTCTACTAAATTTTATTCACTTTAAGAAACATAGTTCAATAAAGTAATCCAAAATAAAAAGTAATTTCTAAAGAATATTATATATGTAATAATGAAATAGTGGAAAATTTGGAAACAAACCCAAACAGGATAATGACAAAACAAACAATATAATTCTCTAAGCCATACTGAATAACAAATTTGTGGACTATGTCAATTTCTCAAGAGTTTTGAGTGAAGTAATATTAATTATATATACAAATATGAATGTGTTTTAAAGATAGGAAGAGAATCAGGAGTGATGGTTTTATTTTTCTCTAAAGAGCACAGATTTTTTTAAAGAAGGAGGAAAATAGGAAATATAAAACATCAGCGGGTTATCAAGCTGTACTTCATTAAGTAAAGAACATTATGGTTTTCATGCTTCCCTTCACTAAAGCCTCTTTGCCTTTTAAAATATTTGGTGATGTTGACAGGGAAGGTGTTCAGGCAGGAGCCTAGGAAGAAGACTATCTCCGATGCTTTTCTCAATGTAAGCAGGAAAAGGCGATGAAAATTATGCCCTTGGTAGTGAAAGGCAAAGCCTTGTACAGCACACTCACCAAGGATCATCGGTCTAACCACCAAATTTATGGCTTTACAGAGCAATTTCCTCATAAAGAGACATACACTAATATTAGAACTGTCTTTAGGTTCTCTAGTGGAGGATCTGCTCCAGATATGGACATCTATTATGTAACTACTCTTCACATGCACTCTATATCAGATGATGACAGAGACTGGCTTTGAACAGCTAGGGCATGCTAAGAACTTACCCCAACATCATCATCGCTCTGTATCAATTGTGAGTGTCCAAACAGGCGTCTCTTCAGTATGGGCTCAACCAGAGTAAGATATACCATGTACAGAAGCAGAAGGCCCAAAATGGAGAGATAAATTATAATGGTAACCTAAAAGAAATTGAAAATAAGTTATATCTCTGTTCAAGCCAAGAAATCTGAATTTTGTATAATAATGCTAAAGCCATAGTGAAGACTGATCTATCTGTTAAGCATATAGGATTTCTATACAAACCAGATTCCAACATAAGAAATAAACTCAACTCTTCACCAAAGTATTATTTATAGAAAAAAAGGAAAGAAAGCATTTTGCCTTTGGGATCTTTTCACGAGTCTTCAAATTCCACCTTCACCTACTGCTAATCATTTGCACCACTGCTAGCATAGTAGTTCTCTTTTTTCACCCTCAATACAGTGTCCTAGATTCAACAGCACTGCAGTCAAGACCACTTTCTGTTAGGATCCCTAACAGAAAATGTAATTCAGGTGAATTTCAACAGCATACTGCTTTAGATCAATTTAGATACACAAAAATACATTTTAGGCACATGATTTTCTTGAGATCTTAATTCGTGCGGTGTCAAGCAGTACAGTGTGACACCTCCCACTAGAATGGCTACAGTTAAAGACAGTCAACACCAAATGTTAGCGAGGATGTACAGAAACTGAACCCTCATATGTTACTGGTGAGAATGTAAAATGGTACAACTACTTTAGAATACAACCTGGCAGTCTCTTAAAAAATTAAATATAAACTTACCTCTCTTAGGAATCTACCAGAGAGAAAGGAAAACATACATCCACACAAAGACATGTACGCAGATATTGATGACAGCATTATTCATAAGAGTAAAAGTAAAAATCTGGAAATAAATGTCCATCAACTGATGAATGGATAAACAAAATGTGGTATGTTCATGTAATAGAATGCTATTCAGTAATAAGAAGGAATTAAGTACTGATACATGCTACAACATGAAGAGGCCTCAAAAACATTATGCTGTGTGAAAGAAACCAGTCACAGAAGACCACATATTTTATGATTCCATTTATATGAAATGTCCAGATCCGGAGACACACAAAGCAGAATAGTGATTGTCTAGGGCTGGGGGTAGGAATGGGATTAACTATAAATGGTTATGAGGGATCTTTTTGGGGTGATGGGAATGTTCTAAGACTGGATTTTATTTTTTAAATTTTTTTTTAGAAAGTCATCAGGGCCAATACCCAAAGTATTTATTTATTTTTATCTTTTGGCCACAGGGCATGTGGGATCTTAGTTCCCCAACCAGGGATTGAACCCGTGCCCCCTGCATTGGAAGTGCGGAGTCTTAACCACTGGACCACCAGGGAAGTCCCTAAAACTGGATTGTAAAAATTGGTTTTAAATTTGCTAAAATTTATACAATTGTACACTTATAATGAGTGACATTTGGGGTATGGAAATTATACATAAAAATTTTATTAAAAAATAAAAAAGTACAGTGATGATTTCTCTATGGGACAGTACCCTGCTGGAGCAGGAGCTCTCCTGCAGGGTCAATCACAACAGGAATCTTTGTAACTGGTATAGCTGACCACCCCAGATTCCCCTAAGGTATTTTTTGTGGGGGGGGGAACAGGAATGGGGACCTCCATATAAAAAAATTGGGGAGAAGAACTATGAGCCACCATATTAAAGTAATTGAACTCATTAGAGGTCCAAATTGTGATGAGAGTGATCTACATTCCATTTCCTATAAAAGATAAAGAAAGGAAATCTTAAAATCCAGAAGTGATGTTTTCTAGGATAGAGTAGTCACTCTATATATAACTTTTTCTAAGGGTTGAGAGGGCAGGAAGAAGAAGGTCTAATCATCCTGCTTTCTCACTAATCTTTGGCATACGTGGCCCGCAGAGAAGCTGGAATATTTTTCTGGGAAATGCAAATTACACTCAGGGCTTTTTTTGTGCCATTTCACATATCACATCTATCTAAGGTATCCTAATTAAGGCACAAGGCATCTATCTCTACGAGGCAGGTGGAGAGCAGATCCGTTGATCCTTTTAGGGTGCGGGCTGGGGATGAGAAAGGAGGAGGTAAGAGGGTGCTGGGAAGAGGATGGAAGAGCAATAGTTTAGGTAACTAAATAGAATTCAAACGTCCAAAATTTTCTTTCTTGTCTAGATACCATCAAAAACTGTTCCAGAAGCAGAAAAGATGGATTATTGTTTTTTTACCTTGATTGTAACAGAACTTCTCTCCTCATATTTGCATTCACAGCGTAGACAGTATGCTTCTACATCAGGCCCCCGCACAGGCATGGGGTCCACAACATGAAGGCAATCACTAAAAAAACAAAGATAAAATACTGCCTAAACCTAGCTGGATTTTCTACTTGCACTGATCAAACCTTTCCTGAAATCCAGAATAATCACTGAACTTTCCCAATGAAAGAATGAATATAAGGAACAAATAATCAGTAAGGGAAGGGAAATCATTTCCTCTCTCAATATTAGCAATTTGGTAAGCTTTAACAGTCTAAGAGACCATAAAGACACATATGTAGCAGCTATTTTCAAAAGTGCTATTTATAGTTAAAAATGCACTTGAAAAATCCCAAATGGGACTGAAAACTACTTAGCAGATCAAGTCATATTAGACTTGTTCATTTAGCAAGTAAAACTGCTTTAAATGATTTAAAGTGACCTGGAGCATTATTCAAATATGAGATTACCTCTTTTATGAATTAACTAATATCATCTAAACTGCCACAGTGTGGTATATGAATGGCCAATCCTAACAGTTGGTAAATTATGAAACTCTGAAAGCTGAACACCAGAGTAAGAAACAATTACTTTTCTTAATGAGCAAAAGTCTATTTAAAAAGCATGGAGAAGTAGGATTAGGACAACAAAAATATTTTAAAATGAAAACACTACCTGGCAACAGTACCTAAAAATAGTAAAAGGCTGAATGTTTTTGTGGTTGGATGTTTATTTTCTCCCCATTTTCCAGGTCACTTATTTATGGCTTATGAAAAAGCAAGCCTATCCAAAAAATCTTTTTCCCAGAAATCTGTCAAGTCTAGGAAATAATTAAATTCTTACTCTCCCCAGCTATTAAGAGCCCACTACCCTGATCACCTTCAGCAAAGGCAGGCAAAGCTTTGCTGTCCTCCTGCTGGCTGCTGGGCAGTTTCCCTCCCTCTTGTCCTCTCTCCCTTAGGCATGGCTGGCTGCCTCAAGAACTCTACGACAGCATCCTGTCTCACTCCACCCACCTTCTTGAGGGCATCCAATGCTCCAGGCTGATTCTTTCCCTTTGCCCTATCAGAACGTACTTTTTTGTGTTCTGTTCCCTCTGAGCTGTGGCATAAGAAAGAAAACCCAAAATGGCATAAATGATCAAAGTTCACTCAGTTTTCCTTAACAGGTAATTTAATTTTAACAAAGGTAGTAATGAAAAAATAAGTCTCAACTGGCAGAATTTCAAATAAGAGTAAGGTCCCACAACTCACACCATACAAGTGTGTGATATTTGTTCCAAATGTACAAAAGACCAGTAAGGTATCCAGCTGGATACAGGCATAAAATAGGCAGGGGAAACTAAATCTCACTGCAGGGGTATCTAGCTCATAATCATAGAGGTCATCCAGCCCAGCACTCTCGGAGAGGTCACCTCTACAGGTCACAGAGTAAATTAATAGCTAAAAGGACCAGAATCCAGGGCTCCTGCCTCCTAGGACAGCCCCCCTGTATCTCTCTGAACCTCAGGAAAATGAGACTTATCTCCTACTTAGTTTTCTATTTCAGCTTCAGAAGCCTTAGTAACAATACTTAAGAATTACTTGGGAATCTAAGTGTTGAGTATTTCTTTGGAAGTACAAATACAGTTTAATAACAAGGAGATTTTGAGTGCTGTGCAGGATGGGAGAGGAACCAGGAAGGTTGGTTCTGGCTGGCCACTCAGTGTAAACGCAGAACCCAGACACAGAACACAACCACTTCAGGAACTAGGCGACACCTCCCCCTAGTGCCAAAAGGAGGACATTATCAGCTTCAAATCACACCTCAAACACAAACCAGAGAACTCAAATTTTTCTTAAGTTAGACAGTATAGGTCAATGAAGAATTAAAGCTAACAACTGGACAAAATGGAGAGGCCAGGAGGTAAAAATATATATAGGGTCAGATAAGATATTGGAAGCCTCGGAAAGCCATAACATCTTGATTAGTCATAACATGCCTACCCTTCTAAAGCCAGTTAAAAAACTTTCAGTGACATCTGTGAACCTATCCGTAGTAAAAGGCCAAGCTGCAGGAAGGAAGCAAGGGAGAGAGGGAAGAAAAATTCCAAAGCAAGGCTTGTTTTCAACTGTTTATTTTCAAAGCTCCCTATTTTCACCAATAACCAGGGATAAATGATATACGGTTCTCTGTGAACCTGGAGAAACAAAAAGTCAGTGAAAAGATTAGTGCTAAACACTTGAATAGTGAGTTCATTTGCCACCCAAGTAACAGGCATCATATTCTATTACTGATAATAGAATAAACTGATTGTAAGTGCTCAATATATTTGGGACATTTATAGGAATAACTTATTTGAGTTTTCTTTTCATATAAAGTAACTTCCTGATATGAAACCTAGAAGAATAGCTAAATCACTTTGTAGTATGAGACAATTTAAAGTAGAACACAAAAGCTCACAAGAAGTTCTCAAGAATACACTTACCACATGTCGGATTGAACCTAAATGCACATCATGGGAAGAACAGACAACGACATCAGAAAAACTAAACATGCTCAAAGCCTGCCTTTTCTTACTCAAAGTCAGCTTGGAATATTGTAACAGAATGAATTTAATTCTGCTTTCAAACTTTCAGGGCTATTTAGCTGTGAAATAGGGTACATGTGAAAGTACAGAACATTTGGAGCTATTTTTATTCTAGGCCTATCCTGGCAATCTTCCATTATAAACCATAAAACGTCCCAGTCCAGGGTAAGGAGCCCACCTATCCTGCTACAAAACCACTGCTTCCCAATCATTTTATGGCACGTGTAGAAAAAGCTATTATTTGTAAGGTCCACTGGGATAAACAGAGAAGGCTGCTGGTGGCTAGCTAGTCAGGATCCCAGTCATCACAGGCCTGCCTGATTATATGCCAAGGGCTGAAGGGATCAATGACTTGGCACACCTATAACCTATTAATGGCACACCAATTGGTAAACTCTGATATCCATGGCTCATTCCCATTCCTTCCTGAGCCTTTTGACACTTTTAAACATAGTCTCCTATATCTGACAATGTATCATCAAAACCTACAAATTGTAAAAACTCTGACCCAGATAAATGAGGCTTGCTTACCTTCCACTGAGAAGCAAGAGGGAGGACCAAAACTTAAGGGGACACAGAAGGGTAGCTATGGGTAGTTTGGGTGCCACAAACTCAGTCCCATCCCAGTGTAAAAGCCTCCCTGCCTGGGGATTCTGGCTACATTCCTTTAGGCCTACATCATGCACTCAGGGCCATACTCTCACTTTTTCAAATAGAAATGGAATTCAACACTTTTGCTTAAAGAGAAAACAATACATTGGATGAATATCCAGGGCTAACAGTGACAACCAAAGAAAGAAATTTGACAGGTAATTCAGTAATCCAGAATACTTACCAGTCTTTTTGGGATATGTTCTTATTATAAATACGCCCAGAATTATCTTTATAGGGAGGACAGATACATTTACATCGGACATCCTCAGAATTCTATAACCAAAATAGAAACTTGTTGACAGTTTATCATCAATATTTTTAAAAACTGCAACTTACACATTTTGCTAAGCATCCCCTGCCAAGTATTCTAAAACCATTCATTTAAAATTTTAAATAACTTTGAGAGATACAAGTTTTTAAAAGCCATTGGTAATGTTAATGAATGATTATATACTACATAAAATTATTTTGAAATAACATCTAGTATCTGTGACTTGTTAATCACATTTTTGTGTCACATGACAATCAAACTGTGCTAATGTTATCACCATCTACCTGCCAGTAGAAAGACGAGGTAGACAGACAGCTGTGCCTGCAGATAAGAACGCTGATTACAGAAGGATGGGGAAATATCAAACTAAAAATTACTCACAAATCACAATTCTTCTTACTCACCATCCTTCCACCCTTTGGTAGAAAGGTATTGATATGGATAAAATGGGTTGGGCCAGAGTCCTATAGAAGGGATGAAGTTTTGGAGGCACTCAGCTACAATTAGAAAGGAAGTACTGGGTTGGCCCAAAAGTTCGTTCGGTTTAAAGTAAAAATAAAAGACACATTCTTCATTTTCACAGAGAACTTTATTGGACGTGTTCACTAACCGAACGAACATTTTGGCCAACCCAGTACATAAGGGAAGTAGTGTGAGTGTAGCTGAGATCAGTTTGGTCTACCCTTCCCAGGAAACTTTGCTTCTAATCCCTGGGAGACAGAGAGGACAACTACTGATAAAGCAAGTTTCAAGAAGTGGAGGAAGGGGTGACTAAATTTATGAATAGAGGGAGTAGGAGATCCTTCCCCAGCAAAGGGGAATCTAATCTGAGAAGGCAGCAGCTCATTAGTCTCCAGAGGACCAGGTCCAAAGCTCCTATATATGGTGGTATATCTGGCAGAGTTGGTAATTCATTTACTTATTGAGCAACTACTTAGTGAGCATTTGTCCTGTGCCAGAACTTGTGTGCAATGAGGTGGATTCAGATAAGCGTGAGACGTGGTTCCTGCCCATAATTAGGACATGCCCAAGTAAAGGAGACTGACAAGTACATGGTTACAATATACCACTTAGAGTGATCACAGAAGATATGCAGAGGGTGCCAGCAGTGTTTTGAAAGTCAGGAGACTTGCTGCTGTCCCTGTTTCTGGAGGGAAGTAGGGAAGATTTCAAAAAGAACCCTTGACCTAAACAACAAGGATCTATTGTAGAGCACAGGGAACTATACTCAATATCTTGTAATAACCTATAATGGAAAAGAATCTGAATTACTTTGCTGTACACTTGAAACTAACACAGCATTGTAAATTAACTACATACTTCAATAAAAAAAGAACCCCTGACCAAAACCCCCCTGATATGTATACTTGTCACCCATCTTTCCCAGCCCCTATATTTAAAGGTATTATAGAGTAAAGCTCCAATTTAAAAAAGAAAAATGTCATTCTGTTTTCCCATCACATTAATGTGCAGGCCATCTGTTTTCCCTAATAATGAGGTAGTTCATCAAGGACAGGTCTGGAGAATATGGGCACGAAGGGGACTAGATAGCAGCATGAGGGGGACCAGAAGGGCCAAGAAATGGAGCAGGGGAGAAGGCCACAACCTCACCTCTCCTGTAGTTCGGATCCTCCCTTACCCACTAAATTATCAAGAAGAGAGAAGGCAAGAAAGGGGCCAGGAGGTCCTGGAGGGAGCCAGGTGAGGATATGAGGCTGGTGAGAGAGACTCCTGTAGGTCGTATTGAGAAGGAAGGCTGCCAGGAGAAGCAAGTTCCCACAGTGGGAAGGGAATCTGTTCAGGGGTGAGTTGAGAGGAGTTAGTTCCTAAGAGGGAAGACAGCTGTGAGATGCGGGCTTCCTAACATTTTGGCCTGGGGAATTGGGGCAGTGGTCTGTGAAGCCGGTGGAGGGCGGCGGTGACTGTCAGAGCTCAAGCGTATAAAGTTAGTTAAAGGCTCTTAGAGTTGGAAAAGCTGTCAAGTTTGGGGGCGGTGCTGTCGGGGCTGGGAAGGGAAAGTCAAGGAGGCGGAGATGCTGTCCCGACTCTGGGCGCCGTCAGGGCCGGGTGGAGCTGGGGCGGGGTGTCAGCTCCGGGGGTGGGAGGGGTGCGGGCGGGGACCGTCAGACAGCTGGAGCGGGAGGGCTGGACTGCTCCCTGGCCGTCGGGAGGGTTCCGGGTGGTAGTCGGCCAGGGCTGAGAAGCTAGGGGTCGGGCTGTCAGGGCTGGGAGAGGACTTGGGTGGGACGCAGGTGGACAAGGCCGGAGGCAGGGGAGGAGCTCCGGTCTGGGGCGAGCGCTGGGCGGGACTCACCTTGGCGGCGTCCGACAGCTGCACTAGCAGCAGCACCGAGAGCGCCAGGCAGGACAGGCTGAGCATGGAGCCGAGACGAAGGAGGCCGGCCCACAAGGTCGCCATCGCTGCCAGGGCCAGCAGTCCCCACAGCCGGAGCCCCCGAGACCTGCTCTCGGTCGGGCTCCGGCTCGGGCTCCGGCTCCTCAGCCCGCACTTCCGTCTGGGCGCTCGCGTCACGGGCCGCGCCGGGTCAGCTACGAAAAGCATTCGCCCCGGAAACGGTTCCCGGTGCGAAGGCCGGGAGGCTGCGCGGTGCCCCAGGAGCAAAGGCGGCCTCTCGGGGGCGCAGCGTGAGTCCGGCGGAGCTTCGAGGTGATAGGCCATCTTTCCCCGGCACCGAGGCTGCGGGGCTGTGGGCCGCCAGTGCACTAGCAGGTCCTCCCGCCCAGGGAGAGCCCCACCCACCCACCCACCCCGCAGCAAGCCCGGGCTGTCAGCGTGGGGGGTGGGGCAGGGCCCGAGCGACCCCTGCGAGGCCGGAGCAGTTCGTTGCCGGACCCAGAGTGAGCCTAATAAGCCCCGGAATTGCTGAGAGGCGGCCCGTCCCGGCCGGCGCCGGCGGGGCGGGTGCGAGGCGTGGGGACAGGTATGGGACTGGCCGAGCCATCGCTTTCCGGGAAGCCCACCCCCAGTCAGAGGGTCGAGAGGTCCTCTCTGGCACTTTGGGTACTGACCTGCGGCCCACTCGCAGCCCGGACCCCACTCCCCGCGAAGTTGCTAACAGTCTGTGAGCTGCCTCCTTGGGTGTGGCCTCCGTGTGGGGCTCCCCGCTTGCCTCTCACTGGGGGGCTGACCGCCTAAGCCCAGCCTGCCGCCAGGAACTGGAAAACAGCGGAGGGGCTGGGCCAGGCCAGGCTCCGGAAGGTGTGGAGTTGGCGAGAGAACCGCCCTAGTAGCCTCCTCCGTCCAGGATTCCATAACGTGGGGGATCGCGGCGCTACAATCCTATTCAGGGTGGCTTGGTCCCCTAAGTCAGAAGTCGGGGAGGGCTGACCCATCCTTTCCAGAGCGGGTCATCCTGAAGGGTAATTTAGGAGAACCTTGGAGACGGCACAGTGTCTCCAATTAAAATATTTTTCGGTTAGTAGGGACAGTGGGGTTGTAGTGGAAAGGATGCAGGGGCTCATCACAACCTCTGCGGATTTTTGGAATGACCTTGGTCCAAACACTTCCCTTTTCTGGTCTCAGTATGAGGTGACTGAACTCTTACCTATGGATTTCAAATTCTGCTTTCATGGAACACGTGTTTCCTTTCTCTAAGCGAAACTTAAAAGGTGGTCTTTTCCTAGTTTGTGGAAATGTTTTAATTAACGGACAGAATTTTCTCAATGTTTTTCTCCCATGTGATTCTTGTTGATGCTAGACTCTAACACAAGGTGTCTGATGCTACGCCAAATATTTTTAGCCCCTTTCAGTCCCAAATGGCAAGTGGTTCCCAGTCCCAACCAGAACCAGAATGGCAGGACTAGATGACTTTTCAACAAGACCCCTCCAGACTGCCTTCTGAAGATGCTGTTAACATTAGTTAATTATCACGTTTTCTTAGTGGGTGTCCTGCTGGCCAGAGGACAATCTGGAGACACCAGGGATCAATTGTGTCTGACTGTGAGGCACTTGTGGATTTGTGATTGCTAAAAGCTGTCTTATCAGCAAGTTTGAGATCAGTTTTGGGTTAGTTGTCTAAGTCTAGCATCTGAAGGGAGTGATTACTCTTTGGCTGAAACCTCACAGGCCTTCCCTTTCTTCTTCAAAATTGTTCTCAGGGCCTTGACTCGGGGTACAGAGACCTAGAGGAAATATATAATAGTGCCTCACCAAGTACACTCAGTCTGGGCAGAATTTTAGAGTTACACTGTCGGACATTGTAGTCACTAACCACATGTGGCAATTGAGCACTTGAAGTGTGACTGACTTGAGATATGCTGTAAGTGTAAAATATACTGAATCTTGGGCTTCCCTGGTGGCGCAGCGGTTAAGAATCTGCCTGCCAATGCAGGGGACACGGGTTCGAGCCCTGGTCCGGGAGGATGCCACATGCCACGGAGCAACTAAGCCCGTGCGCCACAACTACTGAGCCTGTGCTCTAGAGCCCGCGAGCCACAACTACTGAGCCCGTGTGCTACAACTACTGAAGCCCGTGCAGCTAGAGCCCGTGCTCCACAACAAGAGAAGCTACTGCGATGAGAAGCCCGCGCACCGAAGAGTAGCCCCTGCTCGCTGCAGCTAGAAAAAAGCCTACGCGCAGCAATGAAGACCCAGTGCAGCCAAAAATTAAAAAAAAAAAAAAAAAAAAATATATATATATATATATATATATGCTGAATTTCAAAGACAATATGAAAAACATAAAATATCTCAATAATGTTTTTATATTAAGGTTGAAATATTTTGGATGCATTAGGTTAAATAAAATGTTATTAAAATAATTTCACTTGTTTCTTTTTACCTCTTAAATGTAGCTACTAGAAAATTTAATATTTATATTAGACATAGCTGTTCTAGAATATAGGATGTGGCTGCCATGAGTAGAATGTGACTGTAATAAGATGGTTGGTTGCCTGGCTAGAGTCTGAACGAAAACTCAGGCCTGGGTAAGGAGAGGGGTGGCAGAGTTGAACTGGCACAGCTAGCGCCAAAGGTTTGAGATTGGGGGGATATATGTCACTAAACAAGGAATGTAATTCCAGGTGACACAATGGAAGTGGAGGAGTCAGTTCTTGTTCTGCCCTGCTCATGCCTAGATAACTCTTACTTTCCCCTTAGGTCAGGGGTCTCTTCAACTAGAAAGCCTTCCCTGCCTTAGGTGCACTTCCATCTGTATTTGTGCAGATCTCTTTCCTAACTTAACCCGTTAGGATAAAATTATGTTTTCATATCTGCCTCTATACTCCCAACCTCCATCAAAATTTTGCAAACTCTTTGAGGGCAGGGGCCTTGTTCATTATCTTTGTACCTGGAGACTGGGCTAGAGTAAAAACCAATAAATGTTTGTGGGGACCTGGAAAAGAGAAAAGGAATGGGAGAGGCTCCTCTGGTCAGTCTCCAAGAATCAGGTACCTAGTTGAATTCCTACTTTATTCCTTTCTGACCATGTGAGGGCAATGCTGAGATGCCCAAAGAAGTGCAGATGGGATCTGGGCACCATAGTAGGCAGGAGAGGGGAGATTTTCTGTCCTAGGGTCTTCCTAGACCTTCAGGTCACATCAGAGTTGTTTTGTTTACAGACAAGACTGGCCTTAGTGAGTACCCACTCTTTTCCCTGCTTCCCTGTGACTACATTTCCTTACTCTATTCCACTTAAGGAGTGACAAGTCCAGGTGCACCTTCCTACCAGGTATGCTCCCTCTCACTTCTTTGTAAGGCCTAAAAAATTCCGTGGTGGGGGATGGTCAGAAGAGTAAGAAGACTCTTCTCTAAATTTAAGTGTGGAAGTCAGAAGGTTAGGAAGCAGAAGTGACAATTTATGTATCTGGGACCGAGGTTTTGCTAGCTCTGTCTGCAGTCCCCTCACCCCTTTTCCCTCCAGTGCTCAAATAGTTCTCTGGATGCCCCAGTCTTCTTTCTCCACCTCATCCTTTCTGATCTACTCAGCACTTTCCCAGGCCACAGCAGTCCAGGAGAACAAATGGAGCCACGCACAGCGTCAATATGATGGTTTCCTTGGATCACGTCTCCAGTTACAGCAGGACATACGGAAGTTCTTCTGAGCGTACCCTGCGAACGTCTCCTGTGAGCCCTCTCCTTTACCATGCGCATGGCCGGGTGCTCCCCCCTACTTAAGCCCCTGTAGTAAGATTTTCTGCCCCCTGCTACTTGTAAAGCCACGTAAGTATACTTGCTGGCTCCCACCGTGGTAACAACGATGTATGAGGCCAGAATTGCATCTTTCTGTTCCTAGAGATGCTGGTTATCAGCAATAGCTGACAAGTTACTGGAGACTGTAAAATAACAAAGCAACACAAGGTTTAGTGCCAAAGCAGGGAGAATTTTTAAAGTTTATTTCAGAAGGGTGCTAAATCAGTATTCTTGGTTTCCCAGTGTCTTATATCTTACAATACCTAAGGGAAACAGTTCCTCCATTCTGACTGCTAAGATTTTCAAATAAATGAAAAACTATACTACTTGTATTCATCTTTATTTTTATCAATATAGTACATTTTTTTTTTGGCCGCATCACACGGAACTTCCCCGACCAGGGATCAAACCTGTGCGCCCTGCAGTGGAAGCATGGAGCCTTAACCACTGAACCACCAGGGAAGTCCCCAGTATAGTGCATTTAAAGATATCAAATGGTACTTCACAGTTGACCCTACCCCAGCCCTCTACATTCTGAATTTCTGCTCCCCAGAGACAACTTCTTTCTTATCTTTTAAGATAAATCTCTTCTGGGATTTATCTCCCTATTTCTTAATAGCATGCTTATACTACTAGTTCTTGATTTTTCAGTCTGGGCTATTATTTTACTTCTTGCTATAGGAAATAAGCTATTATTTATAATAGCTATTATTTATAATACTTATAAATAAGTACTTACACTCCAATGTCCTCTCATAAACACATGTATTATTTCTCCATCCTCCATCCCTCAATATATCTATATCATCTTACTTAGGTAAATCACTATTCCTTACATTATTATAACTGTGTACATATTTATTCATGGTTGAATAAATCAGCATAATATGATTTCATTTCCTTTTTTTGACTGAAGTTAGCCATTGCCTCTTTTTCCATGTTTCTTAAGTATTTAGCATTCAAGTATCTGTAATTAACTTATCCCAAACTCTCCTCTCAATACTTTCAAACACATCAGGTAGCCTATCAGTTTAGTTATTTTTTTTTTTTAATTGAAGACAACCCTCCAGGGCTTCATCATCCTCCTTCATTCTGGACTAGTTATTCTTTAAGCCTACTGCACAGGTTTTGCCCTAGAATAATTGAATAATTTTATCATTTCTTCCCCATTTCTACCTTTTTGTTTTTCTGAAAGACTTCTATCTTCCAACTCTTCTTTTGAATTTTCACATTTCTGTTATCCTGTTTTAAATTTACTACTTTCTTGACTGCCCTGCCCCCCTTTAAATAGCAATCTGTTCCATCTGGGAATACAGCATCTTATTTCTCTGACGATATTTCTAATGTTTTGAGTTTTTCAGTCTTTGTTTTGTGGCTGTGTTTTGTTTTGTTTTTTTCTGTTAGAAGCTTTTTTTATGGCCATGCCATGCAGCTTGCAGGATCTTAGTTCCCCGACCAGGGATTGAACCCAGGCCACGGCAGTGAAAACACAGAGTCCTAACCACTGGACAGCCAGGGAATTCTCAGAAGCTTTCCTTAAATGTCTGGAGATCCTTGGCTATCTATTCACATGTAAGAGTTAGGCATTAGAAAACTGACTGGAAGCTCTGTGTACGTAGACAGGGCTTGTGATTAGTAGAACACACTGTGGTATTTTTCAAACTTCTGGTTGCAAACCCATTAGTGGTTTGTGAAATCAATTTAATCACTTGCTACAAACTTTTTTTTCCCAAAAGACAGAATAGAAAATACTATGTCAGAATACATCACACATAAAAAGGAAATTGTTTTGTGAAACTTTGGTTTCACATACACACACATACATCATATGTACATATTATGTACTGGGTCAATTCCATAAAATGGGGATTTCTTATTGTGGGTGTTTTCTCGAAGAAGTTTGAAAAAAATACCACTTAGGGCACTCAAGATCAACTGCCAAGATACATAGTTTCTTTCTCTTGGAAGGAGAGGTAAGTTTCCCTAGAGAAAAATTCTCTACACTCCTGCCTGCTGGTCTTGTAGCCAATGTTCAATCAAGCATTTGTTGAGCACTTACTACATGCTAAACACTCTTCTAGGTACTTGGTGTACAACAGTGTGTAAAACAGATAAAACTTTCTGCCCTCCTGAAACTAACATTCTAGTTGGGGAGACAATAAACACAGTAAGTTATACAATATTTTGGTTTTGTGCTATGGTAACACAGTAACAGAAGGGAAAGCTGAATTCATGCACAGAGATGCTGGTAAGAGGGTAGATGTGGTAGGAGTGGTGAATGTTCTGATTATTTCATGAATGAAGTAGAAAGCAAGGCCATCATCTGGCAGTATTAGAAGTCAGTATTAGAGACTTGAGAAGAAAAGAGAAGGTGTGAAATAACTTAGGAACACAGCCCAGCAAACTAGAGCCCGTGGCCAAATCCTGCTTTTGTACAGTCTTCTAGGTAAGGATAATTATTATACTTTTAAATGGTTGGGGAAAAAAACCTAAAGATGAATACTAAATTGCGACATGTAAAAATTACATAAAATACAAATTTTATGAGTTGTATGGCAATATGTAAGGCAATACTTATATATTGCCTTTGGCTGCTTTCTTGTTACAATGGCAGAGTATAGTAGTCGTGAAAGGGACTGTATGACCTGAAAAGCCTAAAATACTTACTATCTGGCCCTTTGCAGAAAAAGGTTGCAGACCCGTGATCTAGAATAAAAAAGGTGAATGACTAGGGAAATATGATTGTTGGGTGGTGTTAAGGGCCTGGGAGTTATGGACATGAGTTTAAAATGAGGCCAGTCAGCATGGTTGCTGCATAGAGGGAGGCAAAGAGCTGGCTCTGACTGGAATTGTGGTTTTGCAAAGTGAGTGTGACAAAAAGAGAAGGTAAACTGAGTTAAAAGTATATGCAAGTGAATCATTATATCCATTGACCCAGGGATTTAATAAGTTGCTTATGAAGAGAGGAGAGAAACTCAGGTTAGGGACAATGAAAGGTGATAATCAAGGGAGTGTTGCAATCAAGTTGCTAGGAGACGTCTGGAAGACAGAGCTGGTGGTCAGACAGTCAGATACATGAGCTTGAGATCATGAAAGGGTTATAGTTTCTGGTAATAACAAGATCTAAGGTATGACCATCGGAGTAAATGGCAGGGAAAGGTAGAGGATAAAATCAGTGGAAGACTGTTTATTCAAGGAACCAATATGTCAGGGTGTTGAAAGGATCATCCATTTATGTAATTAAATCACGAAGAATTAAATCTGGAGTAGTGTTGGAGGGAGTGAAATGAGCCAAGAGCTAAACTTATTGAAAACTGAGGGGGAATGACCCAGGGGCTTGTAGATTTTGTAGATGATAGCAACAATGAAGGGACAGAATTGATATAATTTGATGGCATGAGGCTCAAAGCTGGGGGGGTTTAAGGGAAAGCAGAGGGAGAAATGTCTGCAAGAAGTAATAAGAAGCAAGAAGACCATCTACCCCATCTCTAGGACCAGTAATAGAACTGTGGGAGAAAAAACCACCTTGAGAGAGCTGCAGTGAAAGCACTGTCCTAAGAGAACACCCACATTTCAGGGTTCTGGGATCCAAGTCAGTGTAAGAGGTATCTGATGCTTCAGAATGCTGAACCTTAGGTCCCCATTTTCAGTAGGATGCCTCCTCTCAGCTGCCAGTTGTTCCTGGTGGCTCCAACTAGTTCAGTTTCTCCAGGGGATAAACAAATTGACAAATGAATGACTAAGGGGTGAGGATCTCAGGTCTAATTTACTTTATAGTCTTTCGAGTAATCACCTTGTTTTTAGTGGCTAATGGAGTCTTTGGTGATATGTATTTTACCACCATGAAACAGAGCAAATTAAAATTATTATGAGATGTATAAATCAAATATGAGTTATATAGTATGGTTTGTTAATTTAGGTATACTTCAGTATTGGTGCCCCTTATCTGATTATCAACTTAGGCTGATGCTGAGCTTCCCACCCATTTGCCCTTCCCTTTAATTGTCACTCTTTTCAAGTCCTGGCCTTCCTCCTAGCCCTTACCTGCTGATACTGAGCCTTTATATCTGAAATTGTACTCTCCATGGGGCATATCCAGTTGGATTCTCCTCTCTGGCTACCCTTCCTCAGACCTTAGAATAGGTCCCCTTCATACAGCCCTCTGACTGAATTGATCTTTATGAAACCTATTCACTTAAATGTACTTTCTATTCTCCAACTGGTTCTTATCTACCACAGAGAAACTGTTATGAACTCAGACACGTGGGGGATAGTTTCTGTAGAACCTTCAAAACAGAGTAGTTGACTCTTCATATGGGCAGCCCAGAAACAATGAAATTCTCATGTTCTTACCCATTTTCAAATAAGTAAGATGAGAACCACTATAGCAGCCCCCCAAGTACAAGGGCATCCAGTGTATCCAAGGAGTTCAGCATTTCACAACAGAATCCCAAGATATTCCATGTTAGTTTGCCAAATGATGAAAGCAAAATTAAAATACCCGTTATCCAGGCTCACAGCACAGAAGATTATATGTCTCCACTCCCTTTGTCCTCGAAGTCTCTCCTCTGGCAAACACAAGTATCTCTACTAGATCAGCCACACCCCCTCTTCCAGGCTTATTTCTCCTGTTCAAGGGTTTGAGTATGTCAGCATTGGAGTATGTGGGTTCCCTGAAGAGTTAGGTTTTCTGTATTAAATACACATTGGGAGGCTACTCTGCCTCCAGTAAAAACAATGCCAGGACTGAATTCCCCTCTCTGATTTTGGTGGCTGGGATTTGCTGGTTAGGGGCATAGGTCCAGAAAAGAGTGTGATAAAGGTGCTGGAAAGAAAGAACAGGGCTTGTAATCATCAGGCTGCTAGAACCTTGGGACAAGTCACTACCTAAAAGCAGGTAAAGACCCAGCTTTTTCTCCATTCTGGTCAGGCATCTGGCAGCCCCAGTCTTCTGAAACATACCACAACCCTTGAATAAAAAGGTCTCTGAGAAAATAGATGTCACAATGCCCACATGCTTGACACCATGTGAGAAACAGCTGCCAGTAGGTCACTGACCAGACAAGTAAGCATAAAATAAGATAGGAGTATAGCTTAGGATGCACTGATAATGGAAGGAAGAAGTAGCGGCTAACAGAGGAGACCAAGCTATAACACACAGACTAGTACGTCTCTGCTTTCTGATTTCTTGAGAACAGTAGCCTGCAACTGTTCAAAGCTGCATAAAAAGCTGATAATTTCAGTCCAAATTAATGAGTCTATGTTTGTAGTGATGGCAATGAGTCAAAAAGAAACTACATTTGATTCACAATGCCATTTAATAAAGATGTCCTAGAATCAAAGAATTTTGGCATTAGAAATGACTTTGGAAGTCTCCTTATCTAACCTTCCAACCAATGCAGAAATCTCTCTCCAATATTGCTAGGAAATGATCATCCCACCTTTCACTCCTAGTGAAAGAGAATTTAGAGACAGTCCATTTAATTGTGCTAAGCAATTGTGTCTTGATACTACTCTGAGCCTTAGCTTTTCCTTCTGCAAAACTGTGAACACTACTACCTTCTTTGTATAAATTAGTATAGTACCTGATTAAAGTAGATGCTTCCCTCCAACTGAGTCAGGATATGCCTCTCTGCAACCTCCACCTATTGGAAATGCTTGCTTTCTGGTGCCAGAAAGAACACTTTCCACATGACAACTCTGAAGACCATAATGAGGTTACCACTGCCCTCTTCTGGATGCTCCACAGATTATATATACATCCCTGTCTTACAAATGACATCTCCTACACACAGAGTCCTTGATACTTCTACATATAGAATGTGCAATCAACTAAACACCAATATCATCTTCACAGGAATTTCTGTTAATCCAAGTTCTCCCCCACTGTGCAAGTGCAATAGATTTTTTTTAAACGGAAGTCAGGATGTATTTTTTAAACTCTGTTAAAACAATTTTGTTGGTTTCATTCTATTAAGGTGATTATGAATCTTGATTCTGTTGCTCATTGTTTAAGAGTCAGATTGGTTAAGTCTTTTTACATTTATTATATTTAGAATAAATGGACAGAAAACCTTTTGAGGTGGAATGGTAATATCATCTGAGTAGTGGGAGAAGCATAATTCTAGATTGTGATAACCACTGTCATAGGTATAGAATGTTTCTTGTTGACTATTTAATAACTACACTGTTTAAATACTAAAAATATTAACACTTAAAAGGTAAGTTTCTATCATCTGTAAAATGCAGTTATTTGCAATGTCATTTAGACCTTAACTTTAACTATATATTAAGGTTCATTCAACCCTTCCCCTTCCCAAACCTCTTATTTGTTTGAACCAAATAAATATTTCCTTTCTAAATAAATAAATCTATTTATAAAAAGTAAATTTGTAAATAAAATTTCTAGAAGTAAATGTTCTCTCACACACTGGGGATCCACCATAAAAGACTGTTCTCACAAACAGATAAATCTTTGAGGGACTACCATAAGCCAACCACTTTACACAGGTTATCTCAGTTGATACTGTAAAGTAGGTACTATTATCACTTCTGTTTTATAGATTACAAAGCCAAGTTCACAGAGGTTCACTAATTTGCCCAAGGACATACAGCCAGTAAGAGGGAGCAAAAGGGCTAGTAGCAATGGAGGAAATGAGGACGACAAAGCCTTGATTTCAGAAGATCCTTTAAGAGAAACACAGATGCAGCTGGGCTATGCCTGGGCTCCCCCATCTTCCAGGGGACCTGACACAAAGACTTTGTCAGACAAGCACACAGAGGGGAAGATTTCACTTTATTGTTACATTAATCTCACAAATAAACTCAACACAGCCAGAAACACTGAGCAGATAAAGTGCCAATGCAGAGGCCTGGCAACAGAAGGAGGGAGGAATCCAGTTCGTCTCCTCCATGTGCCCAGCCTAGAAAGATATTTCTATTATACAAGAGTAAGGGCAGCTGACATACCAAGCAACCCATCTATAGACACTTTGAGCTAAGGAATAGAAAATCTTACCAGGTGGGGTCTGTGCAGGGCAAGGAAATAGAAAAGTCAGAAAACATTTTTTCCTCAAATATGTCAGGCATAGAAATACCAAACGACAAAGACTATTTTTCAAACTCCCTGTGTTTTATTTGGACATCTAATAAGGAATGAGAGGGTTACAGTTCTACAGGGTTACTTCTTGCTACCGCCTGTTTTCAGAACTGTGACCTGAGTAGACACTCTCTTCCCACACCCTCAATCAGAGGTACCAGAGAGAATTTTCTAGGATTCTGGGAAGAACTGACCTTCCCTGCTTAGCTAGCCAGCCTCAGAGAAGTGGACCCAGTGCTTCCTCATGAATATCAAGGAGATATGGGCTATCAGAGTAATCAACCTGGAAGCATTTAAAGAAAATTAATGAGGCTCAAGACTTCCTATAATTACCTTTAGACATCTTTAGGTACCTCTATCAAGCCTGAGGTTTAAAGCACAATTATTCAGTTAGTGAATTCAAATGATCTGACTGCATGGAGTGAGATTATGATACCATAAGCTCAGATCACCCCAACTGTCTCTATTCCAAAACTGGAAAGTCACTGACTGATTTTCAGAGGCCAGAAAGATCACTAAAGGCCATCTGATCAACCCCCTGATGCCATATAATCCTGAACTCGAAGGGTCAAAATCAGTGGCATCTTTCTAACACCTGAGAATTCCTGGCCTCACTTGGTCCACAGGGAATCCAAATAAGGATAAACCAGGCCAAGGAACTTCTAACATGCCTCACTTGTGGCCAAGAGTCAAGGCTCAGAGTGGAACTTTCTACTAGGGAAGAGGTGAAGTATTTCAACTCAGTCCTAGGATGAGAAGCAGGCCAAAGTGGTTCCATGATAGGTAAGGGAGGAGAGTGGAGAGGCCTCAGTGGAAAGGTGCAGGTGCCCCCATGTAAGAAAATGGGGGTAGTTTGAGGGGGTACTGAAGGCTGGTAACATGGGATCACCCCTGCTGAGCTTCAGATGTGGCCTCCCCTACTGTGGCTGTGCTTAGTTTTCCATCTTGCTTTCTCTGTAGAGGCTGATAAGAAGGGGGCCTGGGGTGATGCAGTGACAACTGGCTACAGTATGGCTGCCTAGTTGTTCAAATGGGGGTCACGTCACCAAGTTCCTAGTCTTTAGGGAGCTTCTGAAAAGCTGAAAACATTCAGAGTTCCAAAGAGTTGTTTGATAGAGACAGTTGCTTAACGCTAGACAAGATTGTTGGTGGGATCTGGCAAAGTTTGAAGTAGGATCATTAAATATTCGAGGAACTGCTGCTATGAACCAAGGGTAGACTTGGGAATCTCTTAAAGGGACACCCACAGCTGGCTATTTTTCTGACTTCTCTGAGCACATCTCTGACCAAACTGAAGGGGAGATTCCATTACAGGTATCTATGTGCCCAACTGACACCCCAACAGAAAGGCTTCAAGAAACCCCATGACCTCTTTGAGAGGGGTCAGGAAACACTGAGGAGTCAGAAAAAGTTGTTGTGAACTCTTGGGCAGGCTCCTGCCCTGCCTCTTTCCTTATACCAGGACAGAACTGAAGAGCTTCCCAACCCTCAATTCCCTGCCAGGAAGTTTCATTCCTGGCCCCCATCCCAGAAATGCTTCCCTAGGTAGGCTTTCCCACCAACTGATTCTATCCTTCTATTTTGGACCTGCTCTGGGTTTTTTCATCTCCTTTCCCCACTCCTGTTCCCAGCTACTTGAGTCTGATGCAGACAAATAACAGGCTAGGCAGAAATACTGACTGGATCTTGGGGTTATCAACATCTGACAATGATGCCCAGATTATTTACTGAAGCCTTCAATTCCATCTCAGAGAGTGGTTAATGTTCTTCTGTCTGTGAGTCCTTCCTCCTCCTCCCCTCCAAGACGTTCAAGGTGAGAAGCCACCTCATTCATCTTTATACCCATGGCTTTTAGGCACCAAGATAAGCACCTAAATGTGACAGTTTGGGTCAGGGGACTTCTAGTGGGCTTAGCACACAGGAGAGAGGGCTACCCAGATCCTCTGGCATCCATCCCCAAAGCACAGCCTTCTCCTACCCTGCCTTTTTACAAACCACCCCCCCCTTCACCCTCCTCTCAAGGCTTGACGCAACAAATGAGCATGAACATGGCCTTGGCCTTGGCTTGTCAGGTCTGAATTCTAGGTCCCCTCTGCCACCGACTCAGTATATGAGCTTAGACAATTCAATTGCCTCTCCAGACCTTTAAATGAAAGGGTTGGACTAGATGATTTCTCTGGGCTCTTTCAGATTAATTCATACTTGAGAAATCAATGAATGAATTAGAAGAAATTCTAATTCTGAGCCATAGGTACCCTGCATCTCTTTGAAATAGCTGAAAGGAGGTAAAGGTCAGACACTTTAACTACAGGAAAAGAAGCAAGTGTATCTATGGAGAAATAGAACCTGGCAGTCCCTATACTTGACTAATAAAAGCAATTTCCTTGAAGAAGCAGAGAAATAGGCCACAAGTGAGACCTGGCAGTGTCAAAAAGGTCTATAAATTAAGTGATCAAAGGAGTAAAAAACAATGGCTATAACCAGACAAGATCTCTAAGCACAGACTAAAATCTAGAGAGGTCTGGGTGGGAAGGACCCCCTGGAGCTTCTATTAGAGGGGAGGACTTGGTCCAAAGCAAGTTGCTACTGCATTTGGTTCAAACCCAGTTTTCTTAATCTGTCAACCTGGTATGTGTGCACACGTGCAGACATGCTGCAGGCTGTAGTTATGCTTCTGAAGTGCTGAAATGAGAAAGAAATAAAAGAAATGATACCAAATTCAAAGAAGTTAGACTGAAGGCAAGTACAATTTTAGTTTAAAAGCTACTCATCTTCCCCACCACTCTATGCGGTATCATCACTGCTCATTCTGAAATGTGGGCTATAGAGTTTTGTGGGATTGTGAACTCTGGGGGTGAGGAGGGGTATACTTGTGGTATGACTGAAGGTCAAAAGCAGGATACAACCCAATATCCTGTGTGAGAACCCCTCCAGTTAATGACCAATGGATTTTACTTGACCTGACCCATTTGGGCACTCACTTGTCTTCATTCAAGGAAACTGTTTCCTCAAAAGGGATTTCTTGCTTGTCTGTCTTCCCCATGATCAGCCGGTGCTTATCCAAGTTTATGATACACTGAAAACAAAGGAGAATCACTGGTTACCGTCAATGATCCCACTATGGGGTCTCCATGTAAGAGGACCCTTGCCTCAGAGAAGAAGTACCAATGGGAATGTAGAATCAATCCTACCTTCAGGGATCGGAGAGTCTGGAGACCAAGGGACAAGTTTTTCTCATTGTCCTCTAATAAAAAAAATTAAGATTTAACCATTTTCATGTTGGTTTAGAAGTCAGCCTTATCACCATTAGGTTCTATGCAACCTACCTTCCTTCCTTCCTTCCATCCATCCATCCATCCATCCATCCCATAAACATCTGTTGAGCATTTATTATATTAAATAATTTCCCCAAATCATTATAGTTAAAAGGTGGGGCTTCCCTGGTGGCGCAGTGGTTGAGAATCTGCCTGCCAATGCAGGGAACACGGGTTCGAGCCCTGGTCTGGGAGGATCCCACATGCCGCGGAGCAACTGGGCCCGTGAGCCACAACTATTGAGCCTGAGCGTCTGGAGCCTCTGCTCCGAAACAAGAGAGGCCGCGATGGTGAGAGGCCCGCGCACCGCGATGAAGAGTGGCCCCCACTCGCCGCAACTGGAGAAAGCCCTCACACAGAAACGAAGACCCGACACAGCCAAAAATAAACATAATAAATAAATAATAAATAAAAAATTAATAATAAAAAAAAAAGGTGATAGAGTCAAGATTCAAACTGAAGTCTTTTTAACTCTAAAGGACAAAGGCCTTTGGACAAAAACCAGGAACTTAGAGTACTCTAGAATAGAGTACATGAGGGAAAGTATAGGAGTTGGTGGGAAATTATGAAGGGATTTATGGCAAAGGAGTAAAAGGATCTTGCCCTCTACCTCCAACTAGCCCACAGAAAGCTCTCAGGGGCCATTTTTACTGGCACACAGAAATGTTTGTTTTCTTACCCCTTGAATTTTTTTATTCTCTCAGTGATTCTCAACATGTCTTGAATGTAGCTCAAGGCCCATCTGGTACTTCAGAAGGCAAAAACTGGGACAAGATTTATAGTACAAAAAAGTGGAAACCTGGGATTTTGAAGAAGTCAATATTTACAGGCATAAAATCCCATGAGGGTTTGGTGGAAGGAGGGAGAGGGTTTAACTTAGGGGTCCATAGGTCCAGTCCCCCATTCTACTCACCAACCACGGCTGCTGGGCAGTCCAGGTGGAGGGAGCCCAGTGTGATCACTAGGTGCTCAATCTGGCCCACTACTTTCAGATGTCGGGGTAGAGAAAGCTTCTCTCCTTCATGCTTGTGAGATCTGACATGCTCCTTGAGTCTGCACAAGAGAGGAAATACCAGAATCCCCTTGGCAGAAGTTTCTGGTGGAATCTGGCAATGCCTACCTTCTGACACACAGCTGGAATTTTCCAGAGATTTCCTGGGTTAATTTACCAAAATGAAATGCTAGTCTACACTTCTTGTTTCAGCACTTTATCCTAAACATGCCAGGAGATATAAAAAACTAAAGATTCAGCTCCTGTTCTCAAAAAGCTATGTCACTATCTGCACTGGTGGAATATGAGAGTTGACACACTCAGAGAACCCTTTTCTGCATCTCAACATCCCTACCTATGTGCAAGGCAATTTAGTTAACATATCCTTTTATCCATCTGTGGGTAACAGATCTCAGAGAAGGCAGGTAAATCCTAATTTTAGAAGATGCTTTGTTCAGCGTCTAATTTTCTCTTTGTCTATTTCAGTCTATCCTCATCATTTAGTCTTAGGCTATAAGGATGGTGGAGGCAGGTACTTATTTGTTAAGTGCATTGATATTGGCATCAGCAAGGCATATTGTGGAGAAAGTCCTAATTAATTTAACTTGTCTATCTAGGGGAGGAAGGCAAGAACAGCACCAAGGTTTCACACAGTTATGTAAGCTGACTGGAACAGCTAGCACCGAGCTATTATGAGTTGGTGGATAAATACTTAATTATGGACTTTCTGTGCCAATACTTCTGCTTTACTCCATTTCCTCTCTTCTGGTGTTATACCCCACCCAAAAGAAAAATAATTGCAATTTTACAGACGGTTATTAATTCCTCCGGAATCATGGCAGTCTTCTGCCTAATTATGCACCAGGACATTATTAGTCTTTCTGGAAACATCATGTTGCACTATAGCTCATCTCTTCACCACATAAAAAGCTCAGGATTCTTCTCATAGGAGCACTTGTGTCCTTGCACTCCCCCCCCCACCCCACCCCATCCACCGCCCTAAACAACAATGCACAAAACCCATAGAGCCAGCTTCAAAGAGTCACAGTGGTGGTGAGGGGCGAGGAGAAGTTAGAAATGAGAAGGAACAGAACATGTGGCAGAGGTCACTGATTATACAAATCAAGACTTGTGCAAGCCCTGCCTAAGAATAGGGATATTTTGAAAGTAGCTTAAAATGGGCCATTATATCTACCCTAGTGATTGTTTCAATACAGAGATTTAGGCTGGGGAATGCTTTGTTGTACTTAGGGCTAGAGAAGTGGAAAAGGATATTGGGTTGATCCTCCCATTTCTGGGCTAGACCTCAGGGCCCATCTAGTACTTTGGAGGAAAGAGAAGGAAGAAGAAAGGAAATAAAAGTACAGATTGAGTGAAAAGGAGGAAAGATACAAAATGGCTTTCTCTGACTAAAAAAGAGGGAGAACCCAATTCCAGCTGTTAAAGAACTGAAGATATTCAATATATGAGGTGTCTGCCTCACACCCAGTCCCCAGCAGGGGCAGCAGTAAGATCTGGTTTTACCTGTTATTTGCAGAGAGGAAAGGTACTAATCACCCCTGTGATGGTTCAGGCCCAACAGCAATAGCAGCTCTATTCCACGGTCTCACTGATGCTTCTTGGGACAGGCAGTGTGGACTCCAGAAGGACCCCAAGTAAGCTAAGGCCAACCACATCCCTGATTTTACTTCTCTGGGGTACACCAGCAGGGCAGATCCTTCTAACTTGTTGTCTGGGCAGGGCACAAATCAGGATCAGGGCATGGCATGCAATGAGCCAAGGATCTCATACTTTCTCATTCCAGAGCCCAAAGGTCTTTGCTCAAAACTTAATTGGTGGGAGTTAATGGAAAGCCTGGACTTCAAAATAAATTTAAGCAAAGAGTGTATTAGCATCTGACTTCTAGCACAAGTGGCTACTTACCCCAGTCTGTCCACACAGGCTGAAGAGATGAGATTATACTGACAGCCTGTGTCAACCAAGGCTTTCACATCCTTTCCAGCACACTGTGGAGAAGAAACATACTGTTCAATAGGAGCCAGAGAAGCAAAAGGGAAGGGAGATCCAAAGAGCAAGCAGCAGATGTCATATGAAAGGCAGGGTTGGAGAGCATCCTCACAATTACGGGTTGGCAGTGTCCCATCTTTATCCATTGTTGAGTCTCCTTTGAGGGGTTCTTTTTCCTGCTGGATCTAGAGCTTACAGAGGATCCCAAAGGACTTTGGGTATTTCATTCTATACACCAAGTGGCTCTTAATTTTGTGTGTGTGTGTGTGTGTGTGTGTGTGTGTGTGTGTGTATCACATACTCCTTTGCAAATCTGATGAAACATTTAGTCCTTTTCCCCACAAAGATGCACATGCATACAAATTACTGCATATATTTCCAGTGTTGCATGGAGTGCCCCCCTTAAAACTCATTTATGAATTCCATGATAAGACCCACATTCTATACAATTTGGAGAAGAGGGCCCCATTACTGGGATAATGGGCCCAAATCCTATTCTCCAGAAAACCTGGAAAAGCTATTCTCAGAACATTACCTGGCAAGAAACCAAAATCATGTCATCATCCTCAGACTTCTTTAGCCCCTCAGACTTGGCATGATTGAGTTTGTTGGTCTTGGAGGCCCAAGGGACACGACTGCTTCGGAGCTTTGACAGGTTGGTTTCCATGAGGCGCCTCTGCAGAATGTTATGAGGTTGCTTGAGGAACAGAAAGCAGAGGCTTCTTAATGACAGGTCATTTCCCCCTTCTCTCATTATCCCCCAGGTGCTGCAGAAATAATGAAGGAGCTGCCCATAACTGAGCTCCATCTTTGCTTCTTATTTATTCTTCCTTCAAGTAGGGACTTCGTGGGTATTATCAGAGCAGGAATTATAAACCAATTTGCAGTAGGCAACCCTGAGTGAATGAAAGAGCAATGTGGGACCCTGGGAAATGCGGACAGGGCTGACAGTCCATGGCTAAAGAGAACTAAGGGACCCTTGTGATTTGTACTACCTGGGCTTTCTGCTTTCCCTTCCCTTACAAGGGCATTTCAGGAGGAAAGTGGCCATAGTCTATGTGGAATAAATGTATCTTTCCAGGGGACTTATAGAAAGGGCAGCTAATTCTCACAGGCCAAAGAAACCTTCTTAGCACTGGTTTTCAGGAGTTCTGCGTACTTCTATTTCAAGTCTCACTCCCTCACAGTATTATCCTTTGGACCCAAATACATGTGCCTTGGTGACTTGGCTCTCCTGTGGGCTGAGTTATCCATGGGTGGATGAGGTAGGAAGACAGGGATTCATACCTGCTGCATAACCCTCTTAGGAGACACACTTTAGAACCTGGCAGATCCCAGAGGAATCATCCTTACTGTTATCCTCTGGACCTCAAGGAGCATAAGGCTCCTCCTGCCATGTGCTTGTCATCCATTCCCGCTCTCTTCAATGGGCCAAAAGTGGAGTATAAAAGGGACAGAAACTGACCAAGAAGCAGGGGACTTAATTAGACCTTATATCTGTGCCAGGATACCTAAGGTTAGGGAGAAGAATGAGGAATATGAAATCAAGTCTGCTCTTTGATAGAGCTTAGGAGAGTTACTAGGGCAGATATATCTATGCTCTATTGTTTCTACTCAAAGTGGCCTCCAGGAAGTGTAAGCCACCTCTTAAAGTCATTTGACCTGAGAAATTTCTATACAAAAGCATATTATTCCTAGTTTACAATAATATTGAAAATTCCTCAAAGGATGGAGTCTAACCCCAAGTTTCTATGTGACACATACTAGATGGCATTCCAATTCTAGGGGGGAAGAGAGTTACTCCTAGAAGCCCAGAGCCTAGAACCTTCCCCAGGAAGGGGGTAGAAGTGCAGGAGGTCTTCATTTCCACCATATTACAGATTTCTGAGGAAGAATGGAGTCAGAGCCATGACTCGCTGTAACCCTGGTGAGGCGAAGAAATGGTTTCCCAAAATACACTGATTCTTGGCAAGGCAGATTTTAAATTAGTATCCTTGGGAAAAGGAGAGAGAGGGGCATTTAAAAGAAAATGAGAGCTTCTTAACTTGACAAGGAGCTGGAGGAAGTGCTAACTCTGATTTCCTGATTGGACCCTGGGAGAATGCTTTGCTCCTCAAAAGAAACAGAAATTCTTCATTCTTATCTCTCTCACTAATAAGCCTAGATTCATACTAAAGCAGGTGTTTGTTTCTGTCAGGTCCATGCTTAGCATGACCAACTCAGATAAGCTGGATTTGTAGAACTGAAGACTGGAAGGGACTTCAAAGGCCATCTGAACAAAGCCCTCCTAACCTAAAGTTCGAGGCTTTCCTTCTACAGTGGTCTCGCCCAACACCACTTCACCTGGTTATTCTGAATCTTGAGAGGAGTCTAATCATCACTGGACAGATCAGGCAAACAAGGAAGGTTCTGAAATCGTTTTCCTTGAAGTCATCTCTCTTTGAATTTTCCTACTCTACCCTTTCTCCACAGGCTATACACATACTCAAAGTTCTCCCACACTGGGAAGAAAACTCCTCCACAAACCCTCAGACCCTGCCTCCTCAGTGCCACGTCCTAATCACAACCCTGCCTTAAACGGTCTTAAAAAACGGTCGAAATCACTAGTCTATTTCCTGACATCCTATATTTTCTTCACTAAAATCACTTCTGATCCCACAACACCAATAACGATCTCCTAATTTCCAAATCCGACAGACATATTTCAGCCTTCATTTTACTTGACTTCTCTAGGGCGTTCGGCCCTGCTGACTATTCCTTTATTTAGTAACCCAAAAAAGGTTCAAACATAATACATCTTCAATATAAAATATTCAAATGTCACTTTAGTATATACAATTAAAAGGGAAAGTCTCTGCAACCCTTCAAACCTTCTCAGTTCTACTCCCTACAAAGAACAACCATTAAATTTAGAAGTATATCCTTCCAAAAATTTTAATACATCTACAAACATAAATAAAAACAGGATCATACTGTAACACTCTTCTAAATTTTTAAATTTTTGTTTAATATATGAAAGGCATTTTTCTATGTCAGTACATATAATTCTTTTCATTCATTTTTATAACTAGGAGTCTTCATAGTATAGTTCGGGAGTTGAAAATTCACAGCCAATAAACTCATATGAACCTCAGAGATGCTTTTCTGTAGCCATTTAATTATGCCCTTATGTTTGTTTGTTTGTTTTTTTGGCCACACCACATGGCGTATGGGCTCTTAGTTCCCTGACCAAGGATCAAACCTGCACCCTCCGCACTGGAAGTGTGGAGTCTTAACCACTGGACCACCAGGGAAGTCCCTGCCCTCATGTTTTAAATGACAACGTAACTGCACATTTACCTCTGCTCCCAACGAAAATTTCACTAAAATGATAGTCAAGGAACAAGAAAGGCCTAAACCTACAAGAACAAAGAGAATAGTAAAGTAAGCAACAACAATAACAAAAAAAGAGATTTTGACAAAATTTTGGAATCTAAAAAGCAGACGAAAAACTGGTAACTGACCTAGACTAGAGAAAGCTAAGTGCCTCACACCATTTTACTTCATGGAACACTGGAGTGACAGAGACTGCCAGTTGCTAATTAAAATCCATGATCTCCTCTTCTTTCTGGACAGATACCTAGATTATGTTTCCCAGCCTTCCTTGTAGTTAGGCAAGGCCATATGACTGAGTTTGGCAAACAGAATGTGAGTAGAAGTGACACACTAGGCCTGACCTGTAAACCTCTCCTGTGTACACTCCTCCATATTCTTTTCCACTTGTGACGGGCTGGAATGGAGATGACCCTTAGGGTAACCTTCCTGGAGGTAACATGTTGAAGACAGAAGAGCCACTCACTGTCAGCCTGGGTCCCTAAATGACTACATGGAAGAGGGCTGTCTTGTTGCTCTTTCCACTAGAACTGTTACCTAAGAAAAAGTAAACTATTATATTTGAACTATTTTATACTTGGGGGTCTAGCTGTAAAAGCAGTTTTCCTACTTAAACTAAAACCCTGGAAAAGCTGAGGAATTAGAGGTATTAGAACCTCTACAAATGGAGGGTATGATTAGGGTTGGAAAGAGATTAGTATAAAGCCTGCATAAGACCCCTACTTGATCCAGACAACTGGGAAGAATGCCAAAACTTTATTCTTTTTGTAAGAGTAAATCAAAAGACTCTGGTTGGTTGACAGTTTGGCTAGGCTTAGAACAGATTCCTACAGCAGCTAAGAATGAGGGTGGAGTGCCATACTATACCAGAACTGAAGAATATGAGTTGAAGGGCTCACATGGAGCCTTGCATAATGAAAGATAAAAGACCCAAACCAAGATTTCACATCATCAAGAATTTTTGGAATATCATGGATGACAAAGATTCCAAAAGTTTCCAAAGAGAAAAAGATGATTTCAAATACAAAGGATTAGGAACCAGAATTACATAGGACTATTCAGTGGTAATAATGGAAGCTAAAAGACAATGGAATGATACTTTTAACAAATCTGACAGCACATAATTTCTAAACCTAGCCAAGCTATCAATTAAGACTCAGGGAAGTTATTTCCCAAGAATCCTTAAAGCAGCTTCTGAAGGATATACTCCACCAAAGCGAGGGAAACCAACAAACAAAGAAAAAGCATAGGATCCAAGAAATAGAGTATACAATAGAGAAGAGAAACAAGGGAAATTCTGAAAATGGTGTTGAAGGAAAAGTCCAGGATATTGGCTGTGTAGTGGGCTTTGAGAGCAACCAGTCCAAAATGAAATGGGAGGATAGAGCACTCCAGGAAGGATGTCTCCAAGAAAAAAAAAAAAAGAACCTGCTAGATCATCTGCAGTTTTAAGGTACTTGGAGGAGATTTAAATTTTATATAGAAAATTAAACAAAGGGAAAAAACTAGGCAATTATTAATTTTGATAAAAATAAATATTTGTATGAGAAAGGAAACATAATTATGGTATAGTATTTGACTCAGCTGTGAATAATATGAATATAGTCATAATAATGTAAGCAGTAAATGCTGATTTGACCCCAAATAGCTATTTAATTGTTATTAACATATTACAATATTAATATAGTAGGAGAGGGAACATGATGGGAAGGTATAAGATAATTAAGGAACAGTTTAAGTTTTTTAAGTTTTAAATTATATACATGTGTTTTTTGATAAAAAGTAAATTTTAAAAATATACCCTATACATTAAGAAAGCATACAGCCATAAGAAAAGCCAACTTATGATGGCTTAAATGGAGGTGTATTTTTTTCTCACATAACAAGAAGATTGGAGGTAGGCAGCTGCTGGCATTAATTCAGCAGCTTAACAACTTCAGGGCTACTGTTTCCGTAATTCTCTTGGATACTCCCTCATGGTCATATGATGGGTGCCCCAGCTCCAGGCATTACATCCACATCTAAGGAAGGAGGAAGGGACTCTGTGCCATCTATCCTTTTTATCAGAAAAGCAAAAGCTTTCCCAGAAGTTCCCTCAGCAGTCTTCTGCCTATATCTTCTTGGTCAGAATTCCCACAGCCACTTCTAACTGCAAGGGGGTTTGGATGAATTTAGCTTCTGTGTAGAAGAGTCAGGTAGATAGAAAAGGGCTGAAAATGGGTGATGATTTAGCCAACTAACAGTGTCTGCCAAATCATGCAAAAACTGAAGTGTGTGTACATGTGTGCACATGCACATACATGTGTGCACACACACGTACATGCACACATCAACAGTGTAACTTAGGCAGATGTAATGTCAGGTTACCCCATAACCAACCACCTTAGAACCTATTTTTTTTACATCTGCCCTACTTTATGCATTTTAAAATAGCACATCATCTATAGACCTATGAGTCTGTGGTACAAACATACCTCAATTTATTTAACTACTAATGGACATGTAGATTATTTCTACATGTTTGCCATTAGAAACAATGCTTCAATAAACTCAACATTCCATTTTTTTGAAACTCTCCTCCACTGGCTTCTAAAACCACTTTTCTGTCTATTCTGCATCTGTCTCATTTATTGGCTCCTTTGCCTCTGCTCATTTCCAAAATGTTAGTGTTCCTTGTTGCTCTATCTTAGGTCCCTTTCTCACTCTACAAAACCTTTTAGGGCAATCTTATCTGCTTTCATTGTATAAATTACTACCCTTATGATGATGACTCCATCTCATGCCCAGCCCTCACTTCTGAGTTTCAGACCCATAGAACCAACTGCCTCTTTGAACTTCTCCACTTAGACACCCCACAGGTACTTTCAAACTTAACTTGTCCCACTGACTTTCCCACAAAACTTGTACTTTCTCCAGTATTCTCCATCTTGGTGAGTGAAATTCTGCCTCTTTAACACCTTGTAGTTTCCTCTCCATTTCTGCTGTTATCGCTAAGTTCAAATAATCTCCTAAAACATTATGTTCATGGTCTCCTTCCCCTACAGTGGCTCCCTTTCCAGCTGTATCAAACACAAAATACTCAATTTAGCATTTAAGATCTTCCACTAATTCATCCTCCTTCCCAGTCTTATCTTTAATCCTCCATGAAGGCGTTCTACTTTAGCAAAAGGAGCACTTATCACATACTACCTTGGGCAAATCACTAATCTCTCTAAGCATTACTTTTCTCTCAGTCTCACCTTCTTCATCAGTAATCAAAGAGGTTTGAGCTCCAAAGTCCTGTTCTATTTTAACATTCTGGATTATTCCCTTTACACCAACCTGGTAAAACGGCATCACTACACGCCCATCCATTCTTGATTCTTTTCTTTTCCTAAACTTCCATCCCAAGTATAGATAGTCCCCAACGTACAATGGTTCAACTTATGATTTTTCGACTTTGTGATGGTGCAAAAGTAATACACGTTCAGTAAAAACTGTACTTTGAATTCTGATCCTTTCCCAGGCTGGTGATACGCAGCACAACACTCTCTCATGATGCTGGCAGAGGCAGCAAGCTGCAGCTCCCAGTTAGCCTCATGATCACGAGGGCAAACAACTGATACACTTACAACTATTCTGTACCCATACAACCATTCTGTTTTTTCACTTTCTATACGGTATTCAATAAATTAGATGAGATATTCAACACTTTATTATAAAATAGGCTTTGTGTCAGATGATTTTGCCCAACTGCAGGGTAATGTAAGTGTTCTGAGCACTTTTTAGATAGGCTAGGCTAAAATACGATGTTCAGTAGGTTAGGTATATTAAATGCATTTTCAACTTAACAATATTTTCACCTTACAATGTGTTTATCAGGATGTAACCCCGTCGTAGGTCGAGGAAGATCTGTACTGTTGCTACTTCCTCCAAAACTTATCTGGTATCGATCTACTTCTCCTCATCTTTACTGCTTCCAATCTAATACAAGCCACCATCATCTCTTATCTGTGCTACAACAGCCTCCTAACTTGTCTTCCACCTCTTCCTTCACCCTTCTCCAAATCATTCTCTACACAGCAACCAGAGTAAGCTTTTAAAAATATAAGTGAGATAATACATTCCCTTACTCAAAAGACCTTCAATGGCTTCTCATTGTTCTTCAGACAAAATTCAAACTTCCTACCACAGTCTATAGAGCTCTGTGCCATCTGGTCCCTGTCTATCTTTCGAACCTCCACATACCTACCATATACACACCACTCTACCCTTTATTCATCCACACCTCCTTGCTCAAAAACTCTTTCCCATTCTAATGCCCTTGCACCTGCCATTCCCTCTGCCTGAAATGTTTTCCCCTAATATTTCAAATAGGTAGCTTGATCTCATCTTTCAAGTCTCAGCTCAAATATCACTTCCTCAAAAACATCTTCCCTGACCATACTATTTAAAGTAGGCACTCCACTTCTTTAGTTACTAACATATCCCACTATTCCTTTCAGAGTAATTATAAGTCCAGAGTTATTTTGCTTATCTAGTTGTTTATTATTTCACTCCCCAACTAGAGTGTTAATTTCACAAGGGCAAGGACCTTCATTGTCTTGATCACAGCTATATCCCCAGCTCTTAGCATAATACCAAATGAATAAATCTCTACCCTTTACTTCTTCAAAAAGCCTTTCTTGATTAATATCATCCAGTTCTTTCCTTCAGAATCCCTTCAGTACATAGTTTGTACTACTTGCATTCCCATTCATTGACTGTTGCTTTGTAAATATGCTTAAGTGGTTTATTTTTCTGTTTATTGAAATATTGCCTTTCCAAGGGCTATCTTCTACTTTCCAGGTGTACTTCAAGATACACAGTATTAGTTAGATAGGTGCTGCAGGTACTCTGGTGGCCTTTTGGACATAGCTATGTCATCTTCCTGACATGGATCCTGCTTTATGCTTTAGCTCAACAAGGCAACACTAAGCAGTCACAGGTTCTCTATTGTTCCTGCAGTGTGGCTGCTAAACCCTAACCAGCATTTAGGCATCTAAATCCTAAGCGGGCAAACTCAAATGTGCTGCTTATCACCATCGGGAGCTTCTGAAAGAAATGGGCACAGTGGGCAATGCTGTGTTCCAGGTAGACATAGCTGAGGTTCCTCAATCTAGAACCCAGTCTGATTAAATATCTCTTCTAACCAGGCTGTAAAGTGGGAAGAAAAGTGAGGTGAGAGGAAACAGGCTATACGGCAGGATACCACAGAATCACGATTTGAGCAAGAACTTCTAAGGCCACCTTCTCAATCCCTTTACCTACGCTGCATTGAATCCAGACAGAATCAAACTAATAAATTTCTGTGGTCCATAGAATGAATCAGACTGGAAAATAGGAGAAATTATAGAAGTCTGCTTTCTTTGTAGCATTTACTCTCAGAGGAGAAACCCAAGGTTTCTAGCTTCCAATAGAACTACAACTAGAACTACTTAGAAATAGGGGTCAGCAAATATGGCCCACAAGCCAAACCCAGCCTGCTGCCCATTTCTGTAAATAAAGTTTTATAAGAACACAATCAGCCCCATTTGTTTATTGCCTATGGCTGTTTTGCATTACAACAGCACAGCTGAGTAGTTGAGACAGAGACTGGCCTGCAAAGCCAAAAACAATTACTATCTGCTCCGTTACAGAAAAAGTTTGCCAACGCTTGACTTAGAGTATTGTTTAAACTATATATGCTTTGGAGTCAGACAGAGCTGAGTTCAAGTTAGTAACCACCTTGCAGAGCTTTTGGGAGGATGAAATGAGATGGTTTTTACAAAGCATTTAATACCGTGTCGGGTATAAAGTAAGCACTCAGATTTTAATAATTATATGTATGTGTACATATGTATTTTAAATTCTCATGCTCGGCTTAAAATTGAAGCTGACTACCATTCACTTCCTTTTTCTTAAAAGGGCATGAAATCATCTTACTCCACTTTCGTCCTCATGTACAGTTTGTAGACAGACATGGGCTCCTGATTGACTCTCACTTCAAGCCCAATATACACATCTCTGTCTGGTCTTGGAAGTCTAAAAGGGCACTAATATCTGTGCCTTCTCTTCTTTATTTGCTAGCTGAATATACAACACGTGACCCTTTCTACACCACAGGAACATAGACAGATTGTCCTTAGGTTTACTGCTGCTCAAAATCACATGGAATCTACCTAAGGCAGTCTGTCACATTGCCCCAGGACTTCTGTGTTCTGTCTCTTTGCCTTTGCCTTATGACCCAACAGACATGTTATTTCAAAGAGAACAGCCTTATTCCTGATTGTTACCTGCTGGTGTGAGATGGTGGTTTCTCAACCGCCCATGGCAGACTGCATTTTTGTTACAAAGGATTCACACAAGAGCAGGGAATTCAACCAGATAACCTGTAAAGTTCTTCTTACGCTGAGGTTCTATAGGGCACACTCAAAGCAGCCTCCTCTCCATATAATCTCTTAGTCAGTTGACTCACCAGGGAATGATGAAACTCTAGTCGGATGTTGGTCACCATCACTATTGTCGCACCAGACCAGAGTAATCACTGCTTCCACTGAACTCCTCCAGAGCTTATTGACTATAATATCTTGACAACTACCATAGGCTTCCTGGTGGTATTATTTACATTTTCATGGAACTATCTATTCAACATCTACAACTGAATAGCTAATAGACATCCTAAACTTAACTTCTTCAAGAATCAAATTCCTGATTCTTATTCCCTATCCCTAACCCACTCCTCTTGTATTCTTAGCCATCTCAGTAAATGAGAAACTTTATTCTTCCCATTGCTAGATCAAAAACCTTGAGGTCATTCTTGACTACTCTTTCTTTCAGATCCTTAATCCAATCTCTCAACTAAACTTGTCAGCTCTGTCTTCAAAATAACCTGAGGGTCTGATCTTTTCTTGTCCCCTTCACTGCTAGCACACTGCTCTGTGCCACCATCAACTTTCACCTGGATTACTATCTAACAGCTTCCTAACCAGTCTCCCTGCTTCTACTTTTGCCCTCTATAGTGAAATCCACACAGTAGTCTACTTTGTGAAATAAGTCATGTCGTGTCACCCCCTGCATAAAATTTTCCACCAGTCCCATATCAGATTAAAAGTCAAATATCTGTACAATGATCTATAAGGCCCTAAGTAGTTTGGCCTCCCACTATCTCTCTGATGTTATCTCCTATCGACCTCCTGTTGCTCACTTTGCTCTGGCCACAATGGCCTCCTTACAGTTTTTTAATCACATCAAGCACACTGACAATTCAGGCCTTTGCACTTGCTGTTCCTTCTGCCTAGAACATTCTTCTCCAAGATATTTTGCTCTCTCATTTCCTTCAGTATCTTGTATAATGTAATCTTATCAGACAGGCCTTCCCTGACCACCCTAGATAAAATAACAAGGCTCTACTCCATCCTACCCTGGCCATTACACTCCCTATTCCCTTATCCTGGTTTATTTTCTCCATAGCACTGATTACATCCTGATATATTATATATTTACGTGATTTATTTTCTGCCTTCTCCCCCCCACAAGAATGTAAGTTCTGTGAGGGCAGGAACTCCGTTTTGGTTCACTACTATATCTTCAATACCTAGATTATGCCTGACATGTAATAAGTGTTCAATAAATATTTGGGGAATAAATTAATTAATTGGTCCTATCCTTCCCCCTAATCTATAAACTCATTGTACAGGTAAACTTTGCTGTCTTCTTCTTTGTGGTCCTAGCACCTAGCATTGTGTCCTGAACATAGCAAGTGTTCAAATAATGTTTGCTGTAATTAGGATTCTATCACGGCTCTGGAAATCTTCAGTTTGCACTAGATCCTGATGTTATACTGGTATTTCATGCTCCTCTTCTAAGACTCCCAAGTTCTCTGGTCCAAAATCTATAGCACTATGGATGTCTTGTGGCATTATGAATAACTTATCTACAGGATACCACCCAGGGCTGCCCTCATTGACAGAAATTCTGATCAGGTAGATCAGATACTAAGAGTACAGGGCTAGTTATTTCATGGTCAGTTGGCTTTGCTGTGTTCCACCATCCTTCCCCCCAGCCTTCTCCTAATTCTAGTGAGTTTTGCTAAAGCATTTGGCTAGAAGCAGAATCAATCATATATAGGAAAGCAAAACTGTCTTTCTATTGCTGAATAAGTAAGGATATAGCCTGATGGTCAGTAATATTGTCATATAGGAAAGACAGCATATTATCCCATGACATGACTGTTTTTAAAAATTAAAAAGTCCTTACCTCAATGAGAAAAACAGTTACGAACCTGGTAGCTAAAAGAAAAGAAATTAGAATACGCAAAACTCCAAGAGTGATTTTTTTCTCTACCCTCATCAACTAGAAAAATAATAATAAACGAAATAAGATATTACTCACTCATATCTCTGATTTTGGTTCTTAATCTAATACACAAAAAAGAGCACAAGATAAAAGGACAAAAATAAGACAACCAGACATAAGAAATAAAATTAATTTAGACTTTGTAGCAGCCAACTACACACAAACAGGAAAAGGGCAAAGGCACCTCCCTAGGGCCAAGAGAACAAGAACACACTTGACTGCCTATGGATGCTCTTTGCCAATCCAAAAAAAGTTGGCAGGCTGGATTCAAATAGTGAACGTTACAGAAACAGCATGGTAAAAGGTAGATAATTCAGAAAACTCAGCAGTATAATTCTAATATAGGTCACTAGTAGGAGGGAAACAACCCACATCTTCTCACTGGCACAAACCCCAGAATCAATTAAAACTAATTTGTCCTTTCCCCCCTATCTCCCTCTGGTGCCATCCCTTCCCTTTTCTTGTCCCTCTTTTATTGAGTTTGTACTATAGATTTATACAGTTAATTTTTGTATCCTCAAAAATTTCACTTTGGTGAGAGAACACTGAGTCAGCACTGGTCTACACTACCAGATATATCCATAAAGTGAAGTGATACAGTATTTCTAAGGTTATTTCTAAGATTATCCTGATCCAGGAGCATAAGTTCCAAGAAAGCTTAAGCATGCCACCTCACCCCAGTACTCAGAGCTCTCCTAGCCCTATCTCAGTCTGCCTTGGCATCTGTGACCTGTTCTAGCTCTTCCGTGCAATCACTTGCACATTACAGGTGTGAGAACAGTGAGAGAGGGACATCAACTCATGGCAGTGGGGGGAGGCAGGGGAGAGAAGCTGTGAACCATGGTTCAGGGTCTCACAATAAACTGCTGTGTGTCACATCCACGGCAATAACCTGCTTCTTGAGGAAGCGTCTTCCTTCCAGCCTACTGCCTATGTTCTATGCTATCAGTTCCTGTGTGGCTCAGCTAAGACAGACTGGATTTAGAAAAGCAGATGGAGTTCTTCCTACACAGGATGAAGCAGTATAAAGAATGCTAGGCAGAAGAATGGAGAGGCAGTTCCTCAGGGCTAGGAAATTCCTTGACATCCCAGGACAACCAAATGTCAATCATATCTTAAATCCAGCATGAAGGGAAACAAAATTCCACATTGTACTTATTTTCCTATTACTGTTTATTGGCTGAGGCTTCCAGGAACTAGGATTATTGTGGCAGGAACTAGGATTATTGTGGCCTGAAGGTAAGAAGACTTGAACCTGATTTGCTAAATGAATCTAGACTGTAGTAAAGTGAAAGGAGGGAAGAAAGACAGTTATCGCTTTTCTAGGAATACATTTCAGTCACTCACCACTCTGAGTTAGCATGAATCAGATTAACTATCCTGTGGCTTGTGCAGGTAAAATACCTTTTAAAAAACAGAGCAGGATAATTGAGTAGACATCCCCTGTACAATAAATAACTAAAAATGATTCTCTATCACAATGGGGGAGGGCAAATCTGATCTTGGTATCTATGTGTCATTAGAGTTGATTTAAAAAAACGAAGAAGAAGAAGAAGTAGATTCAGCAGCTCTGCCCTCCATACTCATCTTGTGGCGGGAAATGGCAATTTCAGTGGCCCAGGCTGACACCCCCCTTCCCTGACAAATTAAACATTCCAAAAGCTCAAAAAATACTGGAAAAATTAAACAGAGCATCTACTTCATTTAAAAGACATTTAAGTAATGCTTCATAAATTATTGCCTAGATGAATGAAGTGATCGTGAAATTCAAGAAAACAAGTTAAACTACAAGAAAATTCCAGATAAAACTACAAAGCTAAACATCAATTTGGTCCAGTGACTTAAATACAAGAGTCAGATACAGTTCTTTACACTAGTAACCCTTAGGCCCCCATAGGATCCCTCCTATAGATAGAGGACAGTACGGTCTTTGAACTCAGACCTCCAGTCCTGGAGTTTCTCCTTCTTAATGCCAAGAACAACCCTGCTAGAAAAAAAGACTGCGCCAGCCCCAGCTCCAGCTCCACACGTGAGCCGGCTGATGAGCTGGAGCAGCCTGGCCTCCTTCCCCTATCCACTCTTTGGGGGTGGAGTAGCAGGAGAGGAAGATGATGCAGAGAGGTTTGGGGCTCAGGAAACCTTCAAGGTCCACCCTTTTTCTCTCCCCAACCCCCGCCCTCCTGTTGGAAGGTCAAAGGTAGATGAGATCAAAATCAAACGGAGAAGTAGATTTTGCACAGGGGGGGAAACGGATTCAACAAAACTCAAGTGGATCCGGATGTGGTGACTGCCCAGAAAGCCCCCTTCCCACTTCGTTCTCTCCTTCTCACACCACTTAGGAGTCACCTCTGTCTGGGTCACGGGCCCGGCCAAGCAGCCTGGGAGGCAGCGGGAGCTACCCTGGCTGCGAGGCTCAAGCCCCAAGCAATCAAACTCGGTATTGCGAAAAATGGGAAGGAAAGGGGACCTGAGGGCAAGAAGGCAGGGCTGGGTCTCTTCTACTCCAGAGGAGAGACACGGAGGGAGGAAGCTGCGCTGAAGGGAGAGCGAGCTGGAAAAGCTACGACGGAATCCCGAGAGAAACTAAAGCAGGGGGATGCTGGATGGAGAGGAATCCGAAACAGAGCAACAGCTAGACAGCCGACAGTGGCCGGCGGCCGGCGGGGGCCCGGCCGCTGACTCAGTGAAAGCTGCAAAGGGCGGGCCCCGGGAGACCTCACAGCGCGATGGTGACGGGCCGCCGCGCGCGGGGACCCCGAGGCGGGCGCGGCCGCGGGGGCTCACCGTGTCCTTGGACGAGCCCAGCTTCTTGAGGCCGTCCAAGGGCAGCAGGTCGGCCGAGTCCTTGTGGATGAACTGCACGGCCTGCTTCATCCGGCGCTGCTGCCGCAGCGACGCCGCCTCCCGCCTGTCCGTCTCCTTGCGGCCGCCCTCGGTGAGGAGTCCTGAGTAAAACATCGCTGAGGCGCCCGCGGCCCAGCGTCCCGGTCGCTGCCTGATCCTCAGCTGCCCTCAGCCTCGAGCTTCTCCAGCGCCGCGAGAGCCGCGCGCCGCCTTTTTTATAGCCGAGCGTGACGTCACTGGGAGCAGCCAGTGTACACGCGGGGGGCGGGGCCCGCACAGCGCCCCCAGCCTGCGCGCTGCTTCCCAGCGTCCCGGGCCGCTGCCCACCCCCGCACCACCCCGCTGGGGCACAGGGCTGGAGAGGAGGAGTGGCGCTGGCGAGACTGACTCCGAGCACCAAGGTCTACCGCGGCAGCTTTACCCAACCGGTCCCTCGCGTTGTGGGTGCCCCGCATCCCCTGGACCGAGATGAGGTGTGGGGAGGCCAACGCAGGAGCGGCCTCTCCCACGGCAGCCGCCGCCACCTCCTGGTCCCCGCTCACCTGTCCACGCCGTGGCCGACCCCGGGATCACCGACAGCCGGGCCATGCCCCGAGTCCTGCCGCCTGCGCCGCTGCTGCTCGGCTTCACCAGTTCCCACTTTCGCGCCCCTCCTGGAGCCCTAGCGCCCAAAGCCCCGGCTCCAGAGGACCGGCGGCGCGCTCCGAAGTTGGATTGCTAGGGATTTCTCCAACTTCAGATCGGTCCCCACCCACCAGGCCCACGTGATTGGGGAGGGGGCAGCCCCTGCGGGCCGGCCGGAGTCGGCCTTCCGGGGACCCTCCCTCCTCCCTGCTCCCTCTGCCCGCGGACCCAGGACCCGCGCATCCGAGCCAGGGAAGCAGGGCTTGGTGGATGCCTGCGGGTCACCCTGGGGCTGAGGAGTGGCGAGGGTCCCCGCCTCCGCGCGACTGCACACGAGTGCGAGCCCTACATCTGCTCTTCGGAACACCCGGCAGAAAAGCATGTTTTTCTCAGCCAACACTCGGGCTCTCTCCAGCATGACTCCGGGAGCAAGTGGAACCCGGTTTTCTTTGTGAATCTGTCATACTCTCAAGCCATTCCAATCGGGCCTTCAGGCATCCTGGGTCCTGGCCTCGACGTTGTGACTTAGTACAAACCACGTTTTCCACCCTAGAAACTACCACCACTGCACTCTGCCACCACATCTCACAGGAGCAGGCATGAAATAGAAAGATCTGCTCCCTGAAGAGAACCAACAAAAGTAAGAATAACGACATTTACTGAGCCTTTACCATGCACCAAGCACCAGAATAAATACTTAAAATGCAGTCTCTCATTGAATCGTGGCAACAACTTATGAGATAGTATCATTATTCCCATTTTACAGGTAAATGTCTGAGACCTCCTAACTGGTCTCCTGAATGTGCCTTGGTTCCCTTCCAATCCATTGTTCCCTGCTGCCAGAGTAATCTTTTTAAACTACAAATGTGATCATCTCACCTCCCTGCTTAGAGCACTACAAAAGGCTTCCTATTGCTCTCAAAAGACCCATATTCTTGCATGGTCCGCCCCACACCTGCATCTCCACTCTGTACTTCAGCCTCATGAGCCTTCTTTCCTCCAGTTCCTTGGAGGAGCCATTGTCCCTCTTGCCAAATGGCTGACCTTTGAATATCCTGTTCCCTCTGTGTGGAATGTCCCCTCCAAACCTGTGTAGTAAACAGACCTCAATTCCACTGTCATGTCTTTAGGAAAGCCTTCTCTAACCTCCCAGAGGGAGTGAGTTCTTCCTACTTATAAACTACGCATCTCTCCTGGACGTTCCACTTTTTTTGGTGGTAGTGGTGGGGGCGTTATTGGTTGTTTGGTTAATATTTATTTCCTTAATTAACTGTAAGCTCCAAGAAGGCAACTGAGTCCATTTTTTGCTTACCATTGAATCCCTAGCTCACAGAAGGCGCTCAGGAAATACTAGTATAAGTACAGCAAGAAGTTAAGGTCTTATCTGAGGAAAGCAAGAGGTAGAGCTGGGATTTTAACCTCAGACTGTCTGCCCCCAGAACCTGTGCTGGACTTCCTAGACCTGGAAGGGCTGGGTTTGACCTTGCTTCTTTCCCTCAGTTCCTGCCTTCAGCACTTGCCCTAGATTCAGAGCTCACATATTCCTGTGGGGAAATAAATCCAGAAGGTCAGAAGGCTGCTCACCTGGCTTCAAGGAAGCCCCAGGGATTCCCTGTCCCCCAACACACATTGAGCGCACAGCCTCCTGGAGGGGGGCAAAGGGGGGATGGGATTGCAGTTCACCTTCCAGTTCCCTGGCACACTTCCAGCAGTGAACAACAGTGGCTGCCCTGGGCCTTTCTGTCCTGTCGCCTGGATCCCTGCCTAGTCACTCCTCCAGGCCTGAGTCACCCAGGGAATGGTGAAAGACAGCCTTGCCTTGTCTCTCTAGGATAGGTGCCTCTGAGCTCAGCAAAGCATCAGGACAGGTCCAAAAGTGAGGGCCCCTGGGGCTCCGGCCAGGACAGCTGCTTTCCTCTGAGAGGAAGCCAGGCAGGCAGATTCCAACTCCCCATCCGCAGGCAACTCAGCTCAGTCTTGCAGCCTTTTTGTTGGGGGTGGCCCGACAGAAGAAAGGGACTCCTTTCATAGTGAGATTCCCCCCACACCCCTACCCAGAAAACCAGGAGCTGAATGTCTCTGATTGAACCGGAATTTGTCCATATCAAGTGTTACGGGAAAATAAATAGAGCCTTGGCTGGAGCTGAGAGTCTTTTTGTGAATGCAGAGCTCTTTGCTAATAGTGGGATTTGTGTTCTGCAATTGGATCTATGGACACAACACCTACTGGTCCCCTCATCTCTCAGAGATCTTCCTCAGCCAGACAGATAGCATCACTGCTCTTAAGCATGGGGCAAGGTGTGAGGCCAACCCCACTCCCTGTAAACACCCTATGAGTTTCTGCAGACTGCAGACCTCTGGGCAGTTTATCCCGTTTGACCAAATGACTTTGAGCAAGTCACTTCCTACCTCTAAGCCTCAGTTTCCACATCTGTAAAATGGATGCAGCAAGATTGCTTATAAAATTGGGCTTTGTAAATTCTGGAAGGCTGTACCAAGGAAAGATCATTATTAATTCTCCATATAGCCAACCTCCCCTGCCCCACTGACCCATCTAGAAAAAACTATAATATAGTTGTTAAAAGCACAGGTTTTGGAGTTTGATACACTAGGTTTGAATCCCTGCTCTTCTACTTACTAGCTATGCAACTAGTAAGTTACTAAGTTACTTCACCACTCTGAGTTTTAGCTCCTCATCTAGAAAATGATGCTAGTAATGTATCTACCTCTCAGGGCTGCTGTGAAGATTAAATGAAATAATAATACACATAGCACACTGTGGCATGTAGTAAGGGCTCAGCAGAAGGTAGCTACCATAATTACCAGGGACAGTCTCAAGATTGCTGAGCCTCAGAATGGGCCCTGGTCTATGCTTCCTCCAAGCCTCCCTACAGACCTGAGCATCTCGCCCCCTCCCTGGAATCAAGGTCTCCTGGGGTAGCAGCTGGCCTCCTCTCTTCCTCTCTCTGGTGTCTCTGGATTCTGAATTTACCATGTGAAGTAAATTCTGTTTTAAATTCTGTTCTAAAATCCTCAACATCCTGCCTTGGCTGTTATAGAGGGTACGTCCTGGAAAATTATGCTAGATAAGCTGATGCTGTTTCAGTTAGGATTTTATTCATGTTGTTCTTATTATAAGTGACAGGAAACTCAGCTGAAAATTTCCTAAGCAAAAATGAAAACTTTTTGCTCCTGAAACTAACACGATATTGTAAATCAACTATACCTCAATTTTTTTAAAAAAAGGAAAACTGTCCCCTTAATTTAAAAGTGCAGGGGTTTCAGGCATGGCTGAATCCAGGGGCTCAAACAACATTAACAATGTGTTTCAACTCTAAGCTGATGCCACTGTAGGCCGGTTCTTCTAGTGTGATGGCTGTCAGCAGCTCCAGGCTTATAATCTGTTCACCTAGAAACTCTCTTTTGGGTCTTCAGGTAACAGGGAGACCTCTGAGAATGGTCTACAGGATGAGTGCTGGGGGTGAGAGTCCAGAAAAGTAGATGAGAAGATTAGAGGAGAAAGAGGAGATAGTCAAGGAACTTTCATCCCCCTTCCCTTCCCACCCATGCATATTTTGCTCTGACTTTGCCCTTGGGCACACCCTGGAAGTAATGGCCACTGCCCATCTCCCCCTTCACTCACCATCTCCATCCTTGTAGCTGCAGAGTCCCCTTTTTCCTCTGGTGCCCTCAGTACCACTCCAAATCCCTCTGGCAGGAAGATTCTTCAAACAGCTGTCCCCTGCAGGTGTTGTATGTCTACCAGGATCTCTGGCTACACGTTGCCCCCAAGTTGACACCCAGCCCTGAAGACTGTCGACTTTGGCAGGTTAAGGCAAAGACAAGCGTTACCTCTGTCTTCTTCCTTCAGGGTAATTGCCAGTGTCACCATAGCCTCATAAAACAAGACTGATGGCAGACCCGCTGGTGTTTTCCAAAGTTGGCTGGGTCTTTTGGATCCATTCCTGTCAGCAGTGATTTTGTTTCATTTCCTGGCATGAGAACAGGATGTAATCTCAAATAAGATAGTGAAAGAGGACAGAAAAGTGGGGGGGAAATCTCAGTATCTCAAGCGAGAATGTCTGGTGGAAAGAAGCTTGGCATTGAATCGCAGCTCTGCTCCTTGCTTGCTGTGGGACCATGGCCAAGTTTTTGCAGCTCTCTGAGCCTCAGTTTATCAATCTGGCCCGGCTCTGTGTGGTTTAAATAAGATAACATGTAAAGCAAAGGGCCTGGCACAAAGTGAGCCCTCGATAAATATGAGTCCTTTTCCTCTTTCCTTCCTCTGTCCAACATAGGTAGAGAAACTATGGAGAAAGGGCGAGAACCAGAGGCCAGGGGAGAGCTCTACCGTCTGGAAACAGACCTGTAAAGATGGCAAGCTTCTGAGAATTCGGCACAGCCTTGGCTTGACAGGCCGGCTCCAAATCTCTTTCTGTCACATCCAGCCAGAGGTAAGAGGGCCTGCAGGGCAGCTCAGCGCACCTGGTTACCTCTGTCTACCTCAGGAGCATGGAGGCCTCCACTGCCTTCCCCCAAAGGAACTAAGCATGTGGCTTGGGTGTGACAGTGACAGGTCAGTGGCCCTCACTGGGCAAGCTCCGGCTTGTGGGCAGTGGCAGCAGAGAGGCCAAGGGCTCTGTGCTTGGGCGTGCAGACATCTACACACCACACACACTCACACTCACACAGCATTCACTGACGTATTTTCACACAGCTCTGCACTGCCTGGGGAGATAAGTCCTTGTGATTATTTTTAAAGGTTTTATTTGGAAACAATTTCAAACTTACCAAAGTTTGCAAAAATAAAAGCAATACAAAGAACACCTGTATATTCTTTAACCAGATCATTAACATTTTACTCCTTTGGCTATGTCATTTGCTTTCCCTCAACACACACACACACAAACACACCCAAGCAGAACATTTTTTCTAAACTATTTGAGGATAAGCTACATACATTATGACCCTTTACCACTAAGATTTCATTATATATTTCCTGGGAATAGGGATTTTTCTCATATATAACACAATGCAGATATAAACCTCATAAATTTTCAATGATACAATACTTTTATTTATTATTGTTCGTGTTTCAGTTTTGTCAATTGACCTAATAATGTTCTTTATGACATATTCCTCTAGTACAGGATCCAGGCTAGTGTCAGGGGTTGTATTTGTCATGTCTCTTTCTTTTTCTTTTTTTTTATAGATCATTTTAATTATTTATTTTTGGCTGTGTTGGGTCTTTGTTGCTGTACGCAGGCTTTCTCTAGTTGCGGCGAGTGGGGGCTACTCTTCATTGCAGTGAGTCGGCTTCTCATTGTGGTGGCTTCTCTTGTTGCGGAGCACAGGCTCTAGGCGCACGGGCTTCAGTAGTTGTGTGCGCGGGTTCAGTGGCTGAGGTTCGCAGGCTCTAGGGCGCAGGCTCAGTAGCTGTGGTGCACAGGCTTAGTTGCTCCAAGGCATGTGGGATCTTCCCGGACCAGGGATCGAACCCATGTCCCCTGCATTGACGGGTGGATTCTTAACCACTGCGCCACCAGGGAAGTCCCCTGTCATGTCTCTTTAGCCTCATTTAATCTGGAACATGTCCACAGTTTGCTTTGTCTTTTATGACACTGACATTTTTGAAGAATACAGCACTCCATCTTTTTTTTTTTTTTTTTTAAATAAATTTATTTATTTATTTATTTATTTTTGGGTGTGTTGGGTCTTCGTTTCTGTGCGAGGGCTTTCTCTAGTTGCGGCAAGCGGGGGCCACTCTTCATCGCGGTGCGCGGGCCTCTCACTGTCGCGGCCTCTCTTGTGGAGCACAGGCTCCAGACGCGCAGGCTCAGTAGTTGTGGCTCACGGGCCCAGCTGCTCCGCGGCATGTGGGATCCTCCCAGACCAGGGCTTGAACCCGTGTCCCCTGCATTGGCAGGCAGATTCTCAACCACTGCGCCACCAGGGAAGCCCTCCATCTTTTTATTAAATAACTTTTTTTAAAATAAATAGGAGCAATTTTATTCTAGAATTCTATCTTTTAGGATATGGGGGGATGACATTCTGGGTACCAATAATTCTATTAGTTAGGGTTGCTTCAAAAAAGAGATGCTATACTTTATTTATTTATTTATTTTTATAGTCAGCCATCTTCTTGTTTTATTGAATCTTTTTTTTGAATTTTTGAATTTTATTTTATTTATTTTTTTATACAGCAGGTTATTAGTTATCCATTTTATACATATTAGTGTATATATGTCAGTCCCAATCTCCCAATTCATCACACACACACCCTCGCCCCACCACTTTCCCCCCTTGGTGTCCATATGTTTGTTCTCTACATCTGTGTCTCTATTTCTGCCCTGCAAACTGGTTCATCTGTACCATTTTTCTAGGTTCCACATCTATGCGTTAATATACGATATTTGTTTTTCTCTTACTTCACACTGTATGACAGTCTCTAGATCCATCCACGTCTCTACAAATGACCCAATTTCGTTCCTTTTTATGTCTGAGTAATATTCCATTGTATATATGTACCACATCTTCTTTATCCATTCACCTGTCGATGGGCATTTAGGTCGCTTCCATGACCTGGCTATTGTAAATAGTGCTGCAATGAACATCAGGGTGTATGTGTCTTTTTGAATTATGTATTTTTCTGGGTATATGCCCAGTAGTGGGATTGCTGGGTCATATGGTAATTCTATCTTTAGTTTTTTAAGGAACCTCCATACAGTTTTCCATAATGGCTGTATCAATTTACATTCCCACCAACAGTGCAAGAGGGTTCCCTTTTCTCCACACCCTCTCCAGCATTTGTTGTTTGTAGATTTTCTGATGATGCCCATTCTGACTGGTGTGAGGTGATACCTCATTGTAGTTTTGATTTGCATTTCTCTAATAATTAGTGATGTTAAGCAGCTTTTCATGTGCTTCTTGGCCATCTGTATGTCCTCTTTGGAGAAATGTCTATTTAGGTCTTCTGCCCATTTTTTGATTGGGTTGTTTGTTTTTTTAATACTGAGCTGCATGAGCTGTTTATATATTTTGGAGATTAATTGTGTGTTGATTCGTTTGCAAATATTTTCTCCCATTCTGAGGGTTGTCTTTTCATCTTGTTTGTAGTTTCCTTTGCTTTGCAAAGGCTTTTAAGTTTCATTAGGTCCCATTTGTTTATTTTTGTTTTTATTTCCATTACTCTAGGAGGTGGATCAAAAAAGATCTTGCGGGCTTCCCTGGTGGCGCAGTGGTTGAGAATCTGCCTGCCAATGCAGGGGACACGGGTTCGAGCCCTGGTCTGGGAAGATCCCACATGCCACGGAGCAACTGGGCCCGTGAGCCACAACTACTGAGCCTGCGCATCTGGAGCCTGTGCTCCACAACAAGAGAGGCTGCGATAGTGAGAGGCCCGTGCACCGCGATGAAGAGTGGCCCCCACTTGCCACAACTAGAGAAAGCCCTCGCACAGAAACAAAGATCCAACACAGCCATAAATAAATAAATAAATAAATAAATAAAATTAAAAAAAAAAATCACCCACTCCATCTTCCCAGAAAAAGCCTATTTAAAAAATAAATAAATTAAAAAATAAAAATAAAAAAAGATCTTGCTTTATTTCCCACTGACCTAAACTTTAAGTGTTTCATGGAATAAATAAATAAATATTCTACACCAAGAAAAAAAAAAAAGATCTTGCTATGATTTATGTCAAAGAGTGTTCTTCCTATGTTTTCCTCTAAGAGTTTTATAGTGTCCAGGCTTACATTTAGGTCTCTAATCCATTTTGAGTTTATTTTTGTGTATGGTGTTAGGGAGTGTTCTAATTTCATTCTTTTACATGCAGCTGTTCAGTTTTCCCAGCACCACTTATTGAAGAGACTGTCTTTTCTCCATTGTATATCCTTGCCTCCTTTGTCATAGATTAGTTGACCATAGGTGCGTGGGTTTATCTCTGGGCTTTCTATCCTGTTCCATTGATCTATATTTCTGGTTTTGTGCCCATACCATATTGTCTTGATTACTGTAGCTTTGTAGTATAGTCTGAAGTCAGGGAGTCTGATTCCTCCAGCTCCGTTTTTCTTTCTCAAGACTGCTTTGGCTATTCAGGGTCTTTTGTGTCTCCATACAAATTTTAAGATTATTTGTTCTAGTTCTGTAAAAAATGCCATTGGTAATTTGATAGGGATTGCATTGAATCTGTAGATTGCTTTGGGTAGTATAGTCATTTTCACAATATTGATTCTTCCAATCCAAGAACGTGGTATATCTCTCCATCTGTTTGTATCATCTTTAATTTCTTTCATCAGTGTCTTATAGTTTTCTACATACAGGTGTTTTGTCTCCCTAGGTAGGTTTATTCCTAGGTATTTTATTCTTTTTGTTGCAGTGGTAAATGGGAGTGTTTCCTGAATTTCTCTCTCAGATTTTTCATCATTAGTGTATAGGAATGCAAGAGAATTCTGTGCATTAATTTTGTATCCTGCAACTTTACCAGATTCATTGATTAGCTCTAGTAGTTTTCTGGTGGCATCTTTAGGATTCTCTATGTATAGTATCATGTCATCTGCAAACAGTGACAGTTTTACTTCTTCTTTTCCAATTTGTATTCCTTTTATTTCTTTTTCTTCTCTGATTGCCGTAGCTAGGACTTCCAAAGCTATGTTGAATAATAGTGGTGAGAGTGGACATCCTTGTCTCGTTCCTGATCTTAGAGGAAATGCTTTCAGTTTTTCACCATTGAGAATGATGTTTGCTGTGGGTTTGTCGTATATGGCCTTTATTATGTTGAGGTAGGTTCCCTCTATGCCTACTTTCTGGAGAGTTTTTATCATAAATGGGTGTTGAATTTTGTCAAAAGCTTTTTCTGCATCTATTGAGATGATCATATGGTTTTTATTCTTCAATTTGTTAATATGGTGTATCACATTGATTGATTTGCATATATTGAAGAATCCTTGCATCCCTGGGATAAATCCCACTTGATCATGGTGTATGATCCTTTTAATGTGTTGTTGGATTCTGTTTGCTAGTATTCTGTTGAGGATTTTTGCATCTATATTCATCAGTGATATTGGTCTGTAATTTTATTTTTTTATAGTACCTTTGTCTGGTTTTGGTATCAGGGTGATGGTGGCCTCATAGAATGAGTTTGGGAGTGTTCCTTCCTCTGCAATTTTTTGGAAGAGTTTGAGAAGGATGGGTGTTAGCTCTTCTCTAAATGTTTGATAGAATTCACCTGTGAAGCCATCTGGTCCTGGGCTTTTGTTTGTTGGAAGATTTTTTTTTTTTTTTTGGAAGATTTTTAATCACAGTTTCAACTTCATTACTTGTGATTGGTCTGTTCATATTTTCTATTTCTTCCTGGTTCAGTCTTGGAAGGTTATACCTTTCTAAGAATTTGTCCATTTCTTCCAGGTTGCTCATTTTATTGGCATAGAGTTGCTTGTAGTATTCTCTTAGGATGCTTTGTATTTCTGCGGTGTCTGTTGTAACTCTTCTTTTCCATTTCTAATTTTTAAATAACTGTTTCATTGAGACATAATTCATATACCATACAATTTACCACTTAAAGAGTAGAATTCAATGTTTTTTAATATATTCACAGAGCTGGGCAACCATCACTACAATCAATTTTAGAACATATTGATCATCCCAAAAGAAACTATGTACCCATTTCTTTTGGGCAGTCATTCCCCATTTCCTCCTAAACTCTCCAGCCCTAGGCAACCTGTCATCTACAGGTTCTGTCTCTATGGATTTGTTACATTTCATATAACTAGAATTGTACAATATATGGTCTTTTGTGACTGGCTTCTTTCACTTAGCATGTTTTCAAGGTTCATCTATGTTATAGCATGCATCAGTACTTCATTTCTTTTTATGTCAAATACTACTCCATTTTACGGATTTCTCACATTTCATTTATCCATTCAACAAATGATGGGCATTTAAGTTGTTTCCACCTTTTGGCTATCATGACTAATGCTGCTGTGAACTTTTGTGTACATGTTTTTGTATGGACATACGTTTTCATTTCTCTTGGAGTGGAATTGCTAGGTTACATGGTAATTCTATGTTTAAACTGTTGAAGAACTAACAAACTGTTTTCCAGAGTGGCTGCTCCATTTACATCCCTACCAGCAATATATGAGGCTTCCAGCGTCTCCGCATCCTCACCTATGCTTGTCTCTTTGATTATAGCCATCCTAGTGGGTGTAAAATGATGTCTCATTGTGGTTTTGATTTGCATTTCCCTGATGACTAAAGATGTTGAGCATCTTTTTCATGTGCTTATTGGCCATTTGTTTATCTTCTTTAGAAAAATATCTATTCAGATCATTTTCTCACTTCTGAACTGCGTTATCTATTATTGAGTTGTAAGAGTTTTAATATATTCTAACTCTAAGTCTCTCGTCGGATATATGATTTGCAAATTTTTTCCCCATTCTATGGGCTGCCTTTTCACTTTCTTGATGGTGTCCTTTGAAACACAAAAGTTTTTAATTTCTTTGGTGTGAAAGTTATTTCCCTTCCCTTTTAAAAAATGGAGTATTTCTCATTTTGTGTTTATCCAGTTTTCTTGTATTGATATTGAGGTTATGCATTCTTGGTCTGAGTACTGTGTAGGTGATGTTATGTTCCTCTCAGGGTATCACATCTGGAGCCACATGTTGTCCATCTGTCTTTTATAGAAGATGTTAATTTTGATCATCTCATCAAGGTATTGCTTGATTTCTTTACTGTACAATTACTGGCTTTTTTTTTCCCTCTCCCATTCATGTTCTTTAAAAAAGCAGTGGGAGTTCTTTTCCCAATGGTGTAACAAAATTCTTTAATAAAACTTATAAAAATGAATATTTAAGAATAGTTTTTTCAGCTTGAATTGTTTTCCTTTTCCACTCCCAAAGAAAATACAAAATTATCAGCACCCACACACATATACACTCAAAACTATAGTGATATTCTCTACACAGAACTACTTTAGAGTTTAAATGCATGTAATACTTTTGCAAGTATTGTGAGTTTGGTATGTTTTGAAAAGAGTAATTTAATTTTTGGGTGTCAGGAAATGGGTTTTCTCAAAGTCCATTGCCGGCAATGAGCAGGCCTAATAATACTGGCACAGAGCATTAACTGTACATCTTATTAACAGTGAGGTGAATAACTTTGAATAAATTTTAGAGAAATAAAAAAATAACTGGGATTGGAAGTTTGGGATTGGCATGTACACATTACTATATTTAAAATAAATAACCAATAAGGACCTACAGTATAGCACAGGGAACTCTGCTCAATACTCTGTAATAACCTAAATGGGAAAAGAATCTGAAAAGAATAGATACATGTATATGTATAACTGAAAAAAAAAGAATTTTCAAGTTTATCAGTTACGCTGCAGTGACGCAATGAAGACTTGCTTTTTGGTTCTGCTGCATGTTGTTTGAAGGTGGGCAGGAGGCACCACTCTACTCCATCCTCAATATGGAAAAGAGAGTGTGGTGAAGCACATGCTGTTTTCTCAAAATGTCAATCTAGAAGGGACCCAAGCCTCTCTTGGGTGACCAAGAGTGACACACATTTCATTGCCCAAAATGAGTCCCATGGACACATTCAATTTTTTTTTTTTTTTTTTTTTTTTTTTTTGGTTGTGCGGCATGCTGAATCTTAGTTCCCCGACCAGGGATCAAACCCACGCCCCCTGCAGTGGAAGCACGGAGTCTTAACCACTGGACCGCCAGGGAAGTCCCTGAATGCATTCAGTTTCAAACTCAATGAAAGTGCAATAGCATGGCAGGATCGATGTGGAATACTTGTGAAAAAACATACATCTTCTATTGAATATATAAAAATGTTGAAATATACGAAAAAATAAATGTCAGTGATATAAGGGATCCATAAGGAATGTCAAAAAAAAAAAAGTAAACACAGGATAGGCTCTCAAGCAGGTATTTCACATACCATAAAGATCGCTTCAAACTAAGGAAAACCATAACGGAATAAAATTCTGTCTTAAGTCAAAAAAAAAAGATGAAATTCTCTCTTTTCAGACTGTCTACACTCCACTAGCACATTTCGCTTTGAGTTCTGTGCTCTTTGAGGCACATGATGGTCAGACCCACCTTGGCCAGGCCTATGTCTTCCTGTCTCATCAGGGACTTGTCCCACTGACCACAAGCCTCATGCAAATTACTCATTTTTGGAACCTGAATTCACACCCTGACAAAGTGAGTGTGTTCATTGGCCTTACCTGCCTATGGCCCTGAGCACTGCCTCTCTGGGGTCAAAGGTTGGACTTCGTCATGCTGGAGACATCAAACCTGAGATGAGCAGCTCTGAAGAATGTGTGACTCTGAGCTCAGCAAGGAGATGTATTGCCATCTTCACACATCAGAGGCTGAGGACTGGAAATAAGGAAAGGTGATGGATTGACAGGTCTCTGTATATGGGTGCTGTTTCTGATCTGAGAGAGATAGTCTTAGGAGATTGGAAGAACACACTTCTCCTTTCCAGCTCAGGAGGATAGGGGTTTTCAGAAGGTCCTGTGGAAGAACCCAAGTCAGGCATTATGGCCTTTCATTCCTACTTCAAGCTCCAATTCTTCTGGTCCTAGAACACATCCTACTAGAAAGCCTGAAACTAAAGGATTCTCTATTTCAGTGAAATGGGAGAAACTAGCAGAGTACGAACCCATTTTTAAAATGTATTTTGGATTTAACTTCTCTAGTCTGAAGTGGTGGAAGATGATAATGATGATGATAGTTAACATTTATTGAGCCCATACTACATTCCAGGTAGTTTTCTAAGAGTTTTCCATGTGTGAACTCATTTATTCTCACAACAACCCTATCCAGTAAGTACTATCTTTTTCTTTATTTTACTATATGAGGAAACTGAGGCACAGAGAGGTCAAGTAACTTGTGCAAGGTCACACAGCTATTAAGTGGCAGAGCTGGGATACAAATCCAGGTACTGCAAAGGACATAATGGGAGTCTTGGAGAAAATGAACATTATGAAACATAAATCTTTGAGAAATCTTTCATTAAGATAAACAGAAAGAATGCATTCTCAGAAAAGTACATTAGGAATACTGAGAGGGGGAATATTGGGTGAGTCATGCTGCTTGAGTCCCCTTAGTTCCTCGTTGGAAACCCCGAGTGAGGGTTTACCAAGCCTCTTATAGTTGCACCCACATCACTCAAAACTTCAGCTTTGGTGCCTGATGTGGCTGCTAAAAGCAGCCTTCCTCAAGCCAAGTCACCTGGACCTAACATTGGGATTCTGAGCACATATTTTTCCTTTGCCACCATTACCATCTGGCTATACTGTCCACAGTTTTATGCAATGGACAGGCATCATTTACTGCAGCTGCACTGGCACTGTGTAACGATGACCAGTTTGTGGTCACGCACAGTGAGTTACACACAAGGCTGCAGAGGGCTGAGCCCAGCAGGCCCGGCCAGGGTTCACCACAAGCTCACACTCTTTACCACCACACTCTTCTGCTGGCCATGAGTGTGTCAGTCACACATTGCTGGGTCTATCCTCCCTGGGGCATTGGTTCCATTTTCTGCTCAGAAACTATTAATTTTTTTTCAACCACAAAGTGTGTATAATAAGGCAAACATAGCACCAAAGCTCAGATTTGAGGTAGGTTTGTATTTCTGCTTTTTGCGCTGCACAAGGAAAAGACAGAAAACTCCAAACTATACCTCAAAGTTATCCTTCAGTCCTAGGATAAAATATAGGATCAGAAGACACTCCAAGTCAGTGGGGTGTGTTAGCTCTTGAAACGACACGTGGTGAAAATTACACAAGATTATAATTTGCGACTGAGTGTTCCCCCTCATTCTTTTTTTTTTTTTTAATTTATTTTTGGCTGCGTTGGGTCTTCGTTGCTGTGTGTGGGCTTTCTATAGTTGCCGCGAGCAGGGTCTACTCTTCGTTCTCGTGCATGGGCTTCTCATTGCAGTGGCTTCTCTTGTTGTGGAGCATGGGCTCTAGGTGTGCAGGCTTCAGTAGTTGTGGCTCGCGGGCTCTAGAGCGCAGGCTCAGTAGTTATGGTGCACAGGCTTCGTTGCTCCGCGGCATGTGGGATCTTCCTGGACCAGGGCTCGAACCTGTGTCCCATGCATTGGCAGGTGGATTCTTAACCACTGCGCCACCAGGGAAGCCCCCCCCCCCCATTCTTTCAAGTCCGTTTTCCTCCTGTCTCAGGAATATGTATCCAGACTAGCATGGTGCCGAGACCATAACAATGAATGAATGAATGTGGGGTGTGTGTATGTGTGTGTGTGTGTGTGTGTGTGTGTCTTTGGACATGGATGTGATTCAGAGAATTGTTGATAGTTTGAAAGGACCTGAAGATCAATGACTTCTCACCTGGTCATTAGTCATTAGGCCAGGCAGAGGGAAGGAAAAGATCTAAACAGATACATTCCGAGGGCTGTTTGAAACAACATGCAATCAGTTGTCAAACCACAGCCCTAGTCCCCAACATCCCATTGGTAACATTTTGTCTTGAATTATGAGCATTTAAGCTCCAAGGTCACTTAAGCTCCAAGGCAGTGGGATGACTGAAACACAGGTGGATTCCATTTACAACCACTAGGTGGCATCTGTTCTAGGAATTGCAAAATGGCTTGTTCACAAGCTGGAGCTTTGGTCAGCCTGGCCTGAGCCAAACTGTCAAGTTCCTGCTGGGTGGGTAGAGGAACTTGCCAGGGCCAGTGCTGCCAGGCTTGGTTTAAGGAGCCAGTGCCCTGGGAGGGGGCTGGATTCATGATTCCAATGATGAGCTCACCCTATCTAGAGAAAAAGCTCCCTCCCACCACCTCCTCATACTCTTATCTTTTCACCCTTTTTAATTTTCTTTATAGCAGTTATCACACTTGACTTTACTATATGTTTGTTTATTTTCTGTCTCCCCCCACTAGAATCTAAACTCCACAAGAGCATTTTGCTCATCACAGGATCACCAGTTCCTGAATACCTAGCACTTTGTAAGCCCTCAGTAAATATGTTGTATAAATGAATGAATGAGCAAACACATAACAAAGAATTATTAGTAACTAAGGTCTGTAGTCCATTCCCCTAATGAGATACTCTGAAAACCAAGCAATGCTGAGTTAAGATCATTGTTTATAGTAGGTGGGTTTAATTTGTATCCCTTTTATTCAGCTAGAGCAACCTGCCTGTGAATGAGTGGTTTCACTTTCTAAATCTATTTCAATCCTAATGTGTTCTCTGGAAAGTGATCCCTGCTGAGTAGTTATGTCTTTAGAGTTGTCAATCACAGGAGCAGCCTTGCTGGGCCATCAGGCCCCTGCTGTTGGTCTCCTGTAGGCTGATCAGGACTGCCTGAAGGGAGAAGGAAGCAGGTACCACAAATATCCAGGACACCCCTGAGCTGGGTTCACAAGCCCCTGGAGTAGAAGATGACACAGGGAGGAAGCCTCTCCAAGGCTTCTAATTTCCTGTGGATGGGCTCCTAGTGGCAACGCCCAGGACCTGGATTTGGAGGCAGCTGATGGCTTGCCTAGCAAGAAGGCCACAGGTAACAAGGCTCCCTTGACTTGGTGAGGAAGTGCTTTACTCCAGCCTCTCCTAATCCATGTGCCTCCCAAATACTGACTAAGAGTGATGTAGACTTGGGTAAGGCTCCTGGGACCCATCCTCCTGCGTGAAAAGAAGCAGAGATACTGACAGCCCCAGTAAGAGGCATGTCTTCTGAGTTGAGGAGGAGATCGAGGGGCACAGGAGGGAGCCCGGGGTTTCCCGGTGCACAGGTCCACTGGCTGCAGCGGTCTGCAGTGGTGGGCAGCAGGCAGCAGCCCTGGTGCATCTTCCTGCAGAGATCCACAATTCCTTGCTCTGTGTGGTGCAGCTGCTGCCTTTCCCAAGTTTCCACATGACAATTATACAATCACCTGCAAACCTAAATCCAGTGAGTGTCTACAGATGACACACTCAACAGCTCAGAGAATGATTCAGAGGAAGCAATTTCCCAAAGTGAAGATAATCATCTGTTAGTGTGAAAAGCCAAGCACTCTTTTATTAGCATTGGAAGCTCAAGGGAAACGTGGCTAAAGCCATAAAAGCAGCACTTCAGTAAATGGCTCAAGAACAATATCCACAGCTGGAGGGAAGGACGTGTACAGATTCCTCTCCCACTCAGAGTTCTACCACAAAACTTGTTCTCGTGGAAGGAAGGCAAAGCTAAGCTCTGACCTCTTCCTGTTTACTTCATCAACAGCTCCTGTAAGTTCTGTCCCTGTGGCCACAGAGGGAACCCCAGAATTCAGAGTTGACTGGTCTTTTACCTACATACTTTTCCCAGGTGACCTCAACCTGTCTCATTCTTTATTCTGTGACATTAAAATTAATATTCCAGCCCTGAGCGCTCCTGGGACTTCATAGAACCAGTTGCCTATTTGAACTCTTTATTTGGACACCTAATAGACATGTCATACTTAGAATGGCCAAAATTAAACTCTTGATCTTCTCTTCTTTTCCAGTGTCTTATTATTGCATAAGAAAGCACCCAAAGCCTAGTGACTAAAACAACAATAATCATTGATTTTGCTCACAAGTCTGTCATTTTGGTACGGCTCAACGGGTACTGCTCAGTGAAGCATCAGCTGGAGAATCCATTTCTAAGGTGAGCTGGCAAGTTTTGCCAGCTGTCACCTGGGAGTCAGCTGGGCTGTGGGGGGGTGGGGAGGGCTTGGTTTCTCTTCACGAGCTGCTGTGGCTTCCTCAAGGCATGGTGACTGAAGTCCCAGTGAGTTTCCCAAGATGACAAAGTGGAAATTGCCAGTATCTTAAGTCCTGGGCCAAGGAACTAGTAAAATGTTACTTCTGCCATATAAGATTGGTTAATCAGTCACAGATCCCAGGTTCAAGGGGAGGGGCAAAAGGCCCCCAACTTTGCATGGAAGGAGCATCAAAGAATTTGTAGGCAGGTTTTTAGATTGTCACATGTCCTAAACCTGCTCCCCCTGCAGTCTTCTCCATCTACCATTCAGACAACTAGGGGTCACCTTCAGTTGCTGTCCTTCCCTTCCCCTTCCACCCAATCATCAGCAAGTTCTGGTGACTCTCTCCCAAAACATGTCCAGAATCCTTCTGTTCTCTCCTCTCCACTACTCCCGCCTTACCCAGACAACCTCATCTCTCACTGGATGGCTGCTTGGTTGGTTGCAGTAGTTTGTTAACAGCTCTCTGCCTCCGTTCCTGCTTTCTAAAACCTATTCTTCATACAGTAACCAGAGCTATCTTTTAAAAACATAAATCAGATCACCCCACTTTTCTGTTTAAACCCCCTCCAAAAGCTTCACGACACATTTAGAATTAAACCCACACCCCTCATTCTGAATTCCAAAGCCCAGTGTGCTCTGGCCCCTGTCCAGTTCCCTGGCCTCATCTCATACCACTTGCCTTCTCACTAGTCTGTGATCCACACACATGCTTGTTGCTGGCTGATAGACTTTGCACCTGGCTTTCCTCTATCTGGAATGTTCTTCCCCCTGATTTGTCCAAGGCTGGTTCCTTCTTGCCATTTATTTTTCAGTTGAAATACCGTTTACCTAGAGAAACCTCCACAATTCCCAAACCTAAAGAAGCCACACCATCATCAGTTATATTAACCTATTTTAATTTTCAACATAGCACTTACTATTAGCTGATACTTTCCGTGTTGATTTGTTCATTGTCTCCTCCCTCTAAAATGACAAGACCTTCTCTGTCCTGTCACTGTGCATCTCTAGGACCTAGAACAGTGCCTGGCAAAGAGCAGATGTTTGATAACTATTTATTGATTTAACAGGTAGCAACAGTAGCCCCTGCCACCCAGTCTTCCAACGGGACCACAGAGTCTCTCAGAGTGGTTTATGGGTATAGAGAGGAAGCTTCAGGAGGGCCTCAGTGGCTCATGCATGGCCCAGCTCCTGGAGGATGCTTCACAGAGATCAGGTTTATGCAGCCTCCTTCCAACCCCCGGTGTACTGCCATCCCTAGCCTTCTTGTGAAACCAGCAATACAGAATCAGACAGTCCTAGGGACAAAGTTACTAACATGCTTGGACGGGGTGGCGCAGTTCTGCTGCCATCGGTCAGGTCATTAACTCACGTTATATTACATTTGAATTTTCATCTTAGGGTCAGACTCAGAAACGTAGGCCAAGTTCCGGCATCACCAATTCCAAGTACTTGTATTAATGATTATTTTTTAAAATGAAGATGCTCAAATTTTTGAAGAGAGACTTAGAAATGGGTATTTAGGACCATCCAAATAAATTTTTTAAAGTTTGATTAGGGCTTTTAAAAACTCAATGTTATTAATAGGTTAAAAAACAAAACACTGAGGTGAAAAGGGAATTCAGCAATAAATGAAATAATCTTTGTTTTCTTCAAAACTATTTGTTAATCTTTTTTTTTTTTTTTTTGGTACTTTGGTGTAGAGAATTGATTGTGTGCGGAGTTAGTTTGCTACTGAAATAAAACACTATGGTTGTGTGTAGTCAGGCCATTTATTAGGGAAATGGCAGCTTGTTTGACATAAGTCTTTTTTATTCACTGTAATGAGATTTTTGCCTGTGGATTTCAATTTTTAAAAATTCAATAATATTGAAAAATCAAATTCCTGTGGGAGAAAGTGACTGTGAGGTCCCACTGTGCCGAGAGAAAGTGAGATGATTCTGCGGTACTGAGAGGCCGGGATTTGTGTGCTTCTGGCAGTGGGTGACCATTAAGGGCCTGAGACCACCCTGAGCCGTGCAGCCCGTGCCCTTGGACCCCAGTCAGGCTCTGAGCTTGGCGAGGGGAAGGAAGGCAAACATGACAGGCTGGTCTGTACCACGTCGCACCTGGACCTCGCACGCCCTGTGCTGGGAAGCCCACGGAGGAAGGAGAACCCTTGGCGGTACTGACTCGGGGTGTGTGAAATCTCCTTTTCATGATGGATGGATTCTCATCCGTCGAGGAGATCACATCCTGTCTGAAGTCTCCAGGCTCTACCGCAGCACCCAGAAGAGTGGTGCCCTGAAGGCACAGCTGAAGGTGTAAGACAAGCACTGTGCATTTGCTCTGAGGTGGAAACTGGCAACAGGGAAGGCCATCGATAGGTCTACATTATGATGTCTGTGGAAGTGCTTAGTTTCTACCTTTATATTTCTAATTCTTTCTGCTGTAAGTAATTTTTAGTGATCACTGCTTAGGACTCAAGCTTCTGGGATCAAACTTAGGTCACACAGGCTGGAGAAGGCGGTGGAGTCACCGAGTCCTCCCAGGTCCCGGGTGGGTAGATGACGCCTGGAGGACTCTCCCTCCCTTCCTCCCCCCTTTCCTGCTCTGCCTGGTCGGAGCCGACACCTGAATGCAGAGGGCTACCTTAGGGAGGGCTATGCTGGAAGAAGCTGAAGTCTCAGACAAGGCAGCCCCCTCAAGGAGGAGTGAGGACCAAGAAGGACACGTGAGTCTCACCTGAGCTGACTGAAGTCCAGCTCGGCCAGCCCTTGACATATCCAAGACATGTGCCCACAGCAATGAGAAGCGAGTAAGACTCAAAGCCATTCTCAGTCCACATCCACAATTCTGGGAAAGAAAAACCAAGTTCAATTTACCAAAATATCTGTATTATCTATAAAAATTGAACTCTAACCAGCCACTGCTACTAGAGGCAGCGTTATCCGGCTACGCTGGCTGCAGAAGCAGATCGCTGTGTTCCACCAGCCCACAGCCCAGTGCTGTGCTGAGTGGCACGTGGGCAGGCTCATTTGTAAGGCCTCAGAAACCTGGACACTTTGGAACGGAGCAATCGGATGAAGGATCTTGGAAACATTTCCCGGGACTCCTGGGCCGTGTACTTGAAATAGTTCTGGGGGTGGGCCAGAACGTCAAACAGAGCCTTGATCAGTTTCTTATCCTGAAAAGAACAGAATTTTGTTACTGGGCCAAAATATTTTAACATTATGACATTTTGCCAATGGAACTATAATGTCCCACTGTTAGGCAGTAGGTTGATCAGCTGAAAAACACTTTGTGAAAATTGTTTCCTCTGATTTTTATCTTTTTTCCCCCAATTTTTGTTTCCTAAATATCTATAAAGAGCACATATTACTTTTATTTTAAAAATTTAATATGTAAAAAATTGTTTTTCTAAACCACATGATAACTTTGGAATTTGGGGAATATTTATTGCGTTAGTGATATGGCAAGTGTTTATTTATACTTATAAGTATCTAAAATTTGGTGGACTTCAGGCTTGAAGGATGAGCAAGGAGCCAAGAATCTTCAACTATTTGGAGAATGAACATGGAAACATGAGTTGCCGCTGGCTTGGATTTCTGATAAACAAGTTTCCCACTGCTCCTCCACACATTTCCAAATTAAAAAATACAACTTTATTTGACAACACTACAAATGGCTCCTTGAGTTTTTTTTTTAAAAAACTAAGTCTGGTGAAGATATAAAACTGACCTCAGCCCAGAGCAGGCTCAGTGTCTGAAAGGTAGCAAGAGGAAACCCTTCCTTGGTGGTGCTTGGCGAGCCCTGTGGGTGACTGCCGTGGCCCCCTCGGGTACATACTCACCTTAAGTATTTCCTGATGGTTCTCTGATGCGTAGAGCCTGCCATCTCGAACTATGTCTTCAATGAGTTCCTGGTAGTCCTCTGTTTGAATAAAGGACATATTTTGCATTTGTATGGTTTAGTTCTTTCCAAGCTGACTCTTTCATTTTTCAAATAAGGTTCTGAGAAATGCCCCTTCTGTAGCTGCCAGCAGAACAATGACCCCTCTGATACTAAGCAGGCAATCAGAGAGGACTTCCACGGACTCACCCACCACCTCCTCTCACCCACCAGCATCTGCACCCATCTCTCCTCTTCCTCCCTCAGATGAACCTCTGTACATCCAGCCAAGACCCATCCCTCCACTTTGCTTACCAGCTCCATCTTCTCTCACCAAATCAAGGACGTTGTTCCACTAGTTCTGCCCTTCCTTTCCTACGTGATGAAATTTTCTCTCTGCTGGTCTTTCACATCAGCATGCAAACATGCTGTTGTGTCTCCAATTTTTTAAAAAAAAAACCCTCTCTAGATCTCATTTCTCCCTCCAGCTTCCATCCCACGTCTCTGCTCCCCTTTGTAGCAAAACTCCTTGAAAGAATTGTCAGCACTCACTATCTCCAATTCGATTCCTTTCCTTCTCTCTCACACCCATTCCAGTCAACTCTGGCCCCCACCACTCCTCCAAAACTGCTTGTCGGGGTCACCAGTGACCTTCATGCTGCTCAACTCTTAGCCCTCATCTTCCTTGAGGCATCAGTAGCATTTCAAAGTCTAGCCTATTTCCTACAGTCATAATTCAAATCAAGCATATGCAAAACACAATCTTTTTTAAATTCCAGGTGGAAAAGAATGCCTCTTTGTATGCATATCATGTGTAACAAATCCAAACAAATCATAAGAACATCACTGGAACTGTGTGGGAGAAAAAGTTTCTCCTGGTCAAGTGATGGGAAATGGAAATTCATAGGATAATACTCATAATTACTAATTTAATACATGTACAATATCGCTGGTCCTCTATTCATGTGGTCTCTTTCTTCTTATCCTTTCATTTTCGTGAATACAAAATCTATAAAATATGAATAAGGGTACCATTTTTTTTTTTAATCTTGAATTCCTTTGCTGCAGAGTCTCTACCTCAGAGAATTAGCTCCTTTTGATGAGGAGTTCACCATTAGGAATGCCTATCACTGTTCTAGAGAGCTGTTTGCCACTATCCCAAATGCTTCCAAACCACCGTCTTTTTAAAAAATCTTTCCTCTGCTTTTAAGAACTACAGTGTCGGGCTCCCCAGTGTCGGGCACAGTGGTTAAGAATCCGCCTGCCAGTGCAGGAGACATGAGTTCAAGCCCTGGTCCGGGAAGATCCCACATGCTGCGGAGCAACTAAGCCCATGCGCCGCAACTATTGAGCCTGCACTCTAGAGCCCGCGAGCCACAACTACTGAGCCTGTGCCACAACTACTGAAGCCCATGTGCCTAGAGCCCGTGCTCCACAACAAGAGAAGCCACCGCAATGAGAAGCCTGCACACCACAACGAAGAGTAGCCCCGGCTCACTACAACTAGAGAAAAGCCCGCATGCAGCAACGAAGACCCAGTGTAGCCAAAACTAAATAAATAAATAAATTTATAAAAAAAAAGGAACTACTGTGTCTCCTCACTTGCTCCAACTGTCATGAGAAAAGCACTCCAGTGCTGTAGGTAAGAACTCAGGAGTCCCAAAGACCCCTGTAACTTTGTCCTGCTGTGCTCTCAGAGTGGCCTCATCTGTAAAATCTCCTAGGAGAGTCGTGTCCACTGTATGGGTGGTTGTGAGGAATGTGCCGTGTCAAGGGCACTTGGCATATGCCTGGTCCTCATAAGCTCAGCACATGTTAGCCACAGCTACAGTGCTCCCTGCTCTCCAGGCCAGTGGGCTAGTCTGTAGCAGCCTCAGCTGCCCCTTCTCAATGTGACTGCTATTCTTCTGGGCTTGGAACCAGATATCAAAACTGTCTGAAATATAGGTTGAAAGAAAAAATTAAATAGGCTCTGGGGAAGACCTAAAAGGCTTCTGCATGGCCAAAACAGCAGTTTTCAACTATTTTCTGCTGTGACAGACACTCTTTTTTTTTTTTTTTTTAATTGGGGTATAGTTGTTTAACAATGTTGTGTTAGTTTCTGCTGTACAGTGAAGTAGAGTTCCCTGTGCTATACAGCATGTTCTCATTAGTTACCTGTGTTACACATATTAGTGTATATATGTCAATCCCAATCTCCCAATTCATCCCACCCTCACCCTCTCTTCTCCCCTTGGTGTCCATACATTTCAGACACACTCTTGTGGGCCTAACCAGGGTTATATGTCATTTCCCCTGGTTCAAGCTACAACCCTTTCTTTGAATTAAAGAAAAAAATCAAGACGTTTTCATGTGTCACAGAGTTGAGAGCAGCCTGACTAAAATGTGTGAACTTTGGTGACATTTGTTCTGGAGTCTCTGTGGCTTTCTGGCTCCTTCCTGATCCTAGATGGGGGAGGTTGTTGGCTGGCTGCCTTTGGGGAGATAAGATGCTCTGAATCCCAGCAGAGCCACCTGGGAGCCATGTGTGTCCACCTAGGAGTCTGATACTAAGGGCCCTTGTCTTAGTGTTTGACATGGTTTCACGCACCAGGATGATGATTCTAGAGTTTGTCACATGTTAGAAATAAACTATGTGAGGTGTTTTTAGGAACTCCATAGAATATCGTCTTTCCAAAACACCTACTTTTCACACCTGTCTGCCTAAAAACCTTCAGTGGCTCCCTATAAGATTAGGTCCACCCTTCTGAGCTTGGCATTCGAGACTCTTCATAGCCTAACCCCACCTGCTTGTAATCTCATCTCTCACTGCTGAGCCCCATGCACCCTACCAACTGGCCAAATCATTAGTCCCCAACACGCCAGGTACTCCATTCTTTGGCCTATGTCATTCCCTTTTCCTGAATGTTCTTCCTCCCATTTATAAGAAAACTTACATATTCTTTCAAGACCCAAATCTCTTGAGACTTTGCTCTATTCTTTCCCAAAACCCATGCAAAATGAATGGCTGCCCCTTTTTCTGTCTCACACAGAGCCTTGTACCTGCCCCGTTGTAGCATCTATGACACCATATTCTTTTTTGTATCTCTGTCACTAACCGTGTTGTCTCCAGCACCTCACCCAATACCTGGCATACTAGATGCTCATTAAATATTTGTGGCATGGATGAATGAATAAGTTCATGATGAACAGATAACTCTTCCCCCGCTAGGTTATGAGGTCCTCCAGGACAAGGTCCAGTTCATTTTGTGTTCCTAGTAAATGTTTGTCACCCAAGTCTCAGAGCTTGGTAGGGCCCCAGGGCTCACACAGGCCACCCCTTTGTTTAACAAGAAGAAAATGAAACCAGAGAAGTCATCTAACTTGCCCAAAGTTACACAGCAAGTTAGTGGCAGAGACAAGACCAGAACTCAGGTCTTTTTCCTCATTCCCTAGGATTCTGTATAAAAAAAGCTGCAGTTGTAGTAAGTTAATATTTATCGAGTATTTCCTATGTGCCAGGCACTGCACCAAGTCCTTTACGGATTATCCTATTTAACTCTCACATTAAGTCTAACGATTATCCTTATTTACACACTGAGAAAATGAAGCCTAGAGATGGTAAGTAACATCCACAAAGTTGCAGAAGAGATTAAACCCAACCTGGCTGACTCCATCGCCCATGTTCTGACCCACAAAGCTATGCTCACTTTTATTTACTTTCTAAACATCTCTTCATCCTTGCAGTCAGTGTCCCCAAATGCCTGTTTAAAACTTGGCACCTGTGAGTCAGCGATGTCCTTTCTCCGTATCCTGCCTGCCTTTCTGAGCATGCGTGCTTGTCAGCAGTCTACCAGCTGGCCCAGGAGTTGATTCTGTTCAAAGCAGAGAACCTTCTTACGCGTGCTGCAGCCTGAGCTTCACAGTGCTTACCATCGTATGTCACATACGGGACCTGGAACCCTCTGGCGCTGTTCCCTTCATTGGACTTAAACTGAATCCACAGCTTCTTGGATCTGGAGGTGAAGGCAATGGGGCGTTCGTAGGTCTGGCAGGTTTCATACGTTGTCACAGAATTGGACGAAGCTGCCAAGGGAAGTTGGAGGGGATGGGGTTCAAGACTCATCACTGAGCCTGCAGACAATGAACACTAATCTTTTCAAATACTCACACCACAAAACAAGTTATGTACAAGGGCTCTTCAGGACCAGCTGAGTCCTCGTAAGGGCCACAGTTGTGACTGTGGGCCCCAGGGAAGGCTAACTGCAAGGCCCATGGCTGGCAAACAGCAGCAGCCCAGGCTGCAGCACTCACTGCAGGAGCTGAGGTCAGGGCCCTCACATTGCAGGGCCAACCTGCTGTAACCTGGTAATAATCTCCGCCATTCGCTGCATGGTTCCTTAGACCAGGAGGTGTGCTCTGCACTTTATGGACTTTATCTCACTTAACCCCCACCCCCCAAAACCAGAGGAAGTTGGTGCAGTGGTTATCTCACTTATGGAGAAATTAATTACTTGCCCAGGGTCACACAGCCAGTATGTGGAAAAATCAGGATTCAAACCCACACCTGACTTCAGACATTGTAACCACTAATAAGAATGGCAAATACTTATGTAGTAGCCCCATGTGTCATTATTATTGTAAGTGCTTTACAAATAAAAATGCATTTATTCCTCATGATAACCCTATGAGGTAGCAACTATTATTATCCCCATTTTAACAGATGAGCACTCTGAGGCAAAGAAAGTTCCCGAATGTGTTCCCAAGATCACAGAACTAATAAGAGGTGGAGCTGGGATTCAGATCCAGGCAGAGCCCCCTCATGACACTGTCTCTAAGCTGCGTTGATGAGAGTATCCTTTTATGGACACTGGGTCATGCATCAGGATGGGAGGCGGGTCCCTCCTGGCTGGACCATGTCCTTGGTCTTGGTCAGTCCCTAAGCCATGAGTTGCTTCCCAGGGTGAGGCAAGTGTCTGGGGTCCTGAAGTCAGCCCTGCATGAGCTTCACTGACACTCTGTGTCCTTATGGAAGAGGGTTCCCAGTGAGCACAGCGGGAAGACTGACCTGCAGGATCGCTTCCTCTAGGGTTCAATAGGAGGCCTCAACCTGTGATTTTTGTCTAAATTTTGTTTTCTTGGCAAACTCTAGAAACTCATGTCCCATCTCTGTTCTAATACGAGGTGGCATTCTCGGCCGGCTTCTCCCATTTAAAGCCAGGCATAACCAACAAGGACCTACTGTATAGAACAGGGAACTATACTCAATATTATGTAATAACCTATAAGGGAAAAAAATCTGAAAAAGAATATATATACATATATATATATATACACACACACACACATATATATGACTGAATCGCTGTGCTGTACACCTGAAACTTACATGATATTGTAAATCAACTATACTTCAATAAAAAATGTTTTAAATTATAAAGCCAGGCAGCGTGCCATCAGGCTTTCCAGCTGGCCTCAGAAGGGGAGGGGAGCAGACAGGTGAGACGCACCAGTTTTCCGCATCACCAGGTAGTCTCCACAGTCATCCTCTATGGGCAGGAAGATCTCAGGGACCACAATCAAGATGCGGCGCTTGGGGGGTGGGTTGATGGTCCAGGTACATTCTGTGTTGGCAGGGTAATTGCCTGGGTAGTTTGGGGATTCGATGTATCCAGTGAAATCACCTAGCTCCCCTCCACATCTTCTGTCTGGAAGAGAAAATGCCATGAGTTACAAAGGCACAACACAGCCATCATAATGTGATGGCCAAAAAATAATAATAACAATGATGGCATGGCCAGTCCCCGCTCAGCTGAGGAGAACCCTATTGCCCCTGGAAATGACACCATTGCAGGAATGAGTCTGCCCTGTAGTGCCCACAGCCCCCTCTGGGAGCCCAACTACATTAACTTCCCACACAGAGCCCACCCCTCTGGGTTCCCAGGGCATCATTTTCTCATTAACTTGAAGGCATTCAAGGTCAGGGACAGGTGTTTGTGACACAAAAGGATAACTTTAGTTTTTACTGTTTTGTTTACAAAGTCCAAGTGCCAGGAGAACACATGGCACAGAACTTGTAGGTCTGTCAAAATAGGGAGAATAGAGCTTACTGCTCAGCAAAGGATATTTGAGCCTTTCCTAGAGATCTCTGATGAAGACATGACAGCCATACTCTTTCACTTTTCTCTCTGGTCAAAACCATGTTTTATTTTTAAGTGGGGAAGAGAATTCCATTCAGCTATCAGTCAGTATAGGTCATGCTGGATACTCACCTCTGGCACCAAAGGCAAGGAGCGTACACACTTGTGCGTATACACACACACACACACACACCCCATCCCACCTCAGCCACACTTCACTCACTGAATCTCCACTCATCCAACAAATAGTCTTGCCCTAAAGGAGCTTAATGTTTAAAACTGTCAGGTGAACCTGTTCAAGAGAAGATGTTGAAGGATTACCTTTGGCCTCTCTAGCTGTAACTGGGATTTATTATTCCCAGTAGGAAAAAAACCCCAAAAAACAAAAAACAGCCTTTTGTTCCTGGAAGAGAAGAGGGAGAGGAGAGAGTCATGGAGTCAAGAAAACTGCCTCCGAGCCTGACCGGCTACCTGAGGAACTGTGCCATGCAGCTCCTAAGGGCCAACCAAGGACCAGGGGTGGGAAGGCAAGGAAACAGATTTCATCTTGATGGGGAAAAGAATCTTCTTACACTGTGAACTTCCCAAGTTTAATCTACCAACAGACTAGGATATTATGAGCAGCAGTAAGCTTCTTGTTAAGGCAGGTATTCAAGAAGACACCAAACAAAATGAAAAGACAACCCACAGAATGGGAGAAAATATTTGCAAACGAAGCAACCAATAAGGAATTAATCTCCAAAATATACAAAGAGCTCATGCAGCTCTATATCAAAAAAGCAAACAACCCAATAAAAAAAAATGGGCAGAAGATCTAAACAGATATTTCTCCAAAGAAGACATACAGATGGTCAAAAAGCATGTGAAAAGATGCTCAACATCACTAATTATTAGAGAAATGCAAATCAAAACTGATATAATGAGGTATCACCTCACACCGGTCAGAATGGCCTTCATCAAAAAGTCTACAAACAATAAATGCTGGAGAGGGTGTGGAGAAAACGGAACCCTCCTACACTGTGGTGGGAATGTAAATTAGTACAACCACTATGGAGAAGAGTATGAAGGTTCCTTAAAAAACTAAAAATAGAACTACCATATGATCCAGCAATCCCACTCCTGGGCATATATCCAGACAAAACCATATTTCAAAAAGATACACACACCCCAATGTTCACTGTAGTACTGTTTACAATAGCCAAGACATGGAAGTAACCTAAATGTCTATCAACAGAGGAATGGATAAAGAAGATGTGGTGTGTGTGTGTGTGTGTGTGTGTGTGTGTGTGTGTGTGTGTAATATAATGGAATATTACTCAGCCATAAAAAAGAATGAAATAATGCCATGTGCAGCAACATGGATGGAACTAGAGAGTATCACACTAAGTGAAGTAAGTCAGACAGAGAAAGACAAACATCATATGATATCACTTATATGTGGAATCTAAAAAAAAATGATACAAATGAAGTTATTTGCAAAACAGAAACAGACTCATGGACTTCGAAAACAAACTTATGGTTACCAAAGGGGAAACATGGGGGGAGAGATAAATTAGGAGTTTGCGATTGACATATACATACTACTATATATAAAATAGATAATCAACAAGGACCTACTGTATAGCACAGGGAACTTTACTCAATACTCTGTAATAACCTATATGGGAAAAGAATCTGAAAAAGAATGGATATATGTATATGTATAACTGAATCACTTTGCTGTACACCTGAAACTAACAAAACATTGTAAAGCAACTATACTCCAATATAAAATTTAAAAATTAAGTTAGCAGAAGGAAAGAAATCATAAAGATCAGAGCAGAAATAAATGAAAAAGAAATGAAGAAAACAATAGCAAAGATCAATAAAACTAAAAGCTGGTTCTTTGAGAAGATAAACAAAATTGATAAACCATTAGCCACACTCATTAAGAAAAAAAGGGAGAAGACTCAAATCAATAGAATTAGAAATGAAAAAGGAGAAGTTACAACTGACACTGCAGAAATACAAAGGATCATGAGAGATTACTACAAGCAACTCTATGCCAATAAAATGGACAATCTGAAAGAAATGGACAGATTCTTAGAAAAGCACAATCTTCTGAGACTGAACCAGGAAGAAACAGAAAATATAAACAGACCAATCACAAGCACTGAAATTGAGACTGTGATTAAAAATCTTCCAACAAACAAAAGCCGAGGAACAGATGGCTTCACAGGTGAATTCTATCAAACATTTAGAGAACAGCTAACACCTATCCTTCTCAAACTCTGCCAAAATATAGCAGAGGGAGGAACACTCCCAAACTCATTCTACGAGGCCACCATCACCCTGATACCAAAACCAGGCAAAGATGTTACAAACAAAGAAAACTACAGGCCAATATCACTGATGAATGTAGATGCAAAAATCCTCAACAAAATACTAGCTAACAGAATCCAACAGCACATTAAAAGGATCATACACCATGATCAAGTGGGGTTTATCCCAGGAATGCAAGGATTCTTCAATATATGCAAATCAATCAATGTGATATACCATATTAATAAACTGAAGGATAAAAACCATATGATCATCTCAATAGATGCAGAAAAAGCTTTCGACAAAACTCAACACCGATTTACGATAAAAGCCCTCCAGAAAGTAGGAATAGAGGGAACTTACCTCAACATAATAAAGGCCATATATGACAAACCCACAGCCAACATCATCCTCAATGGTGAAAAATTGAAACCATTTCCACTAAGATCAGGAACAAGACAAGGTTGCCCACTCTCACCACTATTATTCAACATAGTTTTGGAAGTTTTAGCCACAGCAATCAGAGAAGAAAAAGAAATAGAAGGAATCCAAATCGGAAAAGAAGAAGTAAAGCTGTCACTGTTTGCAGATGACATGATACTATACATAGAGAATCCTAAAGATGTTACCAGAAAACTACTAGAGCTAATCAATGAATTTGGTAAAGTTGCAGGGTACAAAATTAATGCACAGAAATCTCTTGCATTCCTATACACCAATGATGAAAAATCTGAAAGAGAAATTAAGGAAACACTCTCATTTACCATTGCAACAAAAAGAATAAAATATCTAGGAATAAACCTACCTAAGGAGACAAAAGACCTGTATGCAGAAAACTATAAGACACTGATGAAAGAAATTAAAGATGATACCAACAGATGGAGAGATATACCACGTTCTTGGATTGGAAGAATCAATAATGTGAAAATGACTATACTACCCAAAGCAATCTACAGATTCAATGCAATCCCTATCAAACTATCAATGGCATTTTTCACACAACTAGAACAAAAAATTTCACAATTTGTATGGAAACACAAAAGACCCCGAATAGCCAAAGCAGTCTTGAGAAAGAAAAACGGAGCTGGAGGAATCAGGCTCCCTGACTTCAGACTATACTACAAAGCTACAGTAATCAAGAGAGTATGGTACTGGCACAAAAACAGAAATATAGATCAATGGAACAGGATAGAAAGCCCAGAGATAAACCCATGCACATATGGTCACCTTATCTTTGATAAAGGAGGCAAGAACATACAATGGAGAAAAGACAGCCTCTTCAATAAGTGGTGCTGGGGGCTTCCCTGGTGGCGCAGTGGTTGAGAATCTGCCTGCCAATGCAGGGGACACGGGTTCGAGCCCTGGTCTGGGAAGATCCCACATGCCACGGAGCGACTAGGCCCGTGAGCCACAACTGCTGAGCCTGCGCGTCCGGAGCCTGTGCTCCGCAACTAGAGAGGCCGCGACAGTGAGAGGCCCGCGCACCGTGATGAAGAGTGGCCCCCGCTTGCCGCAACTAGAGAAAGCCCTCGCACAGAAACGAAGACCCAACGCAGCCATAAATAAATAAATAAATACAATTAAAAAAAAAATTAAAAAAAAAAAAATAAGTGGTGCTGGGAAAACTGGACAGCTACATGTAAAAGAATGAAATTAGAACACTCCCTAACACCATACACAAAAATAAACTCAAAATGATTAAAGACCTAAATGTAAGGCCAGACACTATCAAACTCTTAGAGGAAAACATAGGCAGAACACTCTATGACATAAATCACAGCAAGATCCTTTTTGACCCAGCTCCTAGAGAAATGGAAATAAAAACAAAAATAAACAAATGGAACCTAATGAAACTTAAAAGCTTTTGCACAGCAAAGGAAACCATAAACAAGATGAAAAGACAACCCTCAGAATGGGAGAAAATATTTGCAAATGAAGCAACTGACAAAGGATTAATCTCCAAAATTTACAAGCAGCTCATGCAGCTCAATATAAAAACAAACAAACAACCCAATCCAAAAATGGGCAGAAGACCTAAATAGACATTTCTCCAAAGAAGATATACAGATTGCCAACAAACACATGAAAGAACGCTCAACACCACTAATCATTAGAGAAATGCAAATCAAAACTACAATGAGGTATCACCTCACAACAGTCAGAATGGCCATCATCAAAAAATCTACAAACAATAAATGCTGGAGAGGGTGTGGAGGAAAGGGAACCTTCTTGCACTGTTGGTGGGAATGTAAATTGATACAGTCACTATGGAGAACAGTATGGAGGTTCCTTAAAAAACTAAAAGTAGAACTACCATACAACCCAGCAATCCCACTACTGGGGATATACCCTGAGAAAACCATAATTCAAAAAGAGTCATGTACCACAATGTTCATTGCAGCTGTATTTACAATAGCCAGGACGTGGAAGCAACCTAAATGCCCATGGACAGATGAATGGATAAAGAAGATGTGGTACATATATACAATGAAATATTACTCAGCCATAAAAAGAAACGAAATTGAGTTATTTGTAGTGAGGTAGATGGACATAGAGTCTGTCATACAGAGTGAAGTAAGTCAGAAAGAGAAAAAGAAATACCGTATGTTAACACATATATATGGAATCTAAAAAAAAAAAAAGGCTCTGAAGAACCTAGGGGCAGGACAGGAATAAAGACGCAGATGTAGAGAATGGACTTGAGCACACGGGGAGGGGGAAGGGTAAGCTGGGACGAAGTGAGAGCATGGCATGGACTTATATATACTACCAAATGTAAAATAGATAGCTAGTGGGAAGCAGCCTCATGACACAGGGAGATCAGGTCAGTGCTTTGTGACCACCTAGAGGGGTGGGATAGGGAGGGTGGGAGGGAGATGCAAGAGGGAGGAGATATGGGGATATATGTATATGTATAGCTGATTTACTTTGTTATAAAGCAGAAACTAACACACCATTGTAAAGCAATTATACTCCAATAAAGATGTTAAAAATTTTTTTAATTTAACGAAAAAGAGACTAGACAGCTACTTGTGAGGATGTTGTTAAAAGGGCTTCGTTGGGATAGACAGAAAACTAGATAAGCTTCCAGTCATAAATTCAAATGATTCACTGCCCCCTTCAATCCCCTACTCTTCCAGTATGGGGAGGCCTCTTGCTCCCCTACATTGCTGAACCAGCTGAGGTTGTCAGCTGGCCTTTACTAGAGAATTTTACATAAGAGTTAAAAACAAACAAGCAAACAAACCAAGTCCAAACAGCAAGTCCTTGAATGATTTACCTCCCCATTCCTACAGAATACAAACTAAGCTCTCTAGTCTGGCAGTCAAGACTGTCAATGAAAAAACGTTGGGCTTCCCTGGTGGCGCAGTGGTTAAGATCCACCTGCCAATGCAGGGGGACACGGGTTTGAGCCCTGGTCCAGGAAGATCCCACATGCCGCGGAGCAACTAAGCCCGTGTGCCACAACTACTGAGCCTGCGCTCTAGAGCCCACAAGCCACAACTACTGAGCCCATGCGCCACATCTACTGATGCCCCCATGCTCTAGAGGCCGTGCTCCGCAACAAGGGAAGCCACCGCAATGAGAAGCCCCTGCACCGCAACAAAGAGCAGCCCCCACTCGCCGCAACTAGAGAAAGCACGCGTGTAGCAACGAAGACCCAACAAGACAAAAATAATAAATAAATAAAAATAAGTAAAATTTAAAAAAAGAAAAAACGTTGTCTGCCATATCAGTAAACAAAGGATGTTGCGACCATCAAGCCATCACACTGCAGCCACCCCAAATGATGCACCCTGAGGAGACTCAGGATGAAAAAGCACAGGATACTGGCCCCAGATAGCTGAGGTGCACATCAAAGGAATGATTTCAGTGAGCCCAGACTCTTGCATCTTCCCTTACATAGAAAAGCGCTAACTTCCTTACCTTGAGATATCGGGTCTTGTTTCATTAACAGTAATCTTGATGTTCCGACTACCTGGTCTTTGTTGCAAAAACTCCTATGTATCCTGGTTCCTCCCCTGTCTCTTTGGAGCAGTCCCTCAGAGCTATCAGAGAGGCTGCGTCCCGGGTTGAAGTTCTCAGTTTTGTGAGCCGAATAAAACATAACTCTCAACTTTTAGGTTGTGCTTTTTTTTTTTTTCAGTCAACAAGGCTTCCTTTCTTGGTCTGCTTCAGACTCCCTACAGCACATTCCATGATCAGGTCCAGGGGTCTCTTCCCATAAAGCCTTTCACTTTTCTGAGTCTGTGCTTCCTCCCAGCTGCTCTCTTGGGCATGAAGTTCTTTCTCCCACTCTCCCCCAACCCTCCCCATCAAAACCTTCTCTTGCCCTGTCGAAGCCCTTCCTCGTCTCTCCAGACAGAGGGAGTAGCTCTTTCCTCTGCAGTCCCGCAGCCTGTGCTGCTGCAGGGCCAGGGACTGATTCTGCTTGCATTGCCTGGCACACAACAGGTCCTCAAACAGTGCTTGCTGAACAGGGCTGAACTGACATTTTACCCTTGGGAGCAAATTACAGCAAGTACAGCTTGTGAATGTGCCTGGAGAAGTAGCCTGGATCAATACAGGTGAGCGCCTGCAGGTCCAGCACTGATCTGCAGAGCCCTGAGCAGGGGTAACAATGGCTCCGCGGTCCTGAATGAACCAGGGACCCCTGCCAACCCGCCCCCCTAGGTGGACCCAGGCGCTTGCCCTCTTAATCAAGGACTGTGAAAAGCCTTAGAGAGAGACCTACTTTTACACTGGGTTATGTTTGTGGAGCCATCAAAGTCAGTTGTGGTATTTCCTGGGCAGGAAACACAATTATTTTTTCCAAATTCTGGCTGGTACGTTCCTGCTGGGCAACGAATACATCGGTGAGTGGTGGTGTTGTAGAAATGTCCAGGTGAACATTGAACTGTAGGGGTGGGGGAAGGTGGAGAGAACGAAAAGAAAAAAAAAAAAAAAGACTGTACTTTCATCAGATGTAACACGAAAGGTTTCGCAGTTTGTGACAGAAATGTTTATGCCCAAATGAGGTACTGCTTTCCTACTACTCTGGGGCTAATCAACACTTAATTCCCTAAATAGCCAGCTTGGGTGGGACTTGTGACTCATGACACTGAGAGAAACACAAAGGGAACGAGGTTCAGGTGTATCTTCTGAGTTCACTGTCCGTGCCGTTGGGCGTGAACGCTCGCAGCTCTGTCTTCATGCACAGCGGGCCTGGGAGCGTGGAGGGGCGCAGAGCTGACCCCGGGCTTGGGGCTGGGCTCCTGCAGAAGGCAGCGGGGTGAGGCTCTGGAGAAGGCGTAGCGCCTGTTTCGGAGCGGCGAGCTCTAGGTAAGGGTGAGGAGCTAGAGGAAGCCTGGAAGCAGGGAGCAGAGGGAGCCTGTGCACTAAACCTGCCCACCTCTCCCCAGTTGTCTTGCAGTCAGCCCCGTTCGATGGGGAGGACCATGTCTAGGGAGTTCCTGTGCTCCCTGCACATCCTGCAGGGACGAATGGCCCTGGGGACCTGTCCTCCCTGCCACTGGGGCCCACACAGGGCACCTCGGCTGAGCTTGACTGGGGCTTTACCATGGTTCTCAAAAGGGGAAATTCAATTCCGGGAAAAGGCAAGCTGCCAAGTCCTCACCTCTGGTTTCACAGTCCTGGAAGGAAGTGGCTCCCAGGTGTTTGGTGAGGAGCCCTCCTCCACAGGGAAAGCAGGAAGTACGGCCAGCTTCAGGCTGGAATGTGCCCAGGGCACAGAGCTGGCAGGGTGCAAAGCCATCCGTGGAATATTCACCAGGTTGGCACAGACCTGGGGGGAATCAATGACCTTAGGTGAACAAGGCCCCCGGGCAGAGCCTTTCCCGTCTCTCTGCAGATGAGATCAGAGAGATGTGGTCAGGCCTGTTGCCCTATGCGGACCTCAGCTCCCACCTCAGTGAGAGAAGCCTTGTCCGGCCCTGCTGCGGACGCTGACGAGGTGGCATGTGGGTGCCTGATGTTTACACACAGGGCTACACAGCACAGTGCAAAGATGGAGACAACTGTGGACCCTTCTGAATTATGGAGCAGGCCTGGGTAGGCTGCAGGCTTAGGACTACCCAGGGCCCAGGCAGCCGCTGCAGTGCAGGAGCCCCTAGAGGGAGGGTTCTCTGCCTGCAGTGAACGTGGTAATTCGACCCAGAAGTACACCCTCACCCAGCTGATTACATCCTAGTGATATAAAGACTCTTCTGGTCACGGAAGAGTCTCCCCTTTTTACCAATTATATTTACTAAGTTACATCTCCTTATGCTGAGGTGTGTCCTGGCCTCCCTCAATTAGTGTACTAAATACAACCAATCCAATCCACATTGACAGAGGGATCCAGAGGCATTTATTTACTTTAAACACCTTACTTTATTATATTTTTTAAGTTTATGACAAGGATCACAGCCATAAATAAAAGGATTTCTAAAAGCACACGTTCCATAGGAATTGGCCTGGCATTGGCAAGATGCTATAAAAATCTGCCGCCTCTTATATTCCTAATCATCTCTCCTCTATTAATTGTCATGGTTTTCTTTCTACCCATAAGGTACAGATATAATGGCATTTAACAAACACACCTGAGGGAGAAGTCTGGCATCTGTCAGACCTGGCTGCTGATTCCAAATCCTCCACTCTTTGGCTGTGTGACCTTGAATGAGTCTCTTTAACCTCATAAAGTTTTTGTAGTGATACAATAATCATATGAACAACTCATGGAATTATTCATGAATGCCTGCATGATGCCTGGTATAGGCAAGTACACAATAAATGTTAGCAATTATTATTATTATTACTAATATTCTGATTTACTATAAATATATCTTATTAAGGTCACACGCAAGTGTGAACAGATGCCCCAAAGTACCTCCTTATCAACCTCGCCGTTAGTTCCAGGATTTCATAACAGGCCAAAGTATGCTAAGAGTCACACAGTCAATGTGAGGATCTGATTTTTAAACCAGAAAAGGTCCTGCACTTGAGTTTGAAGTCATTTAGGTGGGAACTAAATCTGGCTCTGGGAATCACTAGAAGGAGAGGCAGGGCTGCCAGAGCTCCGGCGCACTCTGCCGTGGACATCACCTACAAATCGCCTCATCAAATCACACCTTCCATTTGAGCCCACAGAGTGTCAGTACAGCTGGCCCTTCGCCTGTTTAATAAAGACATTTACTAATAAAGTAAATAGGAAAGAAGCCCACAGAACCTAAGTAAGCGTGGCTCCAGGGTTAACATTTTATAAGAGACGATTAAAAACTCTTCACAAGAATCATGAACATAGAGAACAGACTGGTGGTTGCCAAGGGGGAGGGGGTCGGGGGAGGGGTGGAGCAGGAGTGCAGGGTTAGTAGATGTAAGCTGTTATATATGGAATGGATAAACAACAAGGTCCTACTGTACAGCACAGGGAACTATATTCAATATCCTGTGATAAACCATAAAGGAAAAGAATATTTTAAAAAAGAATGTATATACATTATAACTGAGCTGTACAGCAATAATTAACACAACATTATAAATCAACTATACTTCAATTAAAAAACAAATAAAAACTAAAAATGCAACACACACACACAAACTCTTCACAGAGTTTTAACAAAATAACCAGATGGATACTTTTTTTAAAAAAATCAATAAGCTCTGACTTTGAGACCAAAGCTAGAAAAAGAATCAGGCTACTTCTTCCATTTTTTGACACTTTCAGGTAGTCCCTACACACTGGGAGATCACTCAGGTCTCAGGTGATATTTATTTACAGTGATTGAACATGCAATTGCAACATTTACACATTTTTTTCCTGTCAGTGTATTCTATTAGATCTTCATTCATTTGTTCAGCATGTGTCAGGCATTGAGCTAGGTACTGGAGAGCCAATGATGAGCCCAATATGGTCCCTGCTGGTAGGAATTCCATGGTTCAGTACACATTGTCTGCACTGAAACGCACTTATGCCTTCTGCTAAACAATACCGGAGACTGGAGGAGTAAGAAGGGACAGAGGGCATTCTCACCTCCACATTCAGACGCATTCCAAGCTTCTGGAGTCTCCAGGGCCCCAGGATTTTCTGGTCTTGGGCATGGTTCGCACGTGATTTGCCCTTCCTCATTTTGGAAGGTTCCATTTGGACATAAAATGCAGCGTTCTTGTACTCCATCGTAGTATGTTCCAGCCCTGCAACTGACTAGCCAAAGGGGGAAATGATCTTGTCAGTGAGGGCACAGAGGCCAAGGAAGGATGATGTGAGTGCTAGAGATGAAGGTAAACAGATGGCACTGACCCCACACTCCCCCATACAAACCCCCTGAATACAGAATGTGCGCCACCTCTGGGTTCCCTGTGCACACCTCTCTGCCATGGTCTCTGTCACCCACTGTTAGAGGCATTTACAGGTCCTCCCTCCCTAGACCATGAGCTCCTTGGGGGCAGGGATCACAGTGGTCCTAATTATTTTTGAACACAAGCACTTGATGACATTCCCTACTTCACAGGAGGAGTATAAAAGTGAAAATCATTCACCGAACACAGGACTGGTGCTGGAAGAATAGAGAGGAGGGGGCTATTAATTCTGGCTGGTGGCATCCTGGAAGGCTTCCTAGAAGAGGCCACATTTGTGTCAGGCCTTGAAGGATGAGTAGGAGCTCCTCAGATAGGACGAGCGGCAGGTTGTAAAGATTCATGCCTGACATATGGGAGGAAAGGGAAGAAAGGAAGGTTGGGGATAGACTGAAAAAGTCCTTGAATGCCAGGCCTTTGGATTTTATCCTGCAGGTAAAGGAGCCATTGAAAGGAGAAGAATATGACCAGAAGTTGTGTTTTAAAAAGCCCACTCTCTGTTGGCTGTGGGGAGGGTTATCTCAAGGGTCTTACAGATGACCTCTGCAAAACAGCATGCTTCATATTTGTAATAAAACTGATACATTACAAAGAGCAAAGCCTAGTAAACGTCTCCTGAAAGAATAACTACAAGGAAATTAATAAACTATGCTTCTGATTATATTTTGGTGTTCTTAGTTAAACATGGGCTCATATCTTATTTTAGGATATGAATACAAATATACTGAAGTGGGTTCCCTAGTATATTATTTAAAGAATATCATCATAACCACCAAAGCAGGCTTTCTGATGGTTGACGTTTGTTGAGTATGTACGATCTACTAGATACTGTGCCACGAGCTTTACACACTTTATCTCATTTAGTTCTGGAAACAACCCAAAGGAGCTAGGCGCTATGATTAGCTCCATTTCACAGAAACAGAGACTTAGGGACATTAAATAATTTGGCCAAGGTCCCACAGCTAATCTGTGAAATACACCTACAATGAGATCAAGAGCTTTGAGTTTAAAGAGTAAAAAGGTCATTGAATAAAAGTGCCGACTGAATCACAATTCCAGACTTTGCCAAGGATTCTCTATGGGGCATTAGGGGAGTTTGACTGGAATAAAACACATTTTCTTTTATACCTAAGCTGCTAAGAAATAGAAAACAAAATATCACATGATAAAATTAGCTATTATAGCTCTTGAATGTGTGTAAGGGGGAATACTGGTTTTCATCCTACCCTACAAATGCAATTTGTACATGTACTTTTAGGGTTAAACATGGCAAAGTTCTCTACTACCAGTAATAAAAATGTCTTTTCATTATTTACCCCATAATTTAAAGAAAACTGAGGCTTTTTAAAAAAATCATAGTAAGATGAAACATGCCACATTTCAAATATTATTTTTACAATTAAATGATAGCAATCAAAGTCTACTCTAAAGTCTAAATCTTAATACTTTTTTATATTGTTTGGATTTTCTTTTACAATATTCACATATCATTTTTAATTAATTTAATGACATTTTTTAAAAAATTAAAAGTGAACCAAACTCTTGGCAAACGACATTATAATGGGTATGAGGCACAGAACTCTGGCAGACAGAGCCTATAATTCCAGACTTAGTCTCTAAATGCAGCCTTACAGGATAATGGTTTCCATAATTACTCTGGTTTCAGCTCACCTCCCATGAAAAGCTGGGCTGAATTATGTACTAGGAATTCATGGCTTTTTATCCTGTGTTCCACCTGGCTATCCCAGTGCCTAAAGCAGGCCGGTAAATGAGAGCATAACCCCTTCATGGCTCTAACAAGCCAGCTGTCATGAAGACTGGCAGCAAGAAAATAAAACTAGGGCTGTTAGGAGCTCCTCTAGCCCAAGCCATGTCCATTTTGGGAACGGCTGTTTTCATAACACTCATTCACCTAAAGGGACGGTGCCCATACGACGGCAATGATTCCAACAGCCCCATGAATCATAACTTAAGAGTCGGATCAGTTTGGACTGTTCCATCACTGTTCCTCTGACAGAAAACGATCCCCTTCATATAGGTGGACAAGAATGGACCTGGTTCTCTCTGCGAAGAGTAACTCCCGCTGCTCTGGTTGTCCACTCCTTCTTAGAACTATTGAAACCCCGCAAAGCCTTTTCAAGGTTACATTTTGTGAAGCCTCAAGATATCCCACATCTGTTGCAATTTCTCAAGTGAGCAAAGGACTGAGAAATGCCCCTTGGGCCACCCTGCAGAAAAGAGGGCACCAGTTCTTTTTTCTCACAGTGAAAGGCCTGCTCCACATAAACAAGCTCATCTTGTCACTCACAGTTTCCATCTTCCTTCCAGAAAGAAAGACGTACAGAAATAATCCATGGCAAGCACCTTCCAGATTAATTTGTTCCTTTCACAAGGTAAAAATGGGCTAAACACTAAAAAGCAATTCTGAAATGTCATGAAGAGACTCCTGAAAACAGCTCTTTGCAAATGTGCTAAAGATCTGACCTAAAGAGACCTCAATGCCAGTTCCAGTTGCTTCTCTTTTCTCCTTGAGCAGCCAGCTTGTTTTGCTGCCCCAGACAAAGGAGTCAATTGCCCCCAGAACACTTTGCGATCACAGCAAAGCTTTTGTGTGTCCTCAGTGACCATTAAAATCCCATTCTCAAATCCCGCACAGCTGTTTTCTCTCCCCTTCAAAAAAAGAAAGCCTTTCTGATGCAAAAGGGAGAGACCAGTGGGGACCAGGATTAATGGTGACAAAGAGACCTGAAGGCTGGCCCTCTTTTCAATACCACAGCCTTTGAGTATTTCAGGCTATGGACAAACACTATGGTCTCTCTGTGGCTAAGATGGTGAACCTAATAAAAGGGGTCACTTTCCAGCATCTGACTGTTTTCTTAAGAATCACCCCTTGCCTTCTGAAGGAGACCCACAGGCAGCCCACGTGGATTCCCAGGGTCTCCTGGAGCTGATGCTTTGTCACGGCTCGGAGGCAACGCCGCTCGAGGCAGTGCTGTGGCCTCAGGGTCCTGATTTGAACTCCTTTTAAATGAGTGTTTCAGGATATCAGGAGAGAGCACTCCCTTGGGCTGAGAGGTTGATTTGTCACGTCTGTCCAGGTTTTTGGTGTGTGCTCAGTTTGCTATTTGAAAACATTCTTATAGTGGGGCAGAGAGATGAGCCGAACTTGACGCCTTCCTTGCTGAGTTTCCCCAGTGCATGCTGTTTTCTTCATGCCTAGTTAATGGGACTGAGATTTCACTTCCTCTAGAGTGCCTCTTTTGCCCTCAATTTAAATATTTCCCCAAAGATTTGCCCTTGGCCCTCTTTTCTCTTAGTGTTGGCAACTATCCTTGGGATTTCATCTTTTGTTCCTGTGAAGATTCATCTACTCATTTATTCAATTAAATACTTAGCACTGATTATGTGCAGAGTACTGTTCTGGGGGCTGGAGATACAGCAGAGGAGACAGACAGGGCCCTGCCCCAACGGGGCTCTCATTCTAGTGGAGAATATGAACAATAAATGAGCAAACAAACAAATACATAGTAGAATGCTAACTAGAGGTAAGTGCAATGAAGAAAAGTAAAACAGGTAGAGAGGGTAAGGCAAAGAGTGGTGGGGATGGAGTTTGCATGAATGCTATTTTAGAAGAGTAGCCAGGAAAGGCCTCTCTGAGCAGACAGCAGAGTGAAATGAGAGAAACAGCCTTGTGATGGTATTGCCTAACAGCAAAAGAGCCAATGTAGCAGGAACATAGTGAAAGGGGCTGGGTGATAGGATATGGACTCTAAAAGCAGCTTACGGAGGTTCTTGAAGGTCATGGTAAGGAAATTAGACCTTACTCAAAGTGTGCTGGAGGTTTCAAATGGGGCAGTGAAATGATCTGACTTATGTTTCTAGAAGATCTTCTAGCTACCGTGTGGAGAACAGCCTGAAGACAGGCAAGGGTAAGGAGAACAATTCAGAGCCCATAGCAATAGACTGGGCAGGAGATGGTGGTGGTTTGGAACAGAGTGGTAATAACAGAGGAAGAGAAAACTAGTTAGGCCCAGGATATAATGTAAAGGCAGATCTGACAGGATTTGCTAATGGATTCAGTAAGGAGCATGACAGAACAAGAGAGGCCAAGAAGACTGAGGCTTTCAACTTGAGCAACTGGGCAAATAGGGGTGGCCAGTTACGGAGATGAAGGATGAAGGAGATGAGGGAGAAGTGGGTTTTATTTTGGAGGGAGAGAGGAGAATAAAATGTTTTGTTTAGACATGTCAAGTTTAAGGTATTTTTTGGCCACGCAAGTGTTGGTATTGAGAAGGCACTGGTTATACCGGTGGTCTCCAAGGTAGAATATTACACCTCAGGGGTATCATTTACATTTACAAAATGATCCAGAGTGTGAGCAAAGCATTTTCATATCTATGTGTATTAATTTTTATCTAAAAAAATAAGACATAAAGAAAGGTTCACTGGTTTAGTAATTAAACCAGATTTACCATGGTGATCATTTTGAAATGTACAGAAATATCAGATCACTGTGTCACATACCAGGAACTAACATAGTGTTGTATATCAATTATATTTCAAAAACAAACAAACAAACAAACTCACAGAAAAAGAGATCAGATTTGTGGTTACCAGAGCTGTGCAGGGCTTGGGGGTGGGAGAAAGGGAGATTGGATAAAGGAGGTCAAAAAATACAAACTTCCAGGTATAAGATCAATAAGTACTAGGGATGCAATGTATAACATGATAAATATAATTGACACTGCTGTATGTTACATATGAAAATTGTTAAGAGAGTAAATCCTAAGAGTTCTCATCACAAGGAGAAACATTTTTTTTCTATTTCTTCAATGTTGTATCTATACGAGATGATGGAGGTTCACTAAACTTACTGTGGTCATCATCTCATGATGCATGCAAGTCAAATCATTATGTTGTACATCTTAAAATTATACAGTGCTGTATGTCCATTATATCTCAATAAAACTGAAAGAAAAATAATTTTTTAAAAGTTCTTCTGTTTAAAAAAAAAAAAAAAGATTAGGGACTTCCCTGGTGGTCCAGTGGTTGAGAATCCGCTTTCCAACGCAGGGGATGAGGGTTCGATCCCCGGTGGGGGAACTAAGATTCCACGTGCTGCGGTGCTACTGAGCCTGCGCGCCACAACCAGAGAGAAGCCCACGCGCCGCAACGAAGAGCCCGCGCTGCAACAAAAGATCCCGTGTGCCGCAACTAAGACCTGACGCAGCCAAAAAAAAAAAAAAAAAGATTAGTCCCTTAGTCAGTCCACATCTCCACAAGTCAGAGACACGTGTGAAGACACAAGGTCCCCAAGAAAGAGACCTGTGGGTGAGGAGGTACTGACTGACTCACTTCTTTTCAGTGTCTCGAGAAGAATTTCAGTTGTGCCTCATTGAATAGATTTCCTGATTAATATTATCTAGTTTCAACCAACTGAACCATCACAAAGTAGAAAGCAGCTTCAAACAATTCCTGTAGAAATCCTGGGCCCATGATGCAGAACCAATGATGCAAGTGCAGGTGAACCACAGGGAAGTGCAGAGCTGACACACCTTGTTCTCCTGGTACTAGCTCTTGTCAAACCACATCACGGGATAGAAACAGTGACAATCTAATCAGATCTGACAAGAGTTAAGCCAAAACACTAGTAATGAACAAAAAGACTATTTGAAAAATGATTTACCACCACTACTGTTCACAATGAACCTTGCCTAGTTGTCAATACAGTCCCTCAGAGACTAGCCAGCTATTTGAAATTTTGTTTATGTAAACTGTATCTCATTCTTCTACTTGTCATGTTGTACACAATATATTAGCCAATAGTACGAGTGTATAATTTTAAAATAAGTAAACATTCACAAATTCAAAAGTATTTCACTGTATGTGTGTATATGTGTGATCAAAAACGTTCAGCACCTCTAGAACGGAGAAGTCCATGATTCAGATAGAGGTTAGAGCTGGAGAGGGCAGTTTGGGAGTCACTAGCATGTGGTGGTATTTAAAGCTATGGCGCTGGATGAGGTCACCGAAGAGAGTGTGAAGATAGGCGAGGGGCATGGAGGACTGAGCCCTGGGATCCCTGATGTTTAGAGATAAGAAATTAGGGGAGAACCAGTATGGAAAATGAGAAGGGAGCAGCTGGTGAAGCAGAAGAAGAACCAGAGGTGTGTGGTGTGTGAAACCCACGACAAGAGTTCCCAGGAGGAAGGAGTGATCAGCAGAGTCTGAGGGACAGCTGGCAACTGGAGTTGGTAACGTGGAAGTTGCTAGAAATCTTGGCAAAAGCAGTTTCAGTGGAGAGGTTGGGAATGAAAACCAGATTGGCTAGAGTGGAGGAGAAAATGGTCGGTGAGGTAGCAAAGACAGCAAATTTGGATGAGTCCTTCAAGGAGTTTTGCTTTACAAGGGGGTCAAAGAAAGGAGGCAGGATCTGGAGAGAAGAAGGAAGTCAAAGGAGGATTTGTGTGGGTTTTAAGACAGGAGGTAGATTTGTGTGCTGTTGGAAATGATCCAGTAGAGAAGGAGAATTCTGAGACGGGGGTCAGTGGGGACAACGGCAGGAGCATCGTTTTTGAGACGATGAGAGGGAATGGGCTCCAGAGCCCCAGTGGAGGAGTTACCCTTAGGAAGCAGCGTGGGCTGTTCATCCATTTCAGCAGCAGGCGAGTCAGAGCATGTATGGACAGACGCAGGATAGGAGGGTCAGTCCGCACATGGAGAGGTGAAGTCGTTTTCCTAGACTCCCACCTGCCCGTGGACATTTCTGCCTGGGAGTCTTGTTGCAACTCAAATTCAACTTTCCCAAGGGGAATGCTTCTCTTCCCTTCCCTGCCCAAGCCTTCCTACACCTCTGGCTTTACTCTCTTTCTAAACAGCACCTCTATATTCCCAGTCACCAACGCTCCAAACCACATTATCCCAGACGTCTCTCCTCCCTGCTGCAGCATCCTACAATTGTGTCCCTTTTGTCCATCCCCTATGCTTCATCCCCATGGCACTAGTGTCCTTTGCTCCTCGTCATCTCGTATCTAGATTACTACAATAACCTTCCAATGATTTCCCTTGCCTTGTGTTCCTCCCGGCCTCAGCTCTGTTATTACATGTTGCCATCAGATTCACCTTCCTAGGGGCTTCTGGTGGCGCAGTGGTTACGAATCCGCCTGCCAATGTGGGGGACACAGGTTCAAGCCCTGGCCAGAGAGGACCCCACATGCCGCGGAGCAATTAAGCCCGTGCGCCACAACTACTGAGCCTGCGCTCTAGAGCCCGCGTGCCACAACTACTGAAGCCCGTGCGCCTAGAGCCCGTGCTCCGCAACAAGAGAAGCCACCGCAATGAGAAGCCCGCGCACCGCAATGAAGAGTAGCCCCTGCTCGCTGCAGCTAGAGAAAGCCCGCGCGAAGCAATGAAGACCCAATGCAGCAAAAAAAATAAATAAAATTTTTTTAAAAATTAAAAAAAAAAAAAAAGATTCACCTTCCTAAAGTGCTTCTCTGACTGCTTCACTCCCTGGCTCAAAAACCCCCTTGACTTGCCTCCCTGCACTTTTCAAACTCAGCCTTTAGTCCCCTTTTCTGTATCTGAGTTTTCATTCTTTCTCATGCCCTCTCAAGAGCCCATTTTTTTCTGCTTTTCCTATAAATCTTTTCTGATTATTTCTTCCCCAGTGATCACATTCATCTAGCCATTCAACCAACCCACAGGCTTTTTCTCAGTGCCTCCTGCATATGAAACAGGCTGGGTGAGATGAGGGACATATGGGAAGCAAGTGCAGGATCAGAGGCCAAGTCAGAAACCTCTGAGCTCACCCCAGCTCTTTCCTCGTCTCAGTCCCCAACCCAATTTATCACCAAATGCTGTTCACGTTTCCTCCTAAATATTTCTCTAATCCACTGCTTCTATTCTACTCTATCTAGTGCCTTCATGTTCTCAATACCTCTTATGCAAAGCATTCAGAAGCTCCCAGATCGGTATTTCTGCCTCCAGTCCTGACCCCCAATTCAGTTAGAGAGATCTTTCTAGAATATAAATATGACCTTATGCTCCCTGATTAAAGCCTCTAGTGACACCTGTCACCTAGAGATAAATTCAAGGCTCCTTAGCAACATATTCAAGGTCTCTCATGACTTGGCCATGTTTTTCCCACTAGCTTAGCTGCTCACCGCATCCTACCTTCCACTCCAGCGTTAGTAATACTGAAATGCCAATAATGCCCTGTGCACATCTTGCTCAACCTCACTACCTAAGGCTGTTCCTCTGCCTGAATGCTCCTCCCCATTTATGCTTCATCTGTGCATCCTTCAAAACTCACTTAGGCTTTCTCTCTTTGGGGAAGGCTTCTCTGACTCTTCCCTGGGAGGGTTACGACTTGAGGGGTGCTGTCATATTTATTCAGACCTCCTCAGCACCCACCACAGAGCTGGCCCATGCAGGGCACTCCATACAAGTGCGGCATGAGTAAGATAATCACAGGGCACAGGCTGTATGTGGGAGACGTGAGAGCATTCAATTTGAGATGGTTAGGAACATAGGCTCTTGAGTCAGATCTGAATGCAAATCCTGGCTCTGCCACTGACTTGCTGCATGACACTGGGAAAACTGCTTACCTTCTTATGCCTTAGTTTCCTTATCTGTAAAAAGGGCATGATGCAGAATGACTTGTGATGAGACTAAATGAGATGAGACATGTGAAGTGCTTAGCACAGGGCTGAACACATTAAGTGCTCAATACATGTCAACATTTTATTAAATTATGTTTTTTATATTAAAAGCGTTTCCTACCAAGTCCATGTGCTAAATATTGGTTTAATATTGGTCTATATTGCTAATATACACTTTATATTTTCCTTGATTTAAAACAGAAAAGAAATTTGCTGCCTGTTCAGTTCCAAATAATTTCTCAATTTTGAAAACTTAAGAAGAAAATGCCTGGCTCCTTCCTGCCTCAGGCCCTTTGCACTTGCTGCTATCCCCTCCATCAGAGCACCCCCTGCCTCTATCAGAGTTTTGCATGGCCAGCTCCTCCTTCTCAATTAGGTCTTAGCTCAAACGTCACCTGCTCTGACGGCCTCCCTGAATACCCTGTAGAGACTAGTAATCTCTCCTCCCCTCTGACCCTTTCTGTTTTATTATCTTCAATAACACTTATAATTTCTGAAATTATCTTTCTCTTTACTTTTTTATTGTCCTTCTCCCTCCATTAGAATGTGAACTTCATAAAAGCAGGTTTCTCACCCATTATGTTCTCACTGCTTCAACCTAAGTTCATAGAGTGGCACAGAGTGGGATCTCAATAAATTCTGTTTTAATTAATTTTTCTCAACTACTGCAGAGGAACGCTACTACTATTAAAAGTTGAATTAAACTTTCCTAGTCTCTCAAGAACCCAGGCACTAGGATACTTCCCAGTTTGCTAGTTGCCTGGATTGTGTCTTTTTAAAATTTCAACAAGTTTTCAAAATAATCAAATACAAAAATTTATACTTTAGCAAGTATATTCCTTAAATAATGTATCCTTTATGAAAGAAAAATAGAAATCCATTTCATCATTAATTTTTTCTTTTCTTTCTTCTTCTATATATGAACGACTTTATGAATTACTGTGAGCTTAAGGAATTTGTTCCTTGGAGAATATAGTAGCTATTTTTTTTTTTTTTTGCCATCTTGCTAAAATTGATCACAGATGGTACAAAGGTCACCTGCAGAGCAGGCTGTCCCCAAAGTCCTTAAATGTCAAATTAATGAGACTTTACTGTATAAAAATGACTATAAGAAAGAAAATGTTTGGTCAGAAGTGACTATGTTCTTTGATATAACTTGGGACTTAAAATTTTATTTTTTAAAAATGATATTGG